>NC_140125.1:24272416-24872416 GCF_964035555.1 Netta rufina
TCTGACTAATGCAGCTTGAGAATAAATATTTTCTGACTTTAACATTCTACCTTGCAGGAACGAGTTTTGATTTTTTTTGTTGTTGTTTCATTGGCAGAAGTCTCAGTTTTGTCAGTTCACTGCTATTCCTCATTAAGATGTTTCTAAATAAGTGGCAACATTTTTAATCTTTTTTTTTTTTTTTTCCATAGGTGTTAAGATCCTGTCAGTGAACAGTTTATAGAATGCCCAGCTTGGTCTCCTACAAATGCATTAGCATATTCATGTGATTGCTGAACCTCCACGCTCCTGCTGTAATAATAATCTCCTCTTCCAGGGGTGCTGGGCACCAATGTGCTTTCCAGGACGTGTTTGGAGAACCCTGCTTCATATCCCTCCTCAGTCCTTGCATTTCAAACACCTTTCTCCTGGCTAATTCAGAGCAAATGGAATCCCATTCTGAGCCTGGCGTAAGCAGCCCCTCTGTTGTCCTTAAGGGCTGGTGCTGAACAATGTGAAGCCTTTGGTGTCAGCCCAGGGCTGAACACTGCTCCTGCTGCACTCTTGACTCTCTGGCAGGGAAGATACTGGCAATGAGATTTTCCATCCCAGAAGCAGTGCCAGAGCTAGCTGGGAGCCAATTTGAGAGAAAACAAAGACATTTTAGCATCAGATTTACCCCTGTGACTTAGCAGCAGTGGTATCAGTGGAAGCTTTATTCACATGCTGCCTTGAACCTTCTCCTGCTACATGAATGAAGAGTGGGAGTCCCTCTTGTCTTCTCAGTACCCAGGCCCTTCCACGCCAGGTGTTCCCCTGTGTTCCAGCCACTTGTCAGCCACATTCATCTACTTTGAAAGGAAAACTTCCCCTGAGGCTCATGGTGCAAACCTGTTTTTAGATAAAGCACATATATTCAGCCGCCATAATTAACCTTCCATTCTAAAATCTCAGTTTCCAGATCAGCTCCCTACAGACTAATTCTTCTGTTTGCGGGAATGCATGGGTGATGCACAGATGCTCTGTCGGGATACTTCACCTGTTCATTAAGTTTGATTAGATAGCATTTATGCTTTGCCATATACGAATGTGCCACTTTCTAACATAATTAGTCTTCCTCCAATTAGAAGAAATGGCTGTTTCATTACTTTTAAGTGGGTCATTAAAGTGCCATTCCTGTCTCATCCCTCTGTAGCTGACAAGGGTACCTGCATACTCCTTTTTGCAAAGTCAAATCTAGTTTCAAAAGGCTAATGGAGAAGGTAGTGAACAAGGGCAGATGTTGCTCATAACTCCTGCTGAGAGCAGTTCCTGGGTAGTCAATTTTCCTGTGTGCTTGATACTCTGATTTACTGACAAACAGAGCTATTTGCTAAGGCACCTTTTGAAGAAGTTCTTGGAGGCATACAAAAAAAAAATACATAGTGATAATCTTCTGTGACCATATGAATTCCAGTTATGAATGCGGAAGTGTGTGGTTGCTACAGGGAAAACACAGAGACAGTGGCTTATCAAGAGCAATCCTTGGATCCTTGTTTTCTCATCCACACAGTCATTGACAAAGATGTTCTCTCTCCAGGGGTCATGATATTTGCTTGTAACCTGGGTGTAGCAGCAATTTGTCTTTCTCAAAGAGTCCTTGTAATTCCTGAATCATAGCGCAATGCTATAAAGACTGTTTTCTGAGAATTGGAAGGCAGGTTTCTGGCCCACATCAGAAAAATTGTGATTCATATTTTGGGAAGGCACAGAGACATCTTTTTTGCAAGGGAGTTTTGAGAGCGGTGACTCACCATGGTGGTTTCTTTCTGGTAAATTCTTCTTTTCAGATATGGAATCCATAGACAGCTGCATATTTTAAAAATGCTTAAAGCCACACTGGCAGGAGAGTCATCCTTATCATTTTGGATATTGTAAATCAGAAGCTGGTCTAGGGCTGAGATCATCACATTCTCAGGGCTGAGATTTTGGAAAATAAAGTTTATACTAATTCATAGCTTGCTGTGGGATTAATTTACTTAAGATGTAGAAAAAATGCCTGTTTCTAAAACTAAAAGATTTATGGAATTTCTGGGTTATTTTTCTATTAATGAAACTGGGTCAGATCTTGGATCACTAAAAAAAAAAAAATAAATAACAAAATCTTTTTTCTCTGCATTTTTCTCAAGTTTTCTCTGATTCTGAAGTGGTCTTTCCTTTCCTTTCCTTTCCTTTCCTTTCCTTTCCTTTCCTTTCCTTTCCTTTCCTTTCCTTTCCTTTCCTTTCCTTTCCTTTCCTTTCCTTTCCTTTCCTTTCCTTTCCCTTTCCCTTTCCCTTTCCCTTTCCCTTTCCCTTTCCCTTTCCCTTTCCCTTTCCCTTTCCCTTTCCCTTTCCCTTTCCTTTCCCTCTCCTTTCCCTTTCCTTTCCCTCTCCTTTCCCTCTCCTTTCTCCTTTCTCCTTTCTCCTTTCTCCTTTCTCCTTTCTCCTTTCTCCTTTCTCCTTTCTCCTTTCTCCTTTCTCCTTTTCCTTTTTTCTGCTTCGTGGTCTCTGGTTCTTATTTTACCACCACAAAATTGTATAAGACTTCTCCAGTTCATCCAGGTTATATCCATCAAGATTTTTCTCTGGATCTCATCACAGGTGACTCATCAAAGCCAAAGCACTCATTAAACAGTCACCATGTTGATTAGGTTTGTTTCTGGTACATGTATTAGTACTGAAGAAAAGTTGTTCCAACATACTCTTCCCATCCTCAAAATCAGTAGATATAGTGGATGTGGGCTGCAACCATTATCCCCTGCAGCCACTACTCAGTGGGTAGTTCAAAACAAAGAGAGTAGTGGCAAAAGACAAGTGGGAGCTAGACAGGAGGGATTTGTCCTTTTAGGAATTTTAGGATTTGGGAATTTTATTTTGATAACCTTCCTGCAAAAGCCATTACATCTCACTTCTCAGACTCTTAATCTCCCAGGTCATGTTTTCTCTATCAAACTGTGAAGAAACACACAGAATCATGTAGCCTGCTTAGTCTCTTTTTTGATATATATACACACATACAAATATGTATATTTAATTTCTGAATAAGTGAAGTTAATATGTGAATAGATTGAATATGGAAACATTTGCTACTGCAAATATATTTACCAGCCTCACAAAAATCTATGCAACTGCTGGGTTTCTGTGGGAGGCAAGCCTAAGTCTTGCCACGTGTGACAAAAGTTTGCATTGATCCCAGATCCTACTTTGAAAACTGATGTCTAAAATGCCTGCTCTTTTTGCTGTGGATTGTGTTTTGGTGGTGTAGCAGCATTCAGTGAAGATTCTGGCTTCAGATACATGGCTTGAGAGAACAGAATGATATTTTGTGATAGCTCATCAAGCATTATCAATGGGCGTATCCCGGAGCCTTTCAGACGAGGGTCTGGCCGAAGGTTCAGAGGTTCAGGCAGGATATGCTGTTTTGTCATGCCAATGAAATATAGTCAACAGGATATGGAAAATACTCCAACCTGAGTTTAAGGGCTACCAAAGGGTCACTGGAAATTTCTTCTATACATGAAGTATAGATTTTATCCCTCCAGAGGGGCTCCTCCTCTGCTTCTTCCTTGAATCTTAGGCAAAGGGGTAAAGCCAAGGTCAAAGAGCAGTGTATTATTAAGTTAAGAAATTCAGTGTTCTGCGGTCATCTGAGAAGCAACAGAGCCTTTAGAATGGCAGAAGGAAGGGTGAGGCTTTGTCCAGAAGAATTACTGCTGTGTTTCTGCAAAATGTAGGGCTATTTTGTGGATTTCATCGCTTGTTGTTTTACCTCATGCATGTGAAGTATGGGCCATGTTTTTGATAAATGGCCCACTCCCAGGGTGGAGAACAGACATATGAGAAATACCACCTTCCTCTGGAAAATGAGAAGGGAGAACAACCCAGCCAGTGTGGTTAGGTGCAACTATCTACTTTCTAAAATATTGTTTCTGTAGCTATTCCTGGTATACCCCTAAGTTTTAGTGCCAAGTCACTTTCATAAGCTTGCAAATAAATGAGTACATGGAAACCTGAGGTGAGTCCCGGGATCTTTCCTAAACTTTGGACTCTGCAAGGAGCCTGTGGAGGGTAACTGAATAGCATGAATTGCTGTTTCCTAAGGACAGTGTCCCCGGTGCTACATGAAGTCAGTCGGCAGTGTCTGAGCAAGTGTCATGCTGAGTGAGAAGGATAAAGCTGGCAGAGTGGCCACTCTCACCTCCTAGTTAAGTTTTTTAAAATTCTTATTTAAGTAGCTTCTTATGTCTAGCAACTACAGTATCAGCAGGAAAAGCTGACCCTGGCTATCTGTGCTAAAAAGGTGCCCTTGGCAGCTACCAGTAAGTATGCTGGAGCTGCGTAAGGACTGCAGCCTCTTATACGTTTTTCTTCCTCAGGTTTCTTGTGACTGGGCAGCCCTTTTCTCTTCTGATAATGTTAGGACTGTGTCACATATGCTGGCATAGTGGAGTCATGCAGAGGAAGTGTCAGACAGGCTTTGTATCTGTGTATTTTATAATGCTGTAATGTGAACGCTAACCCTCTCTGTATATGTGGGCCCTTCCTCCACAAGACACAGTACGGGCAGTGTGCACCTTGTGGTCAGCCAGCTGCAACCCGGCCTGCCTCTCTCTGCAGGGACAAGCTAGCAGATGACTGGATCAGTCTTCCCAAAATGATTTACTACAGCTGCTCTCAAGCATTTTATAGGCCTTCCTCTTTATCTCTTAGTTGCAGGTAGCTTATTCCTCTCCCACTAAGTGTATGGTACATATTCTGACTGCACACATGTCCTAGTGTGGAAACTGCCAAATCCTCTAAATATTGTAAAATTCCAAGACCCAGTCCAAGACTCTTAAAATAGCACATGTCTGAGCAAACTTCCTGTTGTGTGTTTTTTTTTTTTTTTTTTTTGTTGTTGTTGTTGTTGTTGTTGTTGTTGTTGTTGTTGTTTTTAAACAGCCTTCTGATGTGTGTGTTGGGGCATGAATGGAACTGCGGATTGCTCAAGTGTCAAGGGGGTGAATGTGTATATACCCAAATGAGAATATTATGAATGAGTCTCTTCAGAGTAGAACACTGATGAAAAGGACACTGTTGGCGAGAACAACCACAGAAGTATGAGCAAATACTCGAAAGGAAGAACACCCAGGGGGAGCGGGTTCCCACTTTCTAGAGAACTACATTATTTTATTTTCGTAAGTCATTCTAAATAGGAAAGATTTTCCAGTTTTAGCAAAAACCCAAACCAAACCAAAACAAAAAAAAATCACCTGAAATAAAGCCTGCCCTCAGTTAAAGTTCTTCTGGGTGTGAAGATAAGTACCGCAGAAATGTAATTCCATGACAGCAGGACAAGCAGAACTCTCTTAACAGGGGAATAATTTTCTAAAAGTTAAGCTTTTGTCTGTCATCTTTATTTACATTGCTCCATCATTATGATACTTAGAAGCTTCACAATTTTTAATTTATTTACCACTCCAGCACCCTCAGGATAGATGGATATGCTAGTTTCCCCATGAAAAAGACGAAGAAACAAGGCAATAAAGATGGTGACTTGCCCAGGATGCATTCAAAGTTGAATTTGTCACTTGCGTTTCAGGTTATTGGCTTCGCATACCATTCTCTATCTTCCAGTTAGTCCTTGCATCTACAGTATGAAAGGATAGTGAGTCGCTAGGGACTGTGCCCTCTGTAGTAATGCAGCTCCCCTCTTCCTTCACACTGGAAACTTCCACTAGCTTCAGATAAAATTTTCTTGCTTGCTTTTCCTTATCTTGGTTCTTCAGCTCTCAGATCAGACTGCAGATCTTATGCAAGCTGTCTTTCCTTGCATTAAGTGATTTGTTTCCCTCTTCAGCCAGGACTTAGGCTAGGAGAGTTGCATATAAATGTGAAACAGGGCAGAAATCTCACTGGGCTTTTCTAAAGCCTGCTTCCAGTTTTAGGAGCAAAAAAGAAATTCCTTCATTATTTAAACTCTGTCATTCTCAGCTAGAGTCTGCTCTCCATCAAGTCAGATTCCAAACTACTCCTGACAAAGAACTGTATAAATGTGAGTGAAATTCAACTAGCTTTATACGCATCTACCACCAACTCCCTGCTCTTGCTGGATATGTCCTTGTAGAGTACAGAGGGGTCTTGGTAAAGGTATCATTTTAGATTTCTCTTTATTCGCAGGATCTTGTATTTTTCCTCCTGGCAGGAGTTCTGCCAGGGACAACACTGGCTGCTACAGTTGAAGGTTGTGCTGACACCTTAAAAATCAGGCCTCTGGCAGGAAAGGCATAGTCCAGACTTCAGAAACTTCCTAGCTGAGACATGAGGAAGAGCTATGATGAATCCGTGAGCTTTCTCAGAAATCTGGGTAATTAGTGTGGTAGACATACCCAGGTAAATGGCTTGTAGATCTTTCCTAGCTCGTAATCACCATACACATGTTCCTGCCATGCAGCATAAGTGGCTCGCAGAACAGGGTAGTCCTTTGTTGGGTGGGTGCAAATCCATTTACAATAAAAGATGGCCCACAGTATGGAACTAGAGAGGAGACAAAAAGGAGTTGCAGAGCAGTTGAAGTTTTAAATTAAAGAAGCCGACACTGAGAACTGCAAGATGTTTTCATCACGAGTTGGAATGTGCTCTCTTTGCAGTTTGTTGTGTTATATGAGGATTCTGTTTGCTCCACTGCTCTCCATGCAGGCTTGATACAGCCTGATAATGCTGTTCTTATATTCTGGAAGCTTGCAAAAAGCAAAAATATAGGTGATCAACCCAGTGCAATGACTGCTCATTGCTCTTGTTTTTTGTTTTGTTTGTTTGTTTGTTTGTTTTCAAGAAGCTGGTGAATTGGTAAAGATTAAGATACTCTGAACAGCACTGTAGCATTTGAAACACTAAATAGAGTGAAACCTCTTTTGGTACTTACTGATATTTACATACCATGTAATTATTATTATCATTGAATATCCTGATTTCCTTTCTTTGAACATCATGTCTAAACAGGAAAAACTAACCTTCCTGTTTGGAGAATTGTTAGTTTCAAAAGGAATACATTTTTCTCTCTTACTTGCAGCTTTCAAAGATTTTATTTTTAATACAAATGGAAAAGACAAACAATAGGCTATCTTAAAGGAAGGAAAACCGCATGTCTGAAACAAACATCGTCTGCTATGAATAGACAGTTGATAGTCTTTGTGTTGCAAAATAATTCATGTCACACCTATATACTGACTTTTGCATATCAGGAAAGGAAATGTAGACTTATTTTTGGCATCTGTATGTACACAATTCAGAAAGCAAAGGCAAAGTTAGAAAGGGAAGCGAATCCTCCTGTCAATCTCTGTGCAAACAGCAAGAGAGAATCAGTGAGGAGTCGTATTGGCCCAACAGTAATGCCTACAGATACAATACATGGTTGACTAAGAAGGCTAAATTTAATATTTCTGGTACTTGCTTGGCATTGAGTGTTCTCTGTGGTTTGTGTCTGTGCTCACAGTGGCCTTCTGGGTAAATCTCAGCTCCTAAACTTTGCTTTTGCAACTTCGTTTTGTTGAAAGAGATACTGGTTGAACAGCATCTGCAGTTCTGCTCCTCTGTGCGGAATCCAGATGGTTGCCAGGAGCAGCACAGTGAAACTAAAGACCAAGATGCTCAGCTTATCTTTACAAGGGACAAAACAGAAAACAAGTAACAAAAAGATGCATGTGCAAAACTGCTTGTACCCAGAAGCAGAATAAACTCTTTGTCATCCCACAGCTACCTTCTTGGAGACCGACAAACAGCCTAATGAAATAGCCACCATCAGAGGCCTTGTAAGAATTACTGTTGTAAGTTTGTCTCTGAAGCTTTCATATTGTCACTTTTTCAGATCTTTTAGTTGCAGTCAAGGCCAAGAGAGATCTGGAAAGCCCAGCCTGTGTCATCTTCACCACCTTCCTTAAGCTGTTCATTAATCAAAGTCTGATTAATTTTCTCACACTTCCCATTTAAATGGAGGTCCTGAAGTACTTGAGTAATTTCTAAAAGCATTAGTTCTTGTATTCATGACTACATGAATTTCCACCTCATTATCATAGAAAAAGTGTTAAAATGTGGTCTTGTAGGGTCAAATACCAGACATTTATAATTGTTTTCTAATCTGTGGTGTTTTGTTTTCTTTTGTTTTGAATATCAGACTCCTTATTTTGGAAGCCTTATTTCATATAACTGCATGCTTGTTGTTGGCAGCAATATATAGTGCAAAGAAACCTTGCAAATATAGCTAGTGCTAGTGCTAATTCCACTCAATCTGCTTGTTGTACGAGAATTCTGGTTAATCATGTTTGGATTCCCATACCCTAAAGATGGGTCTTATCATAGAATCATAGAATGGTTTGGGTTAGAAGAGACTTCAAAGATCATCTAGTTCCAATCCCTCTGCCATAGGCAGGGACACCATCTAGTAGGTCAGGTTGCCCACAGCCACATCCAACCTGACCTTGAGTTCCGCAAGGATGTGGCACAAACAGCTTCTCTGGGCAAACTGTTCCAGTACCTCACCACTCTATGAATAAAGAATTTCTTCCTAATGTCTAATCTAAAACCTACCCTCTTTTAGTTTAAAATCATTATTCCTTGTTCTATCAATACACTTCCTGATACAAAGTTTCATGATAAAGAGATTTTGTTCCTTGTCTTATCTTTGCTTGCTTCAAGTTTCCACTTTCCATGGAATGGAAGTACCTTTTTAATGGCAAGATGCTTAGACTGTTATATGTGCTCTTCCTAACTTTGGTGATCTGCCAGATTCACATGTGCTGCTTCTGCTCCACTTGCAGTGTTTTCTCCTCCCACTCCTGCCACTCACTTGTGTATTGCTCCTCATCTCTAAGTATTTTGCCATGTATGGGTCTTGCTTTGTGATTTAACTGGACTGCTGAAATTCACAGTTCCAGTGAGAAGAGAACATGTTAAAGCCATTGTAAAATAATCAGTACCACATGAAATTGAGAAAGTGGTGTACAATAATCTGAAACCCAGATGGTCTCTGGCAGTGGGAAGTAGGAGAGCTGTAATGCTCAGAGAGACTCAGAAGTCAAAAAATGAGCTGAGTTAATGATATTGCACAAGAAAAAGAAAGGCAGTGTGATTCTGAGCAATATATGGATGAGTGTCCCACTCAAGAGAATGAATTCTCTATAGTCTTATCTGTGGTAGCGTTCTCCACAGCTACTGTACAGCTATTGGAGTGGGAGCAACAATGGATGCTAACTGTAAATGAACAAGGTGATATCTCCAGCAGCATGCTGAACAGTGTCTGAGGAGGGATTAGCAAGTGGGATTAGTAAATATAACTGGACAATACTTTGGTAAGCCTAGTGTGCATATTGGATGGGAAGGGAAGCAGAAGCCTGGCTTCACTGGACTCTGACAAGTTTGCTAGCTATAACTCTTGAACCACTGCATTGACTGCTTCCCCAGTTAATGTTTATAATATATGTTGCAACGGTTGAAGCAGGGTCTTACTATCAAATATCTCAGCTGATAGCATGTGGCACTAAGTCACTGTCTGAATATTCCATGTGTTCCTACTGCGAATAAATTCACCAGCTTCCATCCTAATAGCTTATTTTAGAGCCAGTGTCACACTTCACACTCTATTCTGGACACTCTCCAACAACAAGTTAATGTCTTTCACTGGGGAAGGTGAATAAAACCAATGAGAGTATCCTTAACTAAAGAGCCATAAAATTCTAATAGAGCAGTAATGTTCCCGGTGAGCCTTAAGGGAATCTGAGCAATAGCTATGAGGTTGAGGCTCAATGCATGACATTAATTCATCAAACATAGTCATTCTCCATTTTTGTACAGGATACCTTTGTGATTCCTGCCGAGCAGAGCAGTACAAAGTCTGCACAAGCCCTTTCTTGGCAATTCCCCAGGCTTTGTCATTTAAGAGGAGGTGATTCCACAGCAGTGGTGATTGAAGTCCTATGATCTATTTGAAGTCATTTTTTTCATTGGATAGGACAGACTGTACCAGCTGGGACAACTGCATTTGTTCTGAGTGTCTCAGGCTTGGGGTGGTTTCACAGTGAGTAAAAAATGAAGTTATTTCAGATTTCTTGAAAATTTCACACTGGAATTATTCATATGCCTATCCACCATTCCACAATCAGGAACGGTTCAGTAGCATGTTCTCCAAAAATCTCTTTACTTCCTTTTGCCAATCCGTTGCACTAGAATTTGCAAGGAGCAGATGGAGGCTGTGCTACTCATGTTTCTAAGATGCCTCTGTGGTATAAGGATGTTTTCCCAGCTGCTCCTAACAGTTTTACTTTCTTTATGCTTCCAAAATGGTATATATATCTATCATATGGAGGTATGGGACAGACAATGAAATTTCATCCGAAGGTTTCATTACCTTTATGTAAAAAGTCAGAAGACTGAAGTAAATGTGAGTTTGATCTAGCCACCTTCCACCAGTGCCATAAGCAGTAGAGAGAAGCATTTCAAACAAAAAAAAGCAAAGACTTTGTTAAAACCATCTTGGCTTTAGTTCCTGCATACATAGGTTAGCTGAAATAAGTTTTAAGTACCTGAAGTGATAGGAGTGTCTGGTAAGTACACAATAAGGTCCTTACTGGAGAGGGCTCTCAGTTAACACTTGACCTAAAAAAGTTTTGTGACAGTCATTCAAATATAATTTCTTAAACATGCTTTTAAAATTCCCATCTCTTACACTGCATACAGATCCATCACCTAGACCTGCATGTGATCTTCATTGTACAGATTGATTCCTGCTTTGGCTGTCAGTAGCTTGGTAAGCTTTTATTGAATATATATATATATAACCTCTGACTGAAGAGAATGTCTTCAAATATTTGCACTGGCTGGGGAAAATAGAAAAAGTTGGATGCTTTCAGAGACCTGTAAGAAATGCACGGAGTGGTGGCTTTCGTTACAGCCCACGGGGTCTCTGGGAAGCCGGGGCTGCCAGTTCTTTATCTGACTGTGCAGCAGCATTTCGTCCCTAATAATGTCAGCAGCTGCAGAGGACCGGAGGCAGGAGGAGTTTAGGACAGCCTTAGCTGTTACCCAAGCCAACAGCGACACCCAGGGCTTCAAGAGCACAGTCCCGTCCCTTTTCTTAATCCTCCTGCCCCATGCAAACAGGAAATTTTCCCAAAGTTTAGCCCTTTTCTGTTCCTGAATGACTACACCTATTGAGAAAAAAGTAATATTTTGCTGTAGCAGTTGTATCAATAGAAATCATGCATATTATTACATTGAGAGTAAATTATATGAGTCACAGGCACTTCGTTAGTTGAAGAGCTGCGTTCTCATGAAGCATATTGTTCTTTATTGCTTCTGTGAAGATAGTTAAGACGGTACTATTTGTTTGCAGCTAAGGTCAAGACAGCCAGTTTATAAACCAGTCCATTCCTGCTTCTTCGCTACAGTGAAAAATTCACCCAACCCATACTGAACTTGTTTTGGTAAGCCTTTATTGAACACATGTATAAAATCAGACGAACAATACCTTCAAAGACTGTGTCACAATCAAAAAAACTGGGTACAGGTTTTATAACAGTGCACAATTGTCATTGTTTTGGCTTGGATAGAGTTAATTTTCTTTGAAGAGGCTTGTATGATGCTGTGCTTTCGATTTTCAATGAGAATAGTGGTGATAACACACTGATGTTTTTAGTTGTTGCAGAGCAGTGCTTGCACAGAGCCGAGAACTTTTCTACTTCTCCTGCTGCCCTGCCAGTGAGGAGGCTGCGGGTGCACAAGGAGACAGGAGGGCATGCAGCCAGGACAGCTGGCCCAAACTGGCCAAAGACATATCCCATTCAATATGATCATAGAATCACAGAATGGCTCGGGCAGGAAGGGACCTCAAAGATTATCCAGTTCCAACCCCTCCTGCCATGTGCAGGGACACCTCCCACTAGACCAGGTTGACCAAAGCCCCATCCAGCCTGGCCTCGAGCACCTCCAGGGATGGGGCATCCACAGCTCCTCTGGGCAACCTGTGCCAGGGCCTCACCACCCTCTGAGTATAGAATTTCTTCCTAATATCTAATCTAAATCTCTCCTCTTTTAGTTTAGAATAATTCTCCCTTGTCCTCTCATTATCTGTTTGAGCTAAGAATCACTCTCCATCTTTTTTATAAGCCCCCTTTAAGTACTGAAAGGTTACAATGAAGTCACCCCAGAGCCTTCTCTTCTGTAGGCTGAACACCCCCAGCTCTCTCAGCCTTTCTTCATAGGAGAGGTGCTCCAGCCCTCTGACCATCTTTGTGGCCCTTCTCTGGATCCTCCTCTAACAGCCCCGCATCCTTTTTGCATTGCAGGCCCCAGACCTGGATGCAGCACTCCAGGTGGGGCCTCGCAAGGGCAGAGCAGAGGGGCACAATCACCTCCCTCAACCTTCTGGCCACTCCTCTGTTGATGCAGCCCAGGATACAGCTGGCATGAATCCCTGGGCTGCAAGCGCACACTGCTGGCTCATGTCAAGCTTTTCATCCACCAGAACCCCCAAGTCCTTCTCTGCAGGGCTGCTCTCAGTGACTTCTTCTCCCAGTCTGTGCTCATGCCTGGGATTGCCCCAACCCAGGTGCGGCACCTTTGCACTTAGACTTGTTTAACTTGGTTCACATGGGCCCAAACCTCAAGCTTGTCCAGGTCTCTTTGGATCACATCCCTTCCTTCTTTGGTATCAGTTGCACCACTCAGCTTGGTGTCATCTACAAATTTGCTGCACCGTCTATTGAACAGTACCAGTCCCCAGACAGACCCCTGAGGGACATCACTTGTCACCAACCTCCACCTGGACACAGAGCCATTGACCAACACTTCTGGGTGTGACCCTCAAGCCAACTCCTTGTCCACTGAATGGTCCACTCATCAAATCCTTCTCTCTCCAATTTGGAGACCAGGATGTCAGGTGGGACTGTGCCAAAGGCTTTAGAGAAGTCCTGGTAGATGACATCAGTCGGTCTTCCCTTGACAACTGATGCAGTCACTCCGTTGTAGAAAGCCACCAGATTGGTCAGGCACGATTTGCCCTTGGTGAAGCCATGCTGGCTGTCTCGGATCACCTCTTTGTCTTGCATGTGCCTTGACACTGCTTCCAGGAGGATCTGTGCCATGATCTTGCCAGGCACAGAGGTGAGGCTCACCATATTATGTTCAGCAACAAAAGCTGGGGTAAAGGAGTAAGAACGGGACATTTGGAGTGATGGCATTTGTTTTCCCCAGAAACTGTCAGGCGTGATGAGCCCACTTCCTGGAAGTGGCTGAACACCTGCCTACTGATAGGAAGTAGCAAATGAATTCTTGTTTTGTTTTATTTTGCTTGTGTATGTGGCTTTTGCTTTTTCAGGGGGCTTTGTTTCAACCCATGAGTCTCACACTTGTACCTTTCCAATTCTCATCCCCAACCCACCTGGGGAGAGTTAGCGAGTGGCTGTGGGGAACTTCAGCTGCTTGCTGAGGTTACACCACATTAGTGACAGCTCAGGCTTTTATTAAAATGACCCTGAGCAACCTCCTGAAGATACACACCTGAGCAAAACAGTGATAAAATATTGAGAGGGTCAATAGACAATTATGATTCCAGAAAAAATATTTCAATAGAACCAGAAAAAAAAAAAAAAAAAAAGAAAACAAAACCAAAAACTTAGAGTTGATCAGGACACAGGATGTACAGAGAAAAACCCAAATGACACACAAAAGTTACCTTCATTTTCCACCCACAGAATGTGAAAACTGCCTAGCGGATACTGTACTATTGGCCATATCACTGGTGTACAGCCCCTGTGGCTGCTGAGGTAGTTTCTTGTTTGTTTTTCGAGATGGTTTGTTAGGTTTTCCAGGCTTGCTTCAGGTCTGTAGGTGATGCTCATTTCTCTCTGTAGGGCTGGAGGCAGCTCAACTGAGAAAGTGCCAGACTGAAACAGCAGCAAATGAAGTAGCCCAATGACTGTAGTTTTACCACCAAACAGAAGTTGTGGAGGGGAAGGGGATGAATGAAATTCATAAGTTGTACATTGCAGTTGAGAAGCTGTGGATAATTTAATAGAGAACAAATAAATAAGATCCGTGCAACACCAATTTAAAGCATAAAGGTGTAAAACACTAATGCTACTTTGAAATAGGGCATGAAAACTTACTGAGTTGAGAAAGCACAGGAGCAAGTAATCAATAAACCAATGATCACATTAGGCTATACATGAAAACATATGCGGGTCATGTACAGTATAATGGACTCTATTTTAGGGGGAAAAAAAAAAATGGGCTTCCTCCTCTCACTGAAACAGAGACCTGTAAGTATGTAGCAGTCTGTAAATAGTATTAAGTTGTTTGAAACTAAGCATCCAAAATGTGAGAAATGTGAGGCATTTGTGATTCATTAATTTGTCTGAAAATGGGTGCCATAGTCCATAAAATAATTGCACTTCCTTGTATTTGCTGGTTGCTTTCAATTTGTTTCTACATTTAGTAGGATTAAAACTGAAACAGTTTTGTTTCTACCTGCTTCTTCATGGAAGAACGAAGCAAAGCTTCTGTTTCTTCCTGCCCTGGCACAGCTAGAAAGAGGACATCTGGAAAGCCACAACCCATACACTGTCAATGTGAGAGTGTCGCTACAGTCTGCAGCTCTATACCATCGACATTCCTTTGCACTTTTTTTTCCTTCAGAATTTGGTAAGAAAGGTTATTTAAAAACCATTCTATATCTTGATAATCTTCAGGCCATCGCAGATATTGACTCCTTTGTAAATAGATTCGAATTGGTTTGTGCTTCATCAGTTGATACTGAGAAAGTGACCCAACTACTACCATAATGAGGACATCTTTCAGATCACTAAAGTACCTGCTCTGGGCAAAATTAAAGGCTTCCACACACCACCCATCTTTGAGAAACTGTCTGGTCACAATGCAAATTGTTTTTCTGCTGTTCCAAATGGCATCACGAATATTGTTGATATGTTCTTCCCCAGGCATGAAATCTCGTTCCTCAAAGCACAAGGTAAATCTGTTTTTATCAAAATACTGTGAATCCAGGTGCTTTAGCAAAGAATTCTGGACCCATTCAAAATCATTTTTGCTGTAGCACAAATATGCATCATACTTGTATTCACTTGTACCTGCTGCTGGTGGATGGCTGTCTATCAATTGTTTTGTGATAGTTTTATACCAGACAAAACAAATCCCCCGACAGCGAGTAAAAATGATGACTGCCATTAAAAACATTAGAAGGGTGGTGAACGTGAAGATGAATACCGAGAATCTGAGTGTCTGCTGGAGTTCATCTTCATCACAATCATGTGTCAGAAATGATAGTGGTTCCCCTGCCAACACAGGTGGGTACACACAGTACCTGTCAAACTGTGAGCCAGCTAGAGTTACATTGGTTTCATTTAGCCACACTAGTAGGCTCTTTAAAGTACAATCACAGACATAGCTGTTATGTGTTATATCCAGAGTACTCAAAGACATAAAGACTTCAGGCTCAGGGGAAAAAAGCTGGTTTCCAGACAAGTTTAGGTGTCTTAGGCTTTTTGGAAAAATCCCAGGAGAGAGATGAGACAAGAGGTTGGAAGCCAGATCAAGTCCTTCTAGAGATATTAGGCCACTAAAAATTCCCTGTGGAAGAGCATTAAGGTAGTTGTTGTTAAGAAGTAGAACCTGAAGTTTGGACAGTGGCCTGAACACATCCAGACATGAACCTCTCTCCCACACAAGCTGTAACATGTTTTCTCCTAGATCCATAAAAATTAACTGATTGTTTTCTGTAACAGTAACGCTTTTCTCACAATAAGAGAAGCGATTCTGTTTTAAGAAGATATACTGCACACCTGGAACTTGGAAAATAACATACAGGTCACCCAGATCTGCCAACCAATTTCTCTCTAATTCAAGATACGTGGCAGCTATTGCTGTGTTAGATATAGACATTAACTTATTTTCACCTAAAGAGGCATACATCAGACGTGGAAAGGAAGGGAGTTTTTTAATGGCATTGTCTCTCAGATTGATTATTTTCAGATTTACTAATTTACTGAATGATTTTTGACCAATCATGCCAATATGGTTTTGCTGCAAATCAATGTACATTACACTATGTAACCCCTCAAAAGTATAATCATACAGCTCACCTAAAAGATTACTTGAGAGATTGAGAGTTATTAGTTTTCCCAAGCCAAAAAATGCTTGCCTTTGGATCTGATTCACCTTGTTTCTGAAAAGGTTTAGTGATTCCAGATTACCAAGGCTTTTAAAGATTAATGAATTGAGAGAGAAAATGTAACCATTGGAAATATCAAGCACACGAAGATCACTTTTTGCTAGCCCTGTAAATGTACCATTATCTGGATTTTTTAAGTTATTGTATCCAAATCCTGAGCCCATTGTATGAAAGCTAAAACTTAAAGTATTGATTGGAGTCCCTTTAATGGCTGTACAGAAATGCTGGACTTTCTCTGTGCTCCAGCCATTCTCACTAACGTCAAGTAAGTTAAAGGTAATATTTCTGAAAGGATTTGGGCATTTGGCCCAGACGGTTTCATTAATCTTATACAAATAAGTATTACTGAGGCTAAAAAATGAAAAGTGTTTTCCTTGGAAGCTGGTAAGATTGCTTTCACACAGTTTGGATATGTCATTGAATTTCAGGTTCACACTTTTCAAGACTGTTAGATTATAAAACAAGGAATGAGGCTGAAGTTTTGTTATTTGGTTTCCTGAAAGATCCAATTTTTCTAACGAGATCAAATCTTGAAAGTAGCGCTCCTCAAGGATGGAAGCTCCAAGGTTGTTGCGAAACAGCCGGAGTTCAGTCAAACTTGTCAAGCCCACAAAAGCATCAAGATCCAGCTGAAGAATCTCATTTTGTCCTAAGTCTAAAACACGGAGGTTTGGCAGATTCCTGAAAGCTTCTTTTCCTATGATAACAGGTGAGACATATTGTGTTCCAATTTCCAAGTACAACAAATGCTCCAGCAGTGGAAATGAAGATGAATTCACTTCTCTGATATAGTTGAAACTTAGCAAAAGCTTCACGGTGTTCTTTGGCACAGGTGGAATAGCTGTGAGGTTGCACGAATAACACATGGCAACTAGGGCTTCTGAATAACACCTTCTAGATACAAATGTATCTCTAGCTAGTGATATTCCAAAAACAAGTACTAGCTGTTGATGTAACATCATGAATCTGTATGAAAGAAGTGAAAACAGTAAGCATTAATTCTGCTACTATCTGCAATAAGTGGTATAGCAGGTTTTTAATAGTTGTAGAATAGAAGACTAATGTCATGCTAAAAATTACTAGTGATTTGGATTTATCCTTTCTTTGAAGTCTAATAAGCATCATCTGATAGTCTCAGAAAATGGATCCTAAAGAGACACGAGCACCTCTGATATGAAAAGTAATTCTCCTGATCTACATCTTAAGGTCAGCACCAAAACCCCAATAGTTAAGTAACAATGTCTTAGTCTAGCAATTTAATTTGCATCATGAAAGTGACAACACTGGTATATTAGCTTAATTCCTTAATTGGTGATCCAAACAGGTTTAAACAGTTTGGATTACTAAAGTATAAATGCCTCATCCAGTCATCAGAACAGGGCAGGCCAGTGCTGCCCTCTCCCTCAGCTCTCTACTTGTGAGGACAATGATGCTATCTGGAGTGTAGGTTGCTCTAACACAGTAGTGCCTAACAGCCATGAAGTTCCTAAAAGGGGAACTTCATATGGGGCTCTGTAACTCTGAGATTAAACCTGCAATGTGAAATTGTTCTTGAAAGAGTGGTAAAATAGTTTTAGAATAGGCAGGTGCAAGGCTAACAGTGAAGGAAAAGAAAAATGTGGCAGCCTGAAAACAGTGCTGCAAGATGTGAAAAAATACATTTGCTGAACTGTAAATTGCTAAGTTATTGCAAAAAGGTACATAACATAATTTATGCAACCTGATGGTGAATATATTTATTAATTTATTCACACACTGGATTTTCCATGCGTTATACCATCTGTCGGCCTGTCTCTCTCAGACATAAATCTCTTCAAAGAAAGGAAAGTCTTTTTCGTTGAGCATGTTACAAAATAAAGCAAATTATTATCACTAAAGTAGTTGTTTGTGTACTGTAGTTAAAAAACAAAACAAAACAATGTTAGCTAAGGTTGCAACCATCTGCCTCTCCTTTTTAAATACCATTATTTGAACTGATTTACTGACTGGCAATCCAATGTAAGATGGGGAAAGAGAGTTGGGCTTTGACCCAGTAATTGAAAAGAGGTAAATCCCATTAATTATTATTATGATTTAAGCACACTGATTCTTTAAAGCACAAGTACAGAACGCTGTGTAGAATTTAGAACTTGAACTAAAAACATCTTATGCTTGTTGCTGTCATACCAAGTGCACAGACTTCTAGGAAATGAGGAAGTATGTCAGTAGAAACCAGTCTGATATTCACATTTCAAATACCAAAGGAAAGACCTAGCCATTTTTATAGACGCCACAAGTAAGAATTACAAGGTTATAATAGTACAGTTAAATCTCATTAACTTTGACACAATCTCACGGAACCTAACATTTTTTGTTGATGGTTTCAAAGTCATCAAGTTATACTGAAATTTGAACTCGCAAGCATCTAACCATTACGATGACTAAGATGAGTCTGTAAATTTCCACCTTAAGGGCTCAAATTTCAAGTGGGAAATACACACCCTACAACTTTGTATTTCATGTTTTTATCTTGTCAGTTTTTAAGACAGTTTTGTGGTTTGAGTCAAGACCTTTTTCTTGAATGTGAAAGAGATGATGATAGATGGTGAGGACAGAGTGTTAAATTCCAAAGTTCTGGCATTCAAATTTAATTCTCATTTTGTCTCAGCAAATATTTAGGATTTGCTCCAAATAAAAGCAAATTGCAGGCAATAAGTATCAAAATTCTTTTAAGAGATTTTAACTGCATCTACAGGAAATTATCCATAATACTACAAAAAAATTATACTTTTTATCCTCTTTTTTGACTTAACATGCACTGTTAAGGGGACATTATAAATAGCCAGCTCTATAATATTTAAGTTCCTACAAGATATTGTAGGTTAGTAAAAGAAGACACAGCTAAACATATAGCAAGCAGATCATTATTTTACAGATGTTTAAATTCCATTCCAGGTATCTGCTCAAATGCTATAGCTGTTGTTTTTGTTTGTTTGTTTGTTTGTTTTTGTTTGTTTGTTTTTGTGTTTTTTTTTGTTTGTTTGTTTGGTTGGTTGTTTTGTTTTGTTTTGTTTGAGTTTTGGCAAAGTCATAACATTAGCAAAACTGATGACAGATAGAAAGTACTTTGGAAGTCAACATTTAATATAAATGTATACCAACTTACCACAAGAAAAAGCTCAAAAAGTTTAGAGTGGAGCTATGAGAAAACATTGTTTATTATTTTTAAATTAAAAAATCGATCTTGATTTTTACTATCAGAAAATAATTATAAAAAAAGGTAAAATATTTTTAACCACCTCTGCTTTTACATTTTATCTGCTTCTCTATGTTATTGTAAGTTAAAAATCTCTATCAATCTCTTAACAGTCCTAATACTTCACCTCAGCTCAGGTTTGGTGACAAGGAAGGTTTCATTTGTAAACTGTTTGCTCCCTCAATGTTTTCTGCAAAAGCTACTACTTTTTCCCCACAGATCTGGGCTCTTCATGAGCAAGAGCAAGATGCTAGCAGCATAATGCCTGTTACTGTGCTTGTGAAGACAGCAACAATTTTTAATTTAATAGAATCTCCCTATCTAGTACTTTGTACAACCCTTCACCATTAGGTACTTTAATAGCAATAATATAGATACATTAGTACCTACAACCTTTTGGGAAGAGTATTTTTCCTACAAAATGACCATCATCCCATTCAGTTACATGCATGTTCCTGGAGATGAAGGATTGTATAAATGCTTAATTTGTTATTGAAAAATGGAGCAATGAAGTTTAGAGAACGAGAGCTCTGCATGTGGCGTTTTGTTTCTTTCTTCTTCAGTGATGTCAGAAGGGGTAAGCAGCAAAGGGAACGAGAAAAGTAGCAGGAGGAAGAGGAAGAAAAAACACAGCAAATGCTTTGGGGGTGGAAAGTCATTAGCAGGTAAGTTTCTAAGCAATGGAAAGAACTTTTACAATACAAGGTGAATCTAGATCTAAAAGCAGCAAGCAAATGCACACAGAATGCAAATATTGTAGTTTGTGTCTTGGACTCCCTAGGAAGTATGCATCTGGATCAGTGAAGGCAGATTCAGCTGCTTAGAGTAGTCTGGAACTGACCTATAACATTGCACTACCTTTTTAAAAAAAAAACTAATTTTCGTTACCATGGTTTTAAATCACCTAGAAACCTTCACTAGCACAGCAAAAAAGGAAGGGAATTGACAGTACCTGAGAGTGGATGTTGTAGTGCTGCCTGTCCTTCTCAGCACAGCTGTGTACATCTTAGGACATTGACAGAAGCGGTCAGTGAGCAAGGCCTGCAGTGTAGCTGAAAAGAGGAACTAAGACCGTCAACTTTTTCATGTACACAACTCAGGAAGAAGTTAGAATAACAGCTACTCCATGGAGAGTTGCAAAGCACTCGCCATTTCCCCTTCCCTGTCCCCAGCAAAAATGCACTGAGTCCACATAAATAAAGAATGGGTTACGTACCCTATTTTTCTCCTTGTTGATGGCTGAGAATGTTCACTTGCTATTTAAAAAGTGATACGAAAGGAAAATTTCAGTCTCAGAAGTGGTTTTGCACAGCTTTTAGTAGCATGCTTACTCTCCTCAGCAGCACCTCCTGTTTCTGCCACATAACCTAGGTCAAATATGAACCAGCACAAGCCGGCTCAACTGATAGGCACTCGTGTACTCATGAAAATAATCAGCTGACCTAAATAGTTCTGAATTTTCAGCCAGAGCTTTTGGGGAACAAAACATCAGAAGTGCTGGCTAACTGGACAGGCTCTAGAGAAGAACGGTTTGATACAATTAACAACAAGCTTTAAAGAGTTTAAGATTTTTTTCAGTAACTCATTGCAGTGACCCTGATATCCTCCTATGGAGGATTTCCCTAGATGACGACTCAGTCAGTGAGAGGAGTTGTGTTACCCACCACAAGAACAGACTGTCTGAAGTAATTCTATACAGATGAAGTCTTGTGATCAAGAATACTCATAATTTAGGTCTGTGGGATGTGGTCAGCAGATAAAGACTAGACAGAGGTAAAGCTGGTAAATTTTTATTTAACTGCACGCACACACACACACAAGAAGGATGCAAATAGTTTGCTCATGCTAACTTTCACAAAAACATCTAGGCCATTTTCTGTAGGCCACTGGATGACAGGTGAGTGTTGTGTATATATAATAAAGGTACCAATAAAGTGCTCCATGAAGGCTCCCCCAAGGATATAAAGCTGTTGTCTTTTCACATCAGTCTCCAGAGGGTCTGTAACTGCTGTGCAAGGCTCCTTAACCTGAGGTGCATCAGTGCAATGGCTGCACATACCAGGAGTAGCAGAAGGACATGGTGGTGCTGTGCAGGTTGACTAGCTGAAGGAAGGGCCTTTTGGATCAGATTTTGGGGGACTTGGCTGCCTATATGCTACTAAGTTCACATGAACAGAAAAATTTGCTTTTCCCAATCTCATTCTTCAATTCCTGGGTCCCTTCCTGCCATACAAATGAAAGAGCCTCTCTGTTCTGTTATACCTCTATATCCAGTCATGCCACAATTCCACAGAGAAGAGAGTCATTTCTACTTCTCAGAGAAGTGCAGAACAAGTTAAATATCCTTATCTAATATTCTTACATGATTTTCTTCACTCATGGCGACACTTATGGACATCTTTCTAAGAGACTGGTTATACACACTAACTGTAAAGGACTATCTGTATTTTTTAATTGGTAAAATTTCTCAGAACCTTCAAAAGACCTTCAAAGAGCACCCTCTTTCTTTTAATCTCATGGTAAGCCTGCTGAAAAGGAGTTTGTGTACAATACTTACCTAGGCCATAATAGAGATCTTAAAAAATAAATCACAACCAGTAAGACTTTGTTCTTAGATTGACCAGATAAAGGACAACTGGTACTGTGAAAATACGTATTGTTGCTGTTATCCAATTAGATCAAATCTACCCACTGAAACAAAAATAAATAAATAAATCTCCAAGCTTTTGTCCAGGCTCTAAGCCATCCCAATTTATGAGCACAAATGCATATAAACTTGCAATGTAAACAAACTGAACATATGGGACTTGTCTAGTCAATTACACCATAAAAAAAATATATTAATTAGATGATTAATGAATGTGCACCTTTGAAGCCCCTGAGCCTCTCCCTTAAGCTGCTAGGACACTAAACTCAAATACAGCATTTTCCGACTTAAAATCAGAGAGCATATTATAAGGCAAGTGAGTACTGAAACAGTTCTTTTCACAGGTGGGGGACCTAAGTCAAGAAGTTATTATGTGATCTGACAGAGCAGAAGGGCCATAAAAACCAGCCACTGGTTTGGGTAATCAGAAGCTACATATTGGATGTAATTATCTAGATCCTATTCATCATTTAGATTCATTTTGATATCCCCTCAGATTATAAGATGAGATGCAGGCATGCACACTTCAGAGAGCGTGATTCCTCTATTCTTCTTCTGGTATTACAGTTCTTTAAAACAATGTGGTCTCCAGAAGGACAGGGGAAAAAATTGAACATACAGACTAAAGCATGCTCTGGTCCATTTCTCTGGGGGACAGGAGTAAACCAGATAGACAGAAGAGGAGGTGCTGCAGCCCCAGACTCCGGCTCCTGGAACTGTTTTGAGTGTCTCCCTCCTGAACAGAGGCAGCCTGCTTTTCTGTGCTTGAGCAGCCAGCTGGGTGGTTATTGCAGCAAAGGGACCCAGTGCTGGGCACTGGCCCATCTGTCAACCCCAGGCAGCCCAGGCTGCTCTGTCACTGTGTCTGATAGGGGATAACGAAGGCAGAGAGAGCCTCAAATAGCCTCGAGAAGAGGACCAGCAAGGTTTCTTACTCTCTTCCAGGTTGTAGAGAAATGAACTTCTCAAGGCTTCAATGAGGACAGTGAAGATTCCGTTTTTTTCAACTAACTGCTATGGTTGCTTCCCAGCAGGGACACTTGCTCACTTGCACAAAGTGCTTGTGCTCAAGAATTCTTGTCTCATACCCTGAGTCCATCTTGACTTCTTTTTCTTTGAAAGTTAACATGTGATAGCTGCCTAGTCTAGACTAGAAACCACTCCAGTGAAGCAGCATTTCCCTTGAGAAACCAAGAAACATAGCTATTGTTTTGGGCTGTGTTTCTCACACAGAGGATTTAGCTCAGGGACAAAAGGGCCTTTTTTTTTTTTTTTTTTTTTTGTGTGTGTGTGTGTGTGTGTGTGTGCGTGTGTGCGCTTGCAGGATAATTAGAAGCAGCCAAATTTAAAACTGTCTCCTGGAAAACATCAAAGAGATCATAGGAAGTAACTATCAGGAATGACAGCTGAGTTGGAGGTTGCAATTTTAAACTTACAGGAGGCCAGCTTTCAGAGAATTGACAGAAAACCTTGGGGAAGGGGCAGTGAATAGAGAAGCAGCATTCAGACTAACTCCTAGGATCACAAGCAGAATTTGGTATAGCCTTATCTACAAAACTAATCTTTTTATAAAGCCAAGCAGCACTGTCATGCCAATGAAATTGTGGCCAAGCATAAAACAGCAGTAAGTAGCTGAAGTCAGCAAACATGACTAAATGGCCACTTGGAAGGGAAATGGCACAGTAGCCACTCTGTCACTCCTGGGACCCAATCTGGGCAGAGTATTTATTAAAGAAGTTTTAGAAGAGTGTGGAGACAGGTGTTGATAACAGATAACAAAGATGTTTGCTTTTGCAAGTATGTTTAAAAAAAGCAACCGATAGATAACAAGCTGCAAATGGCCAGTGACAAAAGAACCACAAACGTCTTGCAAGGCAGACAACTGGTCTGCCCAGCATTTCAGTTAAGTTAAAAACCTCCTCCCCTCTTTCCTGGAATTGGGATGTTGAAATGATACCTCTGAATTTCTTTGCAATAGGTCTTAGATTAGAATAGGTTTGAGTTAGCTCCAACTCATCGGTGGAGGAGCAAAAAACGTGGAAATTGCGCTCACGAGTGCAGGTGACATAAGTTTATGCTGCAGAACCTGCTGTGCGAAGGAGACATAGCAAGCAGACAAGGCAGAAAAGCCAGGAGACTACCTGAAACAGTTACTGCATTGAGGAATTCTCCAGTACGCCGCACCACCAACCCTTTCTGTAGTACAAATACCTACCTATTAACTGTGAGCACTGGTTATTTTCATCCAGAGGCACTCTCCTCCTCTTCTGTTGCTGCTCTTACACCTCAGTGAATAACATCCAAGATTCATTGAAGACGTGTTTCTGTCTAACGGGGGGGATGCTCTGCACAGAGGCCGAAGGAAGGGGGGAAGAGATCCGACCTCAACACATTTTGCACAGCCTGATGACACAAATGCTCACCCAGAAGGCCTCCCTACAGAACAGCCTGGAGACTTTTCTTGCCCTTCCTGTTACATGTAAGCTGGTTCCTGCTTCTTGCTGTCTCAATCAGCTTCTGGAAGTTCTTGCACAATGACATAGCTTCAAAAAGAAGCCGAAGAATGGCAAGAAACCTGTTGCCAGTCAGGAGGAAGGAAGGCAGATGTCCTCAGGCGGAGGACACAGCTGCGTTAACTCTCCCATGCCCTGGCTGAATGCTCCCAGCAATAAGGCATGGAGTGGAGTGTACACACAGTGTGCGGTGACAGCTGAGCATCGATCGCATTTTAAACCAAATCAGCAGCCACTGCCTCATTTTGGACAGCCACAGCTAGAGGTACGCATCAAAGCACTGCAGAAGGGGGCTCCGAGCTGGGCGCCCGGCTCGGCTCTGCTCGGCGCCCCCCTGCCTGCGGCTGAGCCTCCCCTAGAGAGGACCCCCGCGGCCCCCAGCTGCCCCCACTCACCTCCACCTCCACCTCCTCCGTCCCGTCCCATCCCGTCCCGGGCACGGCGGGGGCTGCGGGCAGGGGCTGAGCCGGGAGCCCAGCGCCGGCCGTGCCCAGCACTGGCAGGGAAGCAGCAGCGGGGGCCGGGGGTGTCGGCGGCGCGGCAACGAAATCCAAAAGAGAGGAGAAAGACATCCAGGAGAAGCCGGGAGGAATTAAGCACCGGCAGGTGAATTAGCTCCAAGGGTGGGAGTCCCGACTGGCTTCCTGCGGGCGGCCGCTAGGTGTCGGGAAGGGGATCTGGCTTCGCCCGGCTTCTTCCGAAGAAGCAGTTTAATGCATAAAAGGCGATCCCACCGCCTCATCTCAGTCTACACAGCGCAAGCTGCTTGGTGCCTGAGCTGTTCCAGCTGATCTGCCAGTAGAAAGACCCCCACACCCCCGTCTCTTACCTCCAGCACTGCTTGCCCTGGGATGTGCGCTGCCTCCAAGCAAAGCCTGCTGCAAGCCGCTGACCCTCTGCTCGCAGGCTTAGCCCATTTCCGACGGTCAGCCTGTTCTGCCTCCTTCATTGCCTTACACGAAGCTGATTTATGTGCCTGTTACGGTAATTCTTGAAGAGGAATGTAAACAACAGGAATGAAAAGAGGTCTAAAAAAGAAATGACGTTTTTATTACGTATTTAGATACGCAGTAATTTAAGCTTTTATTTTTCACTTAAAGACATCTGGAAATTAATTGATGCTCGTTGTAAAAGTGCTTGTTTCTTAAGTTTTTCACTGGTCCAGCCAACTAACTTTTTAGCACACTGCTGCCTGGCCATACCCGCAGCTGTGAGCTGAGGATTTAGTTGCATTGCATGGGAGAAATAGGTTCCTAAAACAGTGGTTATACACATTACATCACGTTAACCAAAGCATGACCTAATCTCAATAGTTAGAAGTGTGGAACCAAGGGTCATGTATTAAGACTCACCTGTTAAATTAAACGAGTCTCACCTCTGTTGGGGTTTGCACAACTCTAAACCTGTTTTAGAGATGAATGTCTAAAACAGCCTACACACACAGCTTCCAGCAAGTTGTAGTACTCCTCGCCTACACCTACACTCCATGGCTACCTCACTCCTTCCAGAGCCTCTCTTCTACTAGGATCTGAATGCTGCGTCTGTCCCTGATGTGTCATGATGTCCCATCAGATCATAGGATATTTAGATAGGAAGTTCTCCCTCTGTACAGACGAAGTTGTTCTGCTTTATGTGGAATTGATTGGGCCAGAAATGATACCAAAGTGCCTGTCTTCTTGCTGCTCTTTTTTGTTTGTTTTTACTCATTATTTCTAATATTTATGTCACTTTTGTATTGGGTACTTATAAGTAATAATACATATACATATTTTAATTTAATCAGTGCAGCTCTTTGGTTGCCTGTGATCTATTCTACTTGTTAAATCAGGTGAGAGACTGCAACACACCCAGGCACTGAAGCAACAGCTCAAAGGCCACTGAAAACAGGACTTGTGTATCTGGAGATAAGTAATTTTGCTAAACTTGGAATAATTTAAATGAAACACAGGGAATCAGACAAAGCCAAATAAATCAGTTTAGGAAAAGTCCTATGAAATTCTGGCAGATCACATGGGACATTAAAAAAGTGTCTGTTTTGTGCAAATTTTCAGTGTGAGGAAATGGTTGAGATACTAATGCCAAAATACATAATGCTAATTTTCTATTCAGTCCTGCTTTTCTCTCTCATAATTGTATAGATGGAACTGGGTGCCTGAAGTTCTGTGTATTTTCAGTACTGATCTAAGCCGTAATTAATAGGAAAAGGCAGTAAGGATGTAGTTAAGTCTCTTGTCTACCCAGCCAGCCACCACAGCATTTCTTTGCAGGTGGTGACAGTAAGACCCAGTGACAGGATTTAGTCATGTTTGCACATACCTCACCCTGTTTCTTGTGTGGATACTTCGCTTATCATTCCCTTGCTGTAGCTTGGATGTGTAGACTTTAAGCATCTTTTATTTAATATATTTTGTACGTTTCAGCACAGAAGCTTCTAGCATAGTGGCATAGTATTCAGTGCTGTTTGTTGTACAGTCAGTTCCTGCTAACAAGTAGTCACAAATTTTTCACTTTGTGAAAGCTCTTGCCAAGGTTTGGTTGAAAATCCAACCTAGGACATTTTTAGGTTGATGCATTGACTTTGATTTATCACTGAACTATGTTCACAGACTACTGTTACAAGTGAAATCTTGCTACTGGATTAAATCCTTCTGATTCTATTATTAAAAAACTCTGAGTTTAAAATGTGTAAATCACACGACTCTGTGTAAAAGATGTCAGTATATTCAGCTCCTATGCCTGTATAAGTCAGAGAGTAAAGAAACAGCTAAGTTGTCTGTTAAAGCAGCCTGTTACTTTCTCATACTCCCCTTCCCCCCCTCCCCCAACACACACCGTATTTTCCATAGCTCTGTGCTGACATCTTTAAATGCCTTCATCCGTAGAGGAATGTAATTTCTAATGATACAGATGAAGGTGTTGTGTTTTGTTGACAAAAGGAACACCTACACAACCATGTCATGGTGTTCAGACGCTTGCAAGAAATGATTGAAGCTAAAACAAAAATTGTCTTTCTGCTGCTGTATCTATGTATGGATACGTTTCCAGCTCCTCCTTTGTGTTATGCAAGCCACATACACGTGGTGAGCTAGATGCCTAGTAGGCAGGTTTATGTGCAAATGCCACTGCCTGCAGTTCTGCTGAGCTCAAGTCAGACACTTCTGAACTCTCTGACTGAGATCCCATTGGCACCATAACGGATTAGGAAAGATGTAAAAAGAAAAGATGTTCTCTCCACTGTGCACATGAAAACACCAAAAATACAAGTAATTACTTACAAAATTTCACTGTGTCCTAGATAGTTGCAACTTCTTGACCTTAAGTACTGAGATACTTAATTTTAAGGATATTAGTAATTTCAAGAAAATACCTTATATGAAAGTTCATTTATGAAATCCAATAAAAGCTTTAACAGATTTTGTAACAAATAGACGTTTGTTTCATATTTTGGTAAGGACTTCAACAGGTCAATAGGTTGTTTCTTGTTATGGTTTATTACCAACTATGATGTCTTCTGTGGTTGTGCTTGTAACATTTCCAGTGTATACCACTCCAGTTTCAACATGCTAATAAAATGTCTTAATAACGTACAATCTTTATAAGCCATCCTAAACAGCAACTGTGTTTTAATCTTTATTGAAGTAAGATCCAGAGGTGTTCTCCCTTAAATTTAATGGAGTGGATCTAATACTGAAAAAATGTGGCCCTTCTGTGTGCTGGTTATGCAAACGACATTTGCCAATTGTAATGAAGTCAGGCAATGAAATTCTAAGAGCCACAGAAGGTTATGTACGGTGAATGACTAATGCCTTCTAAATTAAGGTCTATAATTGTACTCCAGTGATTAATGCATTAAATTAGTGATTTCTTATGTGTAAGGCTCTTATCAAATGTATTTCTTATTGTACCTCTGGGCTCTCCTCTAATGTATAATATGTAGGTGAAATACATGATCATTTCCCACAGGTTTCTTCTAAAGCAGTCTTCCACCCACACAAGATCAACACTGTAATAAAGTCATTATTTCTGGATACTCGCATTTACATACCTTGCATAGATAATTAGATTAAGTCTCTTTGCCTTATGAGTCTCAGTTAGAATTATCATGTTAAATACCAAGAATTATTTGATTTTTTTCTTCCACCTGGATTTCACGACAAACAGCCAAATCTGTGATCTCAGTAAACCTCCAGCTTGCTTTTTTTTTTTTTATTAAAGAAAAAAAAAAAGCCAAAGCGTGGGCTGTTTTGAGTATTTGGGAAATTTTTGAAGTGTTTTAGAAAGCTTTTATCAAAGCAGTGAACTGAACAGTTTATCCACAGAATGGATAGAATAAGACAAAATACATTTCTACATGTAGAAAGATAATTATGCTCCATTTGTGCATAAAGAAGGATCCAAAATGAGCACCTACAAATGCTTTTTTTCGGTTGTAGGTATCACTGATTTTGATCTGATGTTGGTGAGCTCCATTCTTAGTGAGACTGAAGACTTCAGAGAGGAAGGTTTTTGTATTTATGTGCCTTTATAGCCTTGGCTATCACTGAGTTCAATCCCAAGTATGACTATGTTAATATAAGCAAAGAAGAAAAAGGAAAGGTCAGCAAAGTTTGATCGATTTATAAAAGTGCTCTACCAGTCGTGACATTATAATAATTCAACATATTACACTTTAGCTTAAAAATTCGGGTATTTTCATCTTAACACACATTGAAAAGTGGAAGCAGACCAAAGTTTTATCTGTTTAAACTAGTGTGGTCAGATCTTGGTAAAACTGCTCGGAGGTGTGCTTACCATGCTTTGAATTCTGAAAAATAGCACAAAAAATGTAGAAAAAGATAGTGATTTGAAAATGATTCTGCCACCTGATGCTCTCAAAGGTCTGTGTAGATGGTAAGAGGAAAAATGTAGTATCTAGCCTGCAAACTATACAGCCCACATGGTCTGACCTCCACAGTTGTACAGGGCACATCCCTATTTTGAACACTGCTGCCAGACCAGACAGATGTAGCTGTAACTTCCACCTCTGGCCACACAGAATAGGAGACCTTCATTCAGGCAACGCCTGCCAGCCAGACATTATCCTCTTCCCCCTTTTCTGCAATAAACAAATAAATAAATAAATGCATAATATAAAAGCTGACCTGAAAGCTGTTTTTATACTAATCTAAATGCCTGTCAGACTTTGTGACTGTACTAAATTGGTCTGTGATGACTTTCCTGTTACTGAATTATCCAGCGTTTGTATGTGAGTGTACATATGCACATGCTCACGCAAGCTCTGGTCTCTACCCACAGAAATGCCCCAGGAATCACACAGTGCACGCAGCATCAGGTAAAACAGCTGCTAAAGTGAGAGACCCAAAAAATAATTCCTGCAGTGTTAACAAAAAGCGAACATAAAGGTAAAACAAAATCCACTGCTAACACCAAAAGAAATGTCCCATGAAATTGAAAATTGCACATGCTGACAATATGCCAAGTTTCTGCATGTAACTAGGATTTAAAAGTTGGCACCTCCAAGAAAGTCTTGTGAATCCTCTTGCACTCAAGACATCTATCATTTAACTTCAGCATATTCAACTGGGGTGGCTGCATTGCTCCATTCTGACTGCTTTTCCAAATGTGAAAATGACAGCTGAATTGCCACATGTCATGATGTGCCATTCAAAAACACAAGGGCTAAGGAGAGCATCAGAAAAAGCACAGCAAATCACTTTTTACACTTCCAGGAACACTATTCTTTCTAGGATCTTCAAAGTGGTTTTTAGCAAAGTACATCATATCCTAGATAAAAGGGCCGAAGCATTTTTTTCACATGGAATGATGTCTGCAGGCATCAGAATAATAATCTGAAGTCTTGACACTAGCTCACATTTCTACGAAGAATCAATGGGAAGTGATCCACATAGATTCAAGAAGGACAAGGACTTTTTGGGCAGAAAGCTGGCTTGCTCACTAGCAGGGCTTTAAACTCAGCGGGGAAGGGAATGCACCGATAAATGATTCAGAAAAACACCTGAATGCCAATACTTTAAAAAACAGCAGGGAAACACCTGTGAATCATCCTATAGGAATTAGGAAGGACTCCTCTAAAAAGGTGACGATGCCCATAGTCCAGATGAAGTGTCTCTACATTGTTTTCCCCTGCATGCAGCAGGGGAAACAAGCATGAGGAATTGGAAACCACGGTGCAATTAGAAAATTAGGATCTAATTGCTGTCATGGAAATGTGGTGGTATGAATCACACAGCTGGAACATTGGAATAGAGGGCTACAAGCCTTACAGGAGAGTCAGGCAGGGAAGGAAGGGTGGATACGTCGCACTCTGTGTTAAGAAATGTATAGATTGTGAAGATGTGTAGGTAGCAGGACCTGCAATGGTGGCACCACAGCCCTCTCTGGAGAGTGACCTACAATCAGCTTCCTGTCCCACAGCAGATAATGGCATTGTCAGGTGTCTTACCTGTCAGCAAAGAAAAACATAGCAGTTTTTCTTCCCCTCATTCCTCCTCACATGGTGCCTGTTTTAACCAAGCTGTTTTTATGCTGACAGGAGGTTCTTGGACAGGAATAACTGGAGAAAGGTGTTAGAATGGGAGGTACTTCAGCAGATGTCCCATCGCTTCTGACTGCGTCCACACCTGAGAGTCCACTCTGTTTGATATGAAATGTTTTTCACATTCGTATGGCCTTTTCTTGGATTTTTCCTATCTGTTTTGATGTGGCAGCAGTTTCTGCTCATTTTGTGCTGTCAGCAAAGGCCCTAAAGTACTGCTCTTATCTACACCTGTTCCTGCCATGGAAAGTGCTGCCTAAGGAAATCAAGGATGCTACAGAGGCTGAATAGAGGCTCTGACTCACTGCTTATGAAGCAACCATCACCTCAGAAATCATGTTTGTCTGAAAATAGCTTGCCATTTTAAGTAACTCCATGGGTTGCTGTTTCATTGTTTGATTGTTTATTTATTTATTTTTCCCTTTACTTTGTACATTTGAGATACATTTTGTGCCTTGTCACCCTTGCAGTGCTATTGTTTTTCCTGGCTGATGTGCCTGCACGGCTGTCACACCATCCCCTGTGGGAGGCTGCTGCAACAGGCTGAGCCGGGAGAGGCAGCAGGCAGAAGAGTGGCGGTGAGAAGGTGGAGCAGGCTGGGCCCAGTCCTCTGCATAGTGTCTCCTCAGACCTTACCCCTTTCTTTTTAAGCTGAAAAAGACCACTGAAACTTTCCTGTTTCAGGGCCTTGGCATTGATGGAATTGTGTGGGTTAAGGCTCAGTACAGACAGGCTATCGCAGCATAAAATTAGAGCCATGACCACACTAAGGAGCAATGCTCAAGTAGAGCATTTCGCGGTTATCAAAAATTTTGTGCTTTTTGCATTTCCTGCCTCCTTCTTGGAATCACACAGGAACAGCTGTGTTTGGCATCTCCATGTGTATGTCCATCTACATTTGGAATTTAAAATCTATCACAATCTGCTTGGCATCAGTTCCTCTGCACGTTTTTAGCATATACTTACTGCTCTCCACAGACTTGTTCTTCATTTCTTCCTCTGCGGCCCCACTAACTAAATAAGCTTTAGCTCATTTTCCTTTTAAAGTCCAAACCACTCTCTTCACTCTGCAAAACAGAAAAAAAATAATCAAATATCAAAGGTCTTCAAATTATTGTGTTGCAATTTGTGATTACTATGCGTGACTCTTTCTGAGCAGTGGCCTGGGATGTATGCCTTTCGCATTCAGTAAACAAACCTTTTCCACTGAGCTTAAGTATGTAATTGCATGGCTGAGGCAGTTTCTTCTTTCCAGAAAAAGCACTTACGAACATATCTTGAATTAAGCTTTGAGATTTCAACACAGTTGTGTTTTTTTGTTCCAGATTCCTGTGCGAAGCAAAGTTGTGTTTTTGCAGTAGAATGTCTCTGCAGTGGAAAATTCCACTAACCTTGCATATTAAGAATTGATTGTGCAGGCACAAGAGTGGCTTGGCAGTGGGGAGTATGTTAAGCAGATAAGGGGAAGGTCCCACTGTCCCAAAATAAAGGGGATAGCCAAGAAAATCAGGATGAGCAGTGTGAAATCAGTCAAAGCAAAAAATCCAAAACATCACAGGCCCTCTAGTCACGAGAGAAGAAGGAAAAAAAAAAAAAAAAAAAAAAAAAGGAGAAATCGATGGTTAGTAAAACAAAATTGTATGTATATGGTATCGTAATAAGCATTGAGTAGTTTGTGAACCCGTAGTACTTAGCCAGTGAAAAGATGGGAGGAATCAGTCATTGGGTAATAGGGAATATAAGGTTATGGGTGCTTTTGCTGGGCGCTACTGCTTGCAGAAAGCCTGCCATTGTAATCGTGAATAAAAGAGTTGCACAGAACGCCCTGTCTGAGAAAATTATTGAGGTATTTATCACATTCCTAATTTTGAACATGAGATTTGTCTGCCCTATTTTGGGCTTCCTGTTTTCCAAAGACGTGATTACACTGAACAGAAAAATGAATATGCAGGGTCAACATGACCACAAACCTAATTCTAAACTTGATTTTTTTTTTTTTAATTTGCTTGATTCATTTAGTTTTCAATGGCACTCTCTTTGGCATCAGTGTTGACAATACTACGTCATACAGCTGGAACTGAAGAATATGCTGATACAATGATCTGATAGTATGCTGCTGATAAAAAAAATAATCTAACAAGCCAAGAAAAAAAAAAAAAAGGGGAAAAAAATTATGAAACACTACTGAATGGGAGACCCATTCTACCACAAACTGTAAATGTACCAGGCTGACTTGGGGCTGCAGTGCTCTCTCCCCATTGTATGCAAGGTAACAGCCTCCCAGCTCTCCTGTGCCACACACACGAGTGGCTACAGTGTGTGCAGATGTTTACTGCAAGCACTGCTGCTGCCAGAGACCCAAGTCCCACTGTCTTTTCTCTCTCTATACCTCATTATTGGAAAATAATGTCCCTTTCTACTTACTGCTTATTCAGTCTTCTTTTGGGGCGAGACTCTGCTTTTTAAAGGTATCATTTAATTTCTTGAGAAAGGATAGTAATGACTTTTCCTGCCTGAGATATTTAAAACCTACATTTATCTTGTTTCTTCTTCTTCTTCTTTTTTTTTTTTCCCCAAATATTTTATAGTTTTAAAATTATATTGTAGGAAAAACACACACACAAACAATTATAAGGTGAAACAGAATGACAGGTGGTTGTTCTTGCCACAACTGCTAACTGTGGCGATGCCCTTTGTGCTGGGAACCAACAGGCAGACCTATGAGTATAAAGTCTCATTTTAAAATTGGGTTTGAGAGCCAGAAAATCTTCTCATGAAAATCTGTCTGTGTTAATACATGGAAGTAATTTCCTCTCTTGTTAGATATTCTAGAGCAGGCAGATATTTGATTTACATCTGCTGTCTCCTAGTGACATAAAATATGGTTTGGTGACACAGTCTAGATGAAGAAACTGAAGGTCACAGAACAATTAATCACTTTCTCACTCATAATTTCTTACAAAGGTATTAGGTATATTTAGGATATGTTGGCTTCTGAAGATGAAGACAGCACTGTGCTGAATTTAAAAGGTGTCTCAGAGGATAATGGTCTTGAAATCACCTGAAACCTTGGGGTCCGGAATGGTTTAATGAAACCATCCCTGCCTGCTGAACAACTGTCGGTGCCTACTGCTGCTGAAGACTCTCATTGACCTGTTGCATGGCACTATGCTGTGAAGGCTTAAATAAATGCAGTATGATGCACCCAGTCAGCCTCAATTTACTGCAAATAGTGTTGTCTGTAGGTTCGTGCCCAGTGCACCCCGCCAATAAGCACACAGAGTCAGAATTCACATGAAGTTCCACTGGTAACGCAAGTGAAATCAGAGAGCTGGGTGGAGAATCTGGCATCTGGTTTTGCCCTACAGGTGTGTAATGCTAAACCCCAGCTTCCCTTGGATGGGAGCACATGGTCTTCCTTCTGCTTTTGGGAATCAAGATGCTGGGACTCCTGAGTGCATGTTCAGAAATAACTTGTTGCTGAAACGGGCTCATTAGTCCCAGTTCCCATCCATTTCACTGGAAGTTGAGAGCAGTGTGTATATACAGAGCATCCTGTCTGCAGCAGCTCCTACATTCAAAATTTTAGGGAATAGCAGACTTCTGGGACAGCCAGCTAACCGGAGAGACATCATTACAGGTGTGGCTTTAGACCTACTCCACTTGGTGATTCGTCCCCCACTTTTTCCAGGAAACGGAGAGAACATTATCATCTAAGTCTTTTAGTAAATATGTCTATCTCCAGTAAGATGCATTTGTGACAGGTCAGCACAACATAAGCTCAGCTAAAATGTTTTGCTCTTTATAGCTACCACAATGTCCTGAATGCTGGGCTTCAGCACTCCTGGGGCTGTATCTAAGCTATAAACTTGCCATGACGTAAATGTTGATGAAAGTGAACCTGTTAAGTTGCTGAAGTGGTTGTACAAAAAACAATAGACAGCTGACTTTGGTAGTTGAGCTAACCCTCATTTTTGTTGCAGCACTTTCATAAAAGCCAATTACAACAAACTTCAACAGTATCTATGTCAGTGATAGACTGCAAATATTTATAGTCTTTATCAATGAACACGCAAAGCTAAGCTAAATTATTCTGCCAAACTTTACAGTAAATGATTAACCCTGAATTATCAACAACGGGCATCCATGGTTAACAAAAGAAATAGTTGATTGCACACTCATTAACACTAGAGCACCAAACAAGGCAGACTAATAACGTGCTGTCATGGAATTAATAGGAGAGACAACAGTGGCAAGTGCCATCTCCTACAGGGTGGGACAGTTGCAGGGTGCTGAGATAGCTGCTGAAAGACACTTGCTTTGGCAAGAGCAGCATGTACTCAGCAGTAGATAGACGGAAGTCAGAAGATGGTGGTAGTAATGAGCATTAAAAATAAATCTAGCCTAATTAGGTAAAACAAACAAACAAACAAACAAACAAAACACCAAAATAACTGACAGCTAAGCAACTGTTAACTGTTTTATTCTAGCAGTTACCCTGCGGATCAGGAATTCGTACCAGAGCACCAGGCAGTGGACAGATGAAGTGACCTGCTGCACACCCTGTGCTACCTAACTGGAGTACATCAGCACTCATTTTCTGAAGCTGTGAGCTCACCATTTTAGGAAAGGAAGGTGTCTTTAAAATCTCTAAAATCTAGATTAGCATTTTGAGCTAATCCTTAACAAGTCTTTGGCTATTTTGTTTGTACAGGGACATTCATCTGCACCTGTGAACTTTGGGCCAACAAAAGGTAGTGAGCTGACAGGCTTGGGGCCTAGGCAGACAGATACATCATGCATGTAGTAATGTGGGCTCCCCTTAGTGTCCCCTCTAACAATTTCCACAGACCATTTGTCAGCAGAGTGAGGAGCTCTGTGTCCCTTCTTGTCCTCACTGCTGAGAACGTAAATGAGGAAGGCAAATATGAGCAACCTCGTCAGAGGGAGCGTATGTTGCCTGCTGGGTACTGCACTGCAATTAACCAACTTATTTCACATCCCAGCATGACTGAGATGGCAGAATGAAACTGGAACAATGGTCACAGCTAGAAAAAGAGAAGGAGAGTCAAAAGATGAACAGAGAGGGAACATAAAGCAAACACAGTAAAATAAAACATGGATCCAAACCAAAAGAGCATTTTGTGCATGGACAACTGAGGACCGTTTTGCAAGCAGAAGCAATCTGACCATTGAAATGGAGATGTGATCAAAAAGGGCTTCTGGACCTTCCAAAACAGGAAGCTTGTCTTTCCTCCCTGACTCTTGACTTTTATTTTGAACCTTTTTCATTAACAAAACAGCTCCCTCTGTTTTTATCGGAGAATATGGGGAACATATTCATGTACCCCTCTGAACTTTATTGAAATGGGTTTTTTCTTCCTTTATGTTTCTGGTTTGGATTTGTCTGGTTTTCTTTTTTTTTCTGGTTGCACACCCTGACCTAGGAAAGTGACAGGCTAAGCAGGGTCTGTCTCCCCACTTGCAATTCCTTTGGGAACTATGTGTAAGGGACTGAAAATGCCTTTGACAAGGGGAGTTGCTCCTGCATTTAGGGTGGATGTTCTCTTGCTTTCTATCTCTTCCTGCCTGAGAGTTCTTGAGTATGCCTATGAGCCCAAGAACAGGAGCTAAAGATGTGCATCTTTCATCCATACTCCTCATCTGACAGCTGATGTGCTAAGCTGTGCTAACATCTGCAGCACAGCACAGACAGGAACGAACAGCTTTTGTGGCATGGGAAGGAAGTTTTGCATAAACATGAAAATGGTCTCTGTGCTCCAGTGCCTGAGCTGCTGTTTTTCCTTAAACTCAATAGGTGTCTTTAGATAATTGCCAGGAGAGGATTTACTTCACCTAATGCACATGGTGTATTAGAAGGGCTGCATTCATTTGCCTGCCTAAGATAGACACAAAAAACAGAAAATCCCAAATATGGATTTGTCACAGAATAAAATTCTGAAATCAATGTCACTTTATTGCAACAAGGTTTAGTTCATGGGATTTATCTGGAGTTCAGCCCATGCTACATAAAAAGCTTCTGTTGGTAGAAAAGAAAATATTTCTGGCTGTGATTTTGATAAATGCTGAACATTTTGTCCAATACCTTCAGTTTGGAATTAGCATACATGGGGAAAACAGAACGATAGCCAGGTTTAGTTCTCAAGTTGGGAATCACACAGGAACAGAACAAGCCCCAAGAGCTCATCTAGTCCATCCCACCCCAATGTCTTTCCTGGCACCCATTTATTTGAAATGTTCTAAAAAATCTCTCATGACAAAGCTTTATGACAATTTTCCTAGACCATCTCTTCCTGCTTGTAACCATCCCTACGGATAGAAGGCTTTTCCTATTATCTAACCTCAGTATCTCATGCTACAATTAATCCTATTATTCTTGTCTTATTTATATGGATTATTCCCTTCTTTGCAAAGTATGCTTCTTACAGAAAAACAAATTTCTGCATCCCTTCTGGTTTTCTGTTGTTTACACGCAACACTACACAGTCTCTAATGTGACCTATGAGGACAGGCTTTTTAAATAATTGTTGATTCTCTCTGCCTGGCTTCCCTCCAGCTACTTCACATTTTTCTTGAAGAGGAAAAAAGTTACCCAACATTTGACACAGAGCTCTAGCCAAGGTCTTAGTAGTGTTGAGTGGAGCTGAACGATTGCTTCATGCATTTTATAAGTTACAGTTCTGTGTAAACATCCTCTTATTGACACTGAACATTTTCATAACAGCCAGGTCCTTTTGACATGCTCAGGTTGTGATTCACTCCCAGCAGAGCTTCTGCTAGACCTTGGATTTCCATCCTTCCCCCAGCACATGTCAGGTCAAGTCCTTGTTCATAAGCCTGTGTTTTAGGCTGGCTTGTTGCTCACTTTTTTCCTCCTCCTTTTCATTTTTAGAAAGAGCATGCCAAAGCCAGTTCTTGTTATTATTCTTTCCTGGAGTTCTCAGTACCTACCCTCTCTTTCTTCTGCTGACAGCATGTGGGCTGTTCTTCACTAACATGCTGCTTCTCCCCACACCAATAAGGGTTTTCCTGGGTTTGTTTTTATTCACATCCAGACAACTGAAGAGAAAACAGCTTATGATCTGCATGAGATGCAGTCATCCTCCCATCTGGTTTCATTTGCATGGCAAACACAGTCATGATCGTACCAGCTCTCCAGTCCCTAAGGGCCCGCAAAGCATCCACCTTCCTGTAGGTTTGTCTGCCATGGCTCAGGACTCAAGGTGACCTGAACTCTCTGACCAAGGCTGTGGGGGTCCCTGGTCTGGCAGAGTAGCTGGGGAGCTGGGCAGGGTAGGGACAGCTAGGGGCATCCCTCAGCCCAGGGCATCAGCTCGTGGCTTGGGGTGTGGATGCAAACCCAGTGGCCAGCAGATTTTCATGGGAATTCCAGCCCAAAACAAAAGAAAAACTGAAACAGTCACAGAATCACCTCTGAAAAATTCAAGCATGCAAAACTCCCAAACTCAACCACATGAGTAATCTCATTAAAACACCCTATCAAGAAGTCTTATACATCATGAGCAAAAAAAGAGAAAAAACATCTTTTTCACCTTTGCAAGTTATATTTAGTATCATACTGTCAAAGGACTATCAAGCAATATCAGTGCATCAATATTTTCTAGTGTAGATGCAGTTCTGCACTTTTAAAAATAAAAATGGTCTAATAAGCCATAAACTTAAATTCCTTGAGTTATCTCGTCTGATTCCCTTAGCAGAATGACTGCAATACAATGCAAACAGCAGTGCAAATCTATAAATCTGTATTCAAATATTAACCAGAAGCTTTCATAACAGAAATTAATGAATAGAGGTCCAGAAATTTCATAAGGAATTAAATTCTGCAAATTCTTAAAAGGCTAACAAAGACAGATTTCATAATATTTTAAAGAGTACCTCTAGTAAGTTCAGTATTTTGCAATGATATTAGAAACAAAAATCACTTAACTGACTAAAAGGCTTGAGATGTACTTCAAGGCTGGTATTACAGCAGTCTTAGCTCGTTTGCTAGGGTGACAATCATGAACTTCAGCTGTTAGTGCAAACAGCTCTGGAAAGCATGGGACCTAAAAAGAAAGGGGTGGCAAACAAAGTACTTATACCCAATAGATACAGCTCTGGGATAAACCTGAAATTATGGTGGCAATTGAGAAAATTTCATCTGAAAAAATGGCAAATCTTATGTAAGCAAGAACAGAAGATAATATGCAATATATAGAATCATAAAATCATCTTGATTGGAAAAGACCTTCAAGATCACCAAGTCCAACCATCAACCTGGTCTACTGAGTCCCATGGCTAACCCTTAGTGCCATGTCCATACATCTCTTAAATACTTCCAAAGATGGGGACTCCACCACTTCCCTGGGCGGCCGGTTTCAATGGCTAACTACCCTTTCTATGAAGAAAGTCTTCCTAATATCCAATCTAACCCTCCCCTGGTACAACTTGAGACCTTATCATCACGTTCTGTCACTTATCAACTGAGAAATGAGACTGACAACCTCCTTGCTGCACTCTCCTTTCAGGTAGTTGTAGAGCTATGAGGTCTCACTTCAGTCTCCCCTTCTAAAGACTAATCAACCCCTGTTCCCTTGGCTACTCCTCATAACTCTTTTTTTTCTCTAGTCCTGTCACCAGTTTTATTGCTCTTCTCTGCACATGCTTGAGTAACTCAATGTACTTCTTGTGGTGATGGGCCCCAAACTGAACACAATAATATCCAAGGTGTGGTCTACAGTGCCCAGTACAGAGGGACAATCACTTCTCTACATCTGCTGGCCACACTATTTCTTATGTAGGCCAGGATGCCATCGGACCTCTTGGCCACCTAGGCACACTGCTGGCTCATGTTCAGCCAGTTGTTGAACAACACCCCAAGGTCCTTTTCTGCTGGGCAACTTTCAATCCAGTCTTTCCCAAGCCCATACCAGTGTACAGGGTTGTTGTGGCCCAAGTGTGGGACCTCACACTTAACCCTGTTGAATGTCATTCAGTTGGACTCAGGCCATCTATCCAGCCTATCCAGATCCCTCTGTAAAGCCTTCCTACCCTCAAGCAGATCAACAATCTTGCCTACCTTGGTATTGTCTGCAAACTTATTGAGTGTGCACTTGATCCCCTCATCCATATCACTGATAAAAAGGTTGAAAGGTTGAACAAAACTGGCCCTAATACCGTGCCCTGAGGAATGCCACTGGTGACTGGCCGACGACTGGACTGAACTCTGTTCACTCCTTCTCTTTGAGCCTGGCCATTCAGTCAGTTCTTCACCCAGTGAACTGTACAACTGTCCAAACCATGAACAGCCAGTCTCTCCAGGAGAATACTGTGGGAAACGTTGTCCAATGATTTACTAAAATCCAGGAGACAACATCCCCAGCCTTTCCCTCATCAACTAAGTGGATCGTCTTGTCATAGAATGAGCTCAAGTTAGTCAGGCAGGACCTGCCTTTCATAAACTCATGCTGGCTGCTTCTGATCACTTGATTGTCCCATACATATAGTATAATGACACTGTGTGATGTTGTTCAGGATGATATGCACCATGACCTTCACTGGTACCACGGTCAGGTTGATGGCCTTGTAATTCCCTAGATCCTCCTTCCTGTCCTTCTTATAGACTGGAGTCTCACGTGCTAACCTCGTCAGCGGGGACCTCCCTGGTTAGCCAGGACTTCTGGTAAATTATTGAAAGTTGCTTGGTGAGCACTTCCGCCTGCTCCTTCAGTACTCTGTAATCCTGTCTGTAATTCTGTCTGGACCCATAGATGTATAAACATTCACATGATGTAATAGGTCACCTACAGTCTCCCATTGAATTATAGGTGCTTCATCTCCTTGTCACCACCTTCCAACTGAGGGGGCTGGGTACCCTGAGAACAATTGACCTTACTAATGAAGACTGAGGCTAAAAAATACATTAAGTACCTCAGCCTTATGTATTGGGTTTATGTGGCAAGAGCTTGGTAACAGGGGGGCTGCAGGGATAGCTTCTGTGAGAAGAATCCAGAAGTTGCCCCATGTCAGGCAAGAGCCAGCTCCAGCCAGCTCCTAAAGGGACCTGCTGCTGGCCAGAGCCAAGCCAACAAATGATGTTGGTTGGACTTCTGTGAGAACATATTTAAGAAAGAGAAAAAACTGCTGCACAACAGCAGCTGGGAGAGAGATGAGTGAGAAACAGCCCTACAGACCCCCAGGTGAGTGCAGCAGGAGGGCAGGAGGTGCTCCAGGCAGGCAGCAGCAGTTACCCTGCAGCCTGTGGAGAGGTCCCTGGTGGAGCAGGCTGTCCCCTTGCAGCCCATGGGTCCCACATGGAGCAGATCTTCATGCTGTAGCCCATGGAGGAGACCCCGGTGGATAAGGTGGATGTGGCCTGGAGGAGGCTGTGGCCCATGGAGAGCCCCCACGGGGTCTTCTCCCATGCTGGCTCAACTTTCGATGTATTGGAACGGTCTTCTCCTGTGTCTTTAAGATTTCGTTCTTGAAGAAGGTCCAACATAAGAAGGTATCTTACCATTCAATACCAACCAATCTTACCATTCAATACCAACCACTACATTCTCATCAGCGATACTGTGAAATAATTGAGATTATACTAATAATCGCTTCTCTACTACACAGTGCTGTCTGTTTTTTGTCTCCATTTGCTTCTTACTACCATATACCATTGCTGACAGGGTGCTCATAAACACATTCTTGAATATTAACAGCAGGTCTATCATACTGTTATCCTGATTCACAAGTGATATTGCTAGATGCTACCACAATGCAAATAAATAATTATTCATTAAAAAAATAACAGAGCAACTTTTAGTGATCCTCTGTGTAGAGCAATAGAGGTATTACAGGTTTACTTTGAATATGAAATCAGAAATGGGTCTCTTTTTTTCCTTTGCTTTTGATTAGCCCACATGACGGCAATCTCTGTCATTAACAAATGGTGAATTCTTCCATAAAACACTGCTGGTTTAACATATGTTTCAATTGTGCAATACCAAAAATAAGATGAGAAATCTGCTTAGCTTTCCATAAGCATATGAAGCACTCAGGAATTTTCCTGACAAATAATGAATAGCCTATAATACCACAAAGGTGAACCATTTATACATGTATGTCTTTAGCACAATGCTCTGGCATGGGATAGAGTAGAGAAAAACCAACAATAACATCTACACAAATCATGCCATTGCTGCACCCATTTCATGTGCTCTGCTTAAACAAAATGACTCTGTCCCACTGGAACTAGATAATGGCTGAACATGCTACATACCAGGGGTTCTCCTGCCATCCCAGCCTTCAGGTGGGAGCTAGTGAAAGAAGTGAGAAATGGAAAAAAAGGCCAACTAGACACAGTTTGATAAGTCAAAAGAACTGAAACTGAACTTTATTTTCTTTTAAAGTATTCTACAATAATGGCTCAGAATACTACCACAGTGTAGAGGGACAAGGCAGTGCTCTGGGCTATGACTGTAGATTACTCTAGTGTATATATTTGCCAGAGCTTAAGAAAGGTTGAAGCATAGCAGTTCAACATTTCTTAAGCAAACATTTCATAATTTTAACAATTTCTAGGTCTTTCATATTATAGCAGGATTTATCAAACGCAATGTTGTCACAGAAGTCTTGCATAAATACAAATATTGATACTTTACCTTAAATATTGTATATCATATAAATCTGCCTTACCTTTAAAAAAATCTCCAGATCATTATGTGACCTGGAGTCTCTCCTTTTCTTTCTCTTTAAGAGTTTTTAAATATATATATATATATATTTATATATATTTGCTATCATACATCAAAGTTTATACGAATCTCATCATTTCTGTTGTATTTTCTGCAGACATGGTCTGAAACAAAATCAACAAGTAAATCAAAAGCTTTCTGGTTATCATACGAAAGTCAAAGAGGATTGTTCCTCTTTTTTGTGTGTGTGTTTCAGTAGTAGTATTTCTTTTAATCTTGAAAGCTTTCTTCATAAACTAGAGGCCCATAGATCATTTAAAGCAGTCTTTATAAGCAAATTTACATACTTTGACATGCTTTTGTGAGGCAGTTAGTATCAAAATCCAATAGTATTTCTACAGAACCATATGACTTTCTGCGATGCAGATATACATTTCATTTCTAAAAAGCCACAGTTCTTTTTCTACATCTGCTCTCGTCAAATCCCCAGGATTCATTCATAAAACTGCTTTTCCAAATGTTGATGCTGTTATCCCCACTGTGGATTAAGATGTACACACAATCTGGTGACATCATCGTGTGGAAGGTTGGTAAGTACGAAAATACCCTCTCCAAATCCACAGATAGTCTTTTCTATCTCTAAGTGTTCTGTATTCATGTCACCAAACAGTGTAATGCAATGATGACACATCTCCGTGCAGGCTAAGGGTCTTCTTCCATCAAAGGAATCTCTAGAGGTAAAAAAGAAATGGTACTGGTTACTGACTGTAACTTCCCTTTAGATCTTTGCAGAGTGTTATTATTAGCAATTCTGCAAAAAAAAATAAATATAAATGGGCATTGTAAAATCTGAAAAATATATACAGTGTCTCCAATTCTATACCCATTTATGCTCTAACAGCTATATGAACATTAAACTACTCAGACTATCCATGTTTTCTAAAACAAGTTAGGCCCACCAAAACCTAAGTGCAAACATCCCTTCTACTACATTAAAGACTGACTCAACATTCAGAGTAAGCAGAGACTTCGACTGGCATCCTCATCATTTCTCCCACTTCCTTCCAGAAGTCCTCTTCCACTTGTGATGCCATTAAAAGTTAGCCCCAACCCTATGAAGCAGGAAGATTTCCTCCACCTAAGCTTCACACACATTTCTCATTTAAATGACTCTGAAGAAAGCTACGTAGTTCCCTTAACATGTTAAGTAACAAACCATAAGGCTCTGTTAGAACTACATGAAATTATATCAATGCATGCTCATGATTTAAATGCAGACAATAGTATATGATGATCTCCCTTCTAATACATGGTCCTGTGAGTAGGTTCCCCTTAATGCTGTGACTCCCACGTCCAAGGCTCAAAATGTATGTAAATGCATACATGCCTTAGACTGAATAGTTTGCCATATATGCAGACACAATGAGCTTGTTTAATAAAGGCTGCTAATTCTGTCTGGGCATGAAAATATGATTTTCTTTCCATTTTAAGGAGAAAATCATGTTCTTTGTTGTGAAAACCACAGTACATAAGGGAGTTAAGAATGTAGCAGTTGAGGAGCAGATGAACAGACCAGAACAGGCAAGATGATGTTTGACTTTGCTGCTGTATACAGGCACACGCCGTCATCCCCGTTGATGAGACTGCTGCTGCCTGGTCTGGAGAGAAGCCTTCTGGCCTGTCCTACCCTCAGGGAGTCAAATCCCTTGCACCACAGTTAGCAAGGACATATCATGGACATGAAGCTCAGTAGCATGGTTTTAAGAATGTCCAAATTAAGGTACGGACTCTGCAAATATATGGAGAAAGTAAAAAGCAGGTCAGCTGGCTTTATTCCTGCTCTGACTGTACAAATGAATGGCTCCTGCTTATGGACTCACTTATCTCGCTTATGTAAGACTCACCATCTGTAATATCAATCCGTGGACTCGTGGACACAGCCTCTCCAGGAGTGCTACGGGACACATCAGTTCGATCTGACCCAGAAAACGCTGCTGCTTGGCACGCCGAGGATGTGTACAAACTTTGGAGCAGTTCAGAGGAGCCTGATTGACTATCACAGGTCTCAGATTCACTAGGCAGCGTGTCTGTAATCCTGGGGCCAGGATAAGCAGGAGGACTCTGATCTTCTGTCTGCAAAATACGCCCCTGGTCTGTTGTAGCTGAGTATCCAGGTGCTAGAGCGTTCAAGCTGCTGCTTACAGCTTCATCATAGGAAGGCAGCATGACAGGAACACCATCCACCACCACAAAGTCAGGGTCACCCATGGAGCCCTCCTGGTTGCCTCTAAGTCAAACAGAGAAATGATCGCAGAGAGCCAGAGTGTTTCAGAAGCACATTGGAGCAACTGCTGAATGCAAGTAAACACAATACTTTCTAATCACGTAAAGTGATGCTACAGGGTCATTAACATTCACAGAAATGTTTGCTTCACACTTTTGCAAAAATCTGTTCAAATTGACAGTCAGATAGAATCTGTTACAACTGGATAAATGAAACCAAGTAATATGAAGCACAGTTTAGAGAAGGGAAAGAAAACAGGTGCTTGGAAGAGATAAGGAGCACCATTTGTTGTGCCACACAGACAAGATATCATGGATATGAGATCACAGGTGCGCTTCACCAGTCAAGAGTGTTGGAACCCCTGGAAAGATGTGGGCTAGAGCAAAAAAGTGTACAGCACAGGTACAGGCACTGAGCTGGCTATTATCGGATGACAGGAATCTGGGGGCCAGATTTGTGGCATCCTTCAGGTCTTGCTTTCAAAGGAAGCAAGCCTTAACCAGCACTAGATTGGTTTATTTTTAAAACAAATTATTTAAATTATGTTGGGAAGATTTGATAAACCCTGAAGTATATTTTTTGTAGTCAATTAAATCACAACAGAATCCTAGCAGGAAGGACTTAGTCCCAGATCCCCTTAGGACATGAAAACATCTGAAAAGAATAGGCCAGAAAGCCATTTCAATAACTGAGATGAATCCAGGCTATAAAGATATCTGTGGTGCAATCCTTTACCCTAAAGGTTTTCCTAGTTATATACATATATGTATCCTCCCCATGTACTGTAGATATATATGTTAACATACACATTAATGATACAATCCATATACTTTCAGGTACACGTACTTATTTAACAGTAAGTCTGCCAAATTCATTCTCCTGCATTGACATAGAGATATATTTAGTGACATACAGGTTTTTTACCTTTCCTTTCTGTGTGTGGTAAAGACACAGAAGTGAAAGAAAGAGAGAGTCACCCAGTCAAGGTCCATAGCAAATTGAGCACAGGCTGAAATGTAGAGACAGATCTAAACCTAGATACATAACAAGCTTTACCTAAACCATAGCATGCCTGCCTTTGTTTTTCCCATTGCAAGATAATAATAATAGTACCCACCTACCTGTCTCTTGAGGAGTGCTGTGCGAATCAATGACAAATGCTCATAGCTGCACAGTATTTTATGGAAATAAAGGTAGATGTAGGAGATGTTCATGAATCATGATGAAAATAATACTCATGAAGGGAAAGCAAACTTCTAATATAAATTTGTCCACAGGAAGGAAAAAAAAAAAAAAAAAAAAAAAAAAAAAGAAATTCTTTCTTAAAACTTACATTACTGAACCCACAGTACTTAAAAATGAATTCCCCTGGCACCCAAAAATGACTATTTTAAAGCACTGTCAAATATTTTTATATGCAGAAGCAGCAATTCTCAGTAGTAGAGCTGCAATTACTCCCAGAATGAATCTGGCAAACTTTGGCTTTTATCTTAGTTGCAGAAGGAACTACAGTGGCTTTCCAGGGGTGCCTGTCTGTGTAGGTAGTTCAGATACTTCTGTTCAGTGCAAAGGAGGTATCTGCAATGCTCAGGAGCCATTCTGCTTCCTCAGCAAGGAGCACTGAATGTGAAAACTGAATTAAGGGTTTCAGTGTTCAAAAACAAAAAACAATCAACCAAACCAAACCAAACCACCACCACCACCCCAAAAGACAAGCAAACGAACAAAAAAAACAGTACAAACCTTGGAAGGAAATGTGTCTTAAATTTGGTCTGGAACATCCTGGCTAAAATGACCAGTAGAAGTACTAATAAAACACTGGTAGCAGTAAAAGCCACTATTTTCCATGTAGTCAGGAGGGTCTCCTGTGTATTTGGCCAAGTTTGTTCTGTAACAAAAAGAGAACAATACCACAATTGTGCTTATTACTGCTGCTATTTTATATTAATTCTGCAACAATAGTCAGAAGTGCCAGTTAGGGTGTGAGGTTTCTTACATATGTGTTTTATTTACAAACAGCCTTAACAGCAAACTGTCACAGAGGCTAGACCTTGTTTTTTCCCCTTGATTTTTCTTTTATGCATGCAATCTTGAATTTGCCTTATATACATACTAAAAAAGCCACAAGACATTCCAAAGTACATTTGAAGAGCTAACTGTTGAGATGGTTTAGGATCATTCAGGAATAAAATATATAGTATTTAATGGCATCTAAAAACCAATGTTAATCACTTAAGCCTAAAACAAATGAATTTCACCAGGCTTTTCTAACCTACTGATTTGATCTAAAGGAGATGGACTATAAGAGGATATGCCATTGCTGCTCCCTTACCTGTTTTGACACAGTAGACTTGGTAGGAGGGGAACCACTCTCCGTACTGGCAGGTGATGTATTTGTAGTCATTGGTGAGGGTGTAACCAGGATCACAGTAAAACTCCACCACTGTCCCGTGGTTGTAGCGCTCACAAGGCCGTGGGTGGCAGATATAATCTCCATGGCTCACCATTGGAGGTAGTGGACAAACTTGGGCAGACAGAGAGAAAAGGAGAAAGAAGTTAAACACAGCCACCTGCCACTGTGCATCAAAACACCCTTCCAGGCTCCCTGCCATTTCAGGAGGCTATGTTTGAGTGGCACCAACCCGCTACTGCTGGAACACCACACTCCTGTCCATGCCAGTGAACGGGTGCATACACCTCCTGCAGAAATGTGAAGTTTGAAAACTTCATAGGAAGTTTTTGGCTCACACTTACACCAGAAAGCACTGCAGTCACCCGTTTTTTTAAAGATATGACAGATGGTATCAGTGAACCCTTCCAGCCTCTGGGGTAAAGGGGAGAAGGAAAACAGAAGGGGGCACATGGGTGTGTAGGACAACTATATGGGAATGCAGGGGGACAGCCAAAGAGAATCTTTTTCCAAATGAAATATCTCAAATTCAGCTGTATGATCCTATATCTTTTTCATTAGCATAACTGACTGGTTATATGCACTAACTAAATTCTGAAATAATCACTTTTAAAGATGAGTTTGCCATCAACAGTGCTGGAGGAGGTGCATGGCACATGACACCACTTAAGCAATTACAGTTGTACAACAGAAGTTTTGTTTAGCTGGGCTCAGACTCCACAGGTGTTATTTGTGTTTTGTTATCTCTGAACAGCCCTACTGATTCCAGTGGGATTGCTGGTGGAGTGAGGTATTAAATATAACAGAGACTAAGCTTGTGTTAATTAAGTACAGTAGTTTACATAAGGTTATGTATATAAGATTGAATTGCAATATAAACATGTGGAACTTTTATTGTAGACCCAGAAACAAGAAGAAATGCCCTCTCACATTGCTGTGAGATGAATTCAATAGAGAACTGAAGGAGCAGTCTCTAGGAAACAGCAGCAGGTAAAGCAGCTTGCAAGCAGTATTTTTCTGAAAGAGGATGTTTATTTACTGAATAAGTATTAGTTGAATATTATTTTCTTAAGTATTGCTCCTAACACAGAGGAAAAAAAAAATCCACTAAGTGTAATGATGTCTAAAGTGGCCACATATTGACCTAAACAGTGTTTCAGTAAGCTATTTTTTTTTATATTTTTTTTAATCCCCCTTCAGATACAGTAAACTAACTGCGTCAGTTCCCCGTCTGCAGGCTGCCTGGCCCCTTCACTTCATGCCTCTCTCATGCAGGCCATCCCTACTGCATTGATTTAAATAATGAAAATGCCATCTCTGAAGAAGAATCTTCCCAGAAATTACAATTCAGCTGCTTCTCTCTGTGAATCCTGTTACATGAATAATGCATTTCATAAAAAAAAAATACACAAGATATTAAATTAATCTTCAAGAGAGGCTGATTACAATGTGCAGCAATGTCTATTCCTCATCCCCTGGGGACATGGTTTTGTTTGCATTTTCCCTGGCAAGGCTTAATAATAACTTGAAATCAGAGCAAGTAATTCACATAGAAATTCACATCCTCAATACTCTGCACACTTTCCAAAGTCTCTAGGTCCATGAGAAATAGAAATGGTTTACTGAGAGGTCAAATTGATATTGAAAACAATTTTCTTAATAGGGTAAAGGTGACAGTCTGAAATAGCAGGAAAGCACCTTTTGTCTATATGTGGGATCATTCCTTTATTAAAAAGAGAATAATCAGTGAAAGCATAAAACCAGGCATGGAAACCTGGTATATTTTTATTATCTACATTTATAGCATGCCAAGATAGCAATTTAAAATTCTTTGCAACTGACTTTTGGCAAACTAAGACAGGCTGCAAGAGATGTGTGGATGCACATTATCCTCCTAGCAACAAGGAAAATGAAGCACATCTTATCACAGGGAGCAACCGCTCAGAGAAATAAATTTCTCCTCTCCAGAAATGTACCTGATGCCATTCCTGACACTCCAATTCCCTAACCTATTAACATCATTAAGGGCCAAAACAGCCTTCTGAATAATAAAAAAAAAAGCCTCAGTGCTGGTCTCCCAGATTCAGACTGACACCGTTTCCAGTCAGATTAAAAACAATGTACTGTGGGTACAACCCGTATGTGGAGCTGCCAGTCTGTTTACAAATGGAGATGTGTTTTATAAAACCTGAAAACAAGAGCATTACTCTTAGTGTAGGATATGTACTTAGTGCTAAAAATGGCTGCCACTCCATCTACTGGCATCCTCCATATTTTAAGGGAAATGATCATGTACTGATGCCTCCTGGAAATGTCTGTAAACATTTCTTTAAAACACTGTACTATGTTAGCCATGAATTAAAGATTTAAATGTCTGTGCTTACAAACAACGCTTGTATTAAATGCTTTTACAACAAACAGCAGTTGCAATGGAGCAGGTTTGCAAATGAAGGAGTTAAGCTCAATGGTATCAAAGCTTTATTCTTATGTCAGGTAGGGTGTCAGAATCTGGGTTTTACAGTCACATGGGGTATCCCTCATCACCTCCTGTAAACGCTTTGTTCACCCAGTTTAAGGAACCCTCTAACAGCTGTGTGATCAAACTGGTCCCCAAGTGCCTTTGCAAGCATAGTGATTAATGATCAGTAAAACTCAGGTTCAGAGTATCTTTTTCCAAGTGAAATCAAATCAGGTGAGTTATATCAGCAGCAGTCAAAGATGAACTTGTTTTCATCTCTGGGCAGTTAGTCATACACCTAGTTCTTTTCTCAGCTCACTCCATTTCCATAATCATCTTTGCCCAAGATCATTTACAGTCAGTGGAAAGACAGCAATGAAGTGGCCTTAGCTTTGATCACAGAAGAGCAAGATTTTGGCTAGTCTAGAGGGCTGCTGAGCACTCTTGGCTCTCAATAGACAGAAGGTTTTTAGTGAAGAGTCAGTTGTCTTACAGGACACTGTAAGTGTCCTGTCCCTCACCACTGATACTTAGCATAGTGCTGGATACCAGTGTATGATAACAGTTACACATACTAAAGAAATGTGCCAGATCAAATATGAAATAAAACCCAAGTGGCAAAATTCAGTCCACTGAAGTTTTCTAGGGAAGTTAAAATTTTTGCAATTCCAGTGATCATCCCTTGGTGTATTTGGAAATTACAGGCCGTGGATTTCAGACAAATGCATCAAACTCACAGAATGAAAATAACCACAAACAGACTAAAATAAAAGTGTTCTTGACAAGTAAATTTTCACTGTCAAAGCTGAATGGAGTATGGATAATAAATAATCAGAGATAAGTGAATTCTACTTCAGGAAGTTCTTAAAAAAATCCTTCATGCCGTTCTTAAATGTGACACCAGATTTTTATTACCAACAGAGTTCAGCATCTTTTTAACATTATAAATCTTTTAAGTCTTTAATGTACTACTACTACTAATATCCTGCATAAATAATCCAGCAGTATTTTCAGACAGATAATATTAACCTTTGGAGCATGTCTGAAGTACAGACATAAGTCAGGTAGTGCCTGCTGGGCATTTTGCAGCCCATGATCAGGATCTCTGCATCTTTATTGGCCACAGACTGCAAGGGGACTTACAGGGACTTTACAGCACAGCATTCTTAGCCAAAATGTAGAATCATTAATCAAAAAGAAAGAACAAATGTGTTTATATCACAAATAAATCTCTTCTGGGATGCTCTGGACTACCAATGCTCAAGGAAGCTGAAGGAAGGAATTCCTGATTTGATCTGACAGCCACCTCCTCCTGCTCTTAGGAACAGTTGGAGCTCAGGTCTCTCCTGTGAGATCAGCTATGAGCTTTCTTCTCTGGCTGATTTTAATGAAAGTTTAGTACTCTGAGGAAGAGCTTAAAACCTGGGTTTCAATTCAGTCCTTATGTTTCAAACGCAGTCACATGCTGCCTCGGAGAAGCAGACCTACTTCAGGCTTACAGATTTATTTTTTTTGGAACAAAAGACAACAGAATACTTCCCACCTTAGTGTATGCCTGCAGGTAGCTCTCCCTTTCATGAGGTGTCAAGGCCACAGGCTTTGCTTTCTGAGCTACAGCTTTCACAACCCAGGGCAGCAATCAGGCTTTGCCAAAGCATCTACTGCGTTTCATCAGCCACCAGACTGTAGGAATGTCCATGCATGTCTGCTGTTTATTGACAAATAAAGCATTTTTAATGGCAGGCTAAATGGTGCAGAAATTAAGGTTCCTCAGCTTTTCCAAAAAAAAAAAAAAAAAAAAAAAAAAAATGATTCCTGCACTTTTGGTACAAAAACGCTCAGTGAGTAACATCAAGCCACCACCGTGCCCTCTATGCTTGCTGGTGTGATCCCCAGTAACTGCTGTCCCAAACCACACAAACTGAACTGAAAACCCACACTGAGTATCTGCAGCTGTGCTCATGTCCCAGGGACAGCAGAAATATCTGTAACATTCTCTGCAAGGGAAAGCCCAACAAAAGGCAAAGGTGGCTCTTTCCCCCTGGTGTTGCCAACCAGAGCCCCTGCCAGGGGGATATAGGCAGTGAGCACTCACACATTAGAACAATAAATGGAGTTCACCGAGTCATTTTTTCTACCCATTACGGTCAAGAATCTTATTAAACACTGCCCAGAGGATACTGCAGTAATTCTGCACTGCTGACATTGAGACTGTAGGAGGGAGTAAGAATTTCTGGCATTAGCATAGTCTCGGTTAACACTGATGGCACAGAATAAAGATGTCATGTCACTTTTTAAAAGCCAGTGGTAGAGAGATGGAAGTGGAGTTGCAGATATTTACAGTGCTCCAAATTTTAATTTTTGGCCAGTCAGTTCATTGGCATTCTGGCCAGTAGGTTTAGTCTTTGCTCAAAATAAGCAGGATGTAAATTATTCAGGTTTTGCCTAGCCATGAGCCAAACACAAGCCAAACAATAAATGTAATAAAGTTGTGAAATACAGGGCACTTATGCTCACAAATAAGCAAGAATCTGATTTTCTAGCTTTGAATTTTTGTATAGTACATTTTCTCTCTAACCTTTCATGTAGGATTCTGGTTACTAGGTTAGCTGGTTTAACTGAAAAATCCAGTGTGAGGCCAGCCATTTTGTGTTGCACACAGGGATGGACAGTGTTAGAGACGTTTGCAACTAATCAAAAATAAAGCTTCTTCCAAACACACCATGAATCCCTGCTTATTATGCAAAGAATGATAAAAGATTAAGATGAAACTTCATGATGAGGGAGACACAGATGAAAAACTGCAGATTACAATGCAGAGGGGAAACAATGCTGTATATTGCCAGATAGTAATCAGAGGTACAGAAAGCACAGGCTTGCCTATGGTGGACACACCATCTAGTTTGTGCACAAGCTGGAAGAGAACAAGGGTTCTCCTGATTCTTATTTGTCATTCTTGTATGTGTCACAAAACTAAGTAACATCAGAAATCTGGGCACCTGTCCTCTGGCTACTGCAAGTCTCTTCTTGACAGTATAGTCCCAGCCTGCCTGCATTCAAGGAAGGTGAACACCTTCTGGAAGGTGAATATTCCTGGAAAACCCAGGGGAGTTTCTCTTCTGTTCCAAATTCACCTCCTAATCACATTCAATTTTCTTGTGAAGGAAACGCCCAGGAGCCTTCAGTCATCACTACTACTGTTCTACCTTGCCAATTTTACCCTTATGTAACTGTCTGCAGTGTACTCAGTTGAGGTAGACATCCCGCTGCAGTGCATGGGGCATCCTTAGCTCCGCGTATGTGCTAAGCAAGAGCAGGGCACTCAGTAAAGGCTGTCTCCTCCCCCAAAACATAAGCTCTTAATTCCCTGAAAAAGCCACTGAGGGACCTATATATATTTCTCCCCAAGCTGGATGCCTTTCAGCCCTCTCATCCTTGCCCTGCATGCAGCCAAGAGACCAGCTGGCCAGCTGATGGTGCTGTGCTTGATCACCAGATGGGAGAGTGCAGTTGGGAGATAGAATTGTTTTTCACAAAATGGTATTTTCATGTCAGAACTGCTACAATCCATAATTCAGTTCTGGTATATTGAATATGTATATTCAGTTACATTTCCAACCACTCTTTACTTCGAGCCATCGTTTATGGCAAGAAAATGCAGCAGTGTGCATACCGGCAAACCTGACTTCCCATCCAGGATGGCCTAGTAAGGATTTTTTTTCCTATATTGCCATTGTACAAACACATCCTTGTGTATGTAGACTTTGAAAAATATTATTTTTTATTTTATTTTATTTTTTTTTTACAGTAACATGGAAGATGAAGGTTATGTTTGTTCCTTTTCCTTCTTTGTAAACACTGTGCCAATAAAACTCAGTTCCTTGGTTATTTCAATATCATTACCCTTCAGACCTTCAGAATAAAATACTCATCTGAGAAACCTTTCTTACATAACTCAACAATTCCTGTCCTGTGAAGGGAGAGTTAGTGCACATTATAGCTGTACTGGAGTAAGTGAGAAAAAAATTGTGGCCACTGAATTTGCATTTTGAAAGTAAAGACATGTTTTGAGGAATTTTCCTGATTATTCCCACAGCAAAGCAACAGCATGAACAGTACTACCAAAACGGAAATAATGGTGGAAACAACTAAGTATATAAAGTCACTCCTACTAAGCTCAACAGTAGACATAATATAAAGGAATAAAGATACGAGATTATTATTTTGAACCCTGAATTTTCCAGTAAATTTATTTATTGAAAGCCTACAGCAAGGATTATTCAAAATACTGTATTCTTAGCCAATAATTTCCAAATTCTTCTCCATCTCCAGTTACTTAACCTTCACAGTGCCACCTACATTTTTTTCCTCTGAAAAGACACTCGGTTGCAGTTAAGCAACTCCTTACAGACCATTCAGTAAGTCACTGGCAGCTGTACCTTGGGTCTCATGACTCCCAGACTGCTTGCTCCCACTCCTAGACAACCATGCTTTAATTTGGTACCCACTAAAATTACAAGAGTAATCTTTCAATGTGCACACAGTAGGAAGCACTTTTCACCTTCTACAAAGTGTGAAATGAATTGAATAATTAAGATTTTAGTGAAAATCTGTTTCTCTGGTCTAGTTCTGACAAACACCATCTTGCTGAAAATCGCTATCACTGGCACCAGCTGTAAGAGCCTAAATGAAGCATTATAAAACTTATTCCAAGCCTATCTTAACAATAGTTTAGCATTAATTGATTCCCAAAGGGAAACAGAAGGTGATTTACAATCACTTACACGTAGAGCTTGTTTATTACTTGGAGTTATGGAAACCATTTCACAGTTGCAGTCAGCTGAGCTCCTACATGAGTATCAGACCGAACTCACCCTCACCCTCAACAATCCTGCCATTCATAGCATAACTGGCAGTAAACTATTGATCTTAATGCAAAAGCCTTTATTTTCAAATGCATTTCACAGTATGTATGAGATGAAACACATCCCACGTGAGCTTTCACCTGTAAATTATAAGTTCAAAAATGTGATTTTTGTTTAAACTGCAAACATTGATTATGAGCTTGCCGCAATGGAGAGCTAGGGTTCTTTTAGCAAGACACCCATAATTATTTTCAGGGAAATATTTATATTAATGATTCACATGGGAGTGCTTGGAACACCATGGTCTCATTTACAGCAGATCATTTTAGCTTTCTTCATCTCTCAGTCCCTGTTTTGTTTCTTCCTTTTCCCGTGAGTGCTTGACTTTATGATCAGTAATGGTCTTTTTAAGACTTTGAGAAGCAGATGCTGAATATTTGGCCTAATTTCTGAATGTGGAGCCAATCGCTTGTGACTATTTTTGTATAGAATTGATGCCATTAAGGTGTCTGATTGCCTGAGCTCCAGCTGCAGCCAGGTACTGTACTCCAGTGACCTATCATTAACAACTACATTAAAAAAGAAACAGAGATAAATGCTGAGGCTGGATTCCTGTTAAAGAAATATTCAGAAATGAAAACTTTAGTTAGATAGTGGAAAGACCATTCTTCTTTTCTTCTCAGGTCAGTGCTTTTACTGCATCTGATGGTTATAATAAACTATGCCTATTGTATATCAACTTGTGATTGGGATGCTTATGGGCTGACTGCATTCATTGAGTTTAATTGGGGACTGCACAGACACCTAACAGGAAGGAATCAGAGAGCTGCAAAATAAGCCAGGCTTGGGTATTTGACAGTTGTCACAGGATAACCCCAAACCTGGTAAAGGTTGGAGAAAAAAAAAAGGTCAAAGTACTCAGCAGTAGAATGGAGGTGGAACAGGGAGACAGAACTGTTGGGAAGTTGTCTAAGAAGCCCAGACAGGTAAAAACAGCCATCAGAGATGTCTGAAGAAGCCAGTGCTCACTGTGAGCTGAATAAGCCAGGGTTATCCCATTATAACTCTCTTTAATTTATTTTTCTTCTTTGTTTATAAGAAACAATCCCTTGAGCCTGCCTGGTGTCACCTACACCCATCATTAGATATTGATGAAAAGAAGGAATACCAAATCCAGCTGCACTTGCTGGGATAAAAGAGACATATCCTAAGGCTTGGCCGAAGGCTGAAGAAGTCAAAATGTACCTCCTGGGAGAAGGAAAATCACAAGGCTCTATCCCCCTTGGGATGATGCTAAGAAAAACAAAAAAAGGAAGGAGGAGAACTGGATGATAAAGCCACAAAACCAATTTACAAGACTAAGGAGGTATGAAAGAATATTAGTTTCTGTTATTTATGTGTAGTTATCAAGTTATCCACTGGTGAAATTACTTCTATTTAAATGTTGGTTTTTGTCTCTGAAAGTGAACAAACCTACACTGCAAGTAGACTTTCTAGAGTCTATAGCTACACTTCCCATTTTTTGTGGAAGATGTCCTGTGACTGCACTATGTAGCCAAATTTAATGAACTTGTCCATAAAGCACAGAGAGATTTGATTTCAAGCTAGACAATGCAGTGTGTTTTTCCCTTCTGAGGAGCCTTGCCGTATAAAGTTAAAGATTAATATTATAAAACAGCCCTCAGGGATAAATTTTGTCTGCTTTCCCTTACCTAATCCTCAGTATATTTAAAGCACTCTGGATAAAATACTAAGTGCATCTGGCAGCTAACATGGAAATTCAGAGCAGAAATTATGGCTCTATAAAAGAGTCTGGATGTCTGGCTGATTCTGGAAATGCTAAGGATTTTCTGAAAGGTACACTGGTGTACCTGTGAAGGTATAATAACGATTTATTTTGACACTCCTGTGCATCAGGCAGAAACAGAAGACATAAAAGAAACAGATTAGTTGTTCTTCTGTTGTTTACTTGAAAAACTAAGACTAGTGTGGAATGTATCTATTTCAATCACAACAAAGATCAATGAAGATTTCTGCAATGAAAAAAAAAAAAGAGTAGTAATATAATAGTATTTATCATTCTCATACAACATTTTCAACTTGGAGACTGTTCTCTAAACTCTCAATCCCTTCATCCCACCCCCAACAAGAGCTGTACAATGTCCACTTTTGTGTATCATTCTGTCTTCAAATATGGTCTAGTTTTCTTTCTATTTTACAATGCATGTGCTGCAATTAAGTGATCTGATGATTATTAAGCAGTACAACCATAGAACAATATGACTTGTCTGGTGAATATTTTATGTCACTGTGCTCTTTCTGGTTTTAGTTCATCTCCTCACTTCTTCAGCTGTGGATAAAGATCTACAGATGAAAGTCAGAATCCTCCAACAGAAATAAATAAATAAATAAAAATAGACATTCCAAGACATCTATGAGCAGCTCTGGAAAGTGTTCAACTTCCACACTTGCACAAGATATCTGGACATATGTACCATTTGTACAGCCTTGGGTGATGAACGAACAACAACCTACAGTCAACAACCCTTAGAATTATTGAATGTCTTTTTTTTTCAATAAAACTGTGTGTAAATACATCACACCTGCTTTATATGACTCATAAGACCCCAGAGTGAAAGACCATCAGCCTATTTCAGTCTTTGGCTATTGTACTAAAGGAGTCACCAATGCAAAGGCATTGCCCAAGTAACAGTGCTTATAGGCATTGTTGCTGCTATTTGAGCATTTACTGTTGCTTATCATTTCTGAGTTGTGAGAACTATTTCTCTGGGCCACTGAGTATATTCTAAAACTCCTCTGCGGTCAGTTTTGTTAAAAGCAAGGCTATTATGTCTTGTGTTAATATCAACTCAGTTAACTTAGATGATGTATTTTGCAATATTTACTTAATTCTCCCTTCTGCCTGCATGCTCAGTAGTTGTAAGCATAGAACAGGATCTCAGTATATGCTTACCCTAATATCTTAACATTATAGAACAGAACAGAACAGAACAGTTGAGTTGAGTTGAGTTGAGTTGAGTTGAGTTGAGTTGAGTTGAGTTGAGTTGAGTTGGAAGGGATCTTCAAACATCATCATGTCCACCTGCCTGACCACCTCAGGGCTAACCAAAAGTTAAAGCTTGTTAAGGAGGGCATTATCCAATTGCCTTTTGAACTCTGACAGGCATAGGACATCAATTACCTCATTAAGAAGCCTTTTCCAGTGTTTGACCACCCTCACAGTAAGAACCTTTTCCTCGTGAACCTCCCTCGGTGCAGCTTTGTGCTCTTCCCATGCATCCTGTCGTTGGTTACTAGGGAGAAGAAACTAGCAGTTGGCTGTCCATTCCATTTCACGGAATTCCCTACCAGTATGTTTTCAGGTGCTTGCTCTCCAATGTTTTGGGAAGCCATTTAATTTTTCAGGAAGTTTTTATACTACATATGGCAAAATCTTCAATTTAAGGTCCTTTTTCCTCCCAATCTTTTACATATCTGATTATACAGAAAGCAATCAATAACTTCTATTAATTTCTACAGATGGATCATTAACCCCAAACTGGCATTTCAAAAATCATACTAATAAATTAGCATTTTCCTTTGATTTTCACGTATCCTTAGAATTGTCTAACAAGTTTAGATACAAAAGAATATTTACAAAACTTCTGCATAGTAATGAAATTAAAAAAAAAAAGGGGGGGGGGGAGGGAGATATAAAGAAAGTTGAAGACATAAATCAAGGAATAAAAGTAGTAGAAAATTCAATGTTAAGATGTTTCAGCTTATCCCTTAAATGACTGTAACAATCCAGTAAAACAACACAATTTCCTCTAACATCATTCTCAGAGATAGCTGAACCATTTCAACTGAAGCTTCCCAAATGATTCAGCCTGAGGCAGACACTCAAAAATCAATCTGAATGTTTAAATTTGGCAAAGTTACAAACATTTAAGAACAGGATCTCATAGCAGTAAATACTTGGCAATCTGAGCTAGCGGCATCCTTATTTGCCTGAGCTATAACAACTTCCCTGATCAGGTCCAACAGCTGTTTCTGAGAAGCCACTGCACAACATTGCAATGTTGGCTGCATATCAGCACCAGGTAACACAATTTTTATACAGAAATGTCTTCTTTCCTATCGTCAAAATTTTCATGAGTATGACATAGCCTCTCACAAGAGTTTGTGGAAGCTCTGTTTTTGCTGATATTGAGAACAAGACTGGGCTGACTGTTAGAAAGCATGCAGTAGGAGTGAAAGGATGGATGAGATGAACTGATTGTTCCTTCCAATCTTCATTTATTTTGACTCTATATGTGAAGCATATAGATGCTGCCAGATCACTGTAGCAAACCCCAATGCATACATACAACTGCTTTAGAGAGACAGCTACTTGACACAAAGTTGAAAGTAATCCAAGTGGTCCCTGGTATAACCATGCGTTTAAATGGTGTGGAAGCTCTTCATTCAGAATTAATTTGGCTTCAAAAAGAGACAAAATTTCAAAAGATTGACAGATAGCATTTGTGCAATTGCACATACATTTAAGACATTCCCTCTGTAAAGGTTTATAGAATATATATATAAATGAGAAAGAAAAATTCTGCTTACAGCAGAATAAAAACTCTAAAATGTTTTACTGTAGCTTCCTAACAACCATTTACTTTTAATCATTACCATATTAAAATACTGAAAAGGAAAATTTATTAGGATAAATTTTGAATTGATCCTGGAATGAAATAAATTGAATTAATTTGATATTTGCAGATTTCCTCTGTTAAAAAATACTTCTTGGTGAGATTATACAACACACATAAAAGTAATGCCGAGAAATGAGCTTGACATTAGTATGCAAGGTGCAGAATAAAAAAATATGTGGAAAGGGAGTTTTGTTCTCTAATTAGAGTAGTAGGCTGTAGCAAGATTCCTGGAGTCTGCAGCTCCTTGCATAAATCACTTTAACACTTTCAAACAAGAGAATCTAATGTTGATTTAATGGATTTAATGTCAAAATTTTCTGCATACAAGCTGAAGCCTACCTAAAATATCATTCACAGGTGGAGTTGGTGGCGGTGGCCTTTTAGTGATGGTGATCTCTATTCTACCAGGAGCAGCTCTCTGTCTCAGGAGAACCTGTCCTTGCAAGTGGTATGCTTACAGATGTGGAATTCAGCCTCCTGGGGTTCACTCAACACATGCATTGATGGGACCCCATATGAAACCACCACAAAAAGTGTCAGTTCTAACAATAAAAGAGAGCAATAAGAAAATAAATAAAAGGAAGGCTGGATCTAATGCAAAACTCAAGAGGCATCCCACATTGCCCTGACCCAGTGGCTGGCACACACAGATCCCCTTATTACAGTTTGTCATGGCTGACTGGGGTAACAACTTCTGACATATTATTTAAAATGTAGGACTTTCAGGGCAGCAGCTCTTATCTCATATTTTAAGGTACCATAAAAAAAGACCCTCTCCATGACATTTTCATACAAGCAATAAGTAATGAACACAAACTTGGAACCTAGCTTGGCTCAACTAATGTATTTTCCAAGATATTTTGATCAGAGCTGGAATGCTCACCTGTTTTAAAGGAGGGTAACACACTGGCACAGCATTTTCTGTTTCATAAGCAGGTGTTTCTGTATTTTAATGCTCTTATCTTCCTAACTAGAGAGTTGTCACTATTTATCAAAGCTATTACATTTGCTTGATCAAGGCTAAAAGGGACTTTCTAATTCTTCAAGTTACATATTTTCTGTGATATAAAAAACAACAACAAGCAAACCTCTGAAAAATGGATTCCATAGATCTGGTCTGCAATTAATCTTTTATGGTATGCTAAATCAAAACAAAAAATAAACAAACAAAAGAAAACAAACAAACAAAAAATCATTGTATCATTCCAAAATTGCAAAGGCGTTTTTAGTTTGGAATCACTGTATTACTTTTATGTAGTATATCACTTTGTTGACGCTGTTGGCAAATTTTTGCATTCCCAGGTTGTTTTGCATTTAGCTCCCTGACAAAGGTACCACACATATATTCCTATTACTGCTTTCAGCTAAATTCTACTTATAGATGTCTACCTTACAGGCTTGAAACAGCTAAAATATACCTTTTTTAGGTGCATGAAATGCAGAGGATGTATTTGGATTCTGATAACTTCCTGGGATATTTTATTTGAGGTGCAGATTGAAGATGGCAGAAGGTAATCCACAAGGCTTTGCTCACGTATGGAGTAGTCCATTCAGTGTCTTTGTTTTAAATGTATGGGATGCAAATATGAATACCCTTACAATATCCAACATTCCAGCACTGCAGCTGTAGTTACAGACTATTCCTTTTGGATTGGTAAGATCCAATGCACTCTGGCCACAATTCTCATGTTCCTAATCAGTAAAGTCAATCACTGTGGTTGCAAATCCTTAAGGTTAACTTCTATGAGAGACAACAAATATTCAAGTGTGCAGCATCATGTGTCACTGAATAATGTTTGCAGCTGACACAGCCCAATCCAAGAGTTTGCATGGAACATTTCTTGTTTCACATGGAAATCTGTCTGTACCTATAGAACCACTGACCACCTGTAGATGAATGTGTATTCCATAATTCCCTCAGTATTTTCATTAGAAAAGCTGCAAAGAATTCACATTTTCAAAGCAAAGCAATGACCATTGTTAAGAACTTCCCATCTTGCACTGAGGACACCAAGAGAAGAACCATTAGCTGGAGAACCCCAACAGCTGACTGTGCAGTGAGCCAGAACTGACTGCATGCGGGGAAAAAAAAAAAAAAAAAAAAAAAAAAAAAAAAAAAAAAAGGGTACATTCTGCATGGCCTGCAGAAAGAAAAAAAAAGGGTACATTCTGCATGGCCTGCAGAAAGAAGACATATAACGGAAGTGCAGCCATAGCCCTGCATTGAAGTCATAGTGAGCATGCTGCTTTGCAAAATTAAAAGCAAGATAAACAAACAATAAGACATTTACCTTCCACATCAAGGCACCTAGGTGGGCTATCTGACCAGATAAGGTTATACATGCACTCAAGGAACTCTGCCCCTTCTAGTTTATATCCAGGAAAGCATTGGTAATACACCACTGTTCCTACTGGGAGGGAGGACTCGAACTCAGATATGTTAATGTAACTATGAGGAAGAACCAATGGCCTCAGGCAACCTGCAAATTAAGAAGAGGGAGGTATCTTTTATTATAAGGTGCTTATCTTAGTCATCTTAACACATCCTGATAATAATAATAAACCTTTGATTTAAGAATTCCTTCATATTCTCTTCTGTGAATGGCATGGCTGCATAATCTCCCTCAGATATGTATGCTTCGTTACCCTGTTTCAAACTCTTTTCTTGTTTAACCCCCACATTTTGCTAGTGTGAGATTCAGTCTCAGCAAATTCAAGAAAGGTTTACTGAAAATTACAGTATTTTGCTGCACAAACATTCACTGCTTTAGCAGATGGCAATTGTTCTTTTTGTGCTAGTATCCTTAATAAATAAAGATTGTCACCTATATAAACCACAAGTTTTATTCCTCCTCCTAAAGCAGTCATGTAAACCTTCTTCAATATTAAAACTGCTTCTCTGACAACGTGTACACAATTGTAAAAGATTTTCAGACAGAATTAATGATTTTGAAGTTCCAATTCGAGAAAGTCTAAAGCGATGTCACTTACTATGAGCAGTCACATGATAAACACAGAGCAATTCACATAATTTATGTCTGAGGGCAGAAAAAAAATCAGTCTGAGAACCTCTTGTAAGATGCTAACACTACCATGGACGTCCAGCTAGTATCTATAAAGAAAAAGTCTCTGCAGCACTTTATGTGGTTATTTCCTTGCAACGGTCAATTGAGGAAGAGGGTCAAGAGCAAAAGCAAACAGAAAACGCTTGAAAGCTTTTTCAAGTACACTATACTATCAGAGTAATGTTTTCGGCAACTTTTTTACTAGTTTACTCCCTGCTCAAATAAATCTTTGGGCATTCTGTCTGCTGGTAACTGCTCATACCCCTGATTACATATGCCCCACACGTAACATGCCAATTCCTGCAAACCAAGCAGTCCGCTGAGCAGGAAGATATAAGCAACCTACAATGGGACAGACGGAAGGAATGCTGACTGCCCAAGCAAGACCGGGCTTGCTGTCCTCTGAACTGTATCAAGGCAGGTTTTGCCCTATTGGCTCAAAATTTTAACGCTTATTGGGGTCTCTGCAGTGCAGGACCAAGATTTACTGGAATTTTTAAGAGATCTAAGGGTTTATGAAAATCCCTAGGTCTCCAAACATCCCCAGGTGCTGCAAACTCCATTTTGACAATTTTTGCTAAGAAATTCACATCATTCCAGATTCATTATCCAGAGTCATTATCATGACTCTCTCATGCCAAAAATAGTTTGAGGCTTGATTCCTATATGCTCTACAGTCCTTTCCCACTGCTCAACCAGAAAAAAAAATGTCTTAGTGTCATAAAACTCCTGCCTATTTAATCAAATGGCCATGTAAATGCAATTAACAGCCTACTAAGTGCAAGCATACGAATGACTTTTATAGTATTAGTGCTTAATATGGCCAAAAGAAAATTCTGGAAATAATTCTGGAATAGGATTATAGAATTTGGCAAAATGAGACAGATATTGGAATCTAAATCTTCTATTCTGTACCGATCTAGTAGCTAAAGCACTTTGTTCTTGTGCAATTATTTTGTAATTTTTATTAGTGCTGCCATTATTTTTAAAAGCAATTGACATTGAATATTGAGTAGCAGCAATTGATTGTGTTTTATAGTATAAATACAGCCACAGAAGAAAATAAAAAGTCAGGGGGTAGTTCTGTTATCCCAGTTAATACTGGTTATCATGAAATTTCCACCTGAACCTTTCACAAATACAGTACTTACAAATCCATCTTATGAGTGTTCACCTCACCTAACTAGAGGAGTCTTAACCTACCCAAATTACCTAAAGTCTTATTTTTCAGTGTCTGTCTTAGGGAATGGTGAACTGGCCTGTGAAGATGCTGCAACCCCTGAGATGAGGTAAGGTGAACCTACTCTCTAAAATGGTTTGCTTTCTTTCTATTGCCACACACTATGTCACTGCTAGTAAGATACTTCAGAACTAATGTGCCTAAATGTCTCCATGCACGTACCACAGTCTAAAAGAATACCACGGGACATAGGTGGATGTGTCCCAAACTGACAGTCCTAACTATGGACACACATAAAAGTAAGCTCCTGTAACTTCTGGGTGGCACCCATGAATCCTATCACCTTTCAGCTGACACACCAAACTGCGTCTCACCCTGCCACCGTCACTTCTGAGAAGTGTTTCAGCTTCCCTGCTGCAGGAGACAGTATTGTCCTTAAGTGCCTATTGGGAACTGTCACATAGAAATGAAAGCTCCTGTTAACCCAGTCTTCTCCTTAGCACAGACAGTTAAATTCTTTTGATGCTGTTCAGCTGGCCAAACTTGAATAGGTTAAAGTACTTAGACAGGCATGTCAGAAATGTGAAATAATAGCAGACTAGGGTTATTCAGCTCTCATTCACTAAATTTGGCTTACCCCAGCACTTCTCAGTCTAAGCAAAGCTGGGTTCTCAAACTGTTAATACTACAAGTTCAACTATGAATAGATTTTCTGGCCCAAATCATTCCTGTTCAAACCCTCTGTTTTCAGTCAATACCTATCAGTTTAATGGACTGTGAATCTAACAATTCTGCTGAAAACTCACAGAGACAAACAGGTTCCAGCATCTTCTCTCCTCTACTTGTGCCCACTGCACAAGACAAACAAAGGTAAATTGCAGTTAGAAACTTGAATGTTTCCGTAAATTAATTTGTACAAACATGTCAGCTGTTCATCAGATCTTTTGCTGATATTCTGATTTAAACTTGATTTATTTTTAAAATGCAATGTATCTGTGTAAGACTTTAAACTATCAAATTAAAAACAATACCTGAAGTAATACTTCAAGTATGGTTGTGTTCTTAAAGTGTCATCTTCTTTCCTGCCATGAGCAGTGGGGAGGAGAAATCAAAAAATCTTAAAAGCGGTGCTGTTCAAATACTGTACAGTGGGATTTATAAGACCACTGACATCCTTACAACTGTATGAAAAAAATATTGGCAAGCTATCACGAGGTGCATGAGCTATAAAACAGGATGTTCTGGTGTACTAAACCTTGGCAAATGGGCAGATTATCCCAAGTTCCATCGTCTTGACAAATTGAAACCATGTTGTCTAAGTCAGGGTAACGGATCTGGAATCCTTCATGACAGCTGATTATTAACTTATCTCCAGTCCTGTAAGTCTTGTTATGAATCTCTGCATCTTCAACATGTGGAACAAGGCAATCTGTGACTTCATAAAGAAAGAAATTAACTTAATTAAAAATAACATGTCTAGCTATTCAATAATCAAACTCTTAAGCAAAAGTTAATAGTTAATGTAAGTGCTCTGCTTAAACCATTTGGACAAAATGCATTTCAGTTAATATATACTTTCCCTAGTTAACCATCAGTTACAAAGTCTATATCATGATGCTAGAATTTGCTGTGTTACAATAATGGATCATTACCCCAGATGTTTTCAAACAAACACAATTAAGAGAGTTTAGGAAGACTGTTTTTAATTTTCTCTTTCTATTCATCATGTTTGTAAATTACACAGCACAGTCTGACTACACGACAGTCCATATGAAGTCAAACTCTTTGACAGCACCAAGGACAGGATGAAAGAAGAGATAAAATACAGATATGGCATGAGGAACAAAGGAAAAATGGTTGTTAGTGGAGAGACGGAATGAAAATCAGGTACAGCTAGAAGGGATTACACAGCTCCATTCCACAGAGTTCATTATGAGAATGTTTTCATGTTAATCTCATTGATTCTGTTTTAAATCAGGTAATTTTATGTGCTTGAATTCATATGCCTTTAGAGGGTGTGATTTTTAAGGCACTCAGCACCATCTCAAGTGCTTGTGCTTTTAAAATACTCTCAAAAAGGGAAATAACTACAAATCTCTGCTGATATACAGGCATGGGCTCTCTTACCTGTCTGTGATACATGAATCTATTACATTACACTATTGCAACTCAAACTATGTGCCAGTGCCAAAGACACCAAAGTATAAAATGAAATCCAGATGACTTAAAAATGGAATATGTTGTGGGAAGTGGAGGGAAAGGGTGAGGCACAGTTAAAAATATTCTGCTAATACTGAACAACTAAGAGATATGCCAAGAGGATATGAAGAAATAGTCCAGGTTACTGCAGATTCATCTTCCTCATAAATGCAAAGTGAGATTAAACAGAAGAGAGGAAAGGATTAAATATTGGGAAAATATAATCAGAATTATCTGTATGTCTGCCAGCAGCCAATCCATGACACAGACGATGATAAAAATTTCCAGGCATCAAAACCCACAGTGGTTCAAATAATAGCAAGGAAATAAAAATATTATAAGCCTGTTTTATGATTTTTTTTTTCAAATAATTCTACCACAAGAGGCAATTATCTTCATTTAGGAATGTGATATATATTAAAAAAAAAAAAAAAAGTTTCAGAAGTCCTTTGAGACTTGCATGAAAGAGAAAGTTTCTGCTATTTTCACTGGTAATTCTTTCTAAAGAAGTAGAGGTAGCTTAAATTTGTTTTTAGCAGTTAGTTGTGAGCATGCACAAAGTAAAGCAATAGAAACAACTTTTTGTTTGATTAGAAGCACAGCTTGAAGCAAGATAAACTGTAATTTAGCATAGCACATGCAAACTAACAAAAGCAAATATGCTTCATAATGTCTTCATTTATTTAGGCAAAAAGTAGGTTGTTGTTATGAGACTCAATCAAAAATTTTACTAATATGAAGTGGAGGACTGTTGCTTCCACAATTAAAATATATTTTCCACTGTACCTTTACTTAGGGATCGTTTCTAAAATACACCGTACCTACTAAATTTTAGTTTGGAGACTGGATATATTAGTCAAAAATGTCGTTGTTTCTCTTGTAGTATAGTGTATTCATTTATAAATGCCTAAATCTGGGAGGATGTGTATGTTACCAGAAAGTTATAAAATGCACTAGGCTGAGGATGCAAGCATTGTCTTCAAAGACTGGACATTTTTTTCTCTCTCTGGCAAGTTAATCAGCAGAGGAGACAGCAGAGGATGCCCCATAAGAAATGCCTGATGTTAAGTCTTGGATGCTGTCCCTCAGATCCTGCCGTGGGTGCCTACAAGGCTGGGATAAGATGTATGGAGATCCTGCTGTGTAACCCCTCTGGAGGAGGTCTGAGATGGATAACAGAAGATAATGTCGATGGACAGCTCACACTCTTGGCACAGCAGCTTTCTGTTGCTACACAAATAAATAAAGAAGTATATATACACTGCAGTAACATCTGAGATTTCACTTTCAAAGTGGGGGAAATTGATTCTGTAACAAAGATGTATTACAGTGACTTCATTCTCATTGTTCCAAATAACAGCTATAGATAGAACTATTTTAATCAGACAGATGTTGGTGGAGAACAGGATGTGTCCTGGATGGTTTTGATAACAGGTCTATTACAAGACCCAGATAAGCACAGGACTAACATAGGACAATATTGCAGCTCTTTTTCCTGATGTCTTGTGAGCAAATGGTTTCCTGCTGGCTGAATTTGTATTGTTTAGCACTTATCCAGGAATAAATTGCAGTTGCCCTCTCTCTGCAAGCAACTGGATTAGCTGGCACAAATTCCGTTTGGAAAAGCTGAGGATAAGTGACTGAATTTTAAAATGTCCTGTCCTAGAAAATAAACTGCTTTATTCTAAATACTGTTCAACAAATCCATGAAGGCTGCTAAACAATTTAATGGAGTACACAGTCTTTAACCAGCATCAAACAGCAATGGCTACGACTTACATTATTTTCTGGGAGTTTTACATGAACTGCTTGTATCTAATGTGGGAATATTACAATGTCTCAGCCAAGTGCACACCCTAGCTAAGAACACATTTCTTATCTTCCAGAGGCACAAAGGCAGCAGTCCTTGGGTAGGGGTAGCTGGCAGGCCCTGTATCTTGCCAGCTGCAATGATCGTCTTGACCTAACTTTCATGAATCATAGAATCACATAATCATTAAGGTTGAAAAAGCCTTCCAAGATCATGTAGTCCAGCCATCCCCTTACTACCAATTAAACCATGTCCCTAAGCACCACGTCCAATCTCTCCTTGAACACACCCAGGGACGGTGACTCCACCACCTCCCTGGGCAACCCGTCCCAACGCCTGAGTGCTCTTTCTGAGGAGAAATGTCTCCTCGTTTCCAACCTGAACCTCCCCTGGCACAACTTGAGGCCATCCCCTCCAGCCCTGTCACTAGTTATCTGTGAGAAGAGGCTGACCCCAGCTCCCCACACCTTCCTTTCAGGTTGTTGTAGAGAGCAATAAAGTCTCCCTTGAGCCTCCTCTTCTCCAGACGAAACAACCCCAGCTCCCTCAGCCGCTCCTCATAGGACTTGTAAAGATGAAGATGCTGCTTTGTACATTAGGACTCCTTGACTTCAGGGACCCATGTTCCCACCTGTCACAGGAGGATATTATTTTTGGTGTGAATTGTAAAATTTGTTAAATGCTACAGTTGTAATGCTTCAGTTTATGTGCATCATCTCTAAGCTGTTTTGTCCAGGACACAGGGAAGGAAAACCACCTTCTATCCTCAAAAGAGCACCTAGAGCATAAAGGTAACCCAGAAGAAAGGCATGACCTGGATGCAATGGAGATAGCCAAACCATCCATGGGTACCAGCTAGCTTGGCATGGCTTGAGTCTATGCAGGTGGATTCTTACCCTCCCAGAATTACCCTCAGTCCAGGCTAAACAAGGAGGTCCTCATAGGAATCGCTTGGGGAGTACTACTTGGTGTTGGCCAAAACCTTATCAGGACATTTCTAACACTGTAACAGTATGTGCAATTGCAAAACAGCGCCCCTGCCTGTGCTTTAGCACCATTTATTTTACTAATCTATATGTGAACTCAAATCCAAAGAGATCCAGTGCTCCTATGTGTTTGTGGAATGGCCTCTGAATTGGCCTTCACCACATCCAGCATCAATACTGACAGGCTGGAATGGAGAGGAATGGGGAGAAAGGGTGAAAGGAATGTCATGAAGAATGCATTGAATGCAGGGACAGCTTGTCTGGACCCTGCCCTCTTAAAAACAAACATTTAAAATTCAGGTTGTCTCTTTCCTTTCAGTAGTATTAAATGCACAGTACTGTGTTAGTACGATCATTCTGCAGATGGTAAATACAGTATTTCAGTGCATATTAAACAATGCCTTCTCCTTATTGACTTTGCTTGTATCCCAACAGCGCACAGCAGCTTTGCCTAAGAGCAGTGGCCCTTGCAGTAAGCACAGGTTACATGAATCATGGGACATTTGTAGCCAGGATTAGGAATTGACAGAAAACACCGGGCAAGAAAGTTAAGAGATGGAGATATATAAATAGACTAGTAAATAATCTCACAAATCCAGGGAGAAAGGCAAAGAGAAATGAGTGCTAAAGATCCTACAGAAAAACTGTAGCTAAACCGTGCTCTAGTCCACTACTTTTACTGCCAGTTAATCATCCCTGTCAGTGGGAGAATGAGGCACTGAGGACATCCTGAAGGTGTCTGCCTGTGGAAGCATGGGGGGGAGCAAGGTAGAGCTCTTAGTTTAGTTGCTGTCCCCACACAGACTGAAAATTTAGATTCAATCTCATAGGAAAGAGGAAGCATTTGTTCCAAGTAGGGCAACAGTCTCAGCAGCCACATTATCACAGTGGGAGAAGATTAGATTAAAGTGTGAACAACATGACATATTCCTTTTAAACAGTAAATACAAAATTCCTACCTTAGAGCTTTGGCATTTATGTGTATAGCCACATTAGAATTGATGGAAGTTACATTCACAACAGGCTGTAGATCAACATGAGAACATAACTCTAAGCACGCAGATTTCTGACAGTGCATTTATTGGGTACCAGCTCATGCAACTTTACTCTTGTACTGACACTTATAATCTCCTGCCACTTAACAAAAAATGACAGACATATAAAATCAAGTTAATTCAATGACGAGCACTTTTAAGACAAATTGCATTCTGAAATGGGTTGTTTTTCTTCCTCTCGTGAATAGCATTATTTTGTGATACTGCTCTAGTAAGCAGATAAAGACAATTATATGCACATAACATAAAACTATAAAATTACATGTAACTACCCTTAGCAAACTCCTGAGATTGACTTAAAATGAACTGCAAAGTATGGAGTGTTTTTGCTGTTCAAGATCAGATGGCAGTATATGACATTTACATGTACATGTATTGTAATAGCTTCAGAGGCATGTAGAGTGTGCTACAGCAAACATGGCAATCAATCTCTGCCTTAACTGGGAAAATATAATATAAAGTTTATTTCATCCCCAGATAGCTAACGAAAAATGTTAAAATGTTAATTTCCTACTTCACCAGTAGTTGCTACAAATTTCAAATTTCTTTTCTTATATCATTACAGAATTTCTGCAATGAGGACTTCTACGCACATCATTAGATAGCTGAGAATTAAACACCACTGTAACTCCTCCTTGGCTGCTCTGCAGATGTACCACACTCCTGTGCTGACCACCTCCACGTCATGCTCCTTCCTCATGATTCTGGTCCCAGTGCAAAAAAAGGTCACTCTAAAAGCACTTCAGTAAATGCTTAGGGCTCATTGAACCTCTGCTTAGTATTTCTGTTGAGTCCATAATTATATCGTGCATTGGAAATAAGAATTCATTCTATCTTTTTTTTCTTTTTTCTTTTTCTTTTTTTCCAGTGTTAAACCCTAGGATTGTTTTAATAATACCTGAGAGAAGCACCGCTAATCAGGAACGTACTTATCCAATTGCTTCACTAACTCCTAAATCAGGGGCTCCTCTTCAGTCAATAATAACAAGTATTTTTGTGTATGCCTAATTTTCAGCACAGAACTTTAACATAACTAATCACATAATTACAGTTATGCTCTAGCTAAAGTACTTTGCTTGATCAGAGCTTTGGCTTACAATTGTTTTAAAGTGTTCTGTGCTATAAATTAATGATTATCTCTTAAGCAGCTGTTGCCACATCATCCATCACATCTTCATCTTCCAATTTCTTTCTTTTTTAAAAACACCTGAATCAAATTTTGATCACACTGATATTAGTGGCAGTTTTGCTGTTGATGGCATTGTGATCTGAATTTTCTCCCACAGATTTCCACTGTTCTGAGGGGGAAAAGGGAAGTGGCCATATTCAATGAATATTCAATAAAGTGTGTTAATGCTTACTGTAACAACTGCAGTGGCTGATACAGGTTCTATTTTAGTAACTCCATCACTATATTTTGTGGTTTGTTAATGGATTGTACCATGGTATGGCACAGTGTTCAAGCTCCTATGTACCTGTGCCTTGATACCATTTTCCTCTTTTTATCAGCCTGATAATATTTGTGGCTACGTGAATTGAGGGCACAATTTTCAATGGACATGCATTTTATTAGTGAGGCAGGTAATTCATGCCCACGTTTTGGTAGGATGTTGCACTAGTTTTGACATAGGATATAACACATCTTCAAATAATTCTGTGAATTGTGCTCAATTGCCAAGATTTCATCCCATCTATGTATGTGCCTGAAGTCTAAGTATCAGTTTCTTGGCCAGCATCACCTGTTAAAATGACTACTGCTCCCTTATTTCCTATCAAAGTAATTTCTGTCAGCTATAATCTATGAATTTCCTTAAAATCACATGTAATTTCATCTTTGAAAATTAAGTGAAAGTCACTCAGTCCTGGAAGTAGGACAGTTAACCACAGGATGTGCTTGCACTGCACAGCTGGTTCCCTCTTGAGAGCAGCAGTCACAATTGTCATTTGGACTTCCTCCTACAACTTTCCCCTAAACTCTAGCTTTTCCCTCCAAGCACCTTCTCCAACCAACCTGTTTGTCGATTTTTCTGATGTTAAATCTCGTTTTAAAGTAGATCCAGCTTTTTAACTGGTGTCATGGTCTCCGTGTCAATGATTTCTCCTAGCAAATTTTGGATGGGTCATACTTCTGTTATACTTTCCAGAAGTTCCCAGGAACATTCCTGATAAGACAACTGCATTGTAGCTCCCCAAAGGCACATTGAAGAGGTGTCCTGCCTGAATGATGCACTGACATGTGTATCCCATATCGGGTTCTACCCCAGATGGCTACTCCATCAGTTAGGAACTGTACTGTTCAATCTCCCTTAGGCTTGTTTTTTTATAATCACCCTCAAAGCTGACAGCACATTCCCACACAATTTATGAGCAGGTGTTATTAGCCCTGCTTGCCTTTATGTTCTACAAATTACCTGTAGTCTCAGTGCATACTACAAGACAGCTCAAGACTGTGTCCCTTATGACTCTGTTGCCTGTGGCCTCAAGTACATTCAGAAATCTATATTTTACCAAGACCTCTGCTTGTCCAACAGAGCAGCTACCTGAAAGATGATGGACCACTTACCAACTATTTTTGTCTACCCTCTAAAATATTTCATGTATCGCTTTCATGCAGACCACTGTTCAGGGGTGACCCCTTCCTATGTATCTCCTTGGCCTCATCTCCCCAGGCCTTGCTTGCTCTTATTGTGGAACGTACCTTCACATGCCCCTGTCCTGTCACTGGCTTCTCATACTTACCCACCTATCACCATAAACAAGTATTTGCAGTTTTTGTACACACTGAGAGATGCATAATCTGATATAGTAAGTGTGTTTATGAGCCACATAAGCGTCTAGTTTTGGATGAAGTGTGAGCATTTATCTTATTTTAAATGATGGAAGGCCTCCTGAAATAGAGTTTATCTTGCTCCACCTTGAAATCAGTGAGGCATTGCTAATGATTTCACATCTTCAAACAGTTCTGTGAATTGTGCTGGTGTCACAATACTAAAATATACACACTTAATTTAAGTAATGCTTTTCATGTCTGTTGATTTTCATAGATCTATTGACCAAAATAAGTCAACCTAAAGAACAAGTTATAGCTTTAATATACTTGGTGAAATAAATCGTTCATGTTGCTTGGGGGTGTTTTTGGCCAAAAAGTGTATTTATGATATTCAGATTAGTCTTGCTTCTATCAAATTCCTCAAAGAAGAAAGTAATTTAATGCCTCAAATATTTAAATTCAAATACAATTTCAAAAGAACACAAAACACACTATAATAAAAATAAGTTCTTTTATGCCATAGCAGTCTGATTTACCTCAAAGTAAATTTCTCCAATGACTTTAAACTTCTGCATTCCATGCATATTTGATGTACTTACTTGAATCATGCACATGCCATAAAATACAATTGTTTAAAACTTCTCATTCAAAGGAGTAGTAGCATTGGAAATTAATTATATTTTCCTAGTAAGATATTACAGAAAGCAATATTATGCAGACAGCTTTAACAAATAGTTATAAACAGTTTGCTGATCATGGAAGGTTTTTTTGTTGATTTTTTTTTTTTTTTTTTGTCTGCATCAATTTGTAACTACTGTAAAAGTAGAACTTTATCTTTTTTTCTTTTTTTTCTTTTTTTTTTTTTTCTTTTTTTTCTTTTTCTTTTAAGATTCTTTTATGTCCCTTTCAACACACAGACACACACACACACAAAACCTCTCACAGTACAAACTCAATGGACAGACAGGATGTATGGGAAACTAAAGTGTGTATCAAATATGACCTAATAAAATACATTCCAGTCTTTTATGTCTTGTGCAGATGGACACGATACATGTACAAGTGTGAAGCACTGACACTGGTGAATTGTTTTAAGAAAATTGACTTACCTTCTTGTAGGCACACAGGTTTATCACTTGGTTTCCAGCTCAGGGAGCCATTAAAGTGTCTCACACAAAGTTTTTTTGAAGTACCATTAAGCCTGTATCCTTCTTGGCAATGAAACCGGACTACCACACTTTCAAAGAAGACACCTGCACTGGGTGTCTTGTATCCATGTTCAGGAGCTCCAGGATCAGCACAAGCATGTAGGTCATCGAACCCTATATCAGACAAAGATACAAACTATGTTCATTTCACTCCTCATGCAGCCATAGTCACACTCATCCTAGGCTTTTTCATTTGATTTTTAATCTTCTTGGGGGCCTCACATTTTCCATTAATGACCACTATCAACCCTACTTGGGTACTACGTGCTCCAGACTCGGGAGAGGACCAACCTCCAGCTACTGCACAAATACTTGGGTGACACAAATAATTCCATCTTGTTAGGCAGCTATGGAGGAAGCAAGGTCAACCACACTCCTCGATAGCTGACCTGTAAAAACATAAAGCACTTGACCCAACCTACCCGCGGGGATTGCTCAGTAATGTATCTGTAATTACTCTTGGGGGCTATGGGATTCTGGAGTTCTGGTACAGTCACTGGAAAAAATAATAATGTGTCAGAAGCAGAGAGGAAGAGGAAATAAAGAAAAGGACATGAAGCCTAACTGTCATCCAAAGACACAGTAACTAAAACAGAAGATAAACTGCTAGGTACAGGGAGATTCTGATTTATCTGGGAGATTTACCACAGGAAAAAAAAGACAATGTGATGTTGCATATATATGTGTTCCTCCTATGAAGTGGGTTTGGTGACCCTACTAAATTCTTAAAACACTGTTATGGGAGTTCTGTATTGCTGCATTAATGCCAGAAAGGAGCTTGTAAAGCCATTTATAGCCACAAAAATAACTGTAAAATAACAAACAAAAAGCCAACAGTTGCAATCATAAAATGGACTATTTGTCACTTAATCAAAACCATTTCAATGTCATTTGCATAAACTGAAGCTTTTTTATGCTGCAAATCAACAAATGTTTAGTGCAGTACTCAACAAATACTGTGTACTAAAATAGCAAAATATCTTAGCAGGAGGAACAGCAGAGGGGCAATTAATACTGGTAGGAGGGGAGGGATGCTTGGAAAATTTGTAAATCATCACATTTTGGCATTAATGGTTTGATTTTAAGATAGTGGCATCAGAGAGTCTCACCTACTTCTTGGGTGATAAGCATGAAGTGTGGTACAGTCAGGGAGTATATATTACAGTCGACTATTTTTCAAAATAAATTTGTTTCCTGAGACTAAATCATGCTGTCCAGTGAAGGGCTCAGAAAAAGTCAACCAGAGGGGACAGCATTTTTCTGTCTCCGTCCATACCACAGCTGCTTGTATGTGGGTCAAGTCCACTGTGCTGAACTGCCCCCACCAGACTGTGATTTCCAGGAGGTGACCTGAGACTTGAGATGGCCAGAGCCAAGTCTGAATGCCTGCATGCCAGAGAGAGCCATCACCTACACCCAGCCTCTACCCCTCCACAGTGCTTCTATATCAGGGCTACTTCACCTAAAGAGCTGTCATTATTGTCCCCTCTTTTCAGAGCACCTGCTTTTATCTGGTTTTACTCCTCCATCCAGTGAAGTTTATCAGAAGGAAAGAAAGCCAACTGAAACCAATCTCTGAACTTTATGTCTAATCATCAGCCAATGGACCAAAACCTCCAGTGCAAACCGCCCAAGACTCTGTAATTTGCTAGCATGATGAAGAAGGAGAAAAACAGTCATCATGTTCAGGATTATACACTGTATACAACACTTAATAATAGAGAAGTGCTGCACATTTTTACTGGAGATTAAAAAGAAACCTCTTATTCTTCGGGCACCAAACTTACATCTTTCAATAAAGTCAGTGATGATCTTAATTAATTTTCCATTAAGCCAAGGGATAACATGACATTTAGTTCATTTCTGTTACTTTGGTAACCTCAGAACTTGCAGTCAGGCAAAGAATATTATAACCTGCCTTGATCTTTTTTTACTAACTGCTTCAGGGAAAAGTACACAAACTGTCCACTAAGCCTCTGCAACAACAATAAGAATAAAACCAAAACAAAAAGAATTGTGCTAAGATCACATGCAATTTACAGAGAAAAAAAAAAAAAGAGTTGCTGCGTGGTCCCACTGGAGGAGCAAAATGATGGAGCAGCGACGCAGAGTTTTCATTAGTTCAAATCAAAGTTAGAGATTTTGGGACTGTCAGCACAAAATCCAACATGGAAGGCTAGAGAGTTTTTTCCCTTGGTGCAGCTTAATTCGGTGACCCTATTGCCACTTTTCTGGTGACCTTTCACAAGCAAAGGTTTTCATTCCTCCTAGGGATCATTTTGCAGTAAGTTGATCTCTTAGGTTGCTTTTCTCTTGAGCACACTTTGTGGGCAGACAATGCTATACCCTAGGGGAACTCCCAAGAAGGAACTGAAACATGAATGGAAGAATTAAATGATGTACCCTTAGTTTCTATAAACCCAGCAGTCAGCTGTTGTTCAGCTACAGAATTATATACGACACATGGAATTAGCATGGGATCACTGTATTTCCATTGCTTGTTCCTGAAGAAAGGAAAAAGGAAAAAGTTTCATGGAATAGCTGGCACATGCAATAGCGTGTGCTGAGTATTTCGATACCTTATTTGGCTGAGAGTTAAGTCCATCATTATTATTATTATTTTTTTTCATTTTAAGTATGAAGCCTCTGGTACAATATTCAAGAACAATAATGCTAAAAGATTCAACTGCAGTCCAGTTGTCCTTAGTGAGACCAGAGCTGGTCCTTTACATTGCAGTAATTTCTATATGATCTCATTTTGTTAAGCTCAACTCTGTCTTGTCAAAAAATAAGTGAATGCATGTCTCTGATAAAATAGATCTTGGTACATTACATATTTTTTTTCTCATGATCTTTAGTTTCTTTCCCTTTTCAATGTTTTAAGAGCAGCTGCTCAGAATTCTGATATAGGGATATGAGGTTGCATCTTTGTTGGTTTTTTGTTGTTGATTTTGTTGATTTTTTAATTTATTTATTTTTAATAGCAGGAATAATGTTAAATAACAGACTGGAAATCTTTTCTTTGCCACCTTTAGAACTTGAAGAAACCAGCCAAGAAAAAGTTTCCAGACAGATCTATAAGATAAATCTTTGGGGGGAAAAAAAAAAAAAAAAAAAAAAAAAGGAAAACCAATCTTCTGTTTATAGCAGAAAGGTGTTATCTAGCAGGAAAGAGTATATCGAGTAAGTTAAAAAATAACAGAATTACAGTGAATTCTATTTCTTCAATGAGTCATTAGGGTGAATAGAATGAAATTTTACTTTGTCCCCTGGACTGTCTTCATGGTTAAAAAGAGGCAAAAGTGAATTATCAGCACCTACAAGACAAAAACTACACAGCACGCTTGTCAAATGAAGCAGTGGATTTTCATGCTATCTACAACAGCAAAAATTTAGTAAGATCAGCAGCCATCTTCATAATTAGCACTGTATCACTATCAATGGTTTTATGGGATGCTATCATATGGTGTTAAATCCCTAAGGACTACACAATTAGTGCTGAAACCGATTACTTCAGTAATCTGAATTGCTTAATATTTAATCTAACTAGCAGACTTCATGTATCATGGCATCTTTAAGGAATATGGGTTAAAATAAAGTGAGCAATAATGCTTTCTGATGAGACTCAGGAGTACACAAGCTCATTATCACCAGTAAAACATGTAGTTGATACAGAATGTATTTTGGTTGCGGTATTTACCATATTTCTAATGCTGGACCATCAGGAGGTCATCACAAAACAGCAATGCTCTTTACCTGTATAAAGCACAAGTATTTTATATGGGTTTTTACTTACCTAAATTACTTGCTATAGTCAGTCAGATAAAAATGATGGCAAATGAATGAGAAGACTGAAAAACAAGCAGTGCTTTCCTTGGGGTGTAAAAAGGACCATTATTGTCCGTTTGAATGGAATGTAGTACTGGAATTCTGCATTGTTCTCTCACATAAAATGATTCATCTCATCTCTTAATGAAAAAGCCCCAAATATCAGAAACCAGTTATCTGACAAAATGATGTAACTTTCCAAATCCTGTTCACTTCTGAATTAAAATAACAGCTCTTCATACTTCTGTATTTTTTTCACTCCTACTGCAAATCCATCCAGCAGACTTATATCAGCTCAGAGTCTTAATAAAATATTCTGATCAGAGGTTCAATGTGAATATCGCCATTAACCGACTATTCCATTGGAAAACAGAATTTATGAAGTCTGTAAACTGGCAAATTGTTTGTTGACAAATAGAGCTATTCCTATCCTCACTGCTAGAACCATATAGACACATTTAACCACATTTGTATGTCTGTGAGCAGCTCGTTCTGTCTGAAGTGAGCAGCAAAGACAGTCACTCTCCAGCACTAGAAGAGCACTGCCAACAGAAGTCAAGTGGACAGAAAGGCCAGGGGTAAATAACTTATCTGTGATCACATGAAGTCATCACAGCCACAACTGAATTTTAGATGTGCCTAAAGAAATGCAGGAGGAAGAATCTTTCAGCTCTTCCCATCATCCTGCATTTCTCAGCATCTTTTTCTCAATTTCATCTTTTGTTTTCCTTGTTTCAGTCTTCCCTCCCCTCACCTCGATACCTTATAACACCTGGTAAATTCATGCTGCTTTTGAAGTTATTTCTAATCAAGATTCGATGCAATTATTTGCCTCTAAAGTTGCTATATAGTAGTTCGCTGACAAACTGTTGATGCTTGTTACCTCAGAAATGGCTGCACTCACTCCTGAACAGAGATACCACTTTCATTTCAGTGTATTAAATACACACTGTGAAGGAAAAGTGATATATAATGTGTAATAATATTCAAGATGTATTGGGGCTCCCTAAATCAGCAAATTCTGTCTATCTCAGGGGTGCTAGAGGGACTCAGAGGCTTTACAGCTTGTGACAGGACTAGATTGCTTGCAAACACGTTTTATAAGGAGCCTGTAAACACTGCAGAAGTGGGATATCTTAGGCCAGCTCTGAGTAGAAAGCTGTATTAGGAATAAAACAGAAGGGCCACAAGTGCAAACATGCCAAGGGCTTGCTCATCTCATACAAAGGAAAAATCATTTTCATCCCTTTAACAGTTTCTGCCCTGTTTATGTGAAAGCCACACAGGCACAACATTTTGTGCCTGTGGCTGTTTATGTTTCCTTGCCATCAATGACGTTAATTGAACTATCCACATACTAGTGTAACAAGAAAAGGAAGGATGTGCTTAGATTAGCATCTAGCCTTGAAAGCCAAACAAAATTATAAACCTGTAATTTCATTAGTGAAATGCTTGCTAAAATCTAAACTCTGTTTGATTCCTTAAGGGTCACTGGTGCTTAAGCTTCCCCGAGGCTTCAGCAGCCTCGTATAACTCTGCCCTGTTTAAGATGTGAATCACAGCCTCCCTGGCTATCCTTGCAGAACACGCTCACAACTTCAGTGCGGTTGAATATCCCTTCTTACTCAGCTGAGCCTTATCCAGGGCAGCATAGCAACCCACCTGAAGAAAGGGAGCTGTTCAAATTACCAATGAGCTCTGGGGGTGGATACTTTGCTTAAGTCACAAGTTAGTCTGTAAAATCAAGAACACCATTAAGATTTTTTTTCTTTTTTTTTTTCCCCTCAAAACCCAGGAGTGTGAGAGCAGAAAAATGGGTAAATCACTGTGTAATGCAGTTCATGGGCACCAAAACCATTCGTATGCAATAAAAACATGAATATGCAAGCCCTGCACAAGGGGCAACAGGTCCAAGAGAGGCACCCAATTCCTGAAAAGGATGAAAGGCTTTCTCATTTGCAATACCTCATTTTTATTATTCCACTTCATATCCTCTTCTCGCCCATCCCTGTGTTCTCAAGCTTCCTTCCCTCTCACTAACCCCAAACCAAATCACCACCTGCCCTTGCACCCTCCTATTAAGTCTTCCATGCTCCGAAATCTTATACCCTGTCAGGCTCACCACCTCTCTTGCTCCCCTTCACAACCCCAGACAAGGACACCCAACCCATGTGCTCACCCCTCCGCTGAGTTTTGCACGCTGAGCCAGAGCACAGATCCTGGTGCCACCACTGCCACCACATACACCTCACCGTGAAGTGCCTTTCACACCATGTCGGGTGTTTGTGCCTCTGTTTAGCAGTGCTCACTCTGTACTGTGGGGACGCATGGGGTCCTCCCTCCTCATGAGGATGGCAGCCCCCATCTGCTGCCAGACACTCTGCTGCGTGGTCCCACTGGAGGAGCAAAATGATGGAGCAGCGATGCAGAGATGCTCCTAAGAGCCATGGTCAGTTCAACCTTAAAATCCCAACTCAGGCATGACAAGTCCCTGGGCACTCCTGTGCTAAACCAAACTGACATCTCCCTGGAGAGCCTCAGAAGCGCTACTCCCTCCAGAGAGGGCACAGGGGAGGGAAGGTGAGGAGCTGCAGCCAGGACAAACCAACAACAGGGGACAGGAAAGGTCTTCCAAGCATCGTGCTGGAGCTGCTGCTGTTCAGGAAACTCAGCAGGAGGAAAGAGCGAAGGAGCTGCATACGTATGGCAGGTTCAAGGGCCCTGCATTGATGACAGGGCAGAATGTAATAACAACACCTTTAATTCAGTGGCCATGCCTCCAATTAGCTACTCAAATTACACTTCCAGACTCAGGGATGTTGGCACACCTCAGCTGCTGCCTGACCAGCATAAAACAGAAGAGAACAAGCAAAATTTTCTATCCATAGAGGTGATGACAATTTATAATTTAGAATGTGAATGTTGATACAGTATTCTTCTTTTTGTTACCTCCACATGAAGGTAATGCATAAGGAAATGCTACTTAAAATTGCTGGAAAATGAAGACGGTGTAGAATAAAATTAGTGGAACGCTTCAGTAATCCCAAAAGAATCTCTGAAAAATGCACTGGTTTCTTCTTGAAAATGAGTTTCTTCTAATTAATATCTTAAACAGCACAAGGCTGTCCCTTTAATCATATCTTCTCCTTGCAATTAATATAGCTATGTCATCTTTGTAAATAAGCCATTTCATTTATAATGCAAGAAGCACTTATTGTTTACAGCCTTTTGTAATCTCACAAGTCTGGATGCATAATTTATGAATCCTTACAAAATGTCACATGCTATTCTGTGGTCCTCTGAACCTAGCATCACTTAAATAAAATCAAAAAGCAGAAAATAAATCTGCCAGTGGTTCTACTGGCAGTATAGTTTATGTTTCTGTTACAGAAATTTACCCTATCTGTCCTGGGGTATGAGTCAACTTGTCACAAAAATCCCACAACCTCTTCCCAGTTCCTAAATTTTTAAACTGGATGTTTAGCTTTTGAACAACTCCATTTAAAATGATTACACCTCCATGCTGAGGTCTAGAGGCCTGTTGAACTCAAGCATTAGGCAGAAATAACTACAAGCCTGAAACCAGAGCTTGCTCAGCTTTTTGCATATATAATGTAAATATCTTATTCTTTTCCGTTTATTCAGAAAGTTCAGTTTAGTCACTGAACAATCACAGTTCAAGCTGCAAACTCTAGTAGGGGTTCAAAAAATTTAAAACTATGTTTTTCTTTTCTATTGTGTGAAAAAGAATCACATGAGAATTAGTGACAACTTCCCGTTCAATTTCTCTTTTACAGATAATATTTCAGGTTTATAAGTACATTTTAAATATAAAATATGCTTAGATAAACTTACTTTTGTGCATATTTATAATACATGTTAATTTTAACTACTTATAAATGGTTCTTCTTCAAAATGTTATTTCCATAATTTTTATCTGAACCCTGAGTATCAATGAATTAGAACTTCAGACAAAAACACTAGATTATGAGTCTTTTAAAATAATCAAATGATGAAAAAACAACAATCAAAACCCTTTAGCCTACTGAAACCAATAATTCAGTAAATGTATATTAAGCTCTCTATGTGCTTCAATAAATGGACAAACACCTAACACATTCTCCTATTCAGCTTAAGGAACTGTAATAAAGGTAATACTTGCCAATATGAGTTTGTTTCCTGGTGACCCATAAAACCATCATAAGGAATTAAATATGTACAAACCCCAAATACAAAACATTAATACATCACTTATGCCAAGATTTCCTTTTTAATGATTTAAATAAATAGATGAGCTCATTATTTTCTTTTAAATCAACCAACCCCACTTATATTTCCATCCTCATATGTAATGCTTTATATATTATATGTCTAATGATTTCATTAGAGTTGCAATATTGTCGATGAGGGAATCCAGCCTTAGGTCACTAAACAGGATTAACAACACAGAAAGCTACTAATAAAAAGTGCCAAATAAAGTAAAGATATGCTCCCATAATTTTAAGAATGTTATTGGCCTGAGGTGTTTTTAAAAAGCATTATCTATGTATTGCTGTTTGTCAGTCCCATATTTTCAGTACTCTGGAAAGAATTAATTACCTTTACCGAGAGTTAGTTTAAACATTTTTAGTCTAGACATGCATCCCTTAGGAAATACAACAAAAACAAAATAAAAAACACCATAAAGAATGAATCATGAGCTAGTTACTATAGTAATACTCTCCTCGACCAATAGCATAGAATATTATTCATCATAGCAAATCCAAAGCAGTGAAATGTCACTTACACCATTCAGCAGAGATCCTTGTTTCTACAAGATGCAGAAATCAAATACGCAGAAGAATGAGCTGGGGGCTTGATATTTATCCTTTATTCAGTTACAGACTTCCCTATATAATGCTGTATTTTTATTGTATGCACTAGTATGGTAATTCAACAATTTTTGTTTTTCAGTTGTGTAATAGAAATTGATTTTATACTTTCCCAAGAACAGGCAGATTTGCATATTGGGACAATCAGGATTAATGTGTGAATATTTTCATATTAAACTTTTTTTAATAAAGTGTACACTAAAGATGACTGAGCAACAAGGGATTTAAAAAGCTGGTACATACTTAAAGCAGGTGAGCAGACAGACACTATATCCAGCTTTTGCACTTGATTTATTATCACAAGTCCTCTGATGCTTCTGGATACTCTGACACCCCTTCTGCTCTACAGTATTACATTCTGTATACACCTATCCATGAAACTGTGACCTTTCTTCTTAGATGTAGGCCTCATCACAGTTATCCATTCTTTATTTGTATTTTCCTCTGAATTTTCTAATGTGTCCTATTTGAGAAATATCTGGAAGTCTGCAATAATGCAGAACTCATCTGCTTGTCTTTTGAGAAGATTTGAGCAATGAATCACTAAAAGGGCAAGAAGCAGATGCTTTTCTTGCTGGTGACTTATTTGGTTAGCCTTGTGAAGCTGGGGCATTATTTACCTCTATATCAAGAAGATGGAAAGAAAGATAGGGTGGTTTTGCTGGTTCACCAGATATCTACAAAATAATTGTGCTTTTCAAATTTGTTCCAGATCACACTGTAAAAGTTATACTCAAATAAGTCTTTCAGAAAGGAAACAGATAATATCCACTGGGGAAAAAACAAAAACAAAACAAAAAAAAACAACACAACAACAACCAACCAACCAAAAAAACACTGACTGATTTTAGCTCCTATATGGAAGGGAAACTTCTGATTTCTTTCTATATTGAAAAGTGGTTTCATGTGCCTATGTTTTGCTAATACTGCTAGCATTAAGATTTTAGATTGTTGTTTCCCTTCACCAGAATGCATTAAATGAAGAAAAATGAAACAAAGTTTGCTTGTTATTTTAAAAGAATGAGAGAAAAACATAAAATGGTATAGAAAAGAAGCAGGGACCCAGTTTGGCACAAGTAATGAAGTATTGTCATCATATTGAAACAATTTTTATTTAACATTACTCATTTTAAATGCTCTGGGGTAAGCTATTCTGTCCATAGTGAAAAGACTGGAAAAAAAATCAGAGGTAGGCTAAGATGATACAGAAGCATATTTATTCTTTTCCTTTTGACTCAATCTAATTCCTCAGTAAATACAAAAGCAAACAAAACAAACAAACAACAACAACAACAACAACAACTAACAACAACAAAGAAACACACCTATGACTCTGGAAAAACAACCTTAACATTTGTTCCAGACTCTGTTTAAATAGTTGGTTGGGAATGGGACTATAGCAGCAGATAATTTAGTTTCACAGCTTTCTTTGTTAAAAATGCCCCTGTATTCATGGCCATACTGCGGACACAAGTAGGAACAGTTGCACCCTCCTCTCCTCCCAACTACGTCTTTCTACTCCTTCCCTGGTACCAGTGGGGTGAACTGGCTGAAAACAAGCCTTGCAATGCAAATTGTTGGCTGTGCTGATCGTGCTGGCCATCTGAGCACAGTCAGCACATTGACAAGGGCAGGAGTGGAATGTGCAGTGGGGAGCAAAGGTGTAAGAAGTATTTTTCTGGTGCATTTTCCATTCAGATTGGCCCAGGTCAATCAACAAAACCACACCTTCATGGAGTGACTTTGCACATTGATAAAGGTCACAGTTAATCTTGCAATTATTGCTATTATTATGAATAGTCCTCTAGACCTCTCTTTGACATATCCAATAATTGGACCTGCTCTGCAGGGCACCTCCAAAACTATTTCAATGACAAACATCACAGACACACTCTCAATTTTTGTAACAAGATTTTTAAGGTGAAATCCTTTACTAATAATCAGTGTGTAAAGATCTCCCTGGCCCAGTATTTCCCCTTTCAACAGAATGTTTCTTCTCTTGTAATTTTCTTACCAATTTTGCAGTTCTTCTATTAATCCAAATCTTCACATAGACTTTCTCTGGTGGCAGTTTGCTAAAGTCAAGACAGACAATATTTGCTGCATTTCCCTTGCTTGATATCATCTCAGGAGATTAACCAATTAGTCTGACACAACCTTTCTTAATATATCTATGCTTTTTTTTTTTTAAATATCATTCTTAATGTACCTCCCAGACTTTTAATTTCTATAATGTAGAAAAATTCTAAAATATTGTGAATTACTGAAGTGAGAAAACAAAGCGCCAGGCTGCCCAGATCATGGAGACTTATATTTTTTCTGTTTTTATCTGTGGGCTTTACAGATACTGTCTTAGGGCACCGCTGGAAGTCTCCCACCCTCAGTTATGTATATGACAGTGAACTTATGCAGAACAGGAGGAAGCTGAGGACAGAAGAGAAACTGGAGGAGGAGCCACAGGAGTGACTTGGCAAAGGCACAGAGATGGGATGTATTGACTTATAAAAATATGTTAGCCTGGAAACTGCCTGACAGCTTTTTGGGTGGTGCTACCACTAAGGGAGAAGAGGGATGAAGGCGTGAACACAAGAAGAAGCCTAGCAGGGTTCCCAGTTAGCTAAATGGGGACCTAGCAAGGCATAAGAGGGAAGAGAAGGGGAACTCTCAGCCACAGACAGTGTTGCTGAGAGGAAGGGCAGTGCCTGAAACAAGTTGTTCAATGACAGGAAGAAACTGAGGAGAGGCAGGACAGATTTGGAGGTTGGTAATATACCATGAGAGACTTCTCAAGGGTTAATGGCCTATCCTTTTGGAACAGAAGAACTTGACGTGCCTTTCCTTTCCCTTCCTTTCCCTTCCTTTCCTTGCCTTGCCTTGCCTTGCCTTTCCTCCTGCTGATGGCTCTAAAAACTACATACTCCATAATGTACTCTGCATTGACAACAGAGAAGTTGAGACTGTCAGATGAAATCTAATGCACTTTATATAACGTATACACTCTGCTATTAGGTACTTGAAAGATTGGGAGTTATGGAATTGATGTGCACAGATAATAGATAATGCTGAGCTATCTGATGCTCAAAATATTTCCATAAAAACCAATATGAAAATCACATATACTGGTTAAATTTAAAGACCATGGGCATCTGTTCTTCAGAAAGTGTTCACATCCCTTCCAATCATGAAAATGGATTCTCATCATTTTGAAGGACTAGAGGAAGAGAAAGAATAAGCTGTTATTTAATTTTTTATGGCACCATAAATTGACTAGCTGGGAGCTAGGAAAGTTCTGAAACTAACAAAGAAATGATTTTTTGTTCTTATTCAAAGGATAAGAGTTTTAACCACATAAACAATCAATTTGTTTAAAAGTTATTTTTCTTAATAGATATTAATTTGAGGATTTCTGCAGTTTCTCTTTCCGTAGAGTGTTAAATGGCTCTTTTCAGAGTAACAGCTGCAGCAAACCTGCTTAAAATAACAAGCAGGCGGTACACAGATCCATACATATGCTTTGCTAGAAACAGGCAGCATACCCAGATTTATATGTATGCCAGTCCCCTAGGATGTCATAATTGTGTTTGTTCTTTTAATAACTTTAGGCTCCAGTGATCAGAATAAAAATTCCATGCTGAAGCTAATGCTTCATCCTTGGTTCACCTTACTACCCCGAATTATGTAATAAGCAGACTTAAATAAATGCAGGAGTCTGGCTCCTGCCTTACACCGTAGTCTCCGGCCATACACGTAATGGGTTGCCTGATTTAATTCAGGGTCTTTCATTTCAAAGCTTACATTGCTTTTACAGAATATTTGGCTGAGCCATTTCTTTTTATAATAGCACAGATTTTCAGGCCTGCCTTCCAGTGTTCGATGAATTGCAGTCTCTACTAACACAAGAAACATACCAAGTTTCAGGACTTGCAAGAACAGTTGGGCTATTTGGACAATTATGTTCTTCCTAAGTATTATATCTACACTTTACGTCTCCATCCTGTTTCTGTAAACATGACCCAAAATACTGAGTCAGTTAAGCAGCTTATTAAGTAGGCATGGCCTTTCAGTAGCTATTGTGACTACAGAATGTCAGTGCTAATCTTATGATAATAAATTATTTTTTTTACTCCTCTTTCCAGACTAGAAATCACTGTATAATGAAGACAGGCATGTATATTACCAGTTTACACAAAGGACACTGAGACAAACAGAAGTAAGTCAAAACCAGCATGGGCTAATGGCCTAGTGGTGAATAGAAAGCCAAACTCCCTGTCAGCCAGAACTTTGTCCAACATGCTTTATTAAGGTTAACCTTTTTTAAGGTTAAAAGTGAGAAAGACTTACCTATATATACTGTAATTTTCAGTTTCAAAAGATTTCTTTTTATTATTATTATTTTTTTTTTGTAATCTGACACTGTCCTGAGCCTCATTTGAGAGCAGAAGTGAACTGCTTTCAGAAGTTCAGAAAATTTCTTCAGGTGTTGTAGCGCTGGGCACACCTTCTTTCATTCTGTACAAAATTAATGGGTATTTTTTTGCCTCCAATAGCTCCAAAATAGTTTCATACTAAGACTCTGAACTTGATGGTGGAAGAACATTGATGTAGGTCCTGCACTAGTCGCCAGTTACCTGCCGGGTGCCGCTTTCCAAAAATCTCTCTTTAGATGTTTTTCTTGGGTGGCCCCATGATGTGATTCTCTGACTACGTCTAAGGCTGTTGATAGACCCCATCACCAGCACTCAGCTTTGCCCCTCTGGCTTAGACTGTGTCGGTCTGTGACCTGGTTGTTGAGGGTATCACCACGGTGGGGTGACCCTCAGCTCCTGGCTTTTCCCACTCTGTGGAGCAGCCCTGCTCTCACTGCTCCCTGACACTTGACGCAGGCCACATATGTCCCCAGTCCCCTTCTCTGCTTTGATTTCTTTTCTCTGTGAACTCTTCACCCTGTTCCTCATCAATGTATGTCCTTATTCATTGAAGTAGGGACAATGTATGTCTCTATTCCCAGTTCTTTCTTTGCCCTACCTTTTTGTGCCTTTCTTCTGCATTCTCCCCAGGAGATGCTTTAAGCTGCTTTTTTTCTCAGGCTTGAATTTATCTTTTTATGACACCTCCTCATCCACCATTTCTTTCCATGCATGTCCAGTTGTCTTTTAAACCCCTTCTCAAAGCCCCACTTATCTCATTTGTCCTTTCTTGGTGCCAGACCTAGCTGCTTTCCCTTTGAGAGTTGTACTCTATAAGGCCTTTGAGTTTAAGCTGTAAAATCCAAAGAAAGAAAGCATCTTTCCACACTTGGTCGTCTCTTACATAGTCTGTCCTATCTTAGCCCACAAATGTTCATCTTTTAGTTAATTTTCTGTCTTCTTACAAAAAAACACGGGCACTTTCTGGAGTTTCTCCACCTGCCATTAATTTCCAATGAATACAGTGCTGTACCTACAAACAGAGAGACTGCCACTGGTCTGATGTGCTTTATTGCTGAGGTAAGAAACACTTGTTCCCAGTATGAAAAGAAGTACCTCTGGTCCTTATTACTGACTTGATCCATTACGCAGCCCACATGCTGCTCACCAGAGGTGAATCAATCACCACACACCAGGCAGGACTTACCTTCACGACCAGCTAACCTGTTAGCAGTTTCCACACTGAGATGGTGCTACATGGCGTGAAGTGTATGTCTTGACCTAAAGCTCCTTCCCACTCACAAAGCATGACTGACCTCCACGTGTTTAGCCCTACTGTTCTCCTAAAATGCAGTGTCCTGTGCACCGTTAGAGTCATGTTGAAACTTGCTAATGGGCAAATTTATAGGGAAACAGCTTCACATTGTTATCTTAAGACTAAAAGAAAGACTAAAGGATACAGATACAATAGTGTAAAGGCATAAATGCTAATCTCTTGTTTAGTAGCTCCCTTAACATCCCTTCCAAAGATGTTCAGCTTGCAGAACTGAAGATAGTTTTCATCACCCTGGCATTCACAGCACCAGACCACTGCCCTGGTAAAAAACACCAGCAGGTACCATGTAAAACAGGCCAAATCTCAGACAAGGCTGCTTTCCCCACAGCTTGCTTTGCAGGACAGCAGCCCATGCTGGGAAGTGCAATTTACCCCTTCAGCCCAGATATTCATCAGCCAAGAGGAAAAGGACCATTGCCACCTACTAATCCTTCTCAAACCAGTCTCTGTGAGGAGGAACCTAAATGCTTTGCTACATTAAGATTAGGTCTGGCTCAGTGTGCACAAATCTGTATGCCCCACGTGCTGCTCAGAAAGGAGGTGTGATTAAGGATAGAGCCTGTACACCACATGCATACATGCAGGTTCACATGCATAAATGTGTATCCTGAGCCGTAGCTTCAATGAAACCAGAGTATTGAAGGATTTGCTTAGGGACTTCACCTTTCTTCCTGCCTAGCTAATTCATTTATATTATGCGTAAACTTAACTTCTTAAACTCAGTTGAAAAGTCATTGTTATAATCATTTCCTGATTCTCCTAGGAAAATACAAAAGGATAAGTTCCTCTTGCATGTTCAGCACTTCATAAAACAATCCATTGTTTAGCTTTCTTGATGCCTTACTAGACGTGACACCTCACGGCTCCGTTATCTTAATGAAAATAACTATATTTACACATGTCCTTGTGCGTCTTAAAACTCAGCACGTTTCCCATTTTATAGATGCAATTATGCTTACTGTATATCACATGCACAATACATAAGCCTAATTGAAAATGGAGTGAAGATTGAGGTAAAAGGATTGTATTCCATGGAAAAATTGAGAGAATTCTCATACATCTTAAAGTTTCTGTAAACATTACGGTCTTGAAACACTTCAGCTTTCTCTTAGGTAGCAAGGGATACTGTCTCAACTCCATCAGCTGTTCTATAAAGTACGAAGGAATTACAAGAACAGATACTCTGAGCTGGGATGAATTCAGCATTGGTGTGTTTTTTTATTGGTTTTTTTTTTTTTTGGAAGTCATTTAATCAGGAATCAGGTAAACTTAATCTAACAGTCAAAAATCCCATCTAGTTACACTTACTTTTGAAATATAACATACCCAAATGAGAGAGAAAATTGTTTAGTGGCATTTATAACAGTAATGAAGAGTTACAGTCTTTTTATAATGACATTTTGCAATACATTTTCACTTTTGGGAGTAAGCTTTTGAAGTATTTTAATCTGTCTCATTTACCGTTCAGCAAAACTGTGTAATCCTCATGAGTATCAGGCCTGTATATAAATCAGGTAATAACCTGCAATTACCTTTCCATCTTGGTTTTATTTACATTGTAGATAAAACACTTCTTCAAAATTCCACCAGCCAGTGGGAATTTGCTGAATAACATCCACTGGGCCATCTAAAGATGTTTTGCAGTAACTCAGGACTGTGCTGTTTGGAGGCAGACTTCAGTAGCTGAAGGGGAACAGCAGGCTGTGAAGACCAGACAAGTACAGCATTCAAACTGAAATCTTACGAATACTTGTTCTTGGCCTACAGAAAGTGGATGGATAGTATAAGCTCCCTGAGTACAAACAGGAATGGCCTTGCTTAAAACTAGCCTCTGCTTTGGCATATAGAGGAGATGTCAAGCCCGCCTTTTACTGCCATAAGATCCCTGGAAGCTCCTTTAAACTGGTGCCTATACAGCCAAGGTATTGTGGCTTCACACAGTAGTGCATGGCAGCTCAGCTGCAGCACCAGACTGTGCATGTGCTTCACCCAGGAGATGAAATGCATTAGGTTTAACTTCTTTCATCAAGACTATTTGCCAGATGGATTCCTAGCAAACAACAGGACTGAGCTGTTGAATTATTTTACATATGCTCTAAAAGCTTGGGAAAAAAATACAAAAGAAGTAACAAATAGGAACTGAGTGATACATATTTTGAATGCAACATCATTATTTCAAAGTATGTTTGTACATAACAATTCTATTTTTTATTTTTAAGAAAAGTCAAACTTTACAGTAGTTTCCCAGGCTAGGCAAGATAACAAATCTAATTTTTTAAATAATCAAAAACAGAGGCTGTGTTTTCAAACAGTAAATCTCATGGTCTTTTCCTATCTGAATGTACTGCTCCATAGCAGTGGTGTATGAAATGTGTTAAATTAAAGCTCATAGTGTGCTGCAAATCCTTCAACTATCCCTGAAAGAAATTACCTTTTCTTCCTCCATATGGATCTACATTTCTGCTCCTGCACGAGAGATGTATTGTTATTATTGCTTCTTTTGGTTTGGAATTCCAGTCTTATGGGCACTGTGTGTCTTTGCCTCAACCCCACCTCCCATTTTTTTAAAAACAAAAGCCAAATTAAGTTAATGTAGCCACCAGAGGGAGCCTCTGATAGCTTTACACAGAATTAAAAGATATTGAAAGTGACAGAGAAATTAATGGAAATAATTATAGTTGAGAAATTGAGTTCCGAGAAGCAGCAGTTTTGCCTCAAGACCAAATTCTATTTCAGTGTAAGGTTTTGTAAAAAGATGTAATTTATAGTATAACTTGCTCCCTTAAAAATGGAAAGCAAGAGGAAGGACAAGAATCTGACTGTAAGCAGGCCAACTTTGATTAACAGTTGCCTCATCTGAAAATTCAGTAACTCTTCAGTCTCAGTGAGTTGCTACAGGCAATGCAGATTACTCAAGTGAGCTAGCCTTTTGCCACTGGCTATTAAGACAGAAATATATTAAGGTAGTAAAGTACTATCAAATTTTCAAAATTTAGATATACATCTTTCAACAGATTTTTGTGTGTTTTCAAAAGAAAATACACAGGTTTTTTTCCCATGTATGAAGTCTGTGTGTATACAGGTTTTATATGCATCATGGCTGTCTTGCCAAGCAGATGGATGAAAGCAGAGTTCTTCAAAGCAGAGAGCAGAGCTTTCTCAGACCTCTCAATATCTTGCACAATCCCTCTCATGTTCCCTCGACAGCTGACCTTCAAGATGTCATTAAAAGTATGAAATATTAAAAATACTCTGCTACAGAGTGGCACCTGTGTTTTATATCCTATTCTTTCAATGGCTCTTCAGAAGAAATCTGTCTTAGAGCATATATTGCTTAAAGGATGAAAGAGGATACAGTGTGTTTGTGTCTGGTATCTCCAACAGTACATTTATTTAAATATTCATCACTTTTTCTAGTCCCTGAACTACTCCTGAATTGCTTATGCCATTTTTTTTAGGAGATACTTGCCATATAAAGACTCTGTGTGTTGTTTTTCTTAGCTATCATCCTTCTAACCAAGAAATTTTGCCAGAGGCATTTTACTTCACAATAACAAGAAATTATGTTTTAGTTTACTTAGGCTGGAACTGGGATGTTTCCCTTTCTCTTCCTACTAATGGAGGAAAATATTGCCAAGCAAACACCAGACTGTTTTGCTAGATGATGCATGGTACTTACCAGACTCTTTCAAGACGCTTTCCTTGTATGCTAGGGGACATCAGTCCTGGATTTTTCTTTTCCTTAAGTGAAGTAAATATCCTACTGGAACCCATTCTGGTAACAATGATTATCTGAAGCTGTCTTTCTTTCTCATATTTAAAATAACTCTGCATAGGCAACCTGGGTTAAAATAGGTGATTGCTTTGAGAAAGATAGAAATCTCTAAAATGGGCTCAGAGGACTGGAAAAATGGCCAGATGAGCAATCCTCACTTCAGCTTTTTGTAATCTGAAGGTCTTTGCAGTCCAATGTGGGGCAGGATAACAAGAGTGGGAATAGGACAGGATAACATGTGGAGTAGGAATACTGAGATAATTTAGCAAGCATGTGTAAATGCCTTTTGAGCATTTATGAACTTTGATACACCAAACACTGTAATTTGATCCAATCTTGGCACATTTTTCTACAGTTAATAAAACATATCTCTAGTATTGAGATCTCTCACCCTGGCAAATTATGTTTCTGCTCTAAAAACTGATAACATGGGAACACTTCAAATTAATTACTGCAAAAAAGTAACTTTAATTGGGCATAATTACATATTTTTTTAAATCTTGCTCTAACATTTCCTGAAATCCAAAGCTAAGAAGGCAGAGATAAAACAAGCATGGAAAATTTCGGCCAAACAATTATAACGTTGTAGAGCACTGAAAACAAGGATTCCTTACAAAGCAGCTTTAGCACAGGTGTCACCACCAACTCCATCTTCCCCCAAACACATCACAGCCTCTCTCAACTACACAGCTGCTCATCACACCTAATATAATCACAGTTATATAACCAGCCCCAGCACACAGTACTAAATGTAAATGTTGATGTCATGGTGATTTTGAAAAACAACATTTCTATTAACATTCTGTCTCCAGCTTTCCCAGCTGGCTGACTGCAGACCATTTCCCAAGATGTTCCAGATCCTCCCTGTGGAGCTTTCTCATGCATCTTAATAATAATTCATAACATTTCTATTGCACCTTTTGCTCTGACTCCCACTGACATATTCATCTGTGACTTTTAGAACAGTAGTAATATTGCTGTATCTGTGATTGCCTTCAGTATGCACCGAGGCAATATTTGTAAGGAAAATAAATATATTTTACTGGACCAATTAAGATAATTATTAAAAATAGACCATCTCACAGACATGCGAGGCTTTCTTCACAAATTCTGCTGTATTGTTCATACCACAATTAAGACCTAGATAAATTCATGTAATGACATGCTGGCAAAAAGATTCAATTGATTGAGAATATAACATAACAAGGTTTCAGGAATTTAAAGTTTGGAAAGATTTCATATTCAGAATCAGGAGTGAAATCTAATCTAGTAAGAAACATTTTCAAAAACACCCTTCTCCTTTGCGGCACTACTGTCTTCACTGATATCTTTCCCCTTTTGATATATATATATATGTGGTAACAACTTAAGTGTTAGGCAGAAAATTAAGAGATGAAGAAATACATGTCAGAACAAAGAAAAGACTGTAGATCAATCTAATGCATCAACGATAAAGGAGAAAATGAGACAAAGTCACTTTTCAGACCTGTTTCTAGCATTTACTTTTTCCTACTTTCAGGAAACAAGTACAGCAAGTGATCATATGCCTGACATACATTAGCCTACCTCTAGTAACATCTTGGCTACAAGGCCAAAATACAGGGAACAAACATCAGTGAATATAGCCTAAAAAGCATAAAAATGATTTTCCTTTTGGCATGGAGGTAAAGTGTGTGAAACTAAATCATCAGTATGCTTAGTGGAGAGGGGCATACAAATTTCTTCCATGACCCCAGCAGCACCTTTCCAGCTCCAGATAGTTAACTCCTACAACCAAGCACAGTTCTGTGTCTCATCCCAAACTGGCATCTCTGCTGGGTCTGTGAAAGGTCATGAGGAGAGCATGTGTAATGCAGATCCCTGAGCAAATGAAAAATCCATTTTACATTTGTGAGGTCCTTTAATACCTGCTTAGATGGCAGCAATCTTCCGTCACTGTTGAACTAAGGTCACTGAATCTGGAGCTTAAAATATAACTGTTTCTTTATCCCTCTGTGCAGATTCAAGGGCTCAAGGCCGTCATGACTTTTATGCAAGAAACTATGAGGTGCTGGCAACAGAGCAGTGATTTTACTGCTACATAACCAAAATATTTTCACTACATGTCCAGAATCAGATGTGGGAAGAAGTATCTCAAAATGCATATATGTCTATGAAATCTGTTATTTTGCATCTTATTTCTTAAAACCATCCACCTCATCTCTCTGTTGTACATGTTTTCTGCACTTGAGAAACCTTTGATCCTGTCTGTGCAATGGTGGAGATGTACATCTAGGACTGATTGTTAAATAACAACTAACTGCAATAGCCAGCATATTTCAATAAAAGCCAGTTCTTATGACCTTCTGCATCTTTGTTTTAACCAAGCCAGAAACACTCCTGCTAAGCCATCTGTTCCTATAATAAAAGCAGCAACACAAGGACATTGAAGAATGTGAGCTGTGCCCTAACAGTTTGGTCCTATTTGCGCCAAGGCAGCATACGGTCATGTTGGGTGTTCATAAAGACACCAATGCAACAAACTGTTCCTAATTTCAGCTGAGGATAGTAGCCAGACTGTATTAAAAACAACTGTGTCAGTCATAATAGCAATAACAGTGATGATAAGAGTAATAACAGACCACAACAGCACTGCCGTACATAACATCTCTATAGCTTTTTATTTTCTAGCAGTCACTCCCTTTACTTACATTGCACTATAGACCTTTAACTCTGTATTGAAAGTGTTGCTAAATTGTTTCACCTTGATCAAGTACTACATTTGTCCTGTACTAAAGTTATAAGAGATATGAAAGAAAGGGGAGGAAAGGTAGATTACATGCTGCCAAAAGTAAGTGGGTTTTAGGTGATATTTTCAGGCTGGAATCATTTAGGCTCTTGAATATGAGCAAAAATGTCCACGTATGGGCTATATATATAAATCCTGTTGGATGCAGTTAAAAATTCAAATTGCATGCCTTAGATCTTCAGCTGCTTCTTTATGTTAGGAACACACTGCAACCTCACACCCAGCTTGTCTCAAGTCCATGTGCTTTGGACATGACATGCGCATCATGCTCAGTTGTTATACAACTGCATATAGTCTGTATAGTGGAGCAAGCCTCACACATTTCCTTTGTTCTTGACACGGCTGATAAGGAGGCTTTTTCTGTTGATATGTGTTATATTATAGAATAACAAAACCGTTCAGATTGGAAGTCCGTTCAGATCTAGTCCAATACCCCAGCTCAAGTAACCCAGAAGAGTTTGCCCAGAACTGTATCCAGTCAGGTTTTGAATATCACCACAGATGACAACTTCAAAATTTCCATGAGCAACCTATTTCAGTACTTGTCCACCCTCACAGTTAGGGAAAAAAAAAAAAAAAAAAGAAAAAAAAAAGAAAAAAAAAACACTTTTTTTTTTTTCTTGTAATCAGATGGGATTTTGTCCTGTCAGTGGGCACCAGTGAGAAGAAACTGCTTCCCTCTTCTCCAGTCCTTCCCGTCAGGTATTTATATGCATTGAGAAGATCCACCCCGAGCCTTCTCTTTTCCAGGCTGAAAAGCCCCACCTCTCCCAGCCTCTCCTCACATGAAACATGCTCCAGTCCCTTCATCATCTTTGATACAGTTTGCTGGACTCACTCCTGTAAGTCTCTTAACTAAGAGACTCTCTTAACTAATCTTTCTTAAACTGGGGAGCCCAGAAGTGGACCCAGCACTCCAGGTGTCTCTCACCAGTGCTAAATAGAGGTGAAGGACCACCTCCCTTGATCCTGCTGGCAACACTCCTCCTAATGCAACCCGAGATGCTGTTGGCCCTCTTTGCCACAAGGGCATGTGGCTGGCTCATGGTCAGCTTGTTTTCCACCAGTCCCCTATGGTCCTTCTCTGCAGAGCTGCTTTTCCCCAAGCTGACTAACAGGATTCCTCAGTATCTTAAAACAAACTCACCTCTGAAATGTGTGCCTGCGTGACCCCAGAATTGGATGTGGATGCACACATAGCAACAAAAGACACTTCAGGCTAGGCCAGGCAGTGGAATTTTTTACAGCTGACTATGAAGTGTTGATGAATCAAATATAAGACTTAAAGTGGAGAACTCAGCTTGCACTACCCTAACTTTAAATATTCCTCTCAGAGATTCATATAGTATCAGAACAGACAGCTAGTCTCCCTGGTATAGTTCGATAAGACTCAATTCTCTCCTGTAAAACAAGAGGTGATAAATTCCTAGTGAATGCCAGGAGGTTTTGTGTCTTCTGTGAAACACAGCGGATCCTCTACTCTGTACATCCATCATTCCAAAACAGATGAAACTCTCACTGAGCTATCTTGATTCTCAGGTCTAGCCAAGGAAGAAGTGAATCTTTGAAAAGGTAAATATTTTAAAGAATTGGCTACATTATTAAGATTGCTTTCAATAAAATACAAGTGATAGGTAGTCTGTTACCATCTGATATGTCTTCTGGATTCTTTACTTGATGACCAAATGGCTTCAGTAATGATAAATACTTCTTCCACTGTTAAGTCATGTATGACTTAAGCCACACAAGTCATAGCCAAAGCACACTACATCTTTTTCAACTTCTGGCATAATTACCTGACTCATGCCATAGTCTAGCTTTTACAATAGTGATTTTCTCACTGAGAACAAGTAGAAAAAGCAATAAGAAAAAAAAAAATGTAGCCATGTTATAGTTTTGTTTAATGTACTGTAGAGGAAAGGGTGGATTTGCATTGTCAAGTTGATTGCTTTTTTGACTTTTTTTTTTTTTGCAGAGAAAGTTCTAATACTGGACATGTTGTTTACAGATTAGAAAGATGCACATGGACAACCAGCTTAGAACTGTGAAAGCTGAAGTGTATAGTTCCCATTAGTTCTGCAGTTCTCTCTCAATGCAAAAGCTGGCTGAAAATTAGTAAGATTGATTCTTTTGTTTGAAAAAATGAATACAAGATTTATTATCAATAAATCACTATTGCATCCCAAAGGACTGTACCTAGTACAAGGACATACTGGAAGCTACAAGTGATCAGAAGAGAAACAGAATGTGTGAATGGTTGCTTATAAAACCAAAGTGTTTTATAAAATACACACAGGACATTGAGAAAACTGAGGCAGAAAACCAGCTCCATTGCTTTCTTCAGCCTACATAGACACATGTCCGAATTATAATTTTCCACATACTATATGTATATGGTAACATTACCATATTGAAGCTGTAAGATCTTTTACCTGAGTTGTCCATTCTAGCAATGCTAATAAATCACTGAAAAATAATATATCACTTTCAAAACTGAATACAAGTGCAATTTGGTAACAACTACTTCAGCTATATTTATGCCTTCAGACTTCCAGTAAGAAGTCACAGGTCTCCACCCTTGAAATAAACTCACACTGCAAGTGGGATGTGAGTGGGAATCCTGCCATTGTGTCTTGGATGCACAGAGACATCTCAGTAGCATCTGCATGAGAAGTCCAACATACAGTGGAATAGCAGTGGCTCAGCTCATTTGAAGTGCCCTATGGACAGGCATTGCCTTTGATTCACACAACAGCTTTTCCATGTGGTCATATGAACTAGAAGAAGAAAGCCAAAACCATGTCTAGGGAATCCAACAGTACATACAGGCACAAGCAGTGCTTGAGGAAGCCATGTGTCGAGGCCACAGCAGGGACAATACCTGTGAGTGAGTGTGGTAACCATTTCACTCATGAACAGAAGATACATTCACTCAGGTTTTGAATAAGAGAGAGGTATTCATCCTTAAAAATCACTTCAAAACCTGCTCTCATGGAGTGGATAGAATATCCAAGCTTAAATAAACATAACTTGTTTGACTTAAGAAGTCATTGCCTCCAGCAAACGCTTGAGTTCATATTGGCATGAAGAACTGAAGAATGGGTAGGTAGAATACATTTCACTCCATTCCAGGAGTGTACTACATGAAATCCCCACAAACACAAACCTGGAACAATATTAAGATTATTTAACTGACTACTAAATAACTGCAGTTTGAATGTTAAACTTGACATTTGGAACAAGACAAGGAAAAGAGGTGAATGCACTCATATGGTGCATTTCTTTTTGGTTGCAAAGAATACATGATCTCACCCAAAGGCCATGGTAGAGTTTCTCAGTTCAGAGTCAGCACTCTGAGAATAAAACCAAGACTCAGGAACTGGACTCAGAAGGAAGGGGACATCATTGAGAGACACTAAAAGACCAAGATGACATAGGCATTGCCTTTGTTTAGCAGGCACCCTATTCAGTAAGCAGTTCTGCAGACAGAGTAAGCAGCAATTAACAGTGTGGCTGAACAGAAGATGATTCCTTCCTTGGGTCTGTCCAAGGGGATCAGACTGTAGTTCCAGTGTGTCATTCCAGTTTTTGAAATTCATCTACTTAGAAACTTTTTTGTCTTATTTCACTCATTTCATAGCATATATAGCATTATCTATTGATAAATAACCTGTATAACAAAGAGGCACAGGAGAACATTTACTTACAAATTGTCAGATTTAGTAATTAATTCCCTGGTTGTAGTTGACTCATTATGCAAGTTGAACTTCCCTGCATGTGCACAGTATGTTTCTTGGTATTCGCTTTTTTTTTTTTTTTTTTTTAAATATGTAGTTAAGTGAAAAATGTTCTGCCATATAAACCAAAGATGTTGAATACAGTAAGCTACTGTCAGTCTTAAACTATGTACTAATTTTTCTAACTGCTATATTGCATAAATAGATATTTTGAACCTGCTTAAAAGTAGATTATTTACATAGCAGTTTATAACAAACCCTTTAACAGCAGTACCATTTCAATGCAAATTTGTACTGAATGTATTATTAAAATACATTTCTTTTGTCTAATATTCTCAATCAGAGGTAAAATAGTTCAGAAGTGCTATTTTGCTATTTATTTTTTTCTTTTACATAAATTCTGCTCGACATCCTTTTTGTAAATGTAATGGGCCACATTTGGCTGTGTTATGAATCCAAAGCTGTCACAGTAGTCTGTATTTAATATTTCCTGCCTTTGCAGAACACTGGAAGGATGTTCACTTTTTAAAGACATTTCAGTACTGTGGCCAGAAGATATTCCTCAATAATGGTGTCATACAATTAAGGTGTCTTAGGTTTTGTCCAGTTTTGAAAGGTGGTATGAAAACACAGCTTTCATGGACATTTACTAGAAATTTGAAGTAGACCACCTGTGAAAATTAAGTCCTTTGATTAAGCTTCTGTTCCCCAGTGCTTCTTTTCATGTTAATAATCAATCTTGGGATGCCACCTCATGTGTCAGGGCTCAGCCTCAGGCAAATATTTTGAATTAAATGAAGGAACTCTGGGACCTAAAAGAAATGCAAGTCATCAGTTGCCCAAATAAACTGTAGTCACCATATAGCCTTCAGAGGAACCATATCCTCTGCTCAGTTTTACAAGTTACAGGATCAGGTAGGGCAGAAAAATTGTGTCATGTTAGGCATTAGCCTACTACAATTCCTAAAATTGGCATAAAGATTAAAAAAAAAATGTTCTAGATTTTATATTTTAAAATATTTTCAATGTCTATATTGTACAGTTTGAAGTCCATGTATAAACCAAAAAAAAAAAAAAAAAAATCTAAAACTGAATTCCTCTACGTACTCAGTTTTGACATTTTGCTTCTGATGCAGCCTAAAGTGTATCTTCTATTGTCTTTACACTCAGAAAGTACATAGGAGAGGCCACAGCAGCAGCCTTGTGACAACTAGCTGCTAAATGTAAAACTGTCAGGGACAGGAAAACAGCTCGGTCTCTTTGCCCATGTGCTGTCTTTCCCTTCAAAACTGACAGTAATTATTGGTAATCAGCATCAGTGACTTGGGGCTATGAGACAGATAGGTATCCCATGAGAGTTCAGTAAGAGAAAGTGTTCAGGGGAAAGCAGCTTTAGGTTTGGAGCTAACAAGTGATGACCTATTGAAGGGAAAGGGATCAATGAACAAGTACAAATCCCTGTGGTACTCAGCCCTCTTTTTAATATACACCAATTCACCACTCATTTCTGATTTTTTTTTCTTTACAAGTCAGCTTTTCAAACTCCTGCTCCTATTTCTGGCTGCATAACTTTTCATTCTGTATTACACAAGTATAAAAGCAGGATAATTGTGTACAAGTATATTTTTTGCTCAAGCAATTCAGCAAGCAGTGGGCGTTCACATATGTGTAAATGGGTATGTTTGAGCATTAACTTTTTGGTTCGTCATACTAACATACTAACATTTTTGGTTAGTCAGTGGCTAGATCTGTGTGCAAGTAATCAGAAGACAGGTTGAGGCATGGTAAGGAAACCTGTCCCATCTGCAAAGTCGAATCCATCATGTGCTGTCAACAGAGATTTAGCTCATAAAGAGCTTGCATCTTGCAGTGTGCTAGTGTCTTAAAGGTCATGCTGTTAAAGCAAATTTTATAAATGAAGCCATTTCACATCACAGTATTACATCCGTTATTTAAATGTCTAACAGAGAAACAAACAAATAAAAAATGCAGCTGTCCAAAATCATTACTGTCTAATCTGTAGCTCAATGACCACTACTAAAACCTAGGTGACTGGGAGTCTTTCTGCAACCAGCCTTACATGGCAGTTATACTATCCATTTTTTATTGCCAGCTCAGGTTCTTGCATCCAAGCAGAGTATTGTAGTTGACACAATTTCTTTTCTCTGAAGAACAGAGAGAGCAGATGTCCTCTGAGTTTTGCTTCTCTGACTACTCAGGGGATCTGAGAAAGCATACAGAGCAGGTGGGCAAAGTAGCATGTGCGAAAATATCTCTGACCCCAGCAAGTCACTCAACAAAATGCATAGAAGGGAAGCCATCAGATTCCCTAAGGTATCAGATAATATATATATAAATTATATCAATATATATATAATATTTTATATGATATATCATAGTATATCAATATATATGTCAATTATTACAATATATAACAATATATATTATAATATAATTTATATAAAATATAATATATATTATAAATTATATATAAATTTATATATATTTATATATAATTATATTAAATTATTGTATATATTATTATATATTATATATTATTATAAATTATTATTATTATATATTTATTATATAAATATAATATATAATATATATATATATATTATCTGATACCCTTGGGTATATACATATACATACTTACCACAGGCATTTTAATTTTAATCTATTAAACCTGAAATGAGAATACCTGTGGGGCTTTTGGCATTGACAGCATTCTGTTAGTCCATGAAAACAAAAGGCTCTGCCCACTGGATTGCAGTTTATGACCTTCCAGACAAGGGCTTGGATTATAATGTGACTCTAGAGCTTCCCTATTCAGCAACTAGAAAATGCTGCAGTTTGCATAGGGAGGGTACAAATGAGCTCTGTTCCCATCGTGGCACTTTATTTCCTGAGCCTGGATAGCTCCTCATAAGAAAAAGGATTTACATCCCAGCAGCATTCAACACCCACGGACCCTGACATATTTAGCAAGAGGTACAGTGATTCAGCACAGAGAGGATGGATTAAAAATAGTGTCAATGTGGCTAAATTGCCTCCACTGCATCTCTAAACACTGACAATTCCAAAGCAGCCACATAAGATACTTGAAAACAACCCCTGCAACTGCAATTACATGTCCATAAGCAAAGGTCATGAGGCATCCTTCAGACATGAACACAACAAGAAAAAAGCCAACAAAAAGCCAACAATAGCCAGACAAAAGAGCTTGATTGTACAGGTAGTTGCTGAACAAAACCATGCTTCCTATTCTATGCATTGTGGCTTTAAAGAGAAATAGTGGGGAAAAAAGGAGGAGATGTGCAGAGAAAGCTCAGTGGCATCACTGTGCCCCAGGTTATCATATAATGGATACAGAAGAGCTTAAATAAACATAGACTGATTCTAATTTCACTATCTGCAGTCAATGTCTGCTCTGGGACAAAAGATCCATAATCAATACAGAAGGAAAACTGGACAGTGCCTCTCATACTTGAACAGCTGATCAAGAAATAATTCATCCCTGTGCAAAGCTTACCCTTGTGAGTCTGCCAAGGTCAGTGTCACTTTGGGTTATCAGCTGCTCTTAGTGCTGGCTAAGTTAAAACTGCCTAGAGCAAGCTTTAAACTTACATACCCAACTTATTTGACAAAATGTCCGTGTCTTACTTTATCTAAGTTTGCAGTCCCTTGATAATGCAAGGCACGTTTTTCCCCTGTATTCCTTTTTCTCTGCCCTTTATCTGAGCCCTCTTTGGTTGCAATAAATCTTCCATATGTAGCAGAATGAGTTTTGATTATGGGGGACAGACTAGTATCACTCAATTCATATTCACCATTATATGTCTTTCTTAGGAAATAATTCAAATTAGATTTGAATACATTTGTTTGTTTGTTTCCCCAGTAAAAGGTTTCAGTATGTGCTGTTTTCCACTGTGATTAAAAGCGTAAATAAATAAAAATTCTTTTCTTCACTTTCATGTACATACATGCAGAAATCTCCTTATCAAATATGCTGCATAACCACTATGAGCTACTGTCAAAGACCTAAACCCCATGTAATCTGTTTTTGCTTTGGTCATCCTATTAGCAAGTATCTGAAAGGCAGCAGCATGTTGCTTGCCCATCCCATACCTCAGACTAGTTCAAGATTTGTATCCTCCTCAGATAATAAAATTAGTTATCTACTCACAATAATGAAGAGAAATCTCTGCACACAGCTCTGAGCTCACTGTTCATTAGCAAAAGAAGTGTGAGCTTAAAGAAAAACTTCCAAAGACATCTGTAGTGCTGACTGTGAAGGACCTACAGGCATCTAGGGTGCTTTACCCAAGAAGAACTCTCTTTAGACTAGAAAGAAGAAAACTTCAGTGTGTGACTCAGTGAGCATCTTTTACACCTTGCTTTAGAAAAGGAAAGGGTGATGCTTTCTGAAAATAATTCAGTGTAAATTACAAAGGCGTTTTTCAAATTTTGTTTCACTGAAAGTCTGTAGATTTTAAATGTACGTAAGTGCCTAAACCAATTCTAAAACAGTTCCTAGCCACCAAAGTCACTTAACTTTTTTCTCTTCCAAATCTGCTAGCACCCTTCACTCATCTTTACTTAGAAACTCAAGGTTAGCGTTGCTTGGGTGCAACAGTGGATTTTAATGAGCAGTTCATTTCCCAGGTAAGCCTAGTAGGAACAAAGAGCCCACACAACCTGCTGATCTGTGCAAAGGACTGTGGTGGTTTTACCATGCTGGGCAGCTAAACCCCACAACCGCTCTCTCACTCCCCCTCTTTTAGATGAGGAGGGGGAGAAGTAAAGAAAAGAACAACTCACGGGTTGAGATAAGGATAATTTAATTAAAGGGAAATAATAATAATAATAAATATTATTATGAACTAAACAATTTAACTTAAGGGAAATAAAAAGGGAAAGGGGAAAAGGGAGGGGGAAAGGGAAAATAAAAAGAAGGGAGGAAAACAAACTAATAAAATAAATGAAGGCTATGTGGAAGTGCAGAGGAAAGAAATTACTCTCTACTTCCCACAAATGAGTGATGATTGACCACGTCCTTGAAGCAGGGCCTCAACACACGTAGCCGGTGTTCGGGAGGAGGACCGACATTTTCATGTATAAAGCGAGTAACAAAAGCTTTCAGAATAAGTGTAATTTTCCAAGCTGAGTCTGGATCGGTTATCACGTGGGAAAATATAATTCTTTCTTTATTGTGTCATCATCTCCAAAATATTTACCCATGAAAAATATTCTTTAAAAATAAAACAGCTAGCATTCTGAATGGAAATGCTTTGACTAGCATGAAACCCATGCAAAACTTCTCTGTTGCTGTTTCAGTTACATCAGTTACCTTTTCCTTTGTTTCTAGCAACAATTCATGTTCCAAAGTCACAGTCCTCAGAAATACTAAGCAAGGATCCCTACCACACAAGAGGAGCAGAGAGACATTCTCTCAAAGAGTGAGGCTATTATGAAAAGAGACAGAACAGATGCATAGCATCTTGAAGAAGTCTGATTAAAAACAGAAGCAGGAAGGTTAAACCTCTCAGTAAGATCAGATTGTTCAACAAAAGACACAACTGGTGTGGAAAGATGAACCTTTGATCCACTATCTCCCCTTCAGAGCTAAAAATAATAGTGAGTCATGCCAGCAGAAATGTTGCTATTTAACTTTACAAATTCAGGTCATTAGGCTTATATGCACAGAATCATTCTCTTCCTGCTACACACAAAATGTTATTAAGAACACAAGCACAAGTAAGTGGGCACCTACCTGTTCTTGGTTTCAAATCTCTACATGATAGTTCAGGAATAAACAAAAATAACCCACTCAAGCCCAATAAGAGAGTCAAGACTGAAATTACCGTTACCATTGTTGGGAAGGAAAAGGAAGATATATATAACCCTCCAAGTAGCATATCCCTTAAACCTTCGTTTTCCTTTTTTTTGCCTTTCCCCATTTGCTGCAGACAACCTGTCTTCTTACTTTCTTTTTCTTTTTCTATCTGTTTTTGGTATTAGAGATCAAGTTAAAATAGCTATCAAGTGTTTGTCAAGAATTTTTAAAAAGCTAGCTGATCTAGACAGATAGACCAAATAATATGTAGAAGGCTGAACAGCAGCCAAATTATGAAAGAAGCATATTAAGCATTGTTAAAGTGCCTTGTAACTTTCCAGAAGTATCTCCCAGAAAAGGCAGTTGTCCAACTGTTCATTTTATTTTCAGGTAAGCACTTTTGAAAGTAGGTCAGAGGAGGAGATAACTCTGGACTGACAAGACTCGCAAGGAGGAGGACAAGAATGAGTGGTCTTCAGAGTGCCTGAAGAAAGAATTCTTGACCTCCCAGGTTGCTGTGAGCTAGCTTGATAAATGAGAATCCTCCTACTAGTATATACAAAGAGCTGTCTGAAGTTGAAGCCAGCATCCCCTCCCAGCTTGTGGCCTTTTCACATCCCTGTTAGGTCTACTCACTAAGCATTAGGACAGGAAGATTTCATTCACATGCCCAGCAGCATAAAAATTTACCAAATGGGGACATGGACATGGACTCTGAGCATGGTGCCAAAAAAAAACAGCCTTACCAGGAGTACATGAAGGAAGTACCTGAACTTCCTGACTCAGTTGGGAGAACTGCCCATCCAGGTCAGACAGATGCCTCTGAACTCTATACTCTTTTATTTGAGAACAGTTTCATAAGGCCAAATCTCTTCACCTTATACAACCTCTACAGACCCCTACCTCTTCATTTGTCAAGGTCAGGTTTAGGAGACAAAGTTGAAGATCCAAATTTGCCCTTGTGGGTACTGGAAGTAATGCTGGCTGATCAGAGCCCTCTAGGACTGAAGTACTGCTTCTGAGTGAGAAAGGAAATTCACTGGAGAAATGGAAAAATGATGAATAGGAAAATCCCCACGTCACCCTATTTCCAAAAAAGTTCAGATCGGGGAAACAACAGCAAATGGTATATCCAAGCTAGCAGATAGCAGCATTGTGTTACTATTCACGGTATGCTGCCACTCTCTATGGCTTCTGAAATTCTGCAGCAGCTCCCTGTGCTGCTTTAGTTTTGTAGATTTTATAACAGAATCACTTGACTGCAGAGACAGAAAAAAATCAGCATATGGAAAAGAATGTTTTCTAACAGTATCTATGTAGATACAGTAGCAAATGATGCTTTTTCCTCTGATAAAACAACCAAAGAATTAAACTGAGATTAAGTACGTCAAAAAGTGACCATAAACATCAAGTGTTAAGGTGACTACACAGTTGTAACTGGGGGCTCTTACACTGTTTCCTTGGAAAAAAATAATTTTCAGACTTCAAATCAGACATGTAACTATTTCCTCTGGAACTCTGCATTTTTAAATCACCATTTTAAAGAGGCCAGGAAGGCAAATGTAATGAGTCATTTACCTGAGATATTAATGCACTGCAACAAAATCTTTTTAGCTGACATAATCCCGAGCCCCTTTGAATGAGTGTCGCCTTACATTTTTATAATTTAATAACGCTGAAATTCTAAAAGAATGTTTTAAATACAATTTTTTCAGTCTGCTTTCTCAAATGAGGTCCCCATAAACTTGGCCTGGCTGACATAGCAGCTTTCTGAACTGCATAGATATATTTCCTTTATGTACAAGGTCTCATGGAGAGCTTTTGGGAAGAACCAAAAAAAATTTTCACACATGCTGAACCCAGAGTTGGAAAATATGTCTATTAGTAGCATCTAGGAAAGACACCTCACATCACATTAAGGGTACTTCTAAAAGGCATTTTCAGCCTGTTTTTGACAAAATGCCCCCCCCCCCCCCAGTGAATGTGATTTATCTTATGGATTTCTCTTCAAAATGGAATAGGTTTGAGGAATGAAGAACCCCTTCTTTACTATTACTGTATATGAAATAAAAATGAAATAGAATCTAAATACACTCAACTCTATTCTGTTCTCCATTCAGTATCACCTTCGCACACAAATGGAACCACTAAAGGCAACACTCATCTATTTTCCAGTATGAAAACCAACCTTGTAAGAAGAAGCATAAGAACCTTGAAATGAGTCTCAGTGAGAATAGCATGTTTTAACAATTCATTGCTGGTTTTTTTATTCTTTTGTTTGTTTGTGTTTCTTACTCATATCCACCATATATGCATGCATCTAGCTAGCTATCTGCATGTAAGATTAATATGGGCACACTTAAGTGCATTAATGCACAAGTGTATACAAAGACAGTTATGTGCCTTCCCTGTACAACCAGATACTCCTGCTGGTCTGTGAGTCCTTTCCTGAAATTTCTTCCACTGCACTTTGTACAGGCAGCATGCAGTAGTGTGCTGCACAGTGACCCAATTTCAAGGAAATCACAGATATGATGGAGCTGCACTTCAGCTGCTCACATTTTGCCATAATTTGCATATTCTGTTTGGTGAATACTTTCACTGGGATTTTCACGTTGTACTAAGGTAGCCAGGCTTCTTTGAATCAGACTGACTTTGACGAAATGAGTAGTAGAGAGTATCCCTCATGTGCTGGGTCCTGAGATAAACACAGTGGATAAGGGCAACAGTGGCACGGGCTATCAGCAGTGAATGTCTCTGCTGTATTTGAAAGATGGACTCTTCCATCTGGACAATCATTTCTGAGTGCCATTCTTCAAAAAGATAAGGGGCTGAAGCTTGAAACAACAACCTTATTTTTTGGAATATGAGTCATATAGGTAGAGGAAGAGAGAGAGCTTTAAAGTGTGGATATTATACTGCTACTGGTACCTGAATGCTGCCAGAAGACCAGACTACAGCAGAGTAATTTGTATAGGGGTATAAAAGATGTTAAAAGAAAAAAAAAAAAAAAAAAAAAAAAAAAAAGGTGTAGTCATTATAAGGTGTGTAAATTAAGGATTTTGTTGTTTCAGATAAATATGCATGCTTAATGCTTCCAGAAAGAGGTAGGACTACAAATGACTGCACCTCTGGGATAGCTATAGCCAGGTGCAGGAGGAGTGCTGTGCTGCCACCACATCATGCATTCCAGCTTCCCCATGTAACTCCAGGTGCTATTAACTGTAGCTACATATAGTGAAAAGATCTTCCATGCATCTTTCCTGGCCTCAGAGAAGAACTTCATGCCTCACAGAAGAAAGCAAAAAAAAGGCGTGCAAGAAAAGGGAGCGTGTACTCGTAAGAGTCAACAATGGGAAGGACTGCCTAGGGTGGTTATCTCTGAAGCTAAGGGGAATATAGAGCAGGAGTCAGTGTTGTGGTCGCAGCTGTCTCATGCTCCTTCAAAACAGCTATGGTACCGTACTTTCTGGGGTCCTGGAGGATGCTTGAGAAGAGAGAAGGATGTTTTGCATTTTACAAGACCAAGAAAAAGTCTGTGTATTCTCATTTTTTACCATTATTCATAATAGCATCATTTTGTCTTAATTCCTTCAAGATTACTGCAAAGCTAGTAATCATAATCAAGCTATTTTACAAGTTCAATTTACAGGAGACCAAATTATTTATTATTTATTTACAGTTCTAAGTGGGTCTTTTGAGTTTTCTCTGAGTAAAATAATGTGTAAAAAATATCCCTCAAAATATCAACTATTTGTCTAAGTGGAGATAAACAGTGAAATAATGTGTACATTGGTCTAATGTCCCTGAAGATAACAGGTTTTGCAATTAGGCATTTTTAATATGAGATCCCCAAGTTTTATTTCTGATTCTTTCCACATGTGACTTTGGAAAATCCTTGCAATTTCTTCCAAAATGGCAAGGCAAACCTGTCCTTTTTGAAAGCTGCTGCCAAGATTTCTGATCTAATGTTAAATACAATCTCAGTTGCGACCTTAACTAAACCAGAAAAAATTAACTTAAACCATGAAGAATCACAATCTCTTTCTGTGTTGGCAGCAATATATGAATGTATGTAGGGCATGTGCAGCCATACCTTAGCTGTCAGACTGTTAACTAACATCTAGCTTTTCAGAGACATTTTGCTGGGTAGGAGCAGTCAGGATTCTTCCAGCCCTGAGCCACAGAAGTGGTAGCATCGCTCAGGCTGGCCATGGACACAGCACTAGCACACTTTGACAGGCAGCACACTGGAGGAAGTAGCACTTAGGAATTCCACAAGAGACCAAAATCCCTAGAGTATCCCAGACAGTGAGGATATAAATGTGGGTCCTGTTCTGGGTTGGAGGACGATCTACAACTGCTTCTGAGGTCTTTTCCAGTCCTATATCTGTGACTCTCCTCTCAAGCTTATTGTCCTACCTCCAGAAACACGGAAAGCACATTTTTGTGCCAGAGTTTTTGTTTGTTTGTTCATTTATTTGTTTGTTTTTAACTGTATTGCATTCACAGATGTTAATGACAAAAGTGAGAACAGAATACAACTTTACTGGTTTCTATGTCTGAGCATCTTCTCTTTCCCAGCATGTATGAGAGCTTTTCTCTTGAATCTCTCCAGTCTCCTGACAGGTCAACAACTTTACGTGCTGCCATTGTGCTCTACCAAAAAAAAAAAAAGAAAGAAAAAAAAAAAAAAAAGATCTAAAGGCTTTGTGCTTTCAAAGACTATCTCTTCTCTTTACTGTATTCTCCAAGTCTCAGGAATGGGAGTCCAGCAAAATAGCAATTCCCCTGATTAGCTTTTTTTTTTTTCTTTACCAGAGTAAAAAAACATTATTTTAGGACACTATCTCATGATCCTGTTGATAAGCCAGCTTCCATATAATCTAACCCTTTGTAACCTAACCTATTTTCTTCTTTAGTCTATTGTAAGCCCTGTCTCCTCTTTTCATTTCCCAAGCAAACCTAAGCTTTTGTAAGATTTTGTTATTTTTTACTAAGTGCAGAACTTGGCTTTGCACAGCTCTGCTGCACCCTTAGCCCTGGTGTGCTTCTCATCTCTATGTTTCACACAGCTTCACCACCTGCAGTAAGCAAATTAAACAGAGCGGAACCAGTCACTATCTCTATTTCATCATCATCATTATGTTCTTCACATTACAACTTCTGTTTTCATCAGCAAACAGTTGTTATCTGAACTTATATTTTACAGTGTCCCCATGTATCCACTGATTTCTAAACTGCAATGGGTAGTATAACCCAACAGCACTCATGACACAGTCTGCACAAAGTTTCATAGCCATGCAGAGCTCTTCTCCTCTAACTACTGAAGTATGGTAGAATTTTTTAAAAAGTGCATGTAACACTGTTCTGATGTTGTGCTTTTGTGTAAACTATTATCATGAACCACATGACTGAGCAAAGCAGAAATATCATTTCTATTAATATGTGCTGTTCATTCTGAGAAAACATGTGATACGACTTTTCAGTGCTGAAACCTAACTTACAACATTTATTTATTTATTTATTTATTTATTTATTATCATTCAGGAGAATGATAAGAGGAGATTCAGGCTTTCAGCATCTGGAAAAATGCCCTGTGCTATCTCAGACATAAAGGAGTAAGGCAAATAAACTACACTGGAAAAGCTTCCTCTGTGATTTGCTTAAGTAGCAATTTACGTGAAGTCTGCTGCTCATTTCGGTTATAGGAGAGTCACAACCAAAAATTCCTACTATGAAGGCTGTATCATACAAATGTAGATTAGGAATTTCCCCATGTTCTATTTAAAGAACAAAATGCTGGACTAAGATCCAGAGGATCTCTTCTCAGTCTATGGAAAGAACTGTTTCTTACGTGAAATGTCTTTAAGTCACTGAATCTTTCTAACAAGCAGAAGAGCAACCTGTTATGGGTGCTATACAATTTGAAAGTTGATATGAGAAGCCAAAAGGATTCATGATTCAAGGGTGACCCAACAAGAGCACTGTACCAGCAGGTGCTCAGTCTGCGCAGATGGCATCAACAACTTCTTCCACTGTCCTGAATACATGGAGAAAGAAATAATTCAGCTTGGACAAATCACACGGGCAACCTTGCCATTTGGAGTGTAAGACTGTCAGAAGGTGCAAGTGTGTACATTGAAAATCACCACTGCACAGCTCCGCTGTGAAATCGAGTAGATGTACCACCTGGAAGATGTTTCATTATGTTCTGCTTGTGTGACATCAAAGAAAGTAGCTGAGAGGAAGATGTAAAACCAAGTGAAGAGATATTTGTTTTACAGTTAAACTGCTGAATTTGGTATGATATATGTACCTTCTTCCTCCTTAATATGTAAGCAAAGCTGATTTTTACACTTACTAAACTGAATTGTACACACTACACCACTTTATCCCTTGAACTCATTTTCTGACCAGTTTATGTTAACCTTCAAATGCAGCTCATGGTTTTTCGATTTGTTTTTGTTTTGTTCATAGAAGCACTTGCATATAGCAAATATGAATTTGGACAATGCTTCATTGTCCTTTTCATGCCTAAATCCTCACTGAAATGCACAGCACAAGTGCAAAGTTTACTTCTTTGAACACTGTGTATTTCTTTGTAAAATAATGAATTTCACTCAGAGGTAGATAATATTTGGGGAAAAAATAGAGCGTGTGATCCAGGCCATAGGAAAAAAAAAAATCCATACAAAGCTCTAAAATTAAAAAAAAAAAAAAAAAAAAAAAAAAAAAAGAGAGAGAGAGAGATAACATCTTCCTAATCTTTTTAAGACTATTTAATTAGGAACCCATACAACAAAAAATTACAAATATTACATAACTTTTCACTGTGGTGAACTACTTTAGTTTATATTTTGCTAAAGTTCATATTTCTCTCCTGTCACATTTTCTTCAACTGTCTCATAACATTTCCATGAAATAAATTGCTTATCTACTTTACAGATGATATAATGAAGCAAAGAGTAATTAACCCATTCTTCTGAAGTTGTAATCATCCATAATACAGAGATCAAAGATCTCTGGTGTGGTTCTGGAAATGAGAGCAAAATGGTGAAGTGAAGCTGACTTCAGTCTCCTAATCCTACAGTAAATCAGGGACAAACCTTATTGCAAGCTGCTAAGAAACTGGTTTTGAGATTCATCCATCAAATATGCCCACCTCTTCCAAGGTTGCAGGTGGGAGGATGTGCCCCTATAACGGGTGATGAGCTCTCATGCTAAGATGTGGCTGGCTTTGCCCCTTGGATACAAACTGGACACAAAATGGAACTGAAATGTCAACCTGAGTCTGCAAAGAGGGGAACAGAAGTTGCATGGGATTTAGGACTTGAACTGAGATGATGTGGCAGCGTGAGAAATTTGTTCCTTGCAAAATATCCAGCTCCTCCAATAAGTTGGATGTTAAAAACAATGCTGCAAAGTATCTGATGATTTTGCAAAATGTGCAGGCAATTCTAGGCCAAAATGTCTATTTTGTCTGACAGGTGAAGCAGACACATTAAGAAGGAGTGAGTAAAATACACTAACTACAGACTTAATGTATCAGGAAACATTCAGACTTTTCAGAAAACAGTCTTTATAATGTGAAAAATTTATGTAAAGAAGTTACAGGGAATCTTTGGGTGGTTTCTGTTGCTGAAAGCAACTGCAGATAGACAAAAAATTAGCCCTAGTTTGGGTCTGCCTCATTACCACACAGAAAACATATCTTACCCCAAGGAAACAAGCACCCCATCCATAGAAACCTGAGGGATATGGTTTTGGTAGCCACTACATTCAAAGGCAGGCATAACCAAGACTTCAGTGCTATGCAATAAAATCACAAAGCTATAAAAACTCAGCTTTGGTCTAGAAAAAAACATGGGCAGCATATCTCATGGTGATGAGGGTCAGCAAGACTGGGTCTGAATGAAGTATGATGCAGATAGATGTAAGAAAGGTTTGAAGAAGCAGGAGATATTCAGTCTGCAGCAGAAGACCAAACATGAAAGGCAAACACAAAGCTGAGAAGCAGCAGCTACACAGAATGTCTGCTGTGAAAAACTTTTTGAGAATGAGATTAAACAAACATCTGTCCAGAAGGGCAGTATTACGCCTGACCCTGCTTGAGGCAAGCTGATAAGACCAAGTGATAGCCCAAGGCCCCATTCAAGCCTACAGACACACAGCCCTGAGCCTCTCCATGGAGACATGCATAAGACCAATATTGCAGAAGAACATTTTGTGTCCCACTGACCTAGGAAAAAGAAACAGGAATGTGCCCAGGAGACAATCCAGGGACAATGACAAAATTCCAAGGCCACATAACAAACCACAAAACCAGAAGTTTCCTGAACTTTTTTCTCCTTTTCCTTTTAGATTTTTCCCCCTGACATTTTAATATAATTCCAGGAATCTGATATAAATGTAAAAATATATTCTTGCAACTATTTTCTCAATACCACAGTGAACTCTGCACATGGCTAAAAACTCCAAAATAACGTGTCATCAGCTCCATCCATTCATGTGTTCTGTTTTTCCTGTTACTAGCCTTCCCACCTTGATCCTTCTTATTTTCTTTCTTTTCTTTTTTTCTTTCACTGCTGAATAATAGCAAAAAGCAAGATAAACAAAGATGATTAGATGAAAGCTGCAAGCTGAAGTGTGAGAGATTTACTTTATCCTTGGTGTCAGCAGAGTTAAATACATGAGGGAGGAATGAGGAGGTATATTGACATCTGAAAGGTTTGTTCATTTGAGTTCACTTCTATAGCAAATTTTCTGCTAGATCCACTTTTGAGAACGTCAGAATGTAATAAACAGAGTTATTCTCTGTAGGGTTATTGACAAGAAAAAAAAAAAAAAAAGGAGTCGTAAGTGGTATTGATTTGGGGTGAAATGGTGGAACGTGACAATCAATAGGGCTTAGTCAGAAAATAGAAGGAGTCACACAAGTCATGATAGGATTATTACAGGAATGAAATTCTGATATCAAATAAAGAAGGGAGGAAGCTATAAATGAAATCCAAAATATAAGCAGTAGATGGATTTAGAGAAAAATATTAGCTATTCATTTTCATTTTTAATATGTGAGATGCTTTTTATTTTAGCATCCTGTCAATGCTGTTTTTCTAAAGCTTTTGAAATAAATTTTTTCCACCTCCATAGTATTTTCATTAAATGTCATCAAATCTCTTTTCAAATCTCTGAGAGAAGTACTATTATCCTTATTTAATGGATAATGAGAAGATATAAAGAGAAATTTGGGATTACATTTTCCAAAGTAGTCAGTAATGCTGTGTGCCTCCCATCTAGATACACAAATCCATAAAATGCAGAAACAAAATTTGCAGAGGTCCTGGGAAACCACAACTTTGGTTGATGATAACAGCTGCTTAGTTCTCAAACTCTGGGTCACAGACTGAAGACTCAAAAGCTGAGCCTTCACAGGGAGCTATGTAAGCACAGTAAGCTTCCTCACAGACACAACACAGCATAAAATAGGAGGAATCTTAATGTGCAGTCCTCTGCTATAATTACAAAGCTCATTATTTCACCACTCAAATGATTCAAGATGGAAAAAAAAACTATCAACCATATATCAACCACATGAAAGATCTGTACATTTACAGGTATTTATATAGTGCATGACTTCCCAGTACAACCACACTAGAAAATAATAGCAGTAATAACTTAGAAAGAGAAATAAATCTTTTTCACCGGTTATTTTAATCATGCTCAGGTGTTCGGTGTATTACCTTTTCCTAGACTCTGGACAATAATTTTTTTTTTCTTGAATGAGCCTAAAAAGCCTTATAAATGTAATTTGATAGAGAATTAGCTACACTGCCAAGGTGAAAAGCATCGGTAGTAACGTCAATCAACATCACAGAAGAATGTATTGCAGGCTGTGAAGAAAACTACTACTTTCAAGGGAAACATAAACTGTATTTTAAAGAACCTCTTGCACCGATCAGCTAAATAAATGTTGACAATGAAACAGTAGTATATACATGGCTTTTGGGAGGAGGGGATCCTTGGGCCAGTCTCTCTTTTTTTTATGAATGAAGCCTTAAAAAGGAAGCTAGAGAAGGACAGGAGCTCACCTGACTACAATTGGAAGGAACGCACAAGAATGTCATCACCATGCTGAAATGTGAGCTGCCCGGGAAACCAAGGGTAACGCAGTTGCAGAAAATGCCATTGATTTCTAAAGAGGGATTACCAGAGACTGCAACAGTTTAAAAGCTTATTTAGCTGGAATCACATTTGCAGTCATGGGATTTCTATTGGAAAATGTCATTACAGTCTTGAGAAAGAAAATTATGACTGAATCACCTCAGGAGGGGGATGGACAAGATGACCTCTTGAGGTCCTCTTCAGTGGTATTTCAGCAATTCCATGTTCAGTGGCAGAAAACACATGTGGATTGGAGCTGCTCAGGCATTCAAGTTGGAAAATTTTGGCATATGCCTTTGGCATGAGAAGAAGCCCGTGCAATTTTTATATTGATTTCTGCCTGCCATTAGTGATGTGATTCAATCACGAAATGGCTTATTTCCCCGATACAAAAATGTAATGCCATGCCGGAGTAGAAATAGGAAGCTGCTCTCATTATCACAGCTAAGTTCATTTTACAGCAGAGCAGTTTACTTTAAGACTTTTCCAGCAATCCAGATCTAATTATGGAATCAATTTCAAGCAATTTTGTAATTAAATGTACCTGCTCAAAATATCTCAGAGGCTCAACAATTTAAAACGACTGCGTGAAAATGTAATTAAAATGAAAAAGGCCAGAGAAGAACTGGCCCTTCCTCCACGAGGAGAGCGCTGAAGGACATTCCAATCGCTCAGTTTTTAGACCCAAATCGCCTGCTTCATCCCCGGATTTCTGCTTTTCCCCAGCCGCGCGGGGATCTGCCCCGCGAGCGATCGAGGAGATGTCCGAGTGGGACTGGGCTGGGGGAAGGCTGTTTGGTTTTTAATTTAAGAAAAAAAAAAAAAAAAAAAAGGAAAAAAGGAAAAAGAAAGAAAAAAACAGAACGCGCTGTTTCAAAACCGCGCTGTACCCCCCGCCCGCAACCTCTCCCCAGCAGGGACCGGGCTGAGGCTGCGGTCCCCAGCGAGATGCTCGGCGCCCGGGGGCGAGGCTTTTTTGGGGGGTGATAGGGGGGACAGCCCCGCTTCGCTCCCCTCGGAGGGCGCCGGGCGCAGGGGGAGGAAGTTTCCCCGCTCCCCCTCCGCCGGGCCGGGGCTTCGGGGAGGCTCCGCGGGGCAGGGGGTGCGGAGGAGGGGGCCGGGGCCGGGGCCGCCGCCGCTCACTCACCGCCCGCCGCCGGCCCGGGGCCGAGGCTCAGCGCCAGCTGCAGCCACAGCGCCGCGGCCAGCGCCCGCCGCCTCGCCGCCGGGAGGGCACCGCCGCCGCTCGCCTGCTTCCCATGGCACATCTTCTGCCCGCCACGGGCATCCGGGGCGCCGCCGCCTGCAACGAAGAGAGCCGCGCCGGCTTTGCCGCTGCCCGGGGCTGCGCGCCGGCTCTCCGCGGGGCGCCCCCGCCGCCGCCGCCTCCGCCGCCTCCGCTCCCCGCGCGGCGCCTTGCGGCGGCCCCCGCGCCGCCCCCCCCCCCGTCCCCCCTTCTCCCCATCCCTCCCCTCCGGGGGCGCGCACCCGGCCCCCGCCACCGCTGTACCTGCGGGGCACCTCGGACAGACCCACGGACAGACCCACGGACAGACAGACACACGGACGGACGGTCGCGCGGCGGCACACGCGCGGCTCGCCCTACCTGGGAGGGGGGCGGCGGGGAACCGCAGCGCCCACCTGCCCGGCCCGCCCGGCCGCGGCCGCGGGGAGCCAGCCCTGCTGCGCTGCGGGACCGGCCGCCACGCACACGCATGGCAGGGCTGCGGCGAGGGGGACCCGCCGGGGGGAGCCCCGGGGTCGGGGGTGCGCCAAGTTGGCCGGGGCTGCCGCTTAAAGGAGGTCCGGAGCGGGAGGCTCCGAGGGGGGAGGCTTTAGGAGCGCGTTTCTCCCTCCCCGAGCTTCACCGGGGAGGCAGCAGGCGGGGGGCGAGACAAGGGTGAGCACCGATGCCGGTGCCGCATCGCTCCCGGTTCGTGGGAGCGAGGGGGTGTAGCACGGAGCGCGCTCCCCCAGTGGCTGCCCGGCCGGGCCTGGCGGCTGAAGCGATTTTTGCCTGTTAGGAAGCTGGATTTTGTCAATCTGGGAAATTCACGGCCGTGAGTCAGTCTCACGGCTTGAGCAGCCGCGGCGCGGCTCCGTTTCCTGGCGCCACCTGCGGCGTGCGGAGCTCCGGGGTATTCCCCCGTCGCCGGCTGCTGGTGGAGCGAGAACAGCTCGGCCGGGTGCTGCAGAGTCGCCCTCGAAGCCGCAGAGGTGACATTTCTGAAGCTGGTGAAGGTGTGTGGCAAAGTCTTGGGCAGGTCTGTGAGGGCTGAGCAGGATGGGGCAGTGACCAGCCTGGACGTGTTTGCCTCCAAGTGTGCAAGGTGCACTGTGCTAGCAGGACACGAGGGGCAGGAACCCGGGAACGAGGTTTTGTTACACAGTTGTGAAAAAGCATAGCAAAGCAAGGCCAAACCCAAAGATAGGTGGGCTCCCACCAACAGTTATATATGGACATGGTATATCCTGATGATTTTATGTTAATAGGCTATACTGGTAAAAAATATGCATAGGGCTGGAGCTGCATTTAAGCATTTCAGCTACCTGTAGCTGTCTCCTCCATGATCAAAGTTAAAGTAATTCAAGGGAGATTTTTGCTCAAATCAGCGTGCATCATGTATTGGTTCAAAGAGCACTGCAAGAAGTGTAGTTCTTTATCTCTTTACTCTCCCCTGGAGAGAAGGGGCATCTTATAGGGCAATATAGGTTTTCCATCAAGAAAGGAGATGTTGCAGATTTTCATCTGAGGCTGTTTTATCACTTTGCTGCTCCTTTTGAACAGGAAAATTTGGAAACTCTAGAACCTTTTCATCCAAGTACAATTTCCTGAACCTTCACCTTCCCAGACAGCCCAAAGAGGTTGGTAATAAGTCTCATAAGCTGAGCAAATACAGCACAGGCACAATTACGTGGTGGAGATACTTCTTCTGAGCCAGTAAGCTGTTGGCTACTGCAAGTGCTAGGATAGAGGAATAATACAGCAATTTCTATTACCTGTAATAGGGAGGTCTTTATTTTTATGTTACAGATTTGATAGCTTTAATTTTAGAAGTCAAAGTAACAAAAGATAATATTCCTCACAAGTTAGCCTTGCTCTTGTTTTGCACTGATTAAAATGCAAAGCTTTCAATGTGTGTTGGGACTTTACACCCAGATGCATACAGGCCTTGCAAGGAGGAAAAGTCCTTACAGTGGCCTTCCAAAACCTAAAGGGGGCCTACAGAAAACGTGGGAAGGGACTCTGTCAGGGATTGTAGTGATAGGATAAGGGAGGATGGCAGAGGGTAGGTTTAGGTTAGATATAAGGAGGAAATTCTTTATTATAAGGGTGGTGAGTCACTGGAACAGGTTGCCCAGAGAAGATGTGGATACCCCATCCCTGGAAGTGTTCAAAGCCAGGCTGGACAGGGCTTTGAGCAACTTGGTCTAGTGGGACCAGGGTGAGGGGGTTGGAATTAAATGGTCTTTAAGGTCCATTCCAACCCAAATCATTCTATAATTCTATGGTTTTATGAAACCTTTATCTCTTTACTTTTGTCAGTGTATAGACACTATAGACACTGACAGTACAACTACATAAGTACATTTGACAGTTCTAGGACACCAAGTCGCATTTCTCTGTATTGTTAAATTGTTATCACAGCATTAGGTTGGGCTACCTAGCAGTTCCAAGACTGGTTCAGGAGATACTATGGGCCAGAGTCTATTTCCTGGTGGTGGTTTGTGTACAGCTTCTCAGTTTTGGACAGTAAAGAACTTTAATGATATGGGGATCAGCCATCCTGTGCTGGTCGGTCCTATGGCCTAAGCGTGGTTGCGCGCACCTTTGATTTCCTAGCAGAGATGTAATCCAAAAAGTTGCAGTGTGTGTCTTTGGGAGATTAAGTATTTTTTTTTTATTTATCCATACCCATATTCTACCTGCTCATAAAAAAAATCCAGAAAGAGTTGTCCCAGTGATGTGCCTGTTGTGTAGGTGAAGTTTGTTCTTTAATTGGATTCCAGTAAGGGTGAAGTACATGTAGTGGTGATGGTAGCTGAAGAGAATGACAGAATAGATTTGTGGCAGTGTGAGACAGTGGAGAAGACATCAGGGCAGGTTAGTTGCAGTTGTATGAGTATAGAGGTGGTCAGTCCATGGAGAAAAGTACAGCTTAACTCAGAAGCCTGCAATTAAGTATATTAAAATCTAACACGGCAATGACTAGTACTGAGATTTGGTTGGCAGAACATCACTCCAGGCTGTAAGTTCGTATTGTTGCAATACATCCCCCAGGCATCCTGGTCACAAACCAGCTTCCTTTTTCATTGGCCACAGGAACAATTATTTCCTAGCCTCCCAGCCCACTTACATCATGTTTTTATGCAAAATTCTACACGTAAGGAAAATAATTTAAACATCATTTGATTAAGTGCAGTAGTATACTAAAAGGAATTCTATATGCCTTGCAAGGTGCAAAGCTATTAAGGGCTAAGATTTAATAATGACCTTGTCATGTGGTTATGGCAGATAACAACAAAGAACATACAATATTTATTGTATTCCTAACAGGCTCAAGTTTTCAAACATTTTCAAACATATGAATTATTGCTTACTTTACCAGTTTAGTTTAAGTCCTCTCTGTAAATCAGGTAAGACATTCAAGCAATTTTCTTTGTACCTGGAATATGCTATATTTCTGTTTTAAATCAGAACTATTTATAAGCCTAGATTTCAGTAAAATAAGGTGTCTGGGTGAGGCATACATCATTAAACCATGTAAGTGTACACAGCTGCTTTTCAAAAAAAAAAAAAAAAAAAAAAGTCAATATCAATATCTTTATGTTAATATATGTGAGTGAATGAGTCCCTGAGTATTTTCCACTCTATTTCCAAGTGTGCTTTCATTCCTCTCAGAGCACACCTGGAGACCCACCTCTTCACAGTGACACTGTGTTTGCTTGTCTCTACAAGAGGCTACCCTGCCCCCTTACACCTCTCTGGAAATCTTGATTTCATTGCTTCATTTCACCCCTATCTAAAAAGAAAAGCTTTCTCACCTATGTCATCCTGAAGAAGATGATTATTGTCCCTTCAGTAATTGCAGGGATTGCAGGCAAGCAATTATTCTAAACAGAATGCTTTAAGGTGATTGCTTTTAAGAGAGTCTTGCCTCGTAAGTGTGCTTTCAAGAACAGGTATGCAATTAGGAGAATAATTATTTTGATAAATTCTGAACCACTAACAATTATGGTGGCTTGAGAAAAGCAGCCCTAAACAGTTGAGACCTAATTCTGCAGATGCTCAGTTCTGGCAATTGAGATTTCCCATTCCTAAACATAGTCACTGCTGTTTGAATGTGAGGGCACTCTGATGAAAAAGACATATAATATGAAAGGAGAAATGTTTTTTCTTCACTGAACCATTATCACTGACAACCATAAAGCCACATCTGGGACCAATACACAAACATTAATAATGAGACATCAGTGTAGTATCACCAATTAGTGTTAATTACATTTTATTAGAAAAAAAAATGGTATCATAGGGAGGGTTCAGTATGCACTACACTTTTGTTTCCTACTGGCCTACATAACTAATGAAAATTACCAACCTAAAGATCAGTTTGATGACAACCATGATTTAATTAACATAAAATTAACTTATATTTATCAAAGTGGTTTAGAAGAGATTACAGAAGAAAAAAAAAAAAAAAGCTATCTGGCTAACCAGAGAACTGAACTGAACAGCACATACTATGGGGTCTGTTCTTCAGCTGAGCACACAAAGGCTTTTGTACTTTTCTGCCTATAGCCAAATTGTACTTGCCACTACTCCTGTGAGTATATTTGGCCCTTGTTTTTATTAGAGAGCAATTTCCAGCAAAAGAATAAGTGAAACAATTCGAGGACCTGAAACAATCTAAATCAGTTATGAGTACTTTTCATCCCACTGGACAAGAAGCAGCTAGCAAATACAAAATGCAGTATTTGATTTGCAACACCATTCTGAAAATGAACAGTATTCATCACTATTAAGTATAAACTCATGATTCATTTCTCTAAGCTCACAGCATGCTTAAAATAGTTAATTTTCTTTGTATTATGATACCCAAAGTTCTGTATATGAGGATCCAGTGTTTTTCACCTCTAGCTCACAAATTCATTACTCACAGAAGGCTGGTCTGTGTAAATTAAATTGCCTGTCCCTGTCTCTTTTCCCACTGCAAAAGCTCTCAAATCCCACCTCCCAACCTTTTCTACCAGTACAGCAGAGGCAGCCAACAGCAGAATGGGGAGGCACATTTGACTTTCATTGCACCCTTAGTGTGGGTGCAGTGTGGGTGCAGTGCAGCACAGCCCATTAAATAAGGACCCACACAGGGACAGATACAAATTACTTCCTACCACTGGCTGGTCTTACACTACAACCAAGTCCCCAGAGGGCACTTAAATTCAAAACTGTTGCTTTCGGATCCCTGCTCCACCACTATTTAACATGTAGGTACTTCACTATCTAGCTGCAAAGTTTCCCAGGTGACTAGGGCTGTTTTTCTGGGTGCACACTCAGCTTTAGCAGCAGGGACCTAATTCTTGTCTAGGATGTGGTGCACCTCCACGTGATTGATTGGCAGGAATACATAAACTAGTGATGGCCCAGAGTGATGTTTATGATAAGGTTTTATATCTCAAATCAGATGGGAAGTGCATTCCCTTGTCCAAACTGAGCAGCTGAGCTTTCCACCCAGGTGCAAAAGAAATGGGCTGCATGGCCTGGTGGGTAGGGTTCGAGTTTGTGCATCTTCTGTCTCTTCAGGGCTTGTGTGCCCACACTGCATTTGCCTTAAAGTACTTAATTAACCACTTAGAAAGTAAGAAATTGTGCGGTACCTTTTCCTTTCCATAAAGAGCAGCTTAATATATTCCTTCGGGACACAAGAAAAGAGGAAGGAGGAATTGGAGAGGAGTCCCTCTGAGGGGATAGAAGGAAAGAGACAAAGCAGGTATTTTCACACCTATTCTTTCTAAGGCTCTGGAAAGAATAGAGTTTAAGAGTCCTTCCAGTGCAAATATCTTTATCTTTATTATCCTGGAAGTAGAATAACAGAAAAATGTAAAATGACAAAATTTCCTACCACCACATAATGGTTTTCTAAGTTATTGAGATTTCTTATATTGGATCTTAATCAAATAACAAGCACAGCCCTAACTACCCAACGCTTGGTACATGGTCAAATATGACTCTGGTAAGAACCATTTTATTTGCATTTTATACATTGCATATTTATGCAACTCTGTGTTGTCTTTTTTTTTTTTTTTTTTTTTTTTTTTTTTTTTGATAGAGATACAGGGTTTTGTATTAACTTCTTCTCATGACAAGAGCTATAAAAAAGGATAACTGAGTCATTGTTACACAGAATGTTGTTAACTTTCTTCCACATCTGTTCTGATGAATATAATAAAAAACACTGTAAAAGAATAAAACATTTGAAAAAAATCCACAATATGAAGTAACAGCCATACAGTGTTTATTAGTGTAGCCAGGAGAAAGAAACTAGAAAGAAAAATGTACTGGACGGTTCTTGGCATTAAGAGCCTTTGAAGAAATAGGAATTTAAGGTTATTGGCTGTTCTCATTTCCTTGTTTATTTTCTGCTTTCTTATGTAGCCACAAAAATAGCTTAATTCAGCTACAGCAATGTTACCACTGAGCTGTGCCAACTCAGAGAACTGTTCATTTGGTGTTCAGTATACAGGCAACACTTCAGGTTTGTTCAGGTTTTTCCCTGCATGTGATCCATTCTCTTTTTTGGTGCTGCATTTTTGTAATTCAGTATCTGTCAGCTGTTATCAATTGAGATAACAACAAGTCTAAAGCTATCTAGAAGAACCATGATCACCACTCCTGCATGTTATTGCTACCCTGAAATTCACAGCAACAGCGCAACTATCTTGAATTGAAGAGGAGAATAAACTAGATTAGGTTGGATTTGCTATTCTCCAGTAGCAAGAAAAAAAAATCGAACAAAACAAAGCAAAACACGACACACAAACAACAACAAAACAAGCCAACAAAGTCAAAATAGAAACAGTTTCAGTTTTTACGAGGGGGGGGTGCAAGAAGTTCAGGATAAGTTCACAGCAGCTCAACTGGTATAGAATCATAGAACCATTAAGATTGGAAAAGACCTCCAAGACCATCTGGTCCAACCACTCCCTTACCGCGATTGTCACCCACTAAACCGTGTCCCCAAGCACCACGTCCAACCTCTCTCTCCTTGAACACCCCCAGGGACAGTGACTCCACCACCTCCCTGGGCAACCCGTCCCAGTGCCTGACTGCTCTTTCTGAGAAGAAATGTTTCCTCATTTCCAACCTGATCCTCCCCTGGCACCATTTGAGGCCATTCCCTCTAGTCCTATCACTAGTTACCTGTGAGAAGAGGCTGACCCCCAGCTCCCCACAGCTTCCTTTCAGGTAGTTGCAGAGTCACCTTTTCAAAGTGATTACTCCATGCTGAGTGATGGCAGCCACTAACCCCAATGCTGTCTCTGTAGGGATCTACCACTGTCCTGCACATATTTTGCTTCTAATAAAAGCTGCCTTGTGCCCAGCCATCAAAGAATTCATTGTCGTGTGTTTTCACCCACTCTCCATTTTCCACACTTCACAAATTATTTTATGTAATTGATTGTTATGTTTCCCATTTAATTGATTACTTATCAAGTCTTATTCCTAATTGCTGCTTTCATAATTTCACAGATTCTGAAAGGTCTTTCAGCCAACTCTGTCATCTTTCTCAGCATTAGAATCACAGCTTTGAGGCTATTTATTGAGCTCTTCTTGAAAAAGCTCACAGTTTTCAATCATGTTTGCTCTTTATGACATTTTTTTTTCTATGTCTCACTGTTTTTTCTTCATCTTTAGGAAACCTGCTCTTCTGAATTACTAAAGAGGTATAAAAGCCTGTTATCTTTTTGCCCATTTTAAATATTAGCAAGCAGTGAATACCATTCCCTAGCTGACCACTACTCTCTAGTCCCATTAACTTTATTTGTCACAGGGGGGTCCAGAATAGACTTGGTGTCGGATGGATGTTCTAAGTTAGGAAGTTACCATTATAACTTTTAGAAAAAGTGCCTTTTAAGTAGGAGCCTCAGAGCACACTGGAATTCTTTCCATATGCAAAGCTTGTGCAGCAAAGGGGAACTGCATATGTGAAATTTTGTTGAAACTGGCTAGAACTGAGGAGCTCTTGTTTGGTCTGTACTAGTCAAGTCAGAAATAATTTTACTAATATTTGTGACAATTTGGGTAGCGGGATGGATTTCAGCTGATTCATTTATTGATGAATCTGAGGAAAAAGTTTATTTATGATCGCAAATGTGAGATAAATAGAACAATTTCATCTATACCTGAAACTGAAACAAAAACATTGAGCCAATATTATATTTACAAACTTCTTTCCCAATATATTATTTAGGAAACATAACATTATATCATTACATGTGGTCTTTGCCCCAAAGAGCTTGCAATCTCATTCAGGCAGCAAAGATTTTTTAGCAGAGGAAAGCATAATGGAATAATTAGTTTTGAAATAAACAGACATTGGTTCAGATTAGAGAGGATGCATTAAGGAGTCATCCAGAAACCTTCACCTGCAAGGGTCGTATTCTACATCAGGAAATGTAAAACATGGTATGTTAAGGACTTCACTGGAATCACAAACTATTCCTCTTAGATTATGACAGTAAAATAACATTATTTGTGCCTAGGTCATAGGTCCATCAAAAAAAGAAGAAGAAGAAAAAAAAAAAGCCATACATTACATTTAATTGTCCTTGCAATACTCTGAATGTACTTTATTGAGGTTTGATTTTGCTCAGAACTGATGCCATTAATGTACATGCTCCTTGGTCAGAGTTACATTGCTGAGAGCTCTTTTACCACAGTTCAGTGCAATTTACCACGTCTCATAATGCCTGAATACAGGGAGCCCATGAATGCAAATGGAAAGAATACCTTTATTAAATTATTTTTGTAACTGCATAATTTTAGTAATTAAAACCTTTACTTATACCAATTCAGGAGTGAGCATAATATTACACTAATGCACTTGCACTTATTAAATTTGTAAGGTTGACTAGTAAATTCGTGGGCGATGCAAGCTATAGTTAAAAACCTTTGAGGAGAACAATAATTGAGCAGCATTTTGATTAGTACAAATGTATTTATTTGAATTACCTCCACAAATTCAGTTCAGTGGCAACAGATGGGCTTTTTTTTTTTTTTTTTTTTTTCACATACCTGATTCTGTGGCTATTTTGCTGTACTTCACATGTCTCTGAGACACAGGTGTTTCTAGGCAACACTTAATGAATTCCCTGAGGAAAAATATCAGCATAGGAAAAGCAAAACTAAGAGCTGCCTCACCCAAGAGGAGCAGAGCTGTGGTGAGTTAAGCCAACTGACTAGTCCTTCAGTTATTCAAAGCCCAAGAAATATTCTTTTGATCTGCAAAACCAGTGAGAAACTCAAACTGAGCCCAAGAGAAATGTGACAGTGCACTGAAAATAAGGTGCTCAGCAAATACTGATCATAGTTATCTACATAAATATGTCCAGAACATGGAAAACAAACAAAACAAAACAGGTACATCACATGAAAATAGTGATTATATATATTTTATCTTACCATAAAATGCACTATATAACCAACAAAAGTACATGTAAGGGAGCAGGGCTCTGTACAGATTTAATCAGAATGTCAGGGCCTAGGTTAGCTTAAAGAAAGAAGTAATGTCACCTTTCATAATTCATTAGAAATGCAAGTTAGACAGTAGAGTAGGTCCAGAAAAGTACATGACATTTTTGTCTTTGCCTCTTCTGTTTCTCTGCCAGAAAGCTGTTATATCTCAGCTGCTTACAAGATTGTTAAATTAGTGGTCAGAAGAACAAACCTTTCAAAAGGTTTGGAAATTTTACCTTCTGGATTATATACAATAGTGATTTAATGCTAACATGCTGCTGTGCTGACTAGGGCAATTTTAGTCGTAACTATTCATGGGCTTCTCAGAATGCCCCGAATGATGATTGTAATTAATTGACAAATTGTTCTGCAAGCAGGGAGACTTCTGTTATGTCCACGTCCCTTAAGCCCCCTGCCATACCAGGCACCTCCTTTGGCAGTTCCAGCTGTGCTAGGACAGGGCTGTAAACATCCCAGCCGTTGCCACCTGTACCACACAAAACCTGGGATGATGAATTCTGCTTGCCTGCTGCTAAATGGGAGCATTGATTCATGGCCTTTCCTCCTTTTTCAGCCTCAGATTCCCATGTAAATCACAGGAACTTCCTTATTTTTGGCAACACCACTTCTTTCCACTTCTTGTTTTAAATTGACCAATATATTCAAAAGTTACTAGGGAGGGAGAATGGAAGTGGAAAACCATGTTGTAGCTGTTCTAAGTGTAAAAACAGTATGCACAGAAGAAGAAACAGTGGGTTCATTTTCCTACTACAGAGATGGTTTTCTGTCCAGACACCTTCAGAAGTTTGCTTATTCTGGAGTGCTGTGTCCAGCTCTTGGGTCCCCAGCACAAGGAGGACATGGACCTGTTAGAGTGGCTCCAGAGTAAGGCCATGAAGGTGATCAGATGAATATGAATATAGGCTGAGAAAGGTGGGGTTGCTTAACCTAGGGAAGAGAAGGTTCTGAGAGACCTTATGGTGGCCTTACAGTACCAACAGAAAAGGTGGGGAGGGTCTATTCATCAGAGAGTGTAATGATAGGACAAGGGGGGAGATGGCTTTAAACCAAAAAAGAGTAGATTTTGAGTAGATTTTGGGAAGAAATTCTTTACTCTGAGGGTGGTGAGGCACTGGAACAGGTTGCTCAGAGAAGCTGTGGATGCCCCATCCCTGGAAGTGTTCAAGGCCAGGTTGTATGGGGGTTTGAGCATCCTGGTCTAGTGGAAGGTGTCCCTGCCCATAGCAGGGAAGTTAAACCTGGATGGCCTTTAAGGTTCCTTCCAACCCAAACCATTCTATGGTTCCATGATTCTATGATTCTCCCTGGTATGTAATTAAGGACAGGTTTTCCATGACATCTTTACTTACCTGCTGGAGACCTACATCACAGCTCCTTTGAAATTCATGGAGATTTGCCTTTCACTTCAGCAGTAAAAGGATAGTTACACAAATCTTTAGGATCTCCTGTTCATACTCGTACAAGTCATGTTGATGATCATGCTTCTTATTCTTGATGACAGATAAGTATACGTATCAGCATTTCAAGCAGCAACTTCATAACTATAGAATTTACAGTTCACCTTTTTTGTGCTTTGCTGTGACTAATAAGTAACGAACTGTAAAAAACAAAGAAGACAACAAAAAAATGGAGTACAGTGAGTCTCAGGTCTGTTTTCTCATGTTGGAATCACTCTCTGGAGTTACACACCTGAAATAAGTGGATTTACACTCAAATGGATTAGAGAAGATTTAGTTCTTTGACTGTCACCCATATCTACCTCATATCTCATCATTTTCATGGTTGTGCTGTACTGTTTAAAATTGTTGAGTAACGTAATATCTAAAAACTCTGGGAAAGCTGATCTGTGAGAAAATGGAAGTCAATTTTGCCTCATGGAATCTTCATTTATTTTAAAATATGCTCAAATACTTGCTTTGAAGAGCCTAAAAATGAAGTTGTTAATATTAAAGAAAAATCTTGCAGGAAAATAATTATAAAGAACAGTGATGGTTTAGTGCTAATTTTCCATTGGAGTAACTCTAATCTCTGACAGAGTGATTCTTAATTTTCTCTCTAGTATGAAGATCAGAAGCAAGCTACTTTACATTTCTCCATCTTTAAAGCCATTCAAGACATTGCTTAATCAGAATTGAAGTGAAACTAGTGCTATTGTGAAAGCACTATGGATGCTGCTCCTTTGTACAGAGCATAGTTCTAGGCATGTGGAAGACAGTATCATACATCTCTTGATCTAAATGGCTTTCTTCCCAGCCTTTGCAATATCTGTATTACCTCTGGCTGTTTCATTACATTTCCACATATGACAATCATTTTGGAGTCATCATAATTCTTATCTTTTTGTTTTTCACATCTTTTTTTTTTTTTTTTTCAATAGTTCTAAAACAAAATTCCTGCATTCTGAGAAACTGAACTGGTTAATGCCTTGAGAGTCTCTCTCTCTTTCTGTCTGAATCCTTTTGGCATTTAGACTAGCCCTACTCTCCACTGGAAACTTTGCTGTTAGCTTTGTATACCCAAAACTGCAGTAATTAATTTCTATTATGTTTCTATAAGGATGTATTAACCTATTTAAGGATTTGAGGGAATACTCCAGCTGTGAAGAGAAAAGCAAGAAGACGGTGGCACATTGCCACTGAGGGTACTGAGGAAGACTGAGAGTCTGCTGACTCCTCAGAGGCTCTATGAGTAAGCATTTCCATGTACAACGCATCTAAAAAAAGGCTTCTTGCCACAAACGATTTGCTAGATTTATGAATTGGAAGTTAAAGACTGTGCATAGCCACCATTAAAATAGAAGTGTCTGTGCATGATGGAAGAACTGCTTGACCACTGTACAGTATTTGTGGGAGAAAGAGTCTGCAATCCTATTCATACTGAAGGAGAAAATCTATTAAAACCAAGCCAGATTGAAGTGTTTATATTTATGTCTTGCAAAAATGTCTTACTCTTTTGAAAGCTTGGCTCTGGTGAGAAAGAGAGCTATGGAAGGAACAGTTATGTGCTTCTTATCATAGAAATGATCCAATGGTTTCTGATGAAAACAACACAGAAGAATGCTTTAAAGATACCAGGTCTGACATCAGCTCACTACGCTCGTCTTCTCTACAAACATAGAATCTTGAGATTCTCAAGGTTCTCAATTGAGTTGAGAAACTCAACTGTGGAATGGTAAGTTTGATACTGAAAACAAAGTATGGGACTGTATTGTAGTGCAGCAATATTTGGGTTTATGTGTTGTTTCAGGTATAGTTACCGGTGAATCCAATCTGTCTCAACTAAATGGGTATGTCATCATCTACCAAGTAGTCTGGCATGCATTGATTGTGAGACAGTAGCTAGCAAGCTGTCTACACTGTCTTACATAAATAATAACAAAATCAAAACAAAACAAGAGGGGAAAAAAATAGGAAGAGAATAAGACATTGTCTAGGTGTCTGAGTCAAAATAACCAAAATTTAAAGACATACAAGATCACTAGAAATTTTGGAAAATTTTAACTATTTTCCCCCTTCATATTTAATATTTTGTCTACAGTAAATAATGAAGATTGTATTCTCCTTTGTGATGAGATCTCCATCTCCTCCTTGTTAATGCCATGCAACTTTACTAGAGTAGGAGGCAAGTCTCCAGTTTTGTGTAGTGTGTATCACAGTTCCCACCATTACAAGGATACTCACTGTGTGTATGAATGTTTTTTCTATGTTACAGCAGGGAATTTGATTAGCTCAGTACTCAGACCATTTATTTCCTTTCAAAATCTGTATGACTGAATTTTGTGGCACAGAACAAGACTTTTATATTTAAATAGAACAAATAGGCAATTCCACACTGGTACAGTTAAATGAATTTGTTTTTATAGCAGGAAAGTTGTTGCAACCATTTAAATACAATGACAACTGGATGAGCTAGCAAGTTATTAATTCCTTTTCATTGTGGAAAATGCTGGTGTATCAATTGATAATGTATTTTACTTTGCATTTATATAATGAGTTTTCTTTAGTTGAATCCCTAAACAGCAGGGGAACTCAGTTCAGCTGAATTGGCCATGCTGAGTCATAACAACTCAGAAGTTGCAAAGGCAAAAAATCTAATTATCCTCTGGCCCTCACCATAGATCATGTCTCTCTGGGCAAAGGTTCGTGGGTACTACTAAATGACAGTGGAAATCTTCTCCATTCATATCTTCTAGCTAGTTACAGATATGGAGCTCAAGTAATGGTCTTAAATGACACGTTTGATTCTGCCTCCAGTAATTTCAAAGGAACTAGATGTAGCTGGAGCAGGTGGCCATTTTATGTCACAACATTGTGCAGATTATATCTTTATCACCTTTATCTGGGAAATATGTACCCATGATGAAGCATGTACTTCATGTTATCAAATTAGCAGGGCTGCATTCTTCAAGGGCAGTATAGTTAATGTGCAGGGTAAATTACATCAGTGGAGCTGTTCACTGTGAAGCAAATACTTCACAGAGCTCATTGCCTCCATGTGGGTGTTCAACAAGTGGGGTTGGGCTCAACTGCAGAAATTCTCTCTCCTCATTGATAACTAGACCTGGCACGCAACCCAGAATTTACAGTAAGACTGATGTACTCCCCACAGCTTCCTTGTGGTTTGGGTGCTTCTAAAAGCAAAACCCTAAGAACAAGAATCACTCACCTTGGGAAACTTGTGGTTGATGTGTCTGGAAGATGTGGAATAAGAGGCTTCTTTGGATTGGCTCTGGAAACAAAGTGAAGTAAAGCAACCACTGAACAATTTATTATGTTGGCCTGCTCAAGAGGATGTGGCTGTTTCTAAAGGTGGGAGTCAAGCCACACCACTCCACCAGATAGCCTGGCTGCTGCTTCTGTCACAAAAGGCAACAGAGTAGAGCATCATCAGTTATAGAGAATGCCGCCATGAACTGGGACAGGTCTGTACAGAATATGTGTGGTCCTCAGTTAAGCAGAAATGAACCCACTCTAGCCATGCTCCAAGCTGATCAGGAAGTGTAGAGCCATAGTGTTATCTCTGAGCAGAAATTAATAATCCAGGCCTGTTTCATTAACCCAGGATTTCAGACAACTCTGAACACTGGACAAGTTACCTCATGTTCACCCCCACCAGAATATATAATGGTTGTATTTGATGATCTTAGAGGTCTTTTCCAAACTAAATGATTCTATAATTCTATGTGGACATACCCTGGCCATATCAAACACGAAGAAAATGCTTATTCCCTCTGAACAAGAAGCCTGAGACAACAGTTTTGTTTATCACAGAAACTACCAGTAGTGTCCTGGGTGTCTGAGGTTTCACTGGGAGTCTGACTCAAAAAGTAGCCTAGAACAATTCTTCATTTGAACATGTAGGAAGCTTGTAATGACAAGAGAAAGTGACAACATAATATAAACATCTTCATGTCATAGCCAAGATACACAGACATGGAAACAGCAGAGTATCCACAAGTTCATAATTAAAACCTAATTGGTTTCATGAAGCTCCATGCAGAAGGATAGTTTTCATGACTAAAACTTTAGATCACATAAAATGGAAGGATGTAAGCAAGAAAATATAAATATAAGATTAAAAACTTATTTCCGTTTAACTATCAACTCATATTCCTTAATTAGTTTCACCTAAATTAGTTCATTAACTTCCTATGTATGTCCTGGGACAAATAAGTCTGGAAGACAGATTTGGAGACTGATCAATCTATACTGGGAAACCATCTAAGCATCTTGAAGTGGCCTGCAAGAAGGTTCAGGAACTAAGATACTTGAGAGAAAAGCAGATAAACAGCACTTCAAATTCAAAGTAGATAGATGAAATCTAATTAGAAAAATGTCCGTCTCTCTCTCTCAAAAAAAAAAAAAAAAAAAAGTGTTTTCAAACACGCCAGCTAGTGCCTGCAGTTTCTTAAGGTATTTGTGATGTTTGGCACAGTAAATAGATTGCTACACCTAGCTCCTAAAGGTCAATGACCATGAATTAAAATTTCACTGTACCTTTTGAAGCATGTCTCCTCAGCTTGCCATCTAGAAAGTTAATACTGGACAGTTTGGAGGCCACGCTGCAATACTCAGATCCAGGGACAAATTTTAAACACTTCTGATTGCAGCAGTCCATTCGTATCTTAGTTTTGGGATGGTTTGGAGAGGAAGGGCCTTTTCTGAAAGTTTGTATTTGGTGTCAGGGATTTAGCAGAAGCTGATATCCAGTGCTGGAGACTCTAACATTGAAGACTTTAATGCTGGGCAAAGGTAACCAAAGGTAACATGAAAAGGTAACAAGGGATTCTCACAGCCAGCTGGGTGGAGAGAGAAACTGAGTCTCCTGAATGGACATCATTTAAGCACCCTTTCACAAGGAAGCAACTTCAGACAGTATTTCCTTGCTTCTTCACTTACCTGACACTGAGCCTCAGGCTTGGAGCTGAGGTACAAGTAACAAAACAGGCACATTACAGTTTCTGTTTTAGGATCAGAGAGAGCAAGACAAGCAAAAACTTCCTGGACAATGAACTTCTTTAGCTTCTCTGTAACTCTTGAATATTTTAGGGAACTGATGGTGACCCATTCACAATTGACACTGGAGATACATAACCCCTGGGGTGGTGTTCATAAGCATGCTCACCCAAACTCATTGGATGGCTTTGGATCTCTCTTTTCCAAAGAACACTGCACTTCATTATATCTTTTAGCATTAAATAACTGGTGCTTGCTTGCCTACCATTGCTTAAGAGGTACAGAGGATCACAATAATATTTAACCCAGGTATGCTGTTCATGCTTTGAAAATGATGTTGCATTCTGCACCCTTTGTAGTGTTGTAGTCTTCTACCACACACTGATCATCAGCCACTGAAGGCCAAAGACACTTGATCAAGCTGAGCTGTCCTATGTGCATGGAGTCTTGTTTCCTGGTAACGTGTTGCAGCCTCTATAATAGAAAAAGAGCATCCAGAATTGTAAACTGTTTCCCCTAGAGAGGAAAAAAATACGCAGCTACAGAAAAAGCTGTTATTTGTTGCAATATTTTGGCACCATTCAGTGCTTTGATCTAGTTCTGTCTTGGAAAAGATCTTGTGATAGACAATGTCCCACCTTATCAGCAATGGACAGCAGCTGCTGCACAGAGATGGGAGGTCGTTAGGTGATCAGCTGCACTGGGAATAATTTGAAGAGAAGAGAGTTAATTAGCTCAGGGTAAACCAAGAAGGGAACTGATTAGCCAGAGTACTAAGAGCCAATTACTTCCAGAACTCAGCTAAGTGGCTTTACAAAGCTAAGAAAAGACAGCATCCGATAGCATTCCCAACACATCAGCTCTGAGCACCAAAACAATGACCTCTTCTTGTGCTCCCCCAGAAAACATTGTTCTGTTTAAGGTGGGTTTTGGAGGGTTTTTGTATTTTTTTAGGAAATAATTTCTGCAAGAGCTTATAAATTACCCAGCTACTCATTTAATGTGGAGAAAAATTCGTTACCAGGAAGCAGGATTTTTTGGAGAATTGCAATTAGAAGCAAACTGCAAATTCAAGTTGTCCCTTCTTCAAGCACAATTTGTTCTCAGGCAATCCAGCCACTCCGGAAACAGTATCAGTTCAGCCTCCCACCAGCTGGCCCCTGTTCCCTAACAAGAATAAAATGTCCTGTATATAACTAAGAATTTGCTGCTTTTCCTTCCCATGGGTCACAGATTAAAATATATCTAAGAACTTTGCTTGTGGTTTTAGCCCTCATCTGAAACATTAAGAACTGTGTTTCTGGACATTAAAATACGTTTAATAATTTACCTAAGACTTATGCAAAAACAAAAGGACACTAGGCAGGCATAGCCAAGAATGTGAGCAAGAAATGGACCATCTGTGGGCTGGTGCGTGGCTGCCTCTGTAGCTGCTAACACTCAATTCCAGCTGGAGCTGTCTGCTCCTTTCTTGTAAGTATGATGTCAATGCAAATTGACAGGAATCCTCGAGATTCAAGCCTCAGAATGTATTCCCTTATTCAGTGCTAATTGAACACAACAGGACAGATATCGCAGCAGAGGATGTTTGACTAATTGTGTATCAAATTACACCAAAGCCAAAAAACAGTCACAGAAGAGGCAGTATGTAATTCCAGGTGGAGTGAAAGGGGATCATGTGAACACATCAGCTCAGCCACTTAGTTTCTACTTAAATTCTCACTGTAAATATTCAGTAAAATTTGCAAGGCCAGAAGCCAGTGCTCTGCATGAATGTGAATTGTATCCAAAGCATGTATGGAATTGTGATTTGTATAATTCATGAGGATAGCCACACAGGGTCATACCAAAGGTTCATTTAGCTCAGCATCCTGTCTCTGAATCTGAGCAGTAAAAGATGTGCAGGAAAAGAGCATAAGGAACAGGATAAGCACAGCATGCTCCTTCCCCTGCTCTATCCTCTCTCAACCAACAGTCACTGGTTTAGGGATTTCTGGATGATTTTTCTGCTTCCCAGAGCTTAACGGCTCATGAGAGACCTTTCTTCCCTGACTCTAATTGCTTCTTCAGCACATTTTTGCTATATCCAAAACATCCTGTGGAAAGGAGGTGCAAAATTTAATTATGTATTGTGTGCAGATGTTCTTCTTTCAATTATTTTGATTAATAATTTAATGTCTCACCCACTAATTTCTGTGTTATAAGAAAGAGTGAATAATCCTTCTTTACCCACCTTTGAAATTTTCACTTCCTCTTGTAGATTGCTCTTTATAATTTGGAGAATATTAAACCTTGAATTGACTAATGTCACATAATAAAGTGATAAAAGATCACATCTTTTTATTAACTTCCAGCCGCATATTTATAGTGAGCCTGTTCTGAATTCCAGGTGTAAGAAACAACCTCTGTAAAATATTCAGACTTTGAATACAAATTACTGCATGAACACACCTCCAGCATTATTACCCATTGGGCTACTGGGATTTGGAAATTCATTGTATCTTGTCTGGTTGCCATGGCCCTTCTCAAAATCTGTTCTTCCTATGCTTTTTACCAGATCAGGAAATATAAGGCTATGCTTTCGTTTTCCTTCAAAGGTATACAGCATTTCAATGAAAATCTCTTCATGTTCAGACACAGAGGTTTCAGCAGACCCCCTGATGTGAAGACAAAACCAAACCAAAACAAAACCTTGGATCTAACAGAAAGAGAAACACAACCCTGTCTCCCTTTTCGCCTTGTCTTCACACGCATTTTGCAAAATGCTGCTGTGAGGGTCTTCTCCCGCTGCAGCTGTTCTACCCATCACTGGTTACCCCATCTTATTCAATCAAATTCTCACATACCTCTCATTTAATTTTGGGTACCCATCTCCTAATGATCTACCAGATAAATCCTTATGATTGGTTGCCATAGGCAAAATTAATTTCTTCTTTCACAAGGGAAAGCCTTATTCACAAAACTATTCCTCGCCTTCATGCTAGAAAATCTCTTGCTTCTTGTTTTCGAAGTCTATCACTCCACTGGTGGTCTCTGTTAGGGCCTGGTTCTCCACTGCTGTGGACACTCATTTCATTCATACAAGGCACATAATGGGTAAAAAAAATAACAGAAAATCAGAACACATGCTTTTTGTATTCATCCACTACTAGCCTGAGGACTGTGTGAAAGCACAAGCCTGGAGATTTGAGGTTCCCAGCTCCAAGCATCATCATAGCTCTACTCCTGTTACATTCTTTTTTTTCCTCTTGCCATGTCTAGATTTGACTGTATATTCCCAGAGGAAAGAAAGCAGTGATATTTACCGGGTGTTTTCTGTTATTGCTGGTGTCTGGGACAAGGAACAATTAAGTGCATACTGGTAGTGGTTCACTTTGAGTCTGGAGCATTACCTTCCCATCAAGGGGAAAGAACATAATGCAGCTCCCAAGAAATATATTTATATATTTAAGATCCCACTTAAAATAACATTTCTGTAAACAACAAAGTATTTAGCTTAGTCATTCTGTGCAAACTGAATGAAATCTTCCTATTGCAGCTCTCTCTGTAATCGATAGGACTGCATCATTTCAGGAAAGAGGAATGTGACCTTTTCCCTGCCAGGCGGTAGTATTTAGCACTTCTGTGAATGTAGCCTTCCATTTTCTTATCAAATATAGTAATAAATTCAGGGCACCTGTCACATCTAAAACTGTTATGGAAATGCTTGTTTGCTTGGCTCTAATCTGGGGAACTCTTTGTCAAGCTTTTCCAAGAATGTGACTATGAACACTACAGCAAACATTTAACAAGACATGCGGACTCTGTCCTCATTAGTCTAAACAATAGAGGAGAAGCACCAGATGCATGCAGAACAGGCTTCTCTGAACAACATGAACTTAATTTGAGCTTGGATGAAGGGAGTCTTTGACCAGCAGCCAGACCTACATACTAAAGGGCACTGATGTGAACCGGCGTGTGTGAGCCCTCAAACACATTGCATTGCATATTCCTGCAGTGTCCTTCATTGGAATCTGATTTTCAAACACCCTAAAAAGCCAGAAGCAATTGGACCAGGAATTTTAGACCAACCTAATTTTGTAGCCATTTTAAACCTGGATTCACCAGAGAAGATATTTACATAAGATACATTTACAGCTCTCACTATCATCATGTTCTCCAATGCATTTTTTTCCTTGCAGGCTTATTGTATTATTGCCTACATTTTCCAGAAAGGGGACAGAGATGCAGGGGGAGATTTGCTCAAGGTCTCACTAGGCTTGTGTTGTGGAAAAAGCAAAAGGACAGAAACAATGAGGTAGAAGCGGGTCTGATCTAAACAGGAGGTACTCAGATAACAGTGATATTACAAGCATTTATACCAAGACTGAAATGAAACTAGACTGCCGAGACTATTTGCATTATCTCTTCATTTTATTCTTACTACTAACAATGATGTGGCCTGAAAACAGAATTACTCTGACCCTAAACATTGTGCTATACTTCACATACACTGTAATTTGTATTTTCGTTAGGGATTTTCACCTTCTGATTATTATTCCTTACACTTTCTTTTCTCATTTTTCTTCTTCTCAATTTAACTGTCATTTATTTGTGACACTAACCACTTCTGAGCAGCCATGATGTATCCTCTGAACAATACTCCCAAAGTAAATTCCACCGAGTTTTAGGAGAACAACTCTTCCTTCATCTAGCATCAGCTGCCTCTCTTTACTTCAATAAGATCCAAATACAGTCCTAGTTTTAAGACAAGTTCATGAAACTTGAGAGGTTGCATGCAGCATTTTGTACAGTGCCTTTAAAATAGGCACCCTCTTCCACCCATGTGTTGTTTTGCCTAGAGGCAGGTTGTTAAGACAGTCCAAGACACAAGCCTCTGAGACATGCCACAATTCTCTTCAGGACAACAGGTCTTCCCAAGGAGTGCCCAGAGTTAGTGAGAGCTGTTGCACTGATAGTTTGGTAGATGGTGGAGAAAGAAATCCTGTTTTGCTGTTAAGAAACAAAGATGCATTAATGAATGGGCAGTATTTGGAGTCCCCCTGAGAGGCATTATGTCTGTCTCAGCACAGGCTGATATAGCAAAAATCCTATTTGGAAAAAGTAAATAAATATAAAATAAAATAAAATAAAAATTAAGAAAATATGAAACCTATATGGTCTACAGAAGAGAACAATAAGAAAGTGCCTCTGTAATGCTATAGCCAAAGCTACTCTCCCTCTGTGGAAAGGCTGAGGAAAGCCATACATTTTAAATCAGTTCCTTGACAAATGCATTGTCTTTGTTCACCCCTCTGACAGGACACAAAGCATCAGCCTCGGTCATGTAGTACCTCAATGTACTCTGAAATAGAGCCGTCTGGGGGATGTCCCAAACATATGTTAGCAACTAGAGAGTAGAAATGAGAGCTGAGGGTTACAATACCTCTCTTTCATCTCTTTTCCTGACACAGGAAGCTGTGGGATTACGTGAGCTAGAACACAAGTTAGAACAGCTCCTAGTACTGTTGCAGTTTCTATTTTGGACAGCCCAGGCCTCCCATGTACTCAAAATCAAGGTGATATAAGAGTTGAGAAATTCTTGATTTACTAACAGCATTGTGTAACTTCAGGGGCTTTGATAAAAGCATATTATCTTGAAAATGTTTCCCCAACCTCAATGTAAAAGTAGCCTCTACTACAGTCTGGGCTTTGTCAACCATTCAATACCTCTGTGGATGTGCCTCTTAACTAATACAAAACACAGAGATGGAATGAGTAAAGTGTGCAGTAACCTTGCCTGGAGAAAGTCAGTCTTATTAAAAAGAAACCCAAAAGCAAACACTTCCTTTTGCCAGCATTTCCTTGCTGTAGGCCACGTATCTCTCTATTATGTCTGTGTAACACAGTGATTTTTCATACTTGGTCTAGGCAATAAAGATAGCAATTTAATTCTGATGGCAAACAACCATTTTCCCTCCTGTAAGCCATCTTTGTTCTTTGTCAGCTGTTATACACCCATGACCACATTAATCATAACCAAATTCCTTCAGGGGAGACACTGAAACATATTCCCATCAACTAGAGACTCAATTCTATAATTCAGTCTTGCTACTATCAACCTTGAATTCAGATCAAACTTTTTGAGAACATCTAATGGCAGGTGCCAATTAAATCATTAGGCTCAGTTATCTTAAACAGATGCAAATTTTACTGGAAGGAACTATAAAGTAAACAGCTGTTGAGAGGGGAGATCTCTTATACTACAAGCGATAAAATAGTGCTAATCAGATGTTTCGTTTTCCTAAAGTAAAAATGTAACTGATGGGAAGATACACGTCGCGAGGAATCTGATGATTCCTGCAACTCCTTCAGAGTGACTGTGTGTCCTGAGCTCTGCTTATCCCTTTTCTTCTTCAAAGAAAAGTATCTGCAAGAAGAGATATTAGTTACCCTTGTGTTTCCCTTGGAGCCCCTCATTGAATGCAGCTAACAATCTGAAGAGAGAAAATTTGTCTTAGCATTGATCCAAAGAATGACCAAAAGGATTGTTGTAATATAATGTTTCACAAGTAGTCTGTGATGGCATCTACTTGCCTCCATTGGTACCACTAGTTTCAACACTAGCTTACAACTGATCATATTTATTTCATAATAACATACTTCAGCACCTTGCAGAGCACATAGAAATTTTCTTTTCTTCTTAACTGAATGCAGGACACAGTATCTTAGAGAACACTGTATATTTGGTGAGAAAATCCTGTATATTGTATCTGTTGCTGAGTGACGGTCTATAAACACTTCAGAGAAGGCAAATGCTCCTCTACCTCAGGCTTAGCCTTGTCATCCTGGCTAGACAACTGCTGGGAGTAGGAAGTGCTGGTACACATATTCCTCAGCTCCCACTAAACAACAACTGAATTCTCAGTTTAGCTTTTTTTTTTTTTTTTTTTTTTTTTTTTTTTTTTTTTTGGTGCATGGGATTCCTGGGCTTGTCTTTTCCTTCGTCATGGAAAAGTGCTTCTAACTCATTTAGAATCATAGAATCATTTAGGTTGGAAAGACCTCTGAGATCATCAAGTCTAACTGTTAACCTAGCACTGCCAAGCCTAACACTAAAGCCAAGCAGCACATCTAAATATCTTTTAAATACCTCCAGGGATGGTGATGCAACCACTTCCCTGGGCAGCCTGTTCCAGTGCTTCTCAACCCATTCAGTGAAGAAATTTTTCCTAATATCCAACCTAAACCTCTCCAGGCACAACTTGAGGACATTTCTTCTTGTCCTATTGCTTGTTGCTTGAAAAAAGAGTCTGAGGCCACTTGCTGAGCCGATCAGCTCCGGGGCAGATGCGTTCTGCAGCGGAGCGGGGGATAGGACAGGCAGGGCTAATTTTTCCGGCATCAAGCCTACTTGAGGGAGCTGCCAGAACCCGGCAGCCCTCATGAGGGAGGTGAACGAGGCGTAGGTGGAGCCAGCAGCGCCCCCTCCCCGGCTGTTCAAAAGCTGCCCCTAGGGAGCGCGAGCACGGTGAACATGGTGGGCAAACAGGGCATGGCATGTCAGAAGGGAGTGGCGCGGCAGTTGGCACAGGCAGGGCGAGCAGGAAGGGCAGAGATTTCCCCCTCACCCATACGAACACCTCCTGTAACGACAGCCGTTAGCTAGGCTGCAATGGTCTCCACCAGGCATGGTGCACTCTCTAGAAAGACGGTACACACCCAGACCGACTACCCATTCAAAAATGCATCAGTTCAGGTCACCGGATGCAGGGAGTGTCTGAGCCTGTTGCTGCCATCGGCGGGAGGCAGAGAAACTGCATGCGTGAGGTGTGAGCAGGTGGATGACCTGGTCCTCATGGTGGCGGAGCTCAAGGAGGAGGTGGAGAGGTTGAGGGATATCAGGGAGTGCGAGTGGGAGATAGACTGGTGGAGCAACTCCCTGCAAGGCCTCAACGAGAGGTACCGGGGTGAGACACCCCAAATGGGGGTGGACCCCCTGCCCTGTCGCCGTCGGACAGAGGGAGGGGACCTGGGAGTTGAGGAGGAATGGAGACAGGTCCCTGCTCGACCTTGCAGGCGATGCCCTCCCCCACTGACCCCACCTTCCCAGGTGCCCTTATGCAACAGGTTTGAGGCGCTGGAGATTGAGAGACTGGTAGATGAGGAAAAGGTAGAAAGTGTACCCAGGAGGATGCCTAGGGCAAGGAAGTCAACTCCAAGCCTCAGGACTGCCTCCACCAGGACAGAAAGAAGGGTGGGAGACTCTCTTCTCAGGGGAACAGAGGGCCCTATTTGTTGGCCTGACCCTACGCGTAGTAGGATCTAGCAGACTAGGAAGTCTTCTGCCTCCCTGGGGCCAGGGTCAGGGACGTTGCCAGGAGGCTTCCCAACCTGGTTCGCCCCTCTGACTATTATCCTCTTTTGATAGTCCAGGCGGGCAGTGATGACATTGAATAGAGAAGCCTCAAGGCTATCAAACAGGACTTTAGGGGGCTGGAGCGATTAGTGGAGGGAGCGGGAGTACAGGTGGCATTTTCGTCTGTCCCTACAGTGGCAGGGAGAGGTACTCACAGGACACGAAAAGCCCACCTGATAAACACATGGCTCAGAGGCTGGTGCCAGCACAGAAATCTTTTTTTTTTTTTTTTTGACCATGGGGCGCTTTACTCGGCACCCAGCCTGATGGCTGCAGACGGGTCCCTATCTCTAAGGGGAAAACAGATCCTGGGCCAGGAGCTGGTGGGGCTCATTGAGAGGGCTTTAAACTAGGTAAGAAGGGGGATGGGGCTGAAACAAGACTTGTTGGAGCTGTGCTAGGGGGAACAATGGCCCAGCTGAAGTGCTTCTACACCAATGCATGCAGCATGGGTAACAAACAGGAGGAGCTGGAAGCCATCGTGCAGCAGGCAGGCTGCGACTTGGTTGCCATCACAGAGATGTGGTGGTGAGACCACTCTCATGACTGGAGTGCTGCAATGACTGGCTATAAGCTCTTCAGAAGGGACAGGCAGCACAGAAGGGGTGGTGGTGTGGCTCTCTATATTAGAGAATCTTTCGATGTTGTGGAACTCGAGGCTGGAAATGACAAGGTTGAGTCCCTTTGGGTTAGGATCGGCAGGAAGGCCAACAAGGCTAGCGTCCTGGTCGGGGTCTGTTATAGACTGCCGAACCAGGATGAGGAGATGGATGAGGAGTTCTACAGGCAGCTGACAGAAGTTGCGAAATCGTTGGCACTTGTTCTCATGGGGGACTTCAACTTCCCTGACATATCCTGGAAGCAAAACACAGCCCAGAGAAAGTAGTCTAGGAGGTTTCTGGAGAGCGTGGAAGATAGCTTCCTGACGCAGCTGGTTAGTGAGCCTACCAGGGGTGGTGCCCTGCTAGACGTTCTCTTCACAAACAGAGAAGGACTGGTGGGAGATGTGGTGGTCGGAAGTTATCTTGGGCAGAGTGACCACGAAATGGTGGAGTTCTCTATTCTTGGTGAGGCCAGGAAGGGGACCAGTAAAACCGCTGTATTGGACTTTCGGAGGGCTGACTTTGAGCTGTTCAGGACACTGGTTGGTAGAGTCCCTTGGGAGGCAGTTCTGAAGGGCAGAGGAGTCCTGGAAGGCTGGGCGCTCTTCAAGAGGGAAATCTTAATGGCGCAGGAGCGGTCTGTCCCCACGTGCCCAAAGACGAGCCGGCGTGGAAGACCGGCCTGGCTCAACAGAGAGTTGCAGCTTGAGCTTAAGAGAAAAAAGAGGGTTTATAATCTTTGGAAAAAAGGGCGGGCTGCTGAGGAGGACTATAAGGATGTTACGAGGCTGTGCAGGGACAAAATTAGAAAGGCCAAAGCTCATCTGGAGCTCAATCTGGCTACTGCCATTAAAGATAACAAAAAATCTTTTTACAAATACATCAACACAAAACGGAGGACTAAGGAGAATCTCCATCCTTTACTGGATGCGGGGGGAAACCTTGTTACAAAAGATGAGGAAAAGGCGGAGGTGCTTAATGCCTTCTTTGCCTCAGTCTTTAGCAGCAATACCGGTTGTTCTCTGGATACCCAGTACCCTGAGCTGGCGGAAGGGATGGGGAGCAGGATGTGGCGCTCACTATCCACAAAGAAACGGTTGGCGACCTGCTACGGCACTTGGATGTGTGCAAGTCGATGGGGCTGGATGGGATCCACCCGAGGGTACTGACAGAACTGGCAGAGGAGCTGGCCAAGCTGCTTTCCATCATTTATCAACAGTCCTGGCTATCAGGGGAGGTCCCAGTTGACTGGCAGCTAGCAAACGTGATGCCCATCTACAAGAAGGGCCAAAGGGCAGACCCGGGGAACTATAGGCCTGTCAGTTTGACCTCAGTGCCAGGGAAGCTCATGGAGCAGATCATCTTGAGAGTCATCACACGGTACTTGCAGGGCAAGCAGGCGATCAGGCCCAGTCAGCATGGGTTTATGAAAGGCAGGTCCTGCTTGACGAACCTGATCTCCTTCTATAACCAAGTGACATGCTTGGTGGATGAGGGAAAGGCTGTGAATGTGGTCTACCTTGACTTCAGCAAGGCTTTTGACACCGTTTCCTACAGCATTCTCCTGAAGTTCCCCAACCCAAATCTAATTTTTAACCCAGGAACACTTACCTGCCAGCTTCTGAATTTGACTCACTGCCAAACAACTTCACGGGGTAGTAGCACCACCAGGGTTTTCCTGTTCTGAGTAGTCACCACCTATGTTACTAGGTCATAGAGTTTCCAAAACTATTTCACAGAGATGGTAGAAAACATGAAGAAAAAGCAGCCTACTTGGGAACACTGAGTCCATTTCATCAGGACAGTAGAAAAGCACCCTAAGTAACCTGAACCTCAAACTCCCCTGGAGTAGCAATTGTTCCCACAAGTCCTCATGCTTCCTATATAGCAAAGGTCAAATGATCCCCACCTGGCAGATTCCACTTCACATGTGTGGAGCCATGAGACCTTGTGGAATAGGCTCATCAACCTGGTTTCAATGTTTAAGGTTCAATTGCTCCTTATCGCTGATAGAAATAACCTGACAAGGGGCTTAGTGGTTAGAGTTGACCTAATGAATTAAATACAAAAGGCATGTAAGGGTCATATTTCTGGTAGTCATTCTGCGAGGAAAATTAGTACAGAGCTTGTTAAAATAAGATAAATCAACATAAATAAAGAAATCAATAAAAGAAAAAAGAAAATTACCTAAAAGGCAAAATTGCCATCATAGATTTTCATCTGTCTAGTCACGACAGATAAGAATATAGCAATCAGAAAGACTTTTCTTGACATTAATGTTGTTTAAATTTGCTTTTCTGAGATCTCTTCTGTTATATATGGAGCGGTAATTTCTGTCAAGAAAAAGGTTGATATTAATAAAGAAAGGGGAGATTTGGGAATGTGGCCATGGGGGTTGGAAAGCCCCATGGCTGAGATAATATTAGACTCAACGATGAGGCCATCAGGAATGTAAAAGAGTTTAGAGGGAACAAAGAAGGGTGATTCAGGAGACTCCATGCAGTCTCTGGTTTCTTGTTCTCCAGATGGGTTGCTTGTTCTCCAGCTGCTAAGGCATGGAAGTTTCTGGGTGTTTGCTGTTGTTGTTACGTTCAAAGTTGTTTGACCAATGAAAAGTTGTTTTGAAAAGAACTGCTGTGGAGAGAAGGGTATAAGAGGGGAGCCTGCCCTCAAGAAAGAGGAAGAAAAAAAAAAAAAAAAGGAAATGGAAGGCAACATGGTGTGATGAAGTTACATCAATAAAGAAGCAGGAAAAAGAAGTGAAGAGGAACAGGCTGGCAGAATGGAGACCAGGATGGGAACAGGCACATTGATCGCCTCATGAAGATAGGTTTGGCCAAACTCAGCAAACTGCTCAGAGAAGCTCATACAGAAAGTTGCTGGAAATAGGCACGCTGGAGCTGGAGAGAAGCTCGAGCTGAGAGAAGTGGACCTGTGCACACAACTGCCTCTCGCTGGTAAGCAGTTGCGCATTATGGGGAATCATATGTCCTTAAGAACAAAGACTGTCCTGGTAACCTTACAGCTTATTCTCCTTATTAACAATCAGACAGTTTATGAGCCTGAAATATGGGACCTGAGGTCAAGGGGTGGGACTCTGCAACTAAAAATGACAAGGTTGCAGTGGGATTGCTCGGCACCCGGAGAGCAATCTCTGAGGCCTTAAAGAGCCCTGTGGGACCACAGTCAGAAACGTGTTGTTTGCCAGATAGTGAGGGAGCTGCGGGCTCCTTTACTGACCCGACTGCTACGCCATGGGCCCCTCTGCTGCTACAGCCATCGAAGGCATTTGCTGTTACGCCCCCTGTTGACCTGAACGTGCCTTTTGACCCAGGCCTATTGGCCTTCAAAAGGAGATGGATATGCTTTTCTTTGATCTGGGAAGAACGGGATACATAAGGCCTGAAGACCGAGTTGCTTGACAACTTAAAGCAAGACATATTGTTCAAAAGGAATGGAAAATGGAGACTTGTTAGTAATCAATAAAAGGAATGGAAAATGGAGACTGTTGAGTCATGGAACTTAAAGGACTGTTTGTTACCTTTGCTGATCGTGAATATGTATAGGCGTACTCAATTTTAGTAAGTTATGGAACTTAAAGGATTGTTTGTTACCTTTCCTGATTGTACGTATGTATAGGCATACTCGGGTTTAGTATGTAAAGCAATGTTCTGTATATTTAGAATGTTTGATGTTCGTATGTGCGTGTTGGTGGAGTGTAGACTCCCCGTGCACCCAGCACTGTTTACTTGCCTTTTATACCTTTTAGAAATATTTGTTTTATAAATATTAAAAAATTCAGATTGAGTTGAGACCTCATTTATAACATCTTATTTATGCAGGACTTTTCAAAATCTAGTGCCATGAAACTCTGACTGCAGTATTTACTTTGGCTGCATATAAACTATCATGTATAAATGCCAGGATCCGGATCCTCACTCCGCATTCAGGTCAAGGACCGGGCTGAAAGTTTTGGCTTTAATTTGGTTACATGACTACATTGCTGTTGTCGTGGTTTCCCCCAGCCGGCGGCTAAGCACCACACAGCCGTTTGCTTGCCCTCTCCCCTCCTTCTCTGGGATGGGGGAGAGAAATAGGAAAACAAAGCCTGTGGGTCGAGACAGAAACAGTTTATTAAGACAGGAAAAAAAACAAATAATAATAACAAGAATAGTACTGCTACTACTAATGTGTACGGAACAAGTGATGCACGATGCAATTGCTCACCACCCGCTGACCGATACCCAGCCTAACCCTGAGTAGCTGGACCCCCATCCCGGCTAGGCGCCCCTATATATTGCTCAGCATGACCCCATACAGTACAGAATGCCTCTTTGGCCACTTTGGGTCAACTGTCCTGGGTCTGTCCCCTCCCAGTTCCTGCTCCACCCCCAGCCTGCCCGCTGGCAGGACAGAGCGAGAAGCTGAAGCGTCCTTGGCTTAGTGTAAGCACGGCTCTGCAACAATTCAAACATCAGTGTGTTCATCCTAATCCACAGCATTGCACCCTACCAGCTCCTAGGAGGAAAAATAACTCTACCCTATCTGAAACCAGGACAGCTGTTTTCTGGCAGGTCATGGGGAGAAGATTGGCTGGCTTGGGGGAGCTTCTGTACACATGGCTTTTAGGCTGCAGCCAAAGCGTTCCTCTAGATCTGGAAGTTTGAAGATGGCTGAGTGGTTGGAAAGCTGCCTGGCGGAGAGGGACCTTGAAGTATTGGTGGATAGTCAGCTGAATATGAGCCAGCAGTGTGCTCAGGTGGCCAAGAAAGCCAACAGCATCCTGGCTTGTACAAGAAGCAGTGTGGCCAGCAGGGCTAGGGAAGTGATTGTCCCCCTGTACTCGGCTCTGGTGAGGCCGCACCTCGAGTACTGTGTTCAGTTTTGGGCCCCTCGCTACAAGAAGGACATCGAGGTGCTTGAGTGAGTCCAGAGAAGGGCAATGAAGCTGGTGAGGGGTCTGGAGAACAAGTCCTACGAGGAGCGGCCGAGGGAGCTGGGCTTGTTCAGCCTGGAAAAGAGAAGGCTCAGGGGCAACCTTATCGCTCTCTACAGGTACCTTAAAGGAGGCTGTAGTGAGGTGGGGGTTGGTGTATTTTTCCACGTGCCAGGTGACAGGATGAGGAGAAATGGCCTAAAGTTGTGCCAGGGGAGGTTTAGGTTGGATAATATGAAGAACTTCTTTACTGAAAGGGTTGTTAGGCATTGGAATGGGCTGCCCAGGGAAGTGGTGGAGTCACCATCCCTGGAGGTCTTTAAAAGACGTTTAGATGTAGAGCTTAGGGATGTGGTTTAGTGGGGACTGTTAGTGTTAGGCCAGAGGTTGGACTCGGTGATCTTGGAGGTCTCTTCCAACCTAGATAATTCTGTGTTTCTGTTGCAGTCTCCCAGCTCAGAGACAACCACCTATTAGTCTGGCGCAACGGATTTGTGTGTTCCTTGCACTAGCTGTTCCTTCACCTCCTCTTCACGTACAAGGACACGCGTCTCTTTCACGCTCCTTCAGGAGTAAACAAGCCAGGAGAGATTTAAGCCTCTTTCTCCAGGTCAGTAAGATCCCTACCTTTGGTTTCATTGAGAATTCAGGCCCTAACAACTCAAGTATCTTCTGGACGGTGTTTCTTCTGGGTAGGATAATTTCATTTCCCTTTTGAAGACTTACAGAGATGTAGTAACAAAAGCAAAAGCATAAAACGGTACCTGAGGCACAGGCTACTTTTCAGCCTGCAGCAGACTATAGGTATGATATCAAAGGATGATATCATACCTATATCATACATCTTGTTATCATATCAGGAAACGTAGAAAACTGCCTGTTGCTTCTCAGGTTTTAAGCTTTCCCTTAAAAGGTGTGTGCAAAGGTGTAATCAGCTGTTTGAGTACAATTCTCACGTGTACATGAACATTTTCCTCTCCCCTTCCCAACTTGGAATGCAACAGTTTTCATCATACTGTTATAAATTCTGAGTCAACTTAGTTTTATGAGATTTATTTATGGGGTTAATAAAAGGCAAGTAAAGAGCGCTGGGTGCGCGGGGGGGTCTGGGCTCCTCCAACACGCACACACGTTACATCAGGCAGCAGCTTTTTCTGCTCCTAGGCTAATACATGTGCATTACTACTTCTGGAAAAGGCAGGGTTATTATAATTAGTTCCCGGACTCCAAACCCTCCCACTGGCGCATGCGTATCAGTCCCCAGTGGTCCCTCTGGGGGTCTCTCGTGCTGAAGGCTCATAGTCTTCCTCCCAGGCTTTGTTCTTGTCCCCAAAATCTGGGGACCAGGACTGGGCAAGTAGGGTGCAAGTGTGTTGGGGAGCAAGCTCTCTGGCTGATTACCAGGGCTTTAAACTAGGTTTGATGGGGGAAGGGAAAGGAGCTAAAGGTGACAGAGAAGGGCTGGGGGAAGTCCTCACTGCTGTTATGAATGGCTCAGTCTTCAAAATAGGACTATAATCAAAGTTTACAATTTATTAAAGGAATAGAGGTAAGCAAACAGTGCTGGGTGCGCCGGGAGACTCTGCTCCACCCAGACGCACACCAGTTACATCAAGCAGCTGATTATTATGCTCCTAGGCTAATACATATTCATTACTGCTTCTAAAACAACCAGGGTTATTATAATTAGTTTCTGGAATCCAAACCCTCCTACTGGAGCTTGTGTATCAGTCCCCAGTGGTCCCTCTGGGGGGGTCTCTCGTGCTGAAGGCTCATAGTCTTCCTCCCTCTTGTCCTTCTCTTTTGTCCAACTTGGCTGTATGTCAGAGACTTGTGCAGCACCCCCTGCAAGCTTTGTCTTTTAGTAGTTCTTCAGCTTCCCCCGTCTCCTTAGTCTCCCAGCCAGGTACCAGAGACTTGCGTAGTGTCCCATGCAATAGTCATAATAGTTAGCAGCTATTCTGACTACCCCCCACCCCCACCCCCCCAGATATCAGAGACTTCAAGGAAAAGCCTACAAACTACATTTCCCTTCAAGCTCTCTATTGACAGGAATTGCTAAAACATTCCTTTGCAAGGTACAAGAACTATATACATTAACCACTCTGTTTTTCTTAGACACATGGTTATACAAGGGTCTGTAGGACAGAAGGCCACATTCATCATACCTTGCGGCCCTAGCATTGTTCCATATTGACGTGAATCAGATGAACGCATTTCACAACCCCCCATCTCCTTTTTCATGGCATTGATTCGTGTTTTCCTTTCCAATCAAGTCAATGCTTGCCAAATTGATACCAATTGATACCAATTTTGGATCTTTGTTTTTATTATCATCAGGCAATGGGTTTTCTCTTTCCCTGGTTCTGGGTCAAGAGGTACCACAAATGTTTGCATTCTTTTTATAACCAAGTGCATTAGTCTGGTAATACAAGGTGTTAAACATGGAATTATTAACAATCCTCCACATATCCCCAATACAACCATCCTTATTTTAGCAAGCCAATCACCACCCATAAAGCCCCCTCCCATCATCCTCTTAGATCAATTCCATTCCAAATTTGAGCTGGGACATGCAATTTTCTTCATTTCTTTTACAAGTTTATTTACAACTTTTCTTTCTGTTGTGGTTTAACCCAGCAGGCAGCTAATCAACACACGGCTGTTCGCTCACCTCCCCCCCTCCTTCTCTGGGATGGGAGAGAGAAACGGGAAAGTGAAGCCTGTGAGTTGAGATAAAGACAAGAAAATAATAATAATGACAATAATGAAGATAATAGTACTACTAGTAATAATGTGTACGAAACAAGTGATGCACAATGCAATTGCTCACCACCCGCTGTCCGATGCCCAGCCTAACCCCGAGCAGTCCAGCCCTCCTCCCAGTTCTTGCATCCCCAGCTTGCCTGCTGGCAGGAGAGAGTGAGAAGCTGAAACGTCCTTGGCTTGGTGTAAGCACTGCTCTGCAACAATTAAAACATCAGCATATTATCAGCACTCTTCTCATCCTAAGCCAGAACATAGCATTCTACCAGCTACTAGGAAGAAGCACCCTCATCAATCTCTAAACAGCAATTACTAAGGTTAAGTTTTCCACAGACTTCTCCTTCTTGTGCTAGCAAATAATCCAAAGCTACGCTATTTTGACACAAAGCAGTTCTCATCTTAGTATTTTGCTTTGCAATTAATCCAAGTGCATCTCCGGTTTTATTTACAACTATTTCTATTACAGCTTGTAACCTAATTGTTCTATTAAGTATATATATTGGGGTCCTATAGCCCCAGGATCCATCTTCTGCCCACATATCTGGATCATGATAAGCAAACATCTTCAATCAAGGGGTTGGGCCCATTTTCAGGGTCGATTTGGGCTTGTGTTCCTGTTCAGCCTGTCAGGGTGATCCAGCTCCTGGAAAACGAATCACAATTTTATATGCTTTTTTTTAAAAAAAAAAAAAAAAAAAAAGTTCTTATGTTATTTTCTTGGGACAACACGACCTTAGTGTGGGAGAAATCTGGTCGAGGCCCTCTCACTCAGCAGTCAATACCCATAGGGGTTGCCTCCCTCGGTAGACCATACACACGACAGTGGAGGGTCCTGCCCCGGTCTTGCCTTCTCCCTTTTCTCCCTTTACGCTTGTCCCCTTTATTTGGCATCCTTAATTCATGCAGAGCCTCATTGCCAGAATATTAGTTCTTCTGTAGCTTGAGTTTCAGTGCCCCAGGAGTGGACACAACCTTCCAAGTTTCAGTAGTTACTGGTCCTTTTATTCTGGATGCGTGGGTCCAACCCCTTTCTGCTGTGAGGTAGTAAGGAAAACAAGGTACGATCCCTCCCGTCGGGGGTTCAGTGATTCTTCCCTCCAGGTGTTTATTAAGACCTTGTCTCCTGGTTGTATTTTACGAATGGCAAATCCTCAAGGTGGTGTTTGAGCCATCATTCCAATTTCTCTTAGCTCTTGTAGTCTCCTTCCAATAGTAATTATACATTTCTGGATGCTACGATCCTCAACTACATTGTTCCCTAGAGTCATCCCTTGAGAATAAGGCATACCATATAACATTTCATATGGTGATAATTCAGTCTCACTGTGTGGTTTAGTTCTTATGTTTAAAAGTGCCAATGGTAAGCATCTCATCCAGGGCATTTGTGTCTCGATGGTTAATTTAGTCGATTGTTGTTTTATTGTTTGATTCAGTCTTTTCTACTTTCCCTGAACTTTGTGGGTGCTACAGAGTACAGTATTCCCACTGAATACCTAATGATTGACATAATAATTTTATTATTGTAGAAGTAAGGTGTGTGCCCTGATCAGAATCAATGTACTGGATTATCCCATATCTAGGTATCAGGTGTTCTAATAGAATTTTTACCACCATTTGTGCTGTAGCTCGTGCTACGGGATAAGCTTCTACCCATTGTGTTAAATGATCTACTATTACCAATAGATATTTTATCCTCCCTACCTTAGGCAATTCAGTTAAATCAACTTGTACTTTCTCAAAAGGCCTATAAGCTGTTTTTTCTCCCTCCCGTGGCTGCTTGTCGAAACACTTTCTTATTTATCTTCTGAAAAGTTAAGCAACTTTGTACAATTTACTTTGCTATTTCAAAATCCCAATGCAACCAAATTGTTTAAGTAAATGATCACTTACCGCCTTTGTACCCCAATGTGTTTGTGCATGTAAACGTCCCAATATTTGCTTCGCATAAGCTTTTGGCAATATCTCTTGCCTGTCTGGCAGTGTCCATTTTCCCTGTTCTAACTTAGCCCCTACTTTTCTCCAGTTTTGTTTGCTTTGTTTTGTTTTCCATTGCATTTCAGAGTCGGTCCAAAACTTCCACAGGGGTTTCTTTTGGATCTTGTTGGAACAGATTCTCAATTCCCAATTTAACCAGATTTTGGTACTTACCGTTCATTATTTCCGGGGTGACTATAGTCTCAGTGTGGGGTCGGTCAGGGGAATGGAATTGTCAACAGTTCTCTGAGCGGTCCCATTGGCAATCTGAGCTCACTCATAAACTCAGGTTGTTTTAAGAGTTCGTTGCTTTTCTGTGTCCATGACAACTCTCTCGCACCCATCATGGTCCCTCTGCCCCAAAGGGCTCACACCAGTGATTTTGAGATCACAGCCTCCTGTGGAGGCAGAACTATTAACACTCCTACATCCTCTTTCCCTGCTCATTCAACTTCAAACAGCTCTGTTAAATGCTACATGCCACACCTTTAACACCTTCAACAACTCTTTAAACCCTTCCTTTATCTTTCTCCAGCCTGTACTTTTCTCATGCCAACACCAAAGGCTCAGTCAGGGGCCAACTTAGTTCCACTCCTTTTCCCTCTAAGATGCTGGAACAACATATCAGTATAACACATTTCATCCTATTTTCCTTCTCTCCTCAAAACCAACATTAATTGCAAGATAGTGTTATAGTTGATTGATCCATGAAGTGGCCATTTAGTTTATACATTGGCCACCATTGATTGCAATACTTAGTGAAAGTCCTCTTGCTTTCTGTGCCCCCAGTTCTAACAATATCCTTCCAATGTACCAACATGCACCCAAGGAGGTTTTCTTTAAGACATCTTTGTTTTGGATATTACTCATTTCCTTGATTTCCCATTCCCTTTTATTTATTTATTACTATTCCCTACTAGTTACTGTCCTTTGTTTCAGTTTCCATGCAAACCTTTTTACTACGGGTTTTTACTATCTTTTCCTAATCTTCTTCCCAAACGTCCCAGTTCTCTGGGATTAAACGCTTCTTCCCACATACAAACTTTACTATTTCAAATTATTAATGAGCACTGTTCAAATCAAAAATCCATGGAACTTCAGGAAAACAGCTGAAGCACTCAGCCTTCCATCTTCCGCACAGACATTACCACCTTTTCCACAAAAATCCCCCCGGATATCAGAGACTTCAAGGAAAAGCCTACAAATACATTTCCCTTCAAGCTCTCTATTGACACGAATTGCTAAAACATCCCTTTGCAAGGTACAAGAACTATATACATTAACCACTCTGTTTTTCTTAGACACATGGTTATACAAGGGTCTGTAGGACAGAAGGTCACATTCATCATACCTTGCGGCTCTAGCATTGTTCCATATTGACACGAATCAGATGAACACGTTTCACACTACTGACACTGTTGAAGACAGGGAAAAACTTCTGAGCTCTTCCATAGGATTGTCTGAGGGCTCCTCAGAGAACGTAGTGTTCCCAATTCCCCGTCCAGTATCTTCTTCTTGCAGCCCCCGGGATAACTGTACCTACTGCTTCCCTAAAGTGCCTGTACACCTTGCACGGAGCATGGGAAATAAACAGGATGAGCTCAAGATCTGTGTTCAGTCGCAGGGCCACAGTCTCGTTGGGATCACTGAGACGTGGTGGGACAGCTCGCATGACTAGAACGCAATCATGGAGGGCTACGTCCTCTTTAGGAGAGACAGGCTGGGGAAGGGAGGGGGTGGGGTTGCCCTTTATGTGAGGGAGCAAATAGTGTACCCAGCTCCAGCTGAGAAAGGGTGATGGACAAGTGGAGAACTTGTCAATACGAATCAAGGGGTGGGCTGGTATGGGAGACACAGCCGTGTGGGTCTACTACAGGTCTCCAGACCAGGAGGAGAAAGACGATCAGACTGGATGATAGCCAATATGACCCCCGTCATCAAAAAGAATAGGAAGAAAGATCTGGGAAACAACAGGTAGTGTCTCACCTCGGTCCCTGGAAAAGTATTGGAGCAGCTTCTTCAGGATGCCATCTCGAAGCAAAAGGGCTGGGGACCAGAAAGACGCTTACCCCTGAGAGCTGAGACTCTGGTTCATAGAGCTTGGGACGAAGTGCAATTCTCTTTAAGGTGCTGGACCTGTTCAGGAAGCAGTCCCCAGCTGAGACCCAGGCCTGAAGGGAAGATGACAGACTCCTCATACTGCTTTTGGCCTGCATCTTGTGAAAACAATATTTCTTTTTTGAACAACAGCACATTCTCACGATTTCCACTTAGTCAAAGTAGCAATCTTTCCACCAGTATCCATCCCAACCTCTTTCTACTTACCACAAGGCCAAATCTGCATTCACATTAAGGCACCTTGTTCACACAGCCCGTTTGTCAATCTTCCAAATACTTAAGAACCTTCTTCAACATCAGGCTGACCTGTGTGCACTTGGGCTTGTGAAGCCTTTTTTTGTTTCTTTTTTTCTTCCAGTGCTTGGAAGGGAGCTTAGAATCCACCTAAGTAATTTCACAGAAAACAGACAAGGTGAAGGAAGTACTCTGACTCCTCAGCAGTAACAACCACAGAACCCAGGAACACTTACCTGCTGTCTTCTGAACTCGAGTCACTTCCAAAGTGCTTCGCAGTGAAATAGTGCCACCAGGGTTTTTCTGAAGAAGGCACCACCAACGTAACTAGCTCATAGAGTCTCTAAAACTATTTCACAGAGAGGGCAGAAAACATGAAGGAAAAGCAGCCTAGTAGGGAACACGGAGACCAATTCACCATGAGAGAAAAACACCCCAGGCTACCCATGCCTCAGTCTCCCCTGGGGAGGCAAATCCCCCACAAGTCCTCAGGCTTCCTATATAGCAAAGGTCAAATGACCCACACCTGGCAGGTTTCACTTAACAAGGGCGGAGCCAAGAGACCGTGTGGAATAAGCTCGTCTACCTGGCTTCAAAGTTTTAAGGTCTATTGCTCCTTATTGCTAGTAGAAATAACCTGACAAGGGGCTTGGTGGTTACAGCTGACCTAATGAATTAACTACAAAAGGTGCACAAGGGTCATATTTCTGTTAGTCATTCTGTGAGCAAAATTAGTACAGAGCCTGTTAAAAAAATCAATACAAATAAATAAAAGAAATGAATAAAAAAGAAAATGACCTTAAAGGCAAACTTGCCATCATAGATTTTCATCTGTCTAGTCATGACAGATAAAGAATTTAGCAATCAGAATTCCTTTTCTTGATATTAATGTTATTTACATTTTCTTCTCTGAGATCCCTTCTTTATGCAGGACTTTTCTAAATCTAGCCCCGTGACCTCTGACTACACTATTTATAGAATCATAGAATATCCTGAGCTGGAAGGGACCCATAAGGATCATCAAGTCCAACTCCTGGCACCGCACAGGTCTACCCAAAAGTTTAGACCACGTGACTAAGTGCACAGTCCAATTGCTTCTTAAATTCAGACAGGCTTGGTGCAGTGACTAGTTCCCTGGGGAGCCTGTTCCGGTGTGCGACCACCCTCCTCTCGGTGAAGAACCTCTTGCTGACGTCCAGCCTAAACCTTCCCTGCCTCAGCTTAACACCGTTCCCGTGGGTCCTATCACTGGTGATTACGGAGAATAGGTCAGCACCTGCCTCTGCACTCCCCCACGCGAGGAAGTTGTATGTTGCAATGAGGTCCCCCCTCAGCCTCCCCTTCCCCAGGCTGAAGAGGCCCAGTGACCTCAGCCGCTCCTCATCCGGCTTCCCCTCTAGGCCCTTCACCATCTTCGTCGCCCTCCTCTCGACACTCTCCAGCAGTTTAATGTCCTTCTTGTACTGTGGTGCCCAGAACTTCATGCAGTACTCGAAGTGAGGCCGCACCAGCGCAGAGTAGAGCGGGACAATCACTTCCCTCGATCGACCAGCAATGCCGTGCTTGATGCACCTCAGGATATGGTTGGCCCCCCTGGCTGCCAGGGCACACTGCTGGCTCATGTTCAACTTGCTGTCAACCACCGCCCCCGGATCCCTCTCTGCGGGGCTGCTCTCCAGCATCTCGTCACCCAGTCGGTACGTATAGCCAGGGTTGCCCTGTCCCAGGTGCAGGACCCGGCACATGCTCTTGTTAATCTTCATGCGGTTGGTGATCACCCAGCTCTCCAATCTGCCCAGATCTCTCTGCGAGGCCTTTCCACCCTCATCTGAGTCTACAACTCCTCCAAGTTTGGTGTCATCAGCAAATTTGCTCAAAACACCTTCTAGTCCTACATCTAAATTGTTTATAAAAACATTGAAGAGGACCGGCCCTAAAATGGAGCCTTGAGGGACCCCACTAGTGACCATGCGCCAGCCTGATGTGGCCCCATTTACCACAAGCCCTTGAGCCCTGCCTGTCAGCCAATTGCTCACCCACTGTATGATGTGTTTGTTAAGTTGTATGCTGGACATTTTGTCCAGTAGGATCCCATGGGAAACCCTGTCAAAAGCTTTGCTCAAGTCCAAAAAGATCACGTCAGCTGGTTTGCCTTGATCAACTAGATGGGTGATCTTATCATAAAAGGAATTCAGATTTGTTAGGCAGGACCTACCCCTCATGAACCCATGTTGGCTGGGACCAATGACTGCGTTGTCCCCCAGGTGCGCTTCAAGAACTTCAAGGATCATCTTCTCCAGAATTTTACCAGGCGCTGATGTGAGACTGACAGGCCTGTAGTTGCCACGGTCTACTTCCTTGCCCTTCTTGAAAATTGGTACGACATTTGCCAGCTTCCAGTCCACTGGGACCTCTCCAGATTCACAAGATCATTGAAAAATAATTGAGAGAGGTCCCGCGATGGCGTCAGCCAGCTCCTTAAGCACCCTGGGATGAATCCCACCCGGTCCCACGGACTTGTATAGGTCCAGGTGGAGCAGCAAATCCCGCACACGTTCAGGGTCGGTTGGGAGTTGATCGTTCCCACCATCGTGGTCCTCCAGCTCAGGGCACCCGGGGTGTATTTACTTCGGCTGCATAGAAGCTATCACGCATAAATGCCAGGCTCCGGATCCTCACTCACTATTCAGGTCAAGGACTGGGCTGCAAGTTTTGGCTTTAATTTGGTTACGTGCCTACATTGCTGTTTCCTGGCAGGTCACGGGAAGAAGGTCGGCTGGCTTGCGGCAGCTTACGTGCACGTGGCTTTTAGGCTGCAGCCAAAGCGTTCCTCTAGATCTGGAAGTTTGAAGATGGTTGGAAAAGCCATCTGAGTGGTTAGAAAGCTGCTTGGCAGAGAAGGACCTGGGAGTACTGGTGGCGAGTCGACTGAATATGAGCCAGCAGCGTGCTCAGGTGGCCAAGAAGGCCAACAGCATCCTGGCTCGTACAAGAAACGGCGTGGCCTGCAGGACTAAGGAAGCCATTGTGCCCCTGTACTTGGCTCTGGTGAGGCCGCACCTCGAGTACTGTGTTCAGTTTTGGGCCGCTCGCTACAAGAAGGATATTGAGGGGCTCCAGTGAGTCCAGGGAAGGGCAACAAAGCTGGTGAGGGATCTGGAGAACAAGTCTTATGAGGAGCGGCTGAGGGAGCTGGGATTGTTCGCTCTGGAGAAGAGGAGGCTCAGGGGCGACCTTATCGCACTCTACAGATACCTTAAAGGAGGCTGTAGCGAGGTGGGGGTTGGTCTGTTCTCACATGTGCCTGGTGATCGGACGAGGGGGAATGGGCTAAAGTTGCACCAGGGGAGGTGTAGGCTGGATGTTAGGAAAAACTTCTTCACCAAACGGGTCGTTAGGCATTGGGACGGGCTGCCCAGGGGAGTGGTGGAGTCACCATCCCTGGAGGTCTTTAAAAGATGTTTAGGTGTGGAGCTTAGGGATACGGCTTAGTGGAGGACTGGTTAGTGTTATGTCAGAGCTTGGACTACATGATCTTGGAGGTCTCTTCCAACCGAGGTGATTCTGTGTTGCAGTCTCCAAGCTGGGATACAACCACCTGTTAGTTCGGCATAACTGAATTTTGTGTTCCTTGCACTAGCTGTTCCTTCACCTCCTCTTCAGAGACAAGGACATGCATCTCTTTCACGCTCCTTCATTAGTAAACAAACCAGGATAGATTGAAGCCCCTTTCTTCACGTCAGTAAGATACCTGCCTTTGGTTTCAGTGAAGATTCAGGCCCTAGCACCTGAAGTTTCTTCTGGATGGTGTTTCTTCTCTATAGGGTAATTTCATTTCCCTGTTGAAGACTTACAAGGGCGTAGTAACAAAAGCAAAGGCATAAAACGGTCCAGGAGGCATAGGCTGCTTTTGAGCCTGCAGCAGATATAGGTATGATATTATCATTTCAGACAAATACAGTCTACGTAACGTGAACGGTTTCAGTACGCTTGCACTCTGCCAAAAGCCAGAAAATGGGACCTCCATTTTATGACCAGATGGAAAAGAAAAACAACAAAGACAAGAATTAAGAGAAGGAACTTTTCCTTCACCTAAATTTTATTATTTTGCAACTCCTTCAGGTGGCCACAAGGAATTATCAACACCCTCCTCTCTCCTCCCTAACCCCCCCCCACCAAAAAAAAAAATAAAAAAAAAAGAGAGGGACATTGTGGCATAGAGGTATAATTTCAGTTCACACCAGAAGACATTCTTCTCACTGAAGTACAGCTAAGCCCCACAAAGCATCAAAACAAAACAAAACGAGCCAAAAAGAGATGTATTTACGAGTTCGTTTCACGTGCCGGCATTATTTCCTTGTCTGGTCACGCATTCAGGGCAAGATCTATCTGGGGGGGAACGTGTAATGCCGTGCAAGGTTGTTTGGTGGTATGAGCGACAACATGACTTTAAAATTTTGAGCTGTTTGTATAGAAGCAAAGTACAAAAGAGTACACTATCCCCGAGGACAACGTAGAAAGTACCTGTTGCTTCTCAGGTTTAAAAGCTAAAAGGTGTAAGCAGCTGTCTGAGTACCATACTGACGTATACATGAACGTTTTCCTCTCCAATGTCCAAGTTGGAGTGCAACATTTTTCATCGTGCTCTCAGATCAGGATTCTGATTCTAACAATGGTTCCTAGTGCAAATTTCCAGAGAAGGGGGAAGCAAACCAGTCCTGACTGCTTTGAATGAGATGGAGAGAGCAAACAAACGTAGACGAAGAAGATAAACCTGTAACAATGTTTTCAGATAATTGCCACTGTCCAAAAGCTTTAGAGTGGTTGAATCCTTCAAAGTTCATTACTGAAAACTCCGGCAGCATCACTGAATTTGAAGGAGTAAGATAGACTTGCACCATCGCAGAGCCTCAGCCACAGTTTAAATGGGCACTGCCTCTAACTTCACAAGAATGAAAGAGAAGAGGTCATCTTTCTACCTTGTCAGCTACTGGCAGACCTAGAGAAAGAAAAAACAAGAGTTGTTCACATTAGGACGTAATGCTTTTTTTTAGGACACCTCACCAAATGGGTAATATTGTGTAGTAACCGGACAACAAATGAAAGGGAAGAAGGGGTAAAAGGTACTTGCACGGCCTTAATTTCCGTGGCAATTGACAACAACCACAATCCGCAATGATTTCTAAGTGCCTTACACCATTGACCCTTGAGGCACAAAAACGGGATTCCCACATTAGGTAAGGGGAGTACGATCCCTCTCAAAACACGAGAGTCTGGGGACCGTGACTGAGTACTGAAAATCTTAAGGTTAGGATGTTCACGTACCAGAAAGGAAACTCACATTTTAGCACTAAACCTAAGCCTTTCGAGGCAGGCTGGGAACCGGTTCTTTTTAACCCAGGGTCCATTTCAGCACCTTCAAAGCTAAAGAACTGGTTGACTGCTCTGTTGAATTGTGCTCCAGGCAGAAAGACTCACGTTCCTATTAACAGAAAGGGCTTAATAAAGAGCTTGCTTCTATCCGAAAGATGAGTTTTGGATTCAAACGTACCCTGTCCAAGATGAACAACTACCTTAACTTTGTGGGGTTTATGATCTGCATAAGAGATTTGTGACGTTAAGCTTCACAGCTTCTCCTCTGGATGCAGGAAGGAGGCTACAGATGCAGAAAAGGGCAAGACAACTTCCAAAACTTAATTGCATTGCCACAAAACTAAAGTAACATACGCCTGCAAGCACAGAAACTCCTTTGCAAACCAATACAGATTGGACATTAGGGCTAAAGAGTGCGGAAAGGACTGTTTCACAGCTGTATGCATACTGGCAAATTTAGGAGCCAGTCAAACAGAGATGAGAGTTTGAGATGCCAACCATGGCTTGGATATGGGGAGCACCATAGCACTTCCTCCGCAGAAGAGATGTTGCTGGGAAGCGCCCCGCACTCTGCGCCCCGCACTCTGCGCCCCGCACTCTGCGCCCCGCACCCTGCGCCCCGCACCCTGCGCCCCGCACCCTGCGCCCCGCACCCTGCGCCCCGCACCCTGCGCCCCGCACCCTGCGCCCCGCACCCTGCGCCCCGCACCCTGCGCCCCGCACCCTGCGCCTTTTTTTGCTCAGAATGACGCTTACCTTTGATAGCTGAGACTCTGTTTCGTAGAGCTTGGTAGGAAGTGCAATTCTCTTTAAGGTGCTGGACCTGTTCAGGAAGCAGTCCCCAGCTGAGACCCAGGCCTGAAGGGAAGATGACAGACTCCTCATACTGCTTTTGGCCTGCATCTTGTGAAAACAGTATTTCTTTTTTGAACAACAGCACATTCTCACGATTTCCACTTAGTCAAAGTAGCAATCTTCCCACCAGTATCCATCCCAACCTCTTTCTACTTACCACAAGGCCAAATCTGCATTCACATTAAGGCACCTTGTTCACACAGCCCATTTGTCAATCTTCCAAATACTTAAGAACCTTCTTCAACATCAGGCTGACCTGTGTGCACTTGGGCTTGTGAAGCCTTTTTTTGTTTCTTTTTTTCTTCCAGTGCTTGGAAGGGAGCTTAGAATCCACCTAAGTAATTTCACAGAAAACAGACAAGGTGAAGGAAGTACTCTGACTCCTCAGCAGTAACAACCACAGAACCCAGGAACACTTACCTGCTGTCTTCTGAACTTGAGTCACTTCCAAAGTGCTTCGCAGTGAAATAGTGCCACCAGGGTTTTTCTGAAGAAGGCACCACCAACGTAACTAGCTCATAGAGTCTCTAAAACTATTTCACAGAGAGGGCAGAAAACATGAAGGAAAAGCAGCCTAGTAGGGAACACGGAGACCAATTCACCACGAGAGAAAAACACCCCAGGCTACCCATGCCTCAGTCTCCCCTGGGGAGGCAATTCCCCCACAAGTCCTCAGGCTTCCTATATAGCAAAGGTCAAATGACCCACACCTGGCAGGTTTCACTTAACAAGGGCGGAGCCAAGAGACCGTGTGGAATAAGCTCGTCTACCTGGCTTCAAAGTTTTAAGGTCTATTGCTCCTTATTGCTAGTAGAAATAACCTGACAAGGGGCTTGGTGGTTACAGCTGACCTAATGAATTAACTACAAAAGGTGCACAAGGGTCATATTTCTGTTAGTCATTCTGTGAGCAAAATTAGTACAGAGCCTGTTAAAAAAATCAATACAAATAAATAAAAGAAATGAATAAAAAAGAAAATGACCTTAAAGGCAAACTTGCCATCATAGATTTTCATCTGTCTAGTCATGACAGATAAAGAATTTAGCAATCAGAATTCCTTTTCTTGATATTAATGTTATTTACATTTTCTTCTCTGAGATCCCTTCTTTATGCAGGACTTTTCTAAATCTAGCCCCGTGACCTCTGACTACACTATTTATAGAATCATAGAATATCCTGAGCTGGAAGGGACCCATAAGGATCATCAAGTCCAACTCCTGGCACCGCACAGGTCTACCCAAAAGTTTAGACCACGTGACTAAGTGCACAGTCCAATTGCTTCTTAAATTCAGACAGGCTTGGTGCAGTGACTAGTTCCCTGGGGAGCCTGTTCCGGTGTGCGACCACCCTCCTCTCGGTGAAGAACCTCTTGCTGACGTCCAGCCTAAACCTTCCCTGCCTCAGCTTAACACCGTTCCCGTGGGTCCTATCACTGGTGATTACGGAGAATAGGTCAGCACCTGCCTCTGCACTCCCCCACGCGAGGAAGTTGTATGTTGCAATGAGGTCCCCCCTCAGCCTCCCCTTCCCCAGGCTGAAGAGGCCCAGTGACCTCAGCCGCTCCTCATCCGGCTTCCCCTCTAGGCCCTTCACCATCTTCGTCGCCCTCCTCTCGACACTCTCCAGCAGTTTAATGTCCTTCTTGTACTGTGGTGCCCAGAACTTCATGCAGTACTCGAAGTGAGGCCGCACCAGCGCAGAGTAGAGCGGGACAATCACTTCCCTCGATCGACCAGCAATGCCGTGCTTGATGCACCTCAGGATATGGTTGGCCCCCCTGGCTGCCAGGGCACACTGCTGGCTCATGTTCAACTTGCTGTCAACCACCGCCCCCGGATCCCTCTCTGCGGGGCTGCTCTCCAGCATCTCGTCACCCAGTCGGTACGTATAGCCAGGGTTGCCCTGTCCCAGGTGCAGGACCCGGCACATGCTCTTGTTAATCTTCATGCGGTTGGTGATCACCCAGCTCTCCAATCTGCCCAGATCTCTCTGCAAGGCCTTTCCACCCTCATCTGAGTCTACAACTCCTCCAAGTTTGGTGTCATCAGCAAATTTGCTCAAAACACCTTCTAGTCCTACATCTAATATTGAGGGAAAGGCTGTGGATGTGGTCTACCTTGACTTCAGCAAGGCTTTTGACACCGTTTCCCACAGCATTCTCGTCAAGAAACTGGCTGCTCTTGGCTTGGACTGGCGTATGCTTTGTTGGGTTAAAAACTGGCTGGATAGCCAGGCCCAAAGAGTCGTGGTAAATGGAGTCAAATCCAGCTGGAGGCCGATCACTAGTGGTGTTCCCCAGGGCTTGGTGCTGGGGCTGGTCCTCTTTAATACCTTTATCGATGATCTGGATGAGGGCATTGAGTGCACCCTCAGTAAGTTTGCAGATGACACCAAGTTAGGTGTGTGTGTCGATCTGCTCGAGGGTAGGACGGCTCTGCAGGAGGATCTGGATAGGCTGCACCAATGGGCTGAGGTCAACTGCATGAAGTTCAACAAGGCCAAGTGCCGGGTCCTGCACCTTGGGCACAATAACCCCAAGCAGAGCTACAGACTGAGAGAGGAATGGTTGGAAAGCTGCCAGGTGGAAAAGGACCTGGGAGTGATGATGGATAGTCGGCTGAATATGAGCCAGCAGTGTGCTCAGGTGGCCAAGAAGGCCAACAGCATCCTGGCTTGTATAAGAAGCAGTGTGGCCAGCAGGGCTAGGGAAGTGATTGTCCCCCTGTACTCGGCTCTGGTGAGGCCGCACCTCGAGTACTGTGTTCAGTTTTGGGCCCCTTGCTACAAGAAGGACATCGAGGTGCTTGAGTGAGTCCAGAGAAGGGCAATGAAGCTGGTGAGGGGCCTGGAGAACAAGTCCTACGAGGAGCGGCCGAGGGAGCTGGGCTTGTTCAGCCTGGAAAAGAGAAGGCTCAGGGGCAACCTTATCGCTCTCTACAGGTACCTTAAAGGAGGCTGTAGCGAGGTGGGGGTTGGTCTATTTTTCCACGTGCCAGGTGACAGGATGAGGAGAAATGGCCTAAAGTTGTGCCAGGGGAGGTTTAGGTTGGATAATATGAAGAACTTCTTTACTGAAAGGGTTGTTAGGCATTGGAATGGGCTGCCCAGGGAAGTGGTGGAGTCACCATCCCTGGAGGTCTTTAAAAGACGTTTAGATGTAGAGCTTAGGGATATGGTTTAGTGGGGACTGTTAGTGTTAGGCCAGAGGTTGGACTCGATGATCTTGAGGTCTCTTCCAACCTAGAAATTCTGTGATTCTGTGAATTCCACCTTGCTACAACCTACTTTGAGGTAGTTGTAAGAGTGCTAAGGTCTCCCCTGAGCCTCCTTTTATCCAGGCTAAACAACCCCAGTTCCCTCTGCCATTCCTCATAAGACTTGTTCTCTAGACCCTTCACCAGCTTCATGGTTTTTCTTTGGACATGTTTTAGCACCTCAATGTCCTTCTTGTAGTCAAGGACCCAAAACTGAACACAGTATTTGAGATGAGGCCTCACCAGAGCTGAGTACTCCTTTTAAGTATTAAAAAGCTGTGATTAGGTCTTACTGGAGTCTCCTCTTCTCAAGACTGAACAGCGCCAGCTCTCTCAGCTTTTCTTCACAGGAGAGGTGCTCCAGCCCTCCGATCATCTTCGTGGCCCTCCCCAGGACCTGCTCTAACAGTTCCACATCCTTCTTTTACTGGGGACCCCAGACTTGGATGCAGTACTCCAGTGGGACCTCACAAGGGCAGAGCAAAGCTGTACAATCACCTCCCTCAACCTGCTAGCCACTCCTCTTTTAAAGTAGTGGAAAGGATTTACAGATTTGTTTCAACACAAAGGCACTGTTGGCCGAAGGGAAAAAAAATAATAAAAATAATAATAAATAAACAAATAAATAAAACATTTTGAGGAAATGTTTCTCAAGTAGCTATTACAGAGGTAGGCTGAGAGCCTTTTACTCCAACCGTCCTATCTGGAACTTGTCAGTGCCATTTATATCACTGGAAAATTAAAATAAAGGGACTGATTTGTCAACCAGCAGACTCCAGGCTTACTGAAATAGTCAAGGGAACTGCTTTGGAGCATAACTACATAGAGGTGACATAGACTGTGTCATGATATAAACACAGTTGCAGGCACCCTTCTTTTTCTGCCCTAGAAAGACACTCAGCATCAGCTGTTGTACAAGCACACCCAGCTTTCTCTGTAAAATAAATCTATTCAATCCTGACAAAATAATTCAAGAGAAATGAGGAGTCAAACAGAGCTGGTCTTATGAGGATGTAACATAATTAATTTAAAATTACTTATTTAGTGAAACTGTAATAATCTGTGTTACGTCATCTCTCCAGATGACAGGGTTATTAGCTTCAGGATGCCTGAGGGTATGGAATAGGAAAGAACTGTGGTTAAATAGTGGGCATGTACATTCCACATGTAACACATCAATACCCTCTCCCTCTTTCCTCCCCATCACACCCCTTGGCCATACCTCCTTGGTCTTTTACCTGTTTGGCTCATGGTATGTATTAAAAAACTACCAACAATCAAAGTTCAGTACAATCACTTATTACTGTCTGTGAACAATATTAATCAGAACTTAATTTCAGCTGCCACAACACAGTGTAAAATACAAGTACTGTCTTCAAATACTTCCTGATTTTGTCTTCCAACCTCCCAGGTTTTCATTAAAATTACCCAACTGAACTGCATCTTGTGTTGTTTAGGTCAGATACACTCGATGTTTATCAAATAAGCAAAATAAATAAATAAATAAATAAATAAAAACAGACTAAGAAATGAATATGTTAATGATATTAAATGTTGGCCTTGGGGCACAGCAAAGGCATAGGATTCAAAACAGCAATAAAATAAAAAAAATATTTTGTTTATCCTTCAAAATGTAAACATTTTTCATTGTGACATTTAGCTGCTTATAAAACACAACACTATAATCCTTAGACAGTCTAATAACACTCCTCAGTACCTTGCACCTGAATTTCTAGCAGCTCATCTGCTTTCACATCCCATGCTGCTCTGCCCATAGGACCACAGGTCCTTCTGGGAAGGGGCCTGGATGACATCTCTCCAGCTCAGGTTCCTTGCCATGGAGTGCAGAACTGGAGGACTTGGCTAGGGATGCTTATGTCACCTTATCCTTGCCTGGGATCACTATTATGCTAACAGCTCCATACTGCACTGAAGAGCCTCTGTATAAAGCTCCAGCAAGCAGGCATGGGTAGAAGACACTGGCAGCATGGCTGTACTGAATCCAAAGTCAGGGGCACTCTTAGCCATGGGCAATACTTTATTCTAAACATCTTTTTAGGCATCTTTAATCCCCCTATCATTTTGCATGCTTTTTTTTTTTTTTTTTTTTTTTTTTTTTTTTTTTTTTGTCCTGAAGAGAAAAATAGATGCATACCTACTGTACTCAAATTCAGTTATCATAAGCTTTATGTTATTATCTGAAAAGGTACCTATAATTTCAGTAAGTTTCAAATTCTATTTTAAAACAAATTCACTGAATTATTTGCAAGAGGCTCAGAAATTAGCTCTAATTTAGCGTTCAACATCAACAAAATCAGTACCTTGTACCTTTAGCAATCTGTCCATGTCAGTTTAGAGAGAGGAAGTACTGCATCCAGAATAGAAATAGACATGTATTCCACACGTATGAAAGAAACAGAGATAATTAGAATTTGAACAACAAAAACAAGAATATTTCAGCAAGGATAGATCAGACTGAATCACTCAGAAGTATCTCTGGGAAAAGAAATACTTATAATGCCCCTCCATCATTCATATGTCTTTGGCTCTTTCTGGCCACATTCCTCGTATCTCAGCACAGAAACTTTAAACATAGGGGGGACGTTCCTGCAAAGGTCTCTCACATCAATTCTCCTCTGGTACTCACACCTAGTTTGTTCTGAACTCTGAGGCAGCCCATCTCTCTCCAGTGCCACCGTGCAGCTGGGTCCTCGTGCAGGCTCCCAGACAGCAGGAAGCACTCAGCAGCACGTTATAGCAGAGCCCCAGGGGAGCTGGAGCTTTCCTCTGTTTGTGAGCAACTCAGCAGGAAAGAAAACTTCCAGAAAAGAACTCTACTGAGAAATGTCCAGTCCCTGCCAAAAGGAGCTGGCACATTACCATTTTAATAGTCCTGCCATGCACGAGTACTCACTGGATCTCTGCAATTAAACACTTCTAGCCTTGAAATTGCTTTTGAAACAAGTCATACTTACTCCTTCATCTGGGTATGGACTGGTGATATCCCCTTGACTTTATCCCATGCAGTGAGTCATGGTCCTTGTAGTTCAACTCATGTCCAAAGCTGAAATGAATCATTCTTATTGTTTCTAGAGCTACCCATGGGCACTGGCACATATGAGTAAATTCAGCAAGGATGTTTTTAGGATTAAAGCATCCTTCTAATCAGAACTGGGAAGGATGAACTTTTTTATCAGCTGATCTGGCCTTTAGAGTCAAACTTATGACTTCGGTGATAACTCACATTTTATTGCCTTTTATTCCTCTCACTCCTATAAACCCAGAAAAGTATGCTCCAGGTTTTATTGCCCTTCTATAACACCAGGGGAGTCATTTACTGAGTTTCCAAACATTTATACTTTGAAAATTCACTTAAAGCAAAGATGCCACTCATGGTCTAGGCTGAAAAATAAAACCAGTACCTCTTTTGTTTGGTGGAACCCCAATTCATCGTGGTGTCCTGAGATACCTGACCAGTTTGATGGGTGTCAATGAGAAAATTAACAACTCTTGCTTAGAAAATAGGCATATAATTTCATATGGGTATTATGGGCAACAGAAAACATGGGGATCTGCCAGTCTGCATGCACAGGAACTTTTCATTTTTAAGAGGGCTTGCAGGGTTGGCATCGGTTGCATTTCCAGTATGTCAGCCTCTGTTACATCAACAAAGTAGTTGAATGTAGTGCAGTAATGTAGACTGAGCAGCAGTTTAGGCCTAGATCAAGTAGAAGGGAGTGCCAAGCTGTAGAAGAGAGGACAGCAAATATGGAAAATAATGAATTCAGAAGAGATTAAATGACTTTTTCTCAAAATCATGCAAGTCATTTGCAATAGAACAGAGAGACGAACCCAAGTCTCCCAAGTCCTAATTTAATAGCAACCATCCTTTTCTTTTGCAGCCTGCCTTCCTCCATTTACACTCTCAGAAAGTACAATGGTGGGAAAGCCACTGGCAATGTGATCTGAAGCGCACTGCAGAGAGCAAGACCAATCCTCAGGCTTGGGCAGACCTTGATGCTGTTTTATACTAGTGCTAATCAGGCAATGCTGAAAGGCAATTTTTGGATTTCATTGTTTGTGCAGTGTTCATGGATGCGGCACCTGATACATGTCATATGCAATTTGAAAGCTGATCTGTCACACAGATCTTGGTTGCTGGAATGGACGACAGAAAAAACTCAGGCTGAAGCTATGTGCTAATGTGATTGTGTTAAAAAGGTTAGATGAAAAGGAAGCATTATAGCTCTTATTATTATTATCACTAAGAAACATGCTTACAGACAGAAATATTTGTCCCTTTGGGCACCCAGATGCTTCCCTTTTGGGACTGATCTCTACCAGGACACCTATTTCAAATTCTACGGGAAGGTTATTCCATCCCACAGGTAATTTTCTAGAGCTGCTGGAAAAGAGGACTTATAAAGGGATTTTTTTTCAGGTAATCTGAGAACTACAGTCACCATTATCATCACTGTAATCAGATCTGGAAATTAGAGCTGTGGCTTGTCCAAGTGCTGCACTTTGTGAGGGAGGTCTTGGGACAGAGTCAGAGACCCAGAGAGGTTTTTCATAACTGACAGAGATTGAGGCTATACAAAATATTTTTAATACATATCTTAGTGCCTTCAAGCCTCTACATTGTAAGTGATTTTAATTTTATAGAAAAGGACAATTACTCTGTTACAGGTTGTCCTCTTAGACTAGTTGTTACTGTTCAAGCATATTTTAGCCAATTCAACATCTGGCCAGAACAGGGCTTTGAAAGTACAATTTATGGTCTCTGTTGCCTTATAAGTCCATTCATAAGGAATAAACATATTATTTACTACTCAGCTGCTTTTATTTAGCATTGTCGTGGTTTAACCCGGCCGGCAGCTAAACACCACGCAGCCATTCGCTCACCCTCCCCCTCCCTCTCTGGGACGGGGGAGAGAAATGGAAAGTGAAGCCCGTGAGTTGAGATAAAGACAGTTTAATAAGACAGGAAAATAATAATAACAAAAGTAATAATAACAATAATAATAATAATAATACAATGGTGATAATAGGAAAATAATAATAATATGTACAAACAAGCGATGCACAATGCAATTGCTCACCACCCGCTGACCGATGCCCAGCCTAACCCCGAGCAGTCCGGCCCCCTCCCCCTGGCTAGCCACCCCTCTATATTGTTTAGCATGACGTCAGATTGTATGGAATACCCCTTTGGCTAGTTTGGGTCACCTGTCCTGGGTCTGTCCCCTCCCAGCTCTTACTGCACCCCCAGCCTGCCTGTTGGCAGGACAGAGCGAAAGGCTGAGATGTCCTTGGCTTGGTATAAGCACTGCTCTGCAACAATTAAAACATCGGGGTGTTATCAGCACTCTTCTCATCCTAAGCCAAAACACAGCATTCCACCAGCTACTAGGAAGAAAATTAATTCTGTTCTAACTGAAACCAGGACAATCATGCAGTAAGAGCAGAAAAGGAAGGTGGAGGAGAAGTGAAATCTTTCTGAGAGGGTGCAAGTTTTTCCTGATTTATGACATGTCAACTCCTCTCCGCTCAGCAAAGCAGCAGCTTACACTGGGCTCCTAGCAATGGCAAATGGAGAACAGCAAAGCACCAGTGGTAAGTGCACAACAGGTGAGTATGAGTCCAGTTGATATGTGAAGGAGACACCAGTCTCCTGGAATTCACCTGTGGTCCATCCAATGGACCATTCTGTCTCAGAGTATCCAAGACCAAGTGTTTCAGAGTAAGCACACTGATAGAGGGATACTTTAAACCTCACAGTAGATCTGCTCTCTATCTCTAATATTAGAAGTCAGCTCAAAGCCTGAAATCATGAGGTTTCATAATTTTCCAAAAGCTGTTTTAGCAATAATTATTAAAACACTGAATATCCTTTTTTTAACCATACATCCATATGTATATATGAGCTCTTTTTGTGTCTTGCCTGATAGTTTAGACCAACAAGATCCAGTGACAATAAGCTGCGCTGTTCAGTTAGCATTCTGTAAGATAGATTTCCTTTGATTAGGTTTAAATTTATTACTGCAATATTATATTGAACATCTGCTTCTCCTTGTGTGAAGCAGATGTTTTTAGGAGAGCTCCTAATAAAGCCATTGGCTAAGAAGTCACGTCTTACAACACTTGAAAATAAAGGAGGAAAAGAGTTACAAAACTTACCGAATATTATCATGAAATTTTTAGAAGTTTTCAATAAAATTTGAGGACAGGACAAAAAGGATACAGACTTCAGCTACTTTCCAGTAGTGGTGGAAACCCAGAGGCAGCAAGGCTCTTTTAAAGCACGTTGGTTCCATTAAAAAACAAGGAATTCATTGTGAGTGTTTAACCTCAGTCTTATGCATAGCCAGGCAAAACAAAGCACACTACTGCCCAGCCAATTTATTTGGCAGTGCTGAGGCATATGTTCCTTCAAAAAACAAAAGCAGACTCTTCACTCTGGGATTTTGGATTGCCTGTCTTTTTACTGCTTGATTGTAATTACCTTTGCATACTTATCTATACTGTTGTGTACATGTATGTCTGTCACAATAGCTGCTTAGTTGTGGAGGTGTCTGGGGACATGGAGCTGCTCGTTTCTGTCAGCATCACATGGAAATGACTAATTTTGGTACTGATTGTGCTCAGTGTTTTAGGAGCACGCCATCTGTTGATAAGAACTTTGTTACTCCCCAAATTAGACGGCACTCAAGAAGCCATAGTCTAGCTCCTGGGTATTGTAGGACCAATAAAACTGTGCTCGTGCACTGTGAATGAACAGCCTCCTCTGGCTGTTCTTTGTATGAGCTCTTCACAAAGCCCTTACATCGTGCAGTAAGTGTTTCCGCAGTAGTCTCACTGATTTCAATGGCACTTACTCAAGTAGTAACACAGTGTGAATAAGGGCATCCATCTGGTCCTTGGAGATGTAGCTGCATCAGCTGAAGGATCTGTCAAGCATTCCCCAAGCAGTTTGCTCGCAGACATAAAGGCTAGCACAAAATTAGGCCAGGGAGTATGCCGATAAAGCAACAGACAGAACAATCTGAGCAATAGATAAAGACCCTGTTACAATCCAAGAGTGGTTCCCCAGTGTAATTAGGAAGTGCACTGTTATGCAATTAAGAAAATTAATTAGAAGTAAATGTTTAGGGAGTGCAGGTTGAAGACATGTTGCAGCACAGTCTTGTCTAGCTTTGTAATACTCTTAAGATCTTCTGGTGGTGTAATTGGTGTTACAGTGTCTCTGAATGGACTGTATTCCCAGACTTCTGTATTGACCACTCCAGTGGCAGGTAGCATGATTTACTACATATATCAGAATACTCTTTCTTACCAAAACCAATACTGAAACATTCAGCTCTCTTTTTGCTCAGTGCAGTAAACCCTTGTGGTCTGACAAGGTTCTGAATAGTTCAAGCTGGACACCCTCAACAAGGTCTCTATTCTAATTTATTTGCCTCCATCCATCAATGGTTTTGAGTTTAAGGATGGGAACATTTCCTCTTCAAGCATCCTCAAGCCAATTATCATTACATTGTCATATACTTTTAAATGAAATAAAGATGTCCGGGCAACAATATTCTGTGTACTTCCCCTTCTCCTCTCCCCCCCAAGGAATCCCAAAATTGAAGTGTTCATTCAGAGTAAAATAGAATTGCAACAGAAGAATAATACTCCTGGCATTTGTGAAAATTTTGTCTGTTCCATGTATATGAATTCAGAGAAGCAATGTCCCAGCTTGACACCTATCTCATTTTTCAAGATATGTTCTTGTGTATGCTGTTTACTAAATGAACCTTGTCTTCAAATATGTACATCCCATTTGACAATAGGGCATCACAATTATGTAGCACCTTTACATCACAGAATGGTGATAGGACATCAGGTAGTGATGAGAGCAAGAGCCTTAAAACTTGAATAATATTGGCAGTCCTATGGACAAAGCTGGCTAAAGGCTTATTATGAGGATGAGCAAAATACATTATATCAGTGACTGTGTTTCTGGCATCCCCTGGGGTGCAAGACCCACAGACCTTTGCCAGTGAGTCATTTGTATTAAGCTCCTGCCCTTGGTTGGCCCTTCTTTTGGGGTCAAACCTCAGGCTACACTGCTGAGCCTCCCAGTGGGGCTCCTTCTTACTCTGGCTTTCTGTTTTTGTGGTATGTGAATATTTGCATTTGCTTAGTGCAGTGGCATTGCTTCCAGGGAAGGAATGGAGAAGAGCCTCTGCTGCAACATCACTGCTGGGCTACATGGTAGACCCCAGCCTGGAGACTGGAGATGCTGACTAGAATCATCTGCAGAGAGAAGGGCTTGAACCAAAGTTTCTCACATCCATCTTAGTCAAATGCTTAAACAACTATACCGCCATGTAGGGGAAGAGAGTGAAAGTGGCAGGGAAATAACTTCTCCATAGACAGGTTTCAGATGAAAGCAGTGCTGTCACTGTATTTTGATAGGAACTGGATTCTCCGTATGTACTTCAGGCATACTCTGATATGTCTCTCAGACTGGATCTCTCAGGGGACGTCTTTCTAGAAAAACACCTCATACTTGGAACCTGGTTGGCCTTGAGTCTGAGCTAGATGCCAGAAACTAAAAACTGTCAAAACTGATAAATTTCTGCACATGTAGAAAAACACAGCCTTCAGGGATGTCAGCAGCTCCAGCACAAAATCTGCAGCACATTCAAGCTGAGACATCTCCACGGGCAAGTGGCAGCTGAGCACAGGCAAGTCTGAACAATGCAGCTGTGGAGATAAGGTCTAAATTCAGGTGATGGGAAATTTAAGTGAGTGGAGCAAAGATACCCCTGAAGCCACTAGCGAAAAGGAGAACAGGACCTCAAACTCCTAATTCAGAAGGCTATACTTAAACTTTCTGCTAACTTGGCAGAACACAAGGAAATCCCTCGTGTGACCCAAACCATTTTTAAAGTCCTGATTTTTTTCTCATTACTGGTATCACCATATGAAGCTTCTTTATTGCTTGTGCACTTGTCAGCTCGGAAACTAAAATTTGATTAGTTAATTCCTCTTTCAAGTTCTCATACACCAGACCAGCTTGTCTGAAATTCAAATGTTATCAGTCTGTGTACAAACACACAAAAAACATTCCAACCCCGAACCAAGATGAGTTCAAATTAAATTAACTGGTAGAAGGTTGGCACTCTCTGTTGGAATCAACTGCACATTCATTATTGGCAAGCTCACAACTGCTTCTTCCTATAGCTTGTTCTCTCAGGACTTTCACTAAAGGTGTGCTACAGATTGGAGGCCGGATTGGTACTTCATCATTTCCTCATTTTCCTTTAATTTCCTTTCTTCTGTTTCATTAATTCCTTCCTGATTCATTCTGAAACTGGTCATATTTTCCTCTTCTCCTGTATTGACAGTTCCATGTCCCAGACAAGGATTCCCCAGCAGAAGAGGCCACACAACACAGTGTCCTTCAGAGTCTTTGTGTGACAGGATCTGCCCACCAGAAGACCAGAGAAGTGGCCATCACAGCCACAAATGCTGTTGCTCCCTTGCACGGAGCTGCCTGGAGATGCTGCAGTGGCTCACATAGCCCGGCTCCAGCACAGAATGAGAATAACGCTTTGTTATATGAGCACTGTTTTTCTTCATCTCTAACTCACCAAAAATTAATGGACAAACCTGATGAGCTTTTAAAACACAATTTAGCTTAAACTGTGTTGATCATAGAGCCCCTTAGACTCCCAAGAGATCCTACCTGCTTTGGCATGTGTGCTGTGTAAATTTACACAGCAGTCTAAGAGTATGATTACAGCTTGTGAAAATATGCACAGCTTTACGAATACATGCAGTTTTAAGCTAGCTAGCTTAGTGAGTGTGCCAGGTATCTTGCTGATATTGATGATCAAATAAAAGGTTTTCTTTCTTGGTCAAGCCTACATGGATGGCATTAAAGATGGATGATGTTAAAACCCAGGTGTCCAGAGAGCTGTGCACACAAGCTGGCCAAGGAGTGCAGGCTTAATTAGGCAGTTATGTTGTACAGAGCCAATAAGACACAGGAGTGAAAAATCTCAGGAAATCCCAAATTCTGTGCTATCTGTAGCTAGTAGTTTTTTTTCACATTTAGAGGAGGGTAAATAGATGTAGACAGTAATGCTTGCAGAGTTTTCCAAATAAAAGAAGACCATTTGCTTTTCTGAGTCAGAGCTGTGTATAATGAAGACAGTGCATGTGCCTTCTTCCCTGTAAGAAGCGAGAGTCAAAGAACAGTTTTCTCCAGTTCCTGCCATCATTTTGCTCCTGCACTGCTGAACACCTGATTCATTCAGCTTCTTGGCTGTCCTCCCAGCACTTGCTCAGGTGCTTCTTTCATCCATCTCCCAGAACTGTTCCTACGGATTATTTTTTCTGCCACACTCTTTTGCTGGCACACCCATCCCTCCCCAGGAACCATACCAGCAAGCCCTTCTGTTCACAACAGCACGTGATTTAGTGATTTTTATTTTTTTTTTTTTTTTGGGGGGGGGGGAGGCTGTGTTTCAGGTGAGACCTGCAAAAAATTTTCAAAGACAGAGGAGGGAGTTAATGAGCAGCCAACAGTAACAACTGGAGTAATTTGCTCTATTAAAGAACGAGAGGATTTTTATGCTGTATGTGCCAGTTACACAGAGAGATACAGACACCATGGCAACAAGCTTGTCAGGCAGCAGCAGGGCACTACTTTAAGATTAACTATCACTAGGGACATCATTAGTGGTGGAGAAACTTCAAAAGCTTTGGAATTTTGGTTCCTTTTGCAACCACAATCTCACTTGCTTTTATGAACTTCATTTGAATTTCCAGTCTGTAAACTTAAGATGGGATAACAATATCAGCAGACTGGGATTTTGGATGCATCCTCAATAAGATGGAAAAGAAAATCATGTTCATAATATCTCAGCATTTCCAAGCCTGCCCAGTTGTTTGAACTATACAGAAAAGAAGAACCAAAACATACAGTTGAGTCAGATTCAGCAGGATTGTCTGAAGTAAAGGAATGAAAAGGAGTTTGAAGAGGACTGTACCTTCTATGTGTATTCATTAGCCACGAATCTGACCATTACCCTGTAGTGATGTGAAAGGAGAGATCCCTCTGCAGATCTCCCATTCTGGGAGTATGAGCAGATAACAAATAGCTGCCTATACAAGGTGGATTCCTTTTATACTTCTAGCTCACAGGCAGAATCCCAAATCCCAGTGAGTGTCTTGCACCTTGTACAAATATTTACAGTGGTGCAAAGCTGATGTCAGTTGCTGATGTGGTAAGAGTTACACCAATGGAAAGTTCTTCTGTCAGGAACCACAAGATGATTAATATCGGTCTAATATAAATTATGTTTTAGAGGAGCGATGTAGAGACTTCGAGTTTTCAGTTTAGTAGGCTGCAGTGCACATGAAAACATTTCTACAGGGAAGTGGAGAGTGAAAGAAAAGCTTTGAAAAACCATCAAAGAATTTCTGTGGGGGTCTCTTTTGCCCCCACCTCATTTATAAGGTGTTGATCATGCCACTTAGCAAGGTTTTCATTGTGACAGAGAACGTATCACAAATAGGTGAGCCTTTGTGTTTTACCTGCATTATAATTTCCCATAACTGAGCTACTCAAATCTAACAGGAGCAACCAGCGCTTCTCAGATGTGATAACGAAATATGGCCAAGCACCAAGGTACAAGAGTGCAGGGAGTCCAGACACCCACACCCTGGCTCAGCCCACCAAAACCCACTGCTTCCACAGAAGCTGCTAGAGGCACTTCAGTCAATAGGCATTACAGCCCCATCAGGACTAACTGGGAGATTTAATGAGCACAGACATTTGTTCCTCTTGCTGCACAAGCAAGGAAAATAGGGGGACTTTAATCATCTTTTTGCAGATGCATCAAGAGAAAAAGAGAAGTGCATTCAATCCCTTGAAAGGGCTTATTTTTGAGCAATTGTTGTCTGAAACCTGATACTCAAATGCTGTCCTCAAAGAATAAATGAAAGAGGAGGTGGCTCCTCTGGAGCTGCCTGCTTCCCAAAGATAAAGGAAGATGGAGTGCAGCACTCTGCCCATGCTGTACAGGAGGGTGAGAGTCATTGAGATAACTGTGAGAATTACTGTGGTGGGGGCATCTTGTTTGATGTAAGGGGAGAACTGGGATCATGCAGTGGGTTTCTGTGTATATGAGAGTTTTCCCAGTCCTGTTTAGAGAGGCTTCTCTGTGATCATAATTGGAATGAACTCATGAATAGTGCATGTGAGCAGAAAGCAAATCCGAAGCTGCAAGCTGTTAGCTCACCCTGCTGCATGGTAAGTAAGGAGACGTGTTGCATACTCAAGATATAGGGCAGAGAAGGACAAGTTCATCTTACCAAACAGGCAGAGCACTCACTAGAAAATTCTCAAGGTTTTTGAGACCTCAGCTTGCCCCAGGCTTCTCTGTTTTCCAGGCAGGTGGAGGTATGTAGTTGTCTATTGTTGCTCAGGAGGCAAATATCTACCCCAAGAAACTGGTGGCAACCCAAGACAGCTGTGTGCATGTCATGGCTGGTGATAAATGGACAGCAACAGCAGGGTAAAACCTACAGTTCCCCACTGGCTGATTTTATCCTGCATCCTGAACTAAAAGGTATTTATTTCTCTTTTACTGGGAGAGGACTTCCAAATGACAGAAGTGAATACCGTCGATTAGGAAGGTAGAGGGACACACTGCTACAGGCTGTGCTCCCCTTTTAGTCAGACAACTGTAGCCAGTACTAACAAGAAATGCTCAGAGATGCCAAACTGAGGCTTGGGGGCTGTCACAAGGCATTTCTTCCTGCTTGCAGAAAGAACTCAGGAACAAGTGGGTGTGGAGAAAGGCAACTCTTAAGCACACTCTTGGAGGAGAGGTAGACAGAGCCTTAGCCCCATGTCTGCCCTGGGGACACAACCCTTTGCCTGCATTCCTCAACTCCCAGGGAGAAGTGTCAAAGATATGTCACCTTGTCAGATCATTACTCGAAGTTACAGAAATACTTTTCTGATTGCTAAAAAGACTCCTAGATTATCTTGATTGCATTGCTGTGCTATTATCTGCTCTTCATAATACCATGAAATTAAACACAGAGAATTTTATACTTTTAAAGGTTTTACAAGATTTTCGGAAAGCATAGCACTGTTATCCAGTGACTATTAACTTCTTCTCTGAATCATGACCCACATCAGTACATCCTTCATACACTCGAACTCGACAGCTCTCTACATGCACCTGTCAGATTCCTCCCCCTATGCTTGCCTTTATGAGCTTCTGGGCTTCCATCCTCTTCTCCTAAAACTCCAGACCCCACCTCTGGACACCAAAATACAACTATGGGCAAGAATTCAAAGGAGAAAATGTCAGTTGAAGTAACTTTGGTAACTTGTGGAGGAATTGCAATATGTTTACTTAATTCCCTGCTCGGGTTTGGGGCTGTGTCCACACTCAATTTCCCTGGGCTCTCAGCAGCTCATCTGAGGCTGAGCTCTTAACCCCTAGCTTCTGCGGGCACTTGGCATAGCCAAAGAGGACAACTGGCTAGTAAGGGAGTTAGTCAGAGCAGCAACACAAATTTTGGCCACACTCTGAGTGTGGGCTTCTCTCTGTGAAGCACATGCTAGATATTGCTGTCAGCAGAGATCCCTTCCTGGATTTTGAACTCTGCTGAATTTCTATGCATAGTTAGAAGTCAAATCAAAGCCATCTGGCTCAATCTGTGGTATCTGTGGTAAGTCAGAATTTGCAACAGTTCAGCATAAAAAAAAAAAAAAAAAAAAAAAAAAAAAAAAAAAGGAGGTTAGGATTAGGTTTGTTTTATTTATTGGTTTGGGTTTTCTTTCAAGAGTGTATTTACTTTCTAACTGACAGGAGATCACTTCATTTTTAATGGGCTTAGAAATAACTTGCCAGCAATAAAAAACAAGTTTCTGTCTCTGCTTTCCATAACAAGAAGTCAAAGTAGCGATGTTACATTCAGAGGTCTCTGCTGAATTCATTGATCGTAGTTCAAACCAAAGTGCAGCACAGCCACTGCGGGAGAAGCAGAACAAGAAGTCAGACCATCTGGAATGTCCATAGGGTGCCACCAGGGCACTCCACGATGGCTCTGGGAGAAAAAGCTTGGAAAGACCGTCGCCGTGTTGTAATCTGCTTTATGTTAAGGGTCCATCTGCTCTCAAACTTCATGGAAATTCTTTGCCAGGTTTGGCTTCAGACAATGCAAGTGGGGCCTCTTTCAAGGCAGGACCTGTTCTGCAGGGCAAGCTGCATGGTCTTTGAAAAATTTGAGATTATGCAACATACACTTTCAGCTAGATTTAACTAACTGTGACTGAAGGTCATGGGGCTTCCTAGCCATCTTCTTTCCTTTCAGTCAGTCCTCATCTGGAAGGATTAATTGGATAGACCTCTTGGGGTCTCTTCCAGCTGTTTCCTGAGATATATTTGTATTCTGCAAAGGGAAGACTCAAGCTGATTGCTTTTATAAAAGCTTCAACAGGAGAAATTTGCATGAAAAATAATAGGAAAAAAAGAGACCTGGCATTTTAAAAGGCCTCTTCTAGTTCTGGCAGATTGTTCAGTTCATTCTCTGCCAGACAAGAATATTTTCTTGCTGTGTGTTTTCTGATGAGGTGACCACTGCCTTCCAAAGCAGACAGTGAAACACACTGTGTAAACACCTTCTCAAGAAACCTTAGGTATTTTGAGTATATAAGGTAAACATTCATTCTACTACTTCAGACAAGTCTTCTGAGCTGAAGAGCCTTGCAATATAAGAGATGTTTCCCTTTGAATCATTGTCATGTTTACTACTTTATGTTAAAGAAATATTCTACTCCAGTCCATTACTGTATCTTAAAAAACATGGTATTTTAATCCAACCAACCTCACCTCTGCTAAAGAGAGCTGGACAACACCACTCTTTTCTTTATCTAGGAGATGGAACAGTTCTGAAAAGGAGAAGAGAGTAAAAAAAATAAATAAATAGATGTAAACCACAGAGTTTGGCATGTCTGACAAAATGTAGAGGACTGGCCTTTTGCCACAGTCTAGACTGGTTCTGTGAGAGAATACTACAGCTGTTCTTTCCCCTTATGAGTAATTTGTATACCACTTCATAGGGTAGAACAGTTAGATTTACAGCGGCAAACTGAGAGTTTGGCAGCAGGACAAGGACAGCATCCGACGCAGTAGCATCTGATATGATACAGTAACAAACCTGTAAATCAGATCTGAATGAGGACTGTAAGTGATAAATGGTACCATCTGTAGGAGATGGGACAACTTGGTGGGCAGAGCACTGAACATAAAGTGGAGATAACTGTAAGGCAGAAGATCATGGTAGGTTATGAAAACATATCCTCATGCTCCATGATCATTCAGCCAGTAAAGCTTTTGCTATTTCTCTTCTGATTTCTCAGACAAATGCATTTTTGCTGGCACTCTCCCATTTCTGTGCAATCTGTTACATTCACAGTTAAAAAAATCAAAAATTTAATGAAAACCCAAAATTGTCAGGAATCCCCCTTGACTGACAAACAGATGCACTTACTGAACAGGGTCTCTAAGCGGATCATACAGGCCACAAAACCATCAAAGTCAATGGTCAGCTTGCTGCAGGCATAGCGGATGGCAACGCTGTGCTGCACCTGACTGTTGAGCGTGAAACCTGAAGACATGAGAAGAACAAAAATCACTGCCACAGCAGATTAATATGCTGTCTTTGATGCGACTTATCCATGAACTACTGCAGCTGCGGGCAGAGCTGGGTTGAGGACTGTTCCTCCCAGAAGGTCTGCTGGACTCCATCACTCACCTCTGCTGTGGGTCCTTTCCAAAGCCCATTGTGCTGGGTGAAGAGAGTCATGAATTTCTTCCACAGCATTTTGTCAGACTGCATATTTCACGTTGTTTCACAGCATAAGCAGTCCTATGTTCCCCAGATAAACCCCTAATTAGTCAGTCTTGGTGCAGCATCTGAATAGCAGTGATTGCAGTAGAGCCAATTGCTCACATAGCACATTGGGTTGTATTCAGGCCCATGGTAGTGATATTTCTGTCTCTGGATCTTTCACATAGACTCCACTGAGCATGAAAGATCAAAAAATAGTGGTTCTGTAGATACCACTGAGTTGGCTAGCACTGCTCCAAAAAAAGAGGATCTGGCTTGGTCATGACTTTATCACACTTGCACCTTCTCTACTGTAGAGAAAGATGGTGGGAGGAAATAAAGGAAAAGGAAGGCTTGGACATAGTTCTGAAAAGGAACAATTATGTTAGGCAATAATGAGGCCAAAAATAGAACAAGCAATAATCAGATGCATAAGAAATGATCACAGCATGGACAAAAATATCAATGGTTCCAAATGCAGAACAGAGGGTGGGTTTTGATGTCTATAACAGCAAAAGGACATGGCAGTGTGTGACTGTCTGGACAAGAGAATGGCAGTTGCAGTGCTGTGATCTAGGAGATGGGAGAGAAGTAAAGCCGTGAAAAGTCTCTACTGTTCTGCTGGTGCTTGTTTTTAGTGGGGGATAGCATCAATCTGATGGTGTCCCTAAGCAGTGCACTCACCTGCCTCTCTGAGGGCATTTTGCATCTCGTGGGCATTGATGGCACCGGAGTAGTCACTGTCCACCTTCTTATAGATTGCCTGCAGCAGAGGAATGAGGGAATTTGGAAATAGGTCTTCAATTACTCGCAGATACAACCTCAGGTTCCTGATGTCTGGGGCCAGGGGCTGCCCCTACCAGTCAAAGCTCTTTGAAATGTTAATGAGCAAAGGAAACATTTTAAGTAGCTACTGGCAAGTAACGCAGACTGGGAAACACATTCCCATGGGCTGGCAGTCTGCCTGCCTCCATGTTACATGGTGGCAGGCTGTTGAGGAAAATATCCTATCATTTGGCAAACACTGCAACAGACAAAGTCCATTTTGCTTAATATTTCAGACAAGATGACAGATGCTTCCCACTGCCAGCAGGTTTATTATCCAGAATTAGAAACCACCCAGACCTACAGCTCAGATTGGAATTGGCTCTCAGGGCTCACTCTGCAAACACCAGCCCCAGGACAAAGGAGAAATGAATGTCTCTTTGTGAGCCTCCAGGACAGATGCTCTCTGCTGACCACCATCAAGCATGATAGCAGCAGACTTGTCTGAAAAGGATGTTATTAAACAAAGCAGGTCCAAATTTGATGTTCCTTTAGACTGCTTGATTCTGGGTGAACTTCTTGGGATATTATATATTTAGTCAGAAAAAAAAAAAAATTCTGCATTTGTGCAAGGTTTTAAAAATACAAAGACAAGTTTTGATAGGTCCTAAAAATATGTTTCTTGTGCATGCTAGGGCTCAGCTGGCAATGTAACATACCTCAGCAGCAGAGACATGTTCATATGAGCTTTAATAGAGCAGGCAGCAGAGAGCTGTCTTTGCCAACAACAAAAGAGCATTAATCTGGTTTTCCAGAAGGTACTGTGGATTACGGAGAACCGTGAGGAAGTGAAAGAAGATCTGCTGGTGCCCTCTTAAATCAGAGATGCTTCTGAGCCCTGGAACAAACTTCAGCTATGAGAAGGAAAACTTCCATATACATATCTTAACCCTTCTCATTGTTCTGCATCTGCACTTCAGAGTTGCAAGAGAAGAGAGAAAAGTCAGAAATGTTATATTACCAAATACTTTTGAATCTTCATCCAAAGAGTCTTGAATTCTATAAGTCCCAAGGAGCCAGTCCCATTAGTCTGGATATGTTGAGGAATGGTTCAAAAGTCAGAATTTGTCTATCCTTAGCAAAACATGAGAGCAACCAGTTCAGATAAAAGTAGATCACCCATGCCCACAGCTTTATATTTCCTTAACTACAGGTATGCCAAGAATTTCAAGGCTATATGCAGTCTCAATTAATGACATATGGATTGATAAATATACAAGCACAATTTTATATAGTTAACAGTAGGTTTAGGTCCTCTGGAAAACAAAGGACTTTGAAAAAAAAAAAAAAAAAAAGGATTGGCTTTGTAGTGGACAAGTGTTAGAAACCAGAGAGAGGAAGGAACCGCAGAGAGTCAACAGTAGGCTACACAGTGCTTACCCATGTCTCTGAACTTCCCTTCCTATGGGAAACTATGCAGAAACAATGAGTTGGCCCCCATGACACTGTACTTTTTGAGCTGCTCTTTTGGTTTGGGAAACTGTGGAGTGCAGGGCAGAGGCATCAGTTCTCCTAATAGCCAGTGCTCCACAGCTGATCCCTTCTGACCTCAGCACAAACACATCACGAAAACAACACTAGTACAATCCTGGCAGCACAGCTCTTGACCCTCCTACTGCACTAACTGCCTTCCCCATGCATCAAAGTAGCACTGTTCAGACAGGCTGACCTCCCCTTTCCCTCTGGCTACTCATAGATCATTAGCTCCCATATGTCCCACAAACTTTACAGAAGGGGAAGAGCTCTCCAGCCTGTCTCTGTTGCTTTGAGCTCTGTGGTCTGTAAGCAGTACCTGATTTAGAGATGGAAGCTGGGGGTGTGCTTGAAACCTATCTCCTGCCAAGCAAGCTGTGTACATATCTGAAACTGTACCAGTGGTGCATCCAGGCAGAAGGTTCCTGCTTCTCTTCCTCTATTTTTCGGAAAAAGTTTAAGCAATGCGAGACACAGATTAGGTGAGAGAAACAGCTGAGGATTAAATGGTTCAGGTTTCTGACACCCTAAGCATATAGATGCTTGGCTCAATTTTATGTTCCCAGACAATAGAAGTATAAACTTAGCCTTATCTTGTTAAGAAGTTCTGCTAAGGAATTCCAGAAACTTTAAAGAAGATGAAATGACGTTCAAAGGATACATCTAAAAGGCTGATCATCTCCCTGCAAGTATTAATGTTGAATCCATCACTTTTAATATCCTTTCCTGTACAAAACAGAAGTCAAAGTCAGAAATACTTTTAGACAAATACTTTTCTGCAGGCCATCCAGGTGCCAGCTGCCTTAAAATCTTGATAGTAAAGCAAGTGCTCTGCCATTTCTTCAACTATTTCCTTCCAACTGATTTACATGGATTTTTAAACAAAGAAGCAGGAGATGTTCTTGGTTTTGGGAGTGGTAAAAGTCTATCACCCATATTAGAAGTTCAACAAGCCAGGAAAAGCCCAGCCGGGATGAAAACCTCATTTTTTTTTCATTGTCCTTAGCTGACAAAGCTGGGTTTTGTAAGCATAGATCCCATTTGTGTGCTAAAATACTGACATGAAGATGTTCACTCTGGAGAAAAGAACAACTTTGTCTCATCACTTCAGCCCCTGCCTTTGAGCTCCATTCAATGCAAAGTACATAACAATACTCACTCTTCGCCAAAACCTTATTTAGAATAGTTTGAAGTTCAATTGCAGTCACTTCGCAGTCCTGGACAGAAAACAAGTTTTAGGTGTTAGCATGAAAAGCATTTGAAGCAAACTAAACTCATTCACTGTCAGACATCAGCATTATTTTACTTCCATCCCTACCCGAGGGCAAAACCTTCTATTCTTTTTTTAACACCACCATTGCCAGCTGACATCGCATAGATGTTCCTCAGAAGCCATGAATATTTCCTACCCTTTCAAGTGGGAAATACAAGGTTTTTTAGGTGCCATAGGGACATGACTGAGTAAATGTTAACTTTTTAGCAGGTTTGACTGAGTTGAGGATTTTTTCAGCTATAAAAGTTCAGAAGAGTATTTGAGATTTTCCAGGCTTAAGGAAACTACAGTCAAAAAATAAAATTCCCCTCTCAAAACTCACAAAAGCCTTTCTAACTAATAAGGTGTTTTTCCTCTTCATTGACACTGGCCACTTGTTCATTAAGAGCAAAGTAGTAGCCACAGGTTAGCATAGCAGCCAGTGGATACTGAGGTTTATAAAACACAGTAAGGGAGCGAACATTCCGCCAACAGCTTTCTGATTCCTGGACTTCTAAGCCAAAAGGAAGAAATTGGCCAAATAGCCAATTGTCAGAATTATATGCTAGCTCCAAGAGCAATTTATTTCACTATGCAATAATATTTTCACAGTCCTCACTCCCATCACCCATATTTTCAGTCATTGCATGCCAGAATTACTATGGGAACAAATCACATTTTGCACCAATAAGAGGGAAAATGTAATAGAACTGTTCTATTGTAAAATAAATTGAACTGAAGCTGTGAGTTAATAAAAGGGGAGAACGGCCTGGTTTTTGAAGACCAGACAGTAGGAGGAATTGGCAGGCCAAATATTTGCATAATCATAACAGTGAGAGATCCCATTTCTTTAATTCCATTTTAATCCACTTACCTCTCCAGAGAGTTTTTGAAATAGAGTCTTGAATTCATCATCTATATCTTTGTTATCAACATGAGGCTACAGGAAGAAGATGACCAAGAGTCTAATTTACAACATGGTTCTAGAAAGCAAGACGGGCATGTGGTAAAGTACCTTTACAGGGAACAATCTATGACAAGGGAAAATGAGCACTTGCTTTACAGAAATAGCAAGACAGAAGCAAAATCAAGAAGAGTCATGGACTGGCTTTATTTGGGAGTAAATACTTTCTAAAGTTGATGAAAATTTTTTCTTCTGTTACCAAGATAGTCTTATAAAATAGCTGCAGATAAAATGTTCCTGCACATGGCCAGGGCAATAATGTGACTGTCTTAATTCAGTACTTTCTTGGAAGTCTGCATTTGCAGTTTCTCTCAGGCTTTGGGAATACTATTTGTTTCTATGAAAAGGATCACTCAATGCCCTCCTCACCTTATTCTACCTGTACGGGATGAAAGGACAGTTTAATGTATTTCAACCAAGTCTACAAGGGTGCAGTTTCTGTGCCACGTGATCCTAGGTACATGAAAATACATGTGAAACTAAGCCATAGAGATAAGTAAAGAATCAATGGAACCAAAATATATTTTTCCTGAGCATAAACACCTACTGTGATCTCAGCTCAGGAGATAAATAAAAATCCTGCATTAATTTTTCTTTCAGATAGTGGAGCAAAGTCCATTACAAAAAAACAGTCTGCCCAGTTAAGTTGTTTACCTCATATGGTTTTGCAGCCACCATATCACCAATCATCCTAAGAAAAAAAGAATAAAAAAAAAAACAGGAATGATGACTGTACCTTTTGCACTTAAAATCATCATTAAAACAAGCTGTTTTAATAGAAGGTGTTACCAAACGCACAAAACAAGCCTCCAGGTTCCCTATTCCCTGCATTCCCCATCCTTCCTCTGTCTCCGACTTTTTTGACAATATTTTCCTTGACAAATCCACTCTTATCTTGGATCCTGGCTCCTGTTTTTTTTCACTCAGTGGCTGCTGTTGAAACAACCCTTCTTAAAACCATTATCCTACTCCCAGGTCTTTCCTCTGCACTCTTTAGCTGTGGGAACTTCTATTACATAGACCTGAGGTATCTAGTTACCACATCAGTATATGCTGTAGGCCACTTGAAAGGCCGTGACTTTGCAACATGGATGTGTGTGTCACATATGGTAGGCCACAGAAGAAAACAGGTCCTAGAAATGGGCCTATTTTGCTGCTTACTGGCTGGTAGATAGAGCAAAAGAAGGGGGTCTCTCACACAGAGTGCAACATCTGACCTTTGCATTCATGTGTTTCACCAGCAGAAGAGGAGGTTTTACAAAGAAGATACTCACTGAGTTTTAGCCTGTTTCTCAGAAAAAACTCGAAGGCAGAACTCTCCATTTTTGTAAGGTTCAAATGTGGATGGCACAATGAGGTACTCCCCCTTGGGCAATTTAATACGGCTGGAGACCTCACGTAGGTTGACATAAGTCCCAGACTGGGCTATTGGTTGGTTCCTTGCGAAGAAAGCACGGTTCAGATGAATATCTGTGCTATTTTCCAGCTGTGGGAAATGCGTTTATGTTAGAAACCATTTGACAATTCACTTGCAAGCCAGACACCCTATTTAAATTTCAATGCTTAAAAGCTATCTCAGGTTTTTCTTAGCATAAAATAATAAACCCTCAAGTGATGGTATAAAAGATAACCACCAGGGTTCGGTCATGGGAAACAGTCAGGCAGATAATTAGAAGAGATATGTATCTTTCTCTATAAAGATTATCTTTTCATGTGTCTTTGTAATGTGTGATATAGAATAACTAAAAAAATCATAATGTGCACTCAAACGTGGTCAAACCAATACCTGTTCTTACTGATGTTGTTCATCTATTGAGCATTTTTTGCTTCCAAAGGCTTCATGTAAAAAAGTTTAAATTGTTGAATGTCTTTAAACCATTTATGGTAAGGGGTAAATGTTCTAATTGCATAGGAGTTGTAGTCTCTAATTTCTTTAAACAGACAGAAAAGAACAGTAAACAGGACAAAGTAGAAGTCATAAGGGTGAGACTTTTGTAGCTAAATTAGATGATTTACCCTACTTCTGTTAGCAATACTAAAGTTATTGCTTTGGATTATGTGGAAAATAGTACTTAACTTCTCCTTGATATCAATATATTATTAAATGTGAAACACTAATAGCTCATAAAACAGAAAACTGATATAGCAAGAAACAGTAGTGTATGAATAACATCTTTGCTTTAAATCTTCTATTCATTACTTTAGCTCCACGGGGATGTCTTTCAAAAAGTGTGATTCAGTGATCCACAATAACTGCTACATTGTTGACACAGAACATAAAACATTACACACAGATAAGATTTCTGGCTGTGTAAGATCAGAGCATAGAAAGATGTTATCAAACATTTTAAAATAAATCAGTATTTCTGTTGTAAACTGTAGAGTAATATGCCCTTTTCCCCTCTTTTGTTCCATAGATAAGATTGGATTTGGTATTTATTCAACTTTCCACTCTACCATAAGTTAAGTGGGAACTGCAAAGATTAAGAAGTCAGATCCCATATCTTTTTCAACATGTAAAGCTCATTTTCTCTTTGCATCTGCAAGGCTGTTAAAAGAACATACTTAATTGCTACAAAACCACATATTCATTAACTGAGAGGGAAGAATAGGGTTGAAAAGCCTAGGAGAAATTGGCAGTACAGAGTGCTGGACCTCAGTAATGAGTACAGACTATTCCTACTGCCAGACATCCCTGGGGTCTCTTTCTTCAGGAATGAAAAGTCTCTTTAACTTGGTATTGACATTTGGGAGGATTAGGGAAGGTTGAGCTGGTTTGGTTTTTGTTTTTTCATTACCAGGAGCCCCAACTCAGAACTATAAAAGGAATGAGTCCACAGAGTCTGGCAGTTCTTCTAAACAACATCAGCTACATTTTCTCAGTTTTGGAGTGCAAAGACTGTGCCTTCACTTCTCCTAAACAGGCAAATTCTGATCTCTGTTGTACACAATTAGTGGAAGCCAAATTTCAACAAGTATAAATGAGATCAGGATTAGGACTTGGATGTGTGTAATAAAGCCTCATGCCCCACAGTCCCCTGGAAAAGGTTATTCAGAACATGAAATAGTTATCCTGTGATAAAAGAACAAAGCTCTCCAGAAGAACTGTCATTAGTAAGGAAGAAATCCTCCTGGTAGCTAAATTGACACAGGAGGTGCTCATCCGTAGGCTAGAAGTCTTCCACAGCGATTACATACCTCCTGAGGAATCTGAAAGGAAGAGAATGAGTTGATGTTAAAGGGCTGGTACACAGGCACTTCTGTCATTAGAAATAAAATATCACATAAAGTCTCCTTCAGACACTTATTTTTCATTTCCACTTACAAACAGGTTGTATAGTATCAGTTATACATGAAGTTCTGGCTTGCACTAACTAGAACTGTTCCAAAAGAAAATGTGATTTTCATCCAGAGGATTCTACACAATTGCTTTTCTCCAGATACGGTATTGTGAATGATACTATCCATTGGATACATTTTGGTAAGCCTTGAAATATTCAGTCAGGAGTGTCAACAGGTTAGCCCTACTTTGCTAAATGAAGACAAACGGAATTTATTACAGCAGACTCTGCTAGCCTGCTGTTACTGGAATGCTGATGAAAATATAAGGTTACTGTCACCAGCAGTTAGCCTGAGGATGACTAGATTGTTGTAAGGCAAATAAAACAAGTGACAAATTTCAAGATTTGTCCCTTCCTATATTAACTAAATATGTACAAATTTGTACCTTCAAATATGTTAGCTTTTTCAAAATCAGTTAGTGGTCTTGGAAGCAGAGATTCCATTGAAAGCCAAAGAGAGTGTGCTCCTAAGTCCCAGAAGAATTTTTGGAAATATCACTCACACAATGCTTCCGAACTGCCTGAGATGGCCTCTGGGGACCATGGATCTTGTTCCTTTTATCCAACACATTGGAAGGCCAGAAGCTCATGGATGGGAACATTTACAGTAATTGTCACTACATAGTTTGAGCTACATAACTTACAAAATCTTTGCAGGGCAGGTAGGTTTAAACACACGCATTTTCACCTTCTCTTATACAGATATCTGCTTTAGATCACCATCCAAGTTGTTCTAACTGGACCTTCTCAGACACAGCATCAACTGCAATGATATAAATCTGCAGCAGCACATGGCCTGAGGAACTTGGATCATAGCTGCATGTCTACATGAGATGATCTAGCAGCTATTTCTTTCAAAAGAAATCTTTCATCTTGTTAAGAGTCACTTAGGTCTATCCTACTATGGAAAAGGTCCCAGAGGAGGCAGATGGGATGAAATAGATGTAAATAGAAAGAAATAGATGCTCTGCTATCTTCTCCAAGGTTGTACTCAGTGGTATGAGCAGGCAAACATCCTTAATGTGAAAATCCTAGGATGCCAATAGCCTGAGGTGCTTGATGTCATGCAGATAGCAACTCAAAAATGTACACAGTGAGAACCATTTACTTAAGAAACTAGGAAAAACCCTTCAGAGTTTAGAACCATCCTTCACAAGATTTATTAATAAAAGACAGCCATTCCCATCTGCGCCCACCTGTGATGTTTAATAATCTTTATCCAGAGGAATCTATACAACATTTAATTGCTTTTCTCCAGATATGATGTTGGGAATGATAATACTGTTTGGAAATTATTCCATTTATTTCTCTGCCCTCACATCACAGAAGTTAGAGGTGGCACTGTAGATTTTTTCCCTACATTATATTTATGGAGACAGAAGAAACACTGTGAAAATCAAAATAGGAAAAAAAAAAAAAAAAAGAAAGAAAGAAAGAAAGAAAACCAAAAACCCACTGAAACAGAACAATAGCATCATAGACAATGAATCAAAACAATTTTCAAATAAAAGGAGAAAGAAATAAAGAAAGCAACTACTGAGCACTAATGATAAGCTGTAATCAGAACCACTTATCTGGAATTGCCAGGCACCCTGAGCCTGTTCCCATTCAGATGCTGAAAAGAGAAGTCTCTCAATGAGACTGTTGCTAAATTAATTGCCTCCAATTTTACACCTCTCTCCTGTTAAAATGGAACAAAAATTGAACCAATTTTTTTCTGAATCTTCCCATATTATGTGGGTCAGGAAGAAATGAGAGGTTTTCAACCATCTTGTAAAACCCAGTTCTCATTGCATTGTAGTGCTGAATGTCAAGATGTAGCACATGGCTAATTTTTTCCAGGGTAACAGAACAGAGAATAAAACCTTAAATGAGGAGAAAAAAAAATATATATATGTATATATACCTGATAGAGTGAATAACCAATACTAAGTAGACCTTCTCCCATTTTCTTCTGCCTCCTGCGGTTCTTCTGCATCAAGCCCACCAGTATAGTACAGCATGGCTCATTCAAACTCCCATCATGGTCATCATCTGGTTCATCCAGACGGATTTTAAACTGGGGATTGATCCAGTATGTTGCTAAAAATCCCCAAGACAAGACAAAAAGGGTAAGATTTTGTTATTGTAGCCAAAGTGGTTGTCAATAGAATTGCAGATACTGTTTGGAAAGACTTTTGCCTGGATTATATCCAAACCTTTCCAGTACATATGTAACATATGGTTTTATGCTTCTACAGCTATGCTGAGTATCAGTTGGAGCCATGGCAAATCAAAGCACCAAGGTATTTCCTGGGGTGTAATGACAAAGAAGGAGGAACTGATACCGTTAATTCTAGCCAGCCATGTATCTACAGGAAATATCCTTGGCTAAGGCTGATATTGCAAGAGGACCAAATGCCAGGCAGCCTCTCTAGAGGTCTAACCCAAAAGTGAACGTGAAACAACACTACAACACTGCCACAAATCTGTGCCACTTTCCTGGCCTTCCTTTCTCTTTGGAGGATTGCTCCAGTCAGTAGCAAAAGCTATGTAAGCAAAGAAAGCACACAAAGAAAAAAAAAAAAAAAAAAAAGAATTCTGCCATGAACTAAACGCTCAGTGAGCTGACAACCCCTGATGAGGAAATAAGTGTGACTTAGATCTTGGTTTAGATTGCCAAACTTCTGCTTGCTATCTAAACCCCACAGAAAGCACTGAACCTCCAAACCTTTCCCACCTATGGCAACCCCCTGGTTCACAAGCAGTAATTTTCATGGGTTCGTTGGTTGTTTCACCAAACTACTAAGCTGGGTCTCCACCTGGGTAGTTCTGGCAACCCCCAGCAGTTGAACCCCGTCTCCACTGTCCATTGAACATGGTCAGGTCCCATTTGTTGACTTGGTTGCCTGTCAGTGTGTCGGGAGTCAAATTACAGATCTCCAGTCGCGTGAACTGCCTTTGAAAATCAGAAAACGCCATCCTGGTGCACAAAAAGATCAGGGTTAGTTCATCAGCCTGTTACAGTCAAAACAACTGCAGATGGATGTCTCTCCCAGTGGAACAGCAAGCATTGGCCCTACAGAGCTGCCCAAATCCCCATTTAATTGAACTGTTAAACTTATAATAGGCTTTTGGGAAGCAAAATTTCCCACTCCCTGAATTAACTGTATCTTGTGAAGACAACCGTTCTCAACAGCTGTTACACATTATGGGCTCAGTTGTACCATTTTCTGACATCCCTGGTCATGGGCAATACCTTGTGGATTTGTAAGTAAACTTAAACTCACTAAAACTGATAGATCAAAACATGCAGTAAGATGCTACTTAATGTGAGCAAGATTTGGTCCTTAAGAGTTACTCTGCAGAAAAATTAGCTCAGTTTGGTATTTTGTTTTAGTTCACTTGTTGATGTTTGTTTTTACCATTCCTAGTAGGTCTGCATGAGTGATAGACATTGATCACCCCATGCTGCAGGGAGAGATCTGTTCTTTGCTTTTGCTACCTTGTGTCTCACACTGCTGATTGCACTGAAAGATGATGAGCAATTATCTTTCTGGTCTAGGACAGAGTGACGTGGGCTCAGTACTAACCCACAATAATCAACTAGCTTGGATGGGCTTTCCATTAGGTCTGGGTAAACAGACTCTTCCCCTGCTGCCAATCTAAACCTTTTCATCAGTGTGTAGCATTTAGGAAAAAAAAAAAAAAAAAAAAAAAAAAGCCTCAAAATATAGAGCATCTGAGGTTCATTCTTGCCACATCATTAATTTTATTACCATCTGGTCTCTATATTTTGGGTAAGCACTGAGTTTTGCAAGCTCTAACAAAAGGTAATGTTTGAATGGGAAGGGAGATAAACAAGAGGCTAACAAACAACTCAAGCATGACACTATTAACTCTTCTGGTGCTGGCAGCTTCCCTCCATACAACTGAAAGGACTGCTTAAAAACTATACACGCATATAAAATGTCCAAAATAATAAGCTAACTGAATGATTCTCACCAAAACTCTCCATCATCTATTTGCTTATCCAGAGCCTGCTTTTGTTTGGGATCAATATAGTTCCATTCAGGAGCACTGCAGACAAAAGACAAAAGCAGTATTGCTCAGCTGTATTTCATTTTGCAACAAGATCAGACAGTTTCTGCTTTCAATCACACCTGACAAAGGACTATGTATTTCTGCAACAACTAGACCTTCTGCCCCTTCCAGGGGAGGTACACACTGCAACATACCAAACAGGGCTGGAATCAGACTGCAACCATATTTTCAACAAATAAGCCTTGAATTGAATCATCACTGTCAGGTGCCAAAACGTACGTATCACAGACTGTCTGGATTAAGTAACATGCAGCCTGAAAGTTGGGCAGAGCTTCTCAATTGTAAGAGCTATTGGGTTGCCTCATATTCTCCCTAGGGAAATGATAAAAATCTTCACTGCTGGGGTCACCAATGAACAAGAACACAAAAAGAGATGGAATTAGAAAATATGATTAAAAAAAAAAAAAAAAAAAAAACAGTATTGCCTCTTTCCCACTTCAATACCGTGCAACAAGCCAGATTCTGATTCAATCTGCTCCCACGTGGCTGTGCAGTTTGGTACCTGTCTCAGCAGGGTTGTCCCATGGTTAAACAGGTGCAGCAAAATCAGGGTATGGCATGTGTGTGCTGGAGGCACATTATCTTGGAACCGTGGAATGGTTCAGGTTGGAAGAGACCTTAGAGATCTTCTAATTCCAACCCCTCATTGGCATGGGCAGGGGCTGAGCGAAGCAGCTCTGATAAAGATATGAATAATTCTGATGTTTATCTGTATTTTCTACATCAGCACCTGCACTGTGGTTAGGAAGGGAATATGAGATCTCAAAATAAGTGCTTGCAAAAAATACATCTTGGCCCAAATAATAGTAAAACCCATGCCATTCTAAAAATAAAAATAAATGAGGGGTTGTCACTGCCACTCCCATGAGATTCCAAGCCCTGACAGCTTTTGATAGCTATTCAAACTTCTTGTCCTTAGCTGAGTCAACATCCCCATTTCTTTCGTGATTCTCCTGTAGAATTCAAATATTTGCCAGATTTAGAGCCCAGCAAACTCAGAGCTGAAGCAGAGGCCTGCTTCAATGTTGTAGCCCTGCTGTATTTTTCAGCAATGGAATTAGTTTGCCTGTCCTGTTAAGGTCTTGGCAGTATCAATCGGATCAGTCTGAGAAAAGTCATCTTGCAAAATGACACGGGTATGGCTTGCATTAGACTGCTTGCAGTTAAAACTTGGACCGTTCTCTCTTATTAGAAAGCTCTGCCTGAGACAGAATGGATCAATACCTAACTTTCCTAACAAATTAATAGCGTTTTATTCCAACTGATTTACTATCTTTCCTAAACATGCTTTGTGATTTGATTAAACTGCATACTCCTAATTTAATTTTTAAAAGATACCAAAATATACTGAAGAGGGAGAGGCATGAGCATATAAACACCTACTTATCGCTCCACGCTCCAGTCCATTCCACTTCACCCCAGGGATTTCTAAGCCTCACAAGTTTCTCTGGCCGTCCTCGGTAATGTACCTAAAAGATCCACAACAAACAGAACCTGAGCACTCCCATTATTCCAATCATCGTGGAGCAATTGCTTTTCAGAAAGGATAAAACATGATTTGTCCTCGAGTGATGCAGTCCATTACAGTTTGCAATAGTTAGATGTCTTCCACCCTAATTTTTACATTATCCTGTGCCACCAAGTGAGCCATTAACTGCAGCACTCACCATTTCATATAATGACAGCAACCTGCAAGGAAAAATATCAGCTACAAAACAGTAGAATATCTACATCCTTAAAAGATACTGTACAACACAGCAAGGTTAGAAAGAGATTACTTGGCACAGACATCTCTGTAATGACTCCAGTTTCAGAGAAATGTGAATATCTGTGGCAGGCTGGGCAGGTGAGACTGTTGGAGTTGTTCGCTAGAGGCTTTGACTCCTTTCCCATTAGAGTTGATTGGCAAAGTACACACTCCCACCTTATGCAGCATGAATACATGAAGCATTTTTAATTGGTCAGTCACAGAAAGACATCAGAAAGTTGAAGTCACCACACCGTTGCAAGCTGTTTTGTATAATGGCTGGTACAAACACTTCAGCCAGTCTGGATGAGCTGCAGAAAAGCTGGCTTACCTCCTCTGCTCCAGTGACAGAATAAGCGTGTCCCTTTACCAGCTTCAGACTTGTGATTGCTTCTGTTTCAGATGCACGAGTTACCTTGGGCATTAAAAATATTCACACTTACGGCCATATATTGTGTACTAACACAGCTTTCATTAGCAGGTTAATATGGGGGAAGATATACAAAGTGGTATGCACAACAAGTATAAATATTCCTGATGCAATGTATATTAAATAGAAGTGAGATTCACAGCAAGAGTTCACCTCTGGAGTTTCATGCCCTCAAATATGCGGTCAGAGAGTCTGAACAGCAGAGACTTAATTAAATTTAAATCTAGAACCAATTCCCCTTTCAAGTAACAGATCCAGTCACCTGCAGAGATATGCACATGTGAACTCAGCTCAAACCCACCTTGGTTAGGATCCAGCATATCAAAATCAGAGCTCTGGCAATCCTACATGCCATAAGCCAGGATTCAAAACAAGATTATGAAACAGCATATGAAAGGCATGGAGTTTCCAAAACACATACAGACATCGTCTGTAACTTGAGAGAGTTTGTAGGTATCAATTATTTTTTTCATTGAAAATCAAAGCCAGAGTCAGAGTACAAACTATAGCAAAGTACCCAAGTCAGGTACAAACCAAGGAGTGTATGGAGCTGACGTTACACATGATTTGAATGGGAAAAGATACTCAGAGAATGAGAACAGAGTTCAGGAAGACCAGTCCCTTGCTCATTATTCTAAGCATTATAACAGACTGTCTTATAAAAAGGGAGGCATGATGGGAGTTCTTTTTTTTGGACCTTGTCCAAAGATTTTATAACTGAAATCAATTAAGTCTGCCACTGATTTCTGTTTGCTTTTAATTCAGACCTTCCTCCTTATGCCTAACATTGGTACAAGCCTTTGTTACGAAGAGAAGAGAAGAGAAGAGAAGAGAAGAGAAGAGAAGAGAAGAGAAGAGAAGAGAAGAGAAGAGAAGAGAAGAGAAGAGAAGAGAAGAGAAGAGAAGAGAAGAGAAGAGAAGAGAAGAGAAGAGAAGAGAAGAGAAGAGAAGAGAAGAGAAGAGAAGAGAAGAGAAGAGAAGAGAAGAGAAGAGAAGAGAAGAGAAGAGAAGAGAAGAGAAGAGAAGAGAAGAGAAGGCAGTCTCACATCAATGGAACAGCCGAGAAGTGACCCAGCTCTCAGAGCCTTCTGGATGATTTGGTACAAGTTTGAAGGAGCCCTCCGCAGATTATAGGACTCAGAGATGCCTCCAGTAAAATCCTCAAACCCTTCTACAGTGGACCCTCCAGTGAGAGCTTCGTAAGAGCCGTTTAGCCTGTGTGGGGAAATGACAGAGATATGTATGGGGCCATCTCCACTTGTAAGCATGTGCACTGCAGAAAGAAATAATTGATTATCTGTAGGTCTGTCTGATCATCAGTGTGATCAGACAACTTTTGAACACCCAGGAGTGCTACCTCCCAGCCAGCCACCATACTTGGCATAGGCCTTCTCCAGCAGTGCACTCCAGAACTCGTTGCCTTCCTCCGAGTGCACAAAGAGCAGCTTCCCATTCTTGGTAGGCAGCCGGTCATCCACCACGACATCCACCCACTCCCCATACTGCCAGAACTAACAAAAAGAAGAGATGAAGAGATGATTAGGGCTGATGTATAAATAATGACTCTGCACTACCACCTTCCTCTTCCTTGCAATTGAGGCAAATCCCTGTGAAATGCTGAGCAGGCTCCTTAAACACTATTAAAGAGTTGCTGATAGGTACCATTAACAGTAACTTCTTCTACATAACATCTAGAATAGCCCATTCTCCATGCAGAGATTACATAGTGAGGGGTCCAGAAAGCTAGTGAGTTGACAGGAGTCTCAAAAGTCCTGTTTTCTTGTCTAGTCTTCTAAGGTCCAATCCACGGGGGGAGGGAATCATGCCTCTAAAAATGCTGCAAGATGTCACCCAAAAGGGGAAGCACTCAATAGTGCCAGTGCCTCCTGAAAATATTGGGAAATGTGTGAAACACTGCTAAGACTAATTTTTTGCACGAGCACTTGAACCATTTACAGTTCATTTACAGAATCTGACACAGTCCTGGAGGTAAAGGAAAGAGGATAATAAACACAATAACCCCTCTATTGAGATGAGCAGGAGGAAGGTATAGGTATGTGCTCTATAACATCTGTCCTCACCCAAACACCTCCTTTAGTTTTGCAGGGTGAATCCACACTGCTCATGCTTGAGTCTAATTTCTATGGTCTGCAAGCAAGGAAATGTAGACAAAGCAGTGGAGAGGGAAGGGAAGAAGTAACCTCATCAGCCTAGATTCCCTCTCAACAGTCAGCAAGACAGATGTTGGCATGGCTCTCATGGTATGATAGTTTGGCTCAGTTTACAAAAACTGTGTAACTTGCTACAGCCCTATCAGCTGTAAGACAGCAGAGCCTACCCAGTGAGTAAATGTCGATTAACATTATACAGCATTTAACTCTGTTCTTTTCTTCACCCTATCAATTTCACTTACACACTAATTCTTGAATATTCAGCCTGTGTCAAAGATAAAAAAAAAAAAAAAAAAAAAAAAAAAAAAAAAAAACTGCTTTTCCTCTTTTATTCTCAGTACCCTAATGAGAGAGATACCTGGAAATGAAAGATGCCAGCATAGTCCTCCTGGAAACTTTGAGCTTTGGGAACAACACGGTACAGAACATCTGGATTCAAAGTCAGAGATGCAATGGCAGCCAGGAGCCAGCAATCACCTAAAAACATACACAATCCAAGGTGGAAAAGTTCATTAAAAAATAACATTTCGCTGAGCTGGTCCTTTCACCACTATATCACACTCCTACATAGACTAAAATGCCAGCATTATGTGTTTTGCAAGATCCTGTCAGATTCTATATTGGTTCAGCAAATAATTCTTGTTTTGTTGTGTATTGTAGGTTCTCTAAGGATGAACACAGTGGTAATTTTAATGGTCTAGTTAGGCTTTTGTTATTTCGATTTTTTGATGAAGCTGTGAAAGCAGGCAGTTTTAGCTAAGCTTTCTAATATCTTCAGGAAACAAAGAGCATAGCCAGAGAGAGCAAGCATTTGGGTTTGTGGGTTGCAAAGCCCAGCTGGGTGGTGCAGAGTAGATAACCTGTGCTACCTTAACTAGTCCCAAACCAGTGCAGCTGGGAGAGGCAGGGGCTTAGAAGGTGAGCAGAGGGCAAATGCTCAGTGTTGCTTGAAGGAGGATGCTGGGTTCTTCATTCCTTTTTTTTTTTTTTTTTTTTTTTTTTTTTTTGAGAAGATTTAATTGATAGAATGAAGTTTTACCTAGCTATTTCATTTTAGTTCTTTCTTTGAAGGTCTGACTTGAAGTAGCACCAAGGACTATTACAGCTCTGCTTATGAGTCTAATGGAAACTGAAATCTAGTGGGAACTCTGAAATCAGGTGAGTTTTTCTCTGGCTCACTGGCTGTCCTGAGAAGGGTAGGCATGCCTAGCCTGTACTGGAGACTAGGTGTTTTATAGCTTAAGCTGTTTTCTGGGTTGCTAGCTTGTTGTGGATCAAAGGTTGGGTAGGTGGAAGCCTTTGCTTGCTACTGGGAAATTCAGAGACTCATGGATTTCTTGGTGTATTTGCATATTGCAAAAAGTAGGAAGCATTTCTGTGGTTCTGTGTTACTTTCTGAGGTGTGCACAAAGTCTAGGAAAAAAATTTGCTCTAAAAGTGCTAAATTATCCTGGTTCCCTGTGGATTATTTGTGCCCAGACATAGTTTCTTTGTGTAGGTGCATATACTGCAGAATGAAGTGGCACAACTCTTGCTTCATTGGAAATAAGATAATGGAGAAATCAAGGAAAGAGTTCAATACGTAGCATGATTTAATATCTTAGAGCAGTAGATAACAATTTATATTGACTTAGGTTTTATGTTTCAGTACCATGATTACTATGATTGTAAAGACAAGATACTGGGACTTTTATAGCGCTTTCTGTTACCTGTACTCCCTGGGAGGTACCTGGATGCCTCCTATGAGCTGACCCAGAAACAGCTGATCCCAGACAGGCATGCAAAAACTTGTGAAACATCTGAAAAAAGTGCCCCTGGTGTGATGGCTGATCTGATTGGTAGAGGTCACCCACCCAATGTTCATAGCATAGGCATTTCCAATGGGGAGAGAAAATGTACATGTATCACCAGCCTTCCCCAGCACTTCTCTGTGCCATCCTGGCTGCTACATTCAGGGAATAGCATTCAAACTGGAAGGGCATAGAAGATGTCAAGGTTACCTTTTTATCCCCATCTATCTGCATTTCTTATTAAAATAATAATAATAATAATAAATTAAAAAAAAAAAAATCTTGCTCCTCCTATTCAAGTTTAAAGAGGAAGTGTGAGACAGGACCTTGCAAAAAAGCTGTTTCAGCCAAGAGCTCTTACTTGAAAGGTAAAGTTCCCCTTGCAGAAAAGAGGATAAATCACAATAAAAGCGTCATGAAATATTTAAACTAGAAATAGGAAAAAAGTTGCTGCTGTACATATAGAAGAGAGGATCAAAAAGCTTCAGCCTGTAGAGCAGCTATGACCAAAAACCTTCTCAAGCTCACCTTCAACCTAATTATTTTTGAAATTACTATGCATTCAGTGGGACAGGACCTAAGTCACTGGCTTGGAAGGTTCCTCTTAGCCCTAGACATCTGTGTGTGAAGTAAGTAAAACTGGAGAATTTAAGGTGGTGTGAAAAAAATATAAAAATAAAAGAACCTTCTCTCCCAAGAAAACATAGATGCAGGGAAAAAATGAGAGTGAGAATGCTCAGACTTGTTTTGTAACTATTTCTTTGAGTCTTTTCTTGGTACAGGTGTATGCCTTATGCTGTTATAACCTCTGCCTTTTCCTTGTAGATGTAGAAATAATGGTGGTAAGTCTGGGAAGTGGCCCTTTAGAGGAAGAAGGAAAGTTTTATAGGGTTAGACCAGAAGACCTAATTTTTCCAGCTTCTCCAGGCATTCTTGTTGTTCCTGAGTGAAGCACAGAAAGCTGTTTCTGGGGACATGGCAGAGCGGGACTCCTGGTGTCCCTGCCATGTCCTCCATACCATGGTGAAGCCAGATGTCTGTAGCAGCGAGGAGTTGGTGCTTTCCCAACAAGCAACATCTGTAAGGGGTTCCTCTTTACTGGTTCAGGCCCAGTTTTTACAACTGGTGAAAGGGAAATTGCTCTGGGCTTTGCAGAGGATGGTACATGTTTGATGCACAATTAGGCAGAAGAGTCAGTGAAATGAGAGGGGTATACTTAGATGTGCTATTTACTTCTCTGACTCAGGACTAAGCAATTTCAGAATCTCATCCTTGCAAGATGCCAAATGCAGCATGAAATCCTTTACAGCTCTTTTATGGTATGAATTAACATCTTAGCATCTGGGAGAGTGAATGACATTGGCACTTCAGTCTCCTAAAAACTCATTGTGCAATCCAACTTCCTGCGGAAGCACTAGGGACAAATCTGTTTAACATGTGCTTGGGAAGAATCGTATTGGAAGAGTTGCAGCAGTGAGCTTGTCCTTAAAAATATCATTGCCTGCCTTGAGCAATGCAGAGCACTGTCTCTAAACCTTACTTGGGGGTGTAATATCTTTGGCTAAGCTTGTGTTTGAGCAGCTATTAACCTTCCCTCTGACAGGAATCAGCTGAGAATTGGCTGCTCTGCAGTAACTTGGTAAAATAAGATGGTTCACATGGGGTGCCTAGATGCGAATGGATTGGGACCACCTTTATATACAAGTAATGCATTATGTTCAGGTTCCTGTGATGCCAGCATTAACACAAATCGAAGAAGATACAGTAAGCTGTCCATATCAAGGAGCTCCCAGGGTGGAGCCTGAATTGTGCAGGTTGCCTCTTCTCATAAATCACAATGGGATCCTGGCTTAATAATAAGGCTTCTCAGCCTGTGATAATGATAAATACTTATGGCTTTTTGGTTCCTTTTTTTTTTTTTTTTTTTTTTTTTTTTTTTTTTAATAAAAAAAAAAAGAAAAAGAAAGGGGGGGGAATATCTACTGACATATCATAGTGTTTATTTTGTTTTGTTTTCTCAAAGTTCACCATTGCTTTGCTGGCAGCAGCTATTACTGTTTTGTTTAGCACTAATGGTGCTGTGCCTGGAGTATAGTGTGGCAACATAAGCTCTCTGGAAAGGCAGCTGATCTAGGACCCCTAAAACTTGTCACAGTACAGCTAAAGGTTATAAGTCAATTTCCAAATTGTGAGGAAATGATTTGATTTCCTTCCTAAATGAGTGAATTTTGGAAGGAGAGGAAATGAGGCCAACTGGCCAATGAATTATATGTATAATTAGACTATATTTCCCACACAATTATAGTCAGAAAAATGACAAATTTCTGCTCACAACATACATTTTAAGTTGTACCCTTTTAGCTTTTAGAAATGAAAAAAGTCTTCTCAGCATTAGACCTGTGAGGCTAAATCACCTACAGGCACATATGCTGCTTCCTGCTCAGTCTCATATTTCATGAAGTATTAGACAAGTGCTAATTACAATGTTTACTGCTGTTACTGCTGAATGTGCTAAAAAGAAGCCAGACCGATTCCTGGATCCAAAGTAATTTGTAATGTTGGTGATACTCTTTATTATTATTATTTTGAAATGGACAGTTATGACCTTGAGTTTGAGCTAGAGAAGGTAAATGTGAAACCTAGCTGTGGATACACATAGATACACGTACCTATATACACATACTATTTTGAAGCACTGCTTTGACTATTAGCCTGCTTGAAATACTCTCTCTGCCTGCACACAGACGCAGTGAAATGACCTTCATTCTCAACATTACGTAGGTGCTTCCTGGTTCAGTGACAATCAAGTTGCTGTAATGGATACACAGTCTTTGGTGATGTTGGAGCTGTGTGGCTCATCTGTGTTGATGATGTTTACCCAAGTGCACTGCTTGCACAGGAGCCATAAATTTAATGAGAAATTTGATTAGTTTCAGTTGCTATAAAGCAGCACTTGGTTTCTGTTTAGCTGCTATCAAAGTGCCTATGCTCAGAACATCTGCACTTTTCAATGAAATAGTAATGGAGGAGTTTAAACCAGACATCCAAGTGTTGAGTTCCACAATCTAAACAGACAGCATAGGAACACTTCTGTACTGCATCCCCGCTTGTTGCTGGGTGCAGCAACAATGCTAGGTGTTTGGAAGGGATCAGAATGCAATACTATTGCTCTTGCTTCCTGCTTTGTCAAGCAGATTTAACTCTTGACTTTACTTTCTGCTGGGAGGGCTTGTTGAGAGCCCCTAGTACCTGTAGCATGCTACCAGACATCACCCTCTTTGCAATTTCTGGCAGTGGAGTCTTTATCTGATTTGAGGTTTCAAAGAAAGGCTTCCTGTTGTTTTATGGAAATTAAGATCTGCAGCTGTGTACTGAACAGCAAAGGACCACCCAGCGAAGGAACAGGTTTTATTCTCTTTGGGACCTGTAGTTAGCTGTGAGTGTATTTTGTAGATCCAGGCAATCAACCCAGTAGAACAAGGATATGAAATACCCCTGAACTTGTGGAGCTGAACTTCAGGAGGTACATATGCAAATGTTTATAGCAAAATTAGTGAACAAGTCCAGTACTATAAAGCACTTTGCTGCCTACAGGAGCTCCAAAGGCTCCATTAACAAGTATCAGATCTATTGTAGAGCTGCTAAGCTTTGGATTGGTCTCCAGTCTACCTGGAATCTCTTCAAATCTGCTTTTGAGATAAGAGTAAGACAAAGCATATGGGTTGGGGTCCTCAGCTGAGGTGCACTGGCTGCAGCTGCATTGGCTTCAGAGGACTTGTGGTGGCAGCCTAGGTCAAGGAAGCTGCTTCCTGAGCCTTCAAAACAGAGGTGCTCCATGAATATAACTTGTGTGGATCTGAAAAGCTATATTAATCCGAGAGGCTTTTGAGTATGTTTTCTATTCTTTAAATTAAATTTATACCACTTCCTTCCTGAGACCCCCTGCAAACAATTCTGCAGCTAACTTATTCAGATAGCTGCAAGGAAACTTTCTAAGTCACCTTTAATAATGAAGACTGTGACTGCATTTCAAGTTGTTACTAGGCTATCAAAAAGATATGGTTCAAAGCACTTTTAAAATATTTCAAGTCTTTCAAGTTCCCATGAAACTTCCCAAGCTGATACTCATCTAGCCTATACTGTTGTCAAAGAACTAAGTTTAATGGAGTGAGACTGACTATGGGTTTTTTTGTTCCTTTTGTTCATATAAACCCTGACCTGCAGTGTTATTTTAAAAAGAAATGAAATATGTCACAGAAGATTATTAAAAATAGGTTCTGTTTCCCTAAAGGACTTGTTAACAGGTCACACACATGGCTTATGTACATATGTAATAAGGGTCTGTTTCAACAGAAGTGTTTCGCATGACAGCTTTAATAACAAGTCCTTTGATATTTGAGGTATTGGATCAAATAACAGAAAAGCATAGTATACACCTCTGAGATGTAAAGCAAACACCTAAACACTAAAAGGTAAGTCCCATGCCTCTATTCTGAAGTTTATTTTGTAAAGGATCAGTTTCTGTAAAAGCAATTGTAAACTGCCCTTCAGAAACAAAAGTAGATTATATTTGTCCCCTCTTTTTTGGTCTTTCTGCCTGTGTGAAAATATATATAATATTCTTTTTCCACTTTTAGTGACAAAGGGAAGCTTGTAATAGAAGCAGAAGCAAATTATTGGGCTTTTCCTCCAGACCTGGGGGTATTTTTCAGGACCAGCGTTTGGGTTGCAGCCCACCAAAGGCTGGTTGGAGAAATCCCAGGAGCAGGCACCCTCCCCAGCTGCATAGGAGCCATTTGGGCCCAGATCTGTTGCCACCACTATTTGGTGCCTTTGGGCACTGCCCTGTGAAATGAAAGCCTGTTTAGCACAAAGGTCTGGGACTCCAAAGAGATGTTCAGGAAGTGACAGAATTGAAAAGGGGCTGAGGGTATTTGCATTCAGCTTCTAGGCTTAACACAAATAGTGTATTAACCTCTTCTAGTTGGAGAGCAGGTAGCATTCTTCAGTCCTTTAGCTTGTAAGCTGTCAAAGAAAATTAGGTTGTTTTTTTTTGTTTTTTGTTTTTTTTTAATATTGTTATAGAAAAATTGTGAATTGGAGATGACGAGAAATGTTGCTTTTATTACTTATCTGAACAATTCTCCTAGAATACAGTAAGTGATTCCCTGTATTCTGCTCCAGCATCCACCAAATAAATATCCTGGAGCTAGCAGATTGGGCGTCTTATTTTTAGCAGCTAGCATACAGGCCCACACACCAGGGAATTTCTTGGTGATTGCTTTAATGGTGCTGTGTTTACAGGAACAGCACTGGTATTATTTATCGTCAATAACTTGCTGAAATTGTTTGAATCTCATTTTCACAACAGATGGGATGGAGAAGCAGTAAGGTCAGGAGTACTGTGGTAAGCAATGCAGAAGGGAGAAAGGCTGATTTCTCCCTGTCTCATCTATTGAATTCTCATTACAAGAGTTTCAGCCTTTTTGGCTCTGTATGCAGTCAGGAGAGGGTGCTGCCGCTGTCTTCTGCAGCTGGATTTTATCAATGAGGCAGGCAGGAAAGAGGCCAATGCATCAGCTCTTGGGAGGCAGTGGGAGGAGGTGGATAAAAACTGTTTGCATAGGAGCTTTGTTCAGGTGATAGCAAGCACTAGAGAAAAACGGGTAAGAAAGATGGTTTTGCTATGGTGGGTCCAGGAGAGGGTGACTGCTGTCTGAGAGACATCTTGTCAGCATCAGGCCCCAATTCATAGAGCTGGGCAGCATTGCTTTTTTGTTGTTGTTGTTGTATTTTTGCACAGCGTGCATGGTTGTTCCTTCCTTGTTATTTGATCCTTCCTGTGTTTGCTCACAGCTCTACCCAAAACACTGTACAAACAGTAGGAGCATTCAACATGAAGGGCTTGGAAAAATTTGCTTGTTATGGATGACATTACAAACCTGATGTGCTCCATTCTTTTTTTATTATTATTATTTTATTTTTTTTTTTATGATGTGGTCCATGTTCCTAACTCATGGGCCATCCTGCTTGGCTTGAAATGGCACATCATAGCTCCAGCCCCTGTACTAAACCAGTTCCTACTCTGTTTCCTGGTGATTGTGTATTTTTTCCTTGTGTGAAACTGTGGCTTGATCTTGTTCTGCCTCCCATATAAAAATCCTCAATGACCTGGATAAAGGGTGAAACTTCATTGGTGTCCTTTGGGTTTCTGGAGACTGTCTTCCTGGGACAGGCATGAAACCAAGTCTCTTGCTTCAGGGCAAGTGTTATAAGGTTAGTGTCCAGCTCTGTCTTAAAAGGTTAAAAAAGCAAGGAAGTCTTGCAGTCCACCAGGGATAATCTGCTTACTACCTGCAGGAGACAGTTTGGTGAGTGCCAGATTTGACACAGCTCTTAAAAATCTATGTGCACCCTGTCCTAGGCAGCAGTGCTGTTTGTTTAAGCGCCTTGATGGGAAATGAGCACCCTCGTTGGGTGTCTGCCTTCTTTTATACTACAGCCAGGGTGCCTGACTCAGGGCTGTGAACTAGATGCTGGGATGTTCAGCCTTAACCTGTCTATAAGCAGACAAGAAAATCATCTGTCTATGAGAAATTTTTAAAATAAGCTTCATGTTTTGGAAGAAGAAAGGGGGGGGGGGAAAAGTGCTGTACGTACCCAGCTCTCCTTGGCAGACATCTGTTCGAGTAGCTCCTCCAACTATAAACTGAGGGTTTGAGCATAACTCCTGAAAAGACACATTTTCAAAGTATGCATTACCCCTTCTGGTCTGAAAAGTTCCTACTTCTTGTTCATTGTTTCTGTGTAAAGGTTCAATAAATATTAATCAGTTTTATCATTCCTGAAAGTATTTATATAACTTTTGTCCTCAGGAAACAAAAGCCTCCCCTTCCTCCTAGGCATTCCCCATGAGTCTCTTTCTAGATGGCAGAAATGGTCAGTCCCCAGGAAGCTTAACTTGGTGCCTCACATTGAGAGCAGCTCAGGCAGCCACCTGAACTTGCGGAAAGCAAGAGTTGTCAGCTATGAGCACAGCTGTCTCATATGTGTCCCATGTGTCTGGGCTGTGGAGGCAGGAACAACCCACGGCTTCCTTTTGCACGTGTGTCAGATCATGAATCTCTCTTCATGGTAGGTGTGATCTCAGCAACATCCTGCTTGCTTCTGAGGTTATCCAGCTGGTCAGCTGCCTCACAGATGTCTTGGCTAGGAGGCAGCAGTAGGTTACCTACCACACGGAAAAGATTCTTTTTGTTTGTTTGTTTCCTCCTTCTTTCCTCCCTCCAGACTGGTGATCTGTCACAGCTCCTGGAGACAGTCAGCTGTATATATGACATATGATATGACATATCACTCACTTAGACACCTGTTCCTTCTGAGCCACTGCCAAGTGCCACATACACCTTTCTCACAACTGTATCACCAGCTCTTCCTCTTGTATTACCCAATAAGTCTACAACAGTGGAGTGTTTGGCATTTGCTGTCTGCAAACCAGCAGGCACAACCCACTGGGAGATGACTTTGGCAGTAGATGTTTATTTTGCAGGGGGCCATTTCTTCAGCAGGTCTCCTCCAGGCCCCCCACAACTGAACAGTGATCCCACCAGCCTGCAGCCACACGCACTGTTTGCAGAGGGAGGGCTGGGATTTGTAATCCTACCAGAGTTCAGCCCTCAGTCATTGCTAGCCATGCTACATTTGTAATGGCCTCCACCTGCAGCAGACACAGTTTTCTTGCATGGGGAGCAAAATAGAATTTAGTGAGTTATCTGAGGTTTCCATTTGCCCAAGACAGGCAAAATCAAGGGGTACATTCACACTGCTTGTTGCTGAATCACCTGGTGATGTGTTGAAGTGGGTTTGCAAGGGCAGAAACTCAGCTACTGAATCTGCAAATTTCTTTTTCTAATTTTTAGGTAGGGAAAAAATTAGGCCATGAACTTTTCCTGCATACTCTTACCTCCTACCCCCCATCAGAGGAAGGTAAATTAATTTTGTTGTTATTTTTTCCTTCTTCCTTCTCTTCTTACTTTTTCTTGAGGTTGCCGGGAGGGGAAAAATGATGGAGGAGTAGCAAAGTATGTACAGAAACAAATGATTGAAAAATGAAAGCGCATAAAAATCTTTGAAGTCCAGATTTTGTGGCTTAAAAATAAATAAATAAAAATACAGTGTCTTAAAAATTCAATGCCTTTTTTTTTTCCTGATGAAAATGACTATTTTAAATGAAAAGCCATTTAGGGGATGTGTCTGGGCAATAACAGTTTCAGTCAGCTGCCTTTCATCTGTTATAGGTAGACTGAAGTGGGGCAGATAGCTTTTTGGAAGTATTAACTTAATTTCCTGGGGTGCCAGCAGAAGGACCATGGTGTCGGTACTGTTGCAACTGATGGTCAGTGGCTCTTGGGCTGCCCTGCTCTGCCTAGATATGCAGAGGGAGTTTGTGTCCTTCCTGGATTACACTCTGAACATGTGGCTCTGAGGAGCTGGGATCAAAAGGGAGAAATCAGATTCCCAAGAGGCAGTTATAGGATTACTTGGTTTATGAAGGGCTTAGAAAATGCTGATTTTGGTGTTTTGTTTGTTTGCTTTCCCCCTTTTCAACCCTGCTTCTGTTTAAAACCACGAAGATAAAGCAGGATAGAATAGAACATAGAAACAAAACATAAAGGAGCAGCAGGCATTCAGCATCAGCACTGTTCTAGCATGGATGCGTCCAGGTGAGTGTTGATTAGACCTGGCCCCAACCAAACATGCCATGATAAAGCACTCTTACCGTGGGGCGCTTCCAGATTATCCCCTGGGTCTTGAAGGAGTAGGGTCCCAGGTCACAGTAGCCCAGCGCAGATGGACAGGCTGGGAACTCCTCATCCTTGAAGAGAGCACCAGCCTGAAGGCACCGCTGCTTCAGGACCTCGTAGTCCTGGTTCAAATACCTGACTGCCTTCCCGTAGGAGCCCAGCCCTTCTGGGGCTGCTCTGTCTTGGCACAGCCTTGCTGCCACCCTGGCCATGTCTGCCTGGCAGGGCTCCCTCCTCAGCCTCTGCTGGGCAGGAGAAGGAGGATGGAAGCAGGTCGCAGGCTGGGGTGGAGCTGGGGCTGCCCCAGGGGAGGAGGCTTAAGAAGTGTAAATATGTACCTGAGGCAAGCAGGCAGCCAGCCTGTGCTGCTGGGGGAGTGGGCACTGATCTGTGTGACTGCTCAATGGTTTGCTTAAAAGCTTGTGAACTCCCGGCTCGTTTCTAAAGCATGCTTTTAACAAGGAGCAAGGGAAGATGGTGTTCTTGCAGGCACGCCTGTTTGCACATTGAGATAATTGTACGCTGAATGTCAGGCTCCAGGACCAGGTCTTTAAGTGCCCAGGTGAGGATGCTTCAGACCTCCTTTCCTTCCTTCCAACATCTGTCTCTATGCTGTTGGAGGGCAGAACAACCACAAAACCTAGGGCTGGATGTCATCTGCATGGCTACGGAGATGACAGTTTTAAAAAACTGAGTAGCAGCAGCACTAGGAACTAGTTTCTGGCTTAGGTGATCTTATTCTAGACAACAGTCTTCGGCACTCTGAAAGGAAAGCATTGGTATGAATGAATTTATTGGCAGCAAAAGGTACAGAAGGCTTTTTGGACCTTAAAGAGAAGTGATTCCCGTTTGTGTCATTCATCTCGCACTGATACATGGGTGCACACCTCCTTGCTAAGTTGGCTTGAAACGTTTGTAGGCTTGAGAACTGAAGCAGGAGCAACTTTCTGCAGGGCAGAGCACACCTGCACTCTGCTTTCCTATTCCATGGTCAGTTTTCCCTAGGAAAGCCCACTGCTTGTACAGCTGGGAGCTGGGTAAACTGTTGCTTTGTTTGCAGGAGGACATGGCTGATGACTACACCTTGGTACATTTAAACAGAAGGTGTGGGAAAGGGAAGAGCAAATTTTTAAGGCAAGAAACTTGTTGAGATAAGAAGTCCAAACATAGGCTAGCCGAGTTTCTTGTCTGCAAATATTTGAAGAGCATGAATGCAAGAGAGGAAATGAAATGACTCGGTCAGTCCCAAGTGGGCACCGGTAGGAAAGACTGGGCTGGGGGAATTGTGCTGGATATCTAAAAACTAAACGAGATGCTGTTGAAATTGAGTAAAGAAGAGTGGTCAGGATTTCATTTCTATTACACTTCAGTATTTCTACATCTGTTTGTGTATTGAATCAGAATGAAAGGGCTGAAAAGGGTGTTTTTTTTTTTTCCACTATGGATTTTTTTTTTCCTGAAAAATAGACTCATTTGGAGTTACCCCCTTTCTCTGATCATGGGGCAGAATACTTGTCTCACTCGCTCCCTGCACCAAATTCTTACTCTATTTCCTATGTTTTTGTGGCCCAGAGAAAAGCTTCCATTTTGCTGTGATTGCTGCAAGCCTTGGCAATGTTGTACATGGAAAAGCAAGGTGCTCTGGTATTTTAAAATTGCCATTTTGGTCAAGAATTCTTTGTTTCCCATGTATGGTTTTGGTCATACAGAGCATACAGCGTATCAAATGTAACTCCAGTTGCCACTGGATGTGAGTGGCACAGAAGGGGTGAAACCTACAGCATCACTAGCACGCTGAAGTGTGATATGATGCAAATATAATCAAATTTTAATCTTCAGAAATGGCAGGAAAATATGCCATAGGATTTTTCCCGTTCTGTATCTCACATTTGGGAAGAGGCTGAGGACAATTATTTTCTCTGATGGAGGCTTGAACCGGGTAGCCACCCAGTATGTCCACCACAAACCACTGCTCCCAGTAATCTGTAGGAGTGCATTTTAAATCCATTTCCAAGCTTGATTAGCAGCAGCATGACCTACATATGTGTAGTGGGGAGCCAGGTTGGAGCAGTTTTCTCCTGAGGGATGGACCCCGTGGTACGGACCCATATCTGGAGCAGTTCTGGAAGAGCTGCTGCCTGTGGGAAGCCCACGCCGGATCAGTTCATCAAGGACTGCATCCCGTGGGTGGGACCCCACAGCACAGGGGACGAGAGTGACCGAGAAGGAGCGGCAGAGAAGAAGTGCTGTAGACTGACCATAACCCCCATTCCACCGTTCCCCTGCACCGCTCGGGGGGAGGAGGTGGAAGAGGGTGGATGGGGGGGAAGGTGCTTTTTGTTTGCTTTTTCCTTTGTTTTCTCACTTCTCTCGCTTGTTAGTAATAGGCAATAAATCTTACTATCTCCTTATGCCGAGTCTGTTTTGCCCGTTACAATAATTACTGCGTGATTTTCTCGTCCTTATCTCAATCCTTGAGCCCTTTTCACATATTTTCTCCCCATTCCTCTTTGAGGAGGGGGAGTGAGAGAGCGGCTGTGGTGGAGCTCGGCTGCCCACTCGAGCGGAACCACGACAATATGATACACAAGCACCATCTAGAGGATGTAAAGAAGAAGAAAAGGTGATGACACTACAGTTGACTTCTCTTAGCAACATATGTGCTATGGCGGGGGAAAGGTTTTAGGTTTTCCATGACTCAAAATTGCTGCTAGAGTGGTATTAACCCCTACGGGAAATAGGAACCAGGAGGGGGGAAAAAAAAAAAAAAAAGATTAAAAAAATTATTCTAATGTGTTACCTCTGGAATTTACATATTTTTGTCCAGCTCTTCATGCTTTTCTTCACCTTTCTCCCTTTTTTGATAATAGCAAGAGGGTGAGATAATAGAGAAGAACAGAATGAACCAGGAAAAGGCATCATCTTGGTTTCAAAGAAGAATCTGCAAATTATATTAAATCAAAACTGTTCCATATCTGTGGAAATCCTTAGAAGAAAATAACTGCCACTTATCTAATGGTTCTAGACATTTTTGCTGTAGTGCATTAGAGGGAAATGTCATAGCCCTCCTGCACTGCAGCACTCCGCTAATGAGAATTAAAGCAGCTTAGCAGTATTGTAGACCTTCCACTGTGAAAAGGGATTAGCTTGACTTAGAGAGCTCACACCCTCGTGTTCTGGATATATGGGCTCCTATGCATCATTTTACTCTGGAAATAGAGTGGCTATTAATAGGCAGACCAGTGTCAGCTATGAAACAGCCTAAACATGTATCTATAAGGTTATTCTTTTACAGTCATTGCCCAATATATGAAGTTCCACAACACAGAGGGGCTGATCCAAGGGTGGAGTTACAGCCCTGTAGGGAGCTGGGAAGTGCATTACACAAGATGACCCAGGCCATGCCACCACCTCTCACTCTCTTGGCTGGTGCTGCAGTCTTGCACTGATGAAGAAACCTCTAGCTCCAGTGGAGAAAGCAATTCTTTGTTGTGAAACATCACTGCTGCAAGCCTCCTCCTTTGGGACACCACCCTCATCCTACTGTGCTCCTGGGGGAGGACAGCAGGAGCCCAGCAGGTGCGTAGCCCCATTTTCCCCTTCCCTGGACCATTGGCCATATTTTCTCCTCTATCCTCACAATACTGGACTGACTCAAGTAGTACTCAAAATCACTTCTCTCTCCTGAATCGTGGACTCACATATCCACACCTGCTGCCAGGCTGGAAACAGCTGACTTGTCAACATAGCTGGTTGCGGAGGGCTTGGTGGGTAGGCTGTTCAGTTGGCTATTTACACAGTCAGCTTCCCACAGAGTGAGTGAAATTCTGCATTACACCAACATGTCCTTGTCTGTCATCAAACCACCTGGGATAGTACAGTCCCTGAATGTTTGGGGCCACCCTAACAAGCCTTGGTGGCTAATGTCCTTCTCTGCACCATCTCAGGGTCCTCTCCTACTGCCTCCTGGTTGAGCTCTTGCTGGCTCAGTTTCCTTCTGCCTTTGCTTCTTTCTGTTCTCCTCTCTTTGGCTGTCGTAGCCCCTGTCCCACTGCAGAGGTTCTAAGAAAACTCTGGTAACTGACTGCACAGAGAGACCATGTAAGTTTCTTGTACACACTTGATCTTCTTGATCATTGTCCAAGCAAAGGCATTGGACGTGCTGTAGCAGACCCCAGAATGGTCTGTGAATGTCACCTACGGGGTGCAGAGTAGATGACTAAGAAAAAGAGCTATTATGTGACAAATCTTAACCTCACTGAAACTTCTGCATCTACTGGAAACTGGCCAGAGGAGTTCACAAACCAGAACTGGTTTTGTAGGCCAGTGAAAACCACTGCTTTAAACTGACCCTCGTTTGCTTTTACTGCAGCTCTGGAAAAAGAGGTCTGATCTGTGGCAGCTGTACAGATTTGAGCCACTGTGTGGAGCCAAACAAATGCCGTTTGAGCAGCACTACAGTTACTGGATCCCTCACAGTAGGATGCAACTGGCTCATTGGTTAAATTATAAAGCGGTGAGTTGCTATTGTCTCTTTTTTTTGTTTTTCCTGATTAAGTGGCCTTCTTGCTTATGAAATCTGAAAAGTCCAAAGCCACCAAGCAAGTGGACGGAAAGTGGCCTTTGGTGCATCAATGAAGAAAAACAACCAATTTGCAGTTTTCAAGGAACAATTCCCACCACATCTCAGCACACGGTATTTTATGATTCTTTACACATTTTTTCAATCAATAGCATTAATTTTAGTCCACTAGAATGGCTCTGAACAGTTCTTCGGTGCGTAGAGGCCTCAGGACGTGCCACACCAAATGCCGTGCCTGTCCTTTGGAGGCAGACAGCCGCCGAGTGCAGGTGGTGGGTGCAGCTACCAAGTGCTCTTAGCCTCCCCACCACCGCCTGGGGAGCACTCTGAAAGCGTGAGTCAGACCTGAAACATGCAACAAACACTCTGAACCCTCCCTGCGAGGAATGCAGCGCTGTGCTGGTGCCAGCAGCAGCAGCGCACCCCGAGCTGAAGCCCCCCCCTCGCCGAGCACCAGCTGTGGACGGACGAGCACTGACAGAAAACCGGGACGGCACGTCAGGCCGTAACCGCTCAGTGTGATAGCAGCGGTTATCATTTCAGCATCGGTTTGGTTTGGTTTGGTTTGGTGTGGTGTGGTGTGGTGTGGTTTGGTTTCCCCCTCCCCGTGACGCGGGGCAGGGCGGGGCAGGCCGCGGCCATGGCGGGCATGGCGGAGGCGCTGGCGAAGGAGCGGGCGGCGGCGCTGGGCGCGGGGCGGCACGGCCACGCCGTCCCCTACCTGGGCCAGCGCTTCGGGGCGCTGCGGCAGGAGTGCCTGCAGGCGGGGCGCCTCTTCCACGACCCCTCCTTCCCCGCCGGCCCCGCCGCGCTGGGATACAACGAGCTGGGACCCAGCTCCTTCAAGACGCGGGGCGTCGAGTGGCGCAGACCCACGGTAGGTGCCGGCCCCGGGTGGGTGCCCCCCACGGTGCTGCGGGTGCAGTGATGCCGGGCTTGCTGTCGTCCCCAGGAGCTGTGTGCCAGCCCGCAGTTCATAGCCGGTGGAGCCACGCGTACGGACATCTGCCAAGGGGCCCTAGGTAAGGGAGGACATGCAGAAATCTGACTTTTCCGCACCAGTGCTTCCTACATCTGTGTGCATCCTACCGGATTTCTTCATGTCTGATTGAGCAGAGATGATGCAGACTGGTTTTCTGATGTGTCTCTGAATGCTGCCAGCTCTTGGCTTGTGCTCCTCAGCTCAGCATCTTGGTTTTGCTGTTGAAACAGCACTTCTGCTGAGAGCAGCTGTGCCTGTAGCATGGTGCTTCTTCCCCCAGCAAGAGGGAGAGCGTGCTGCAGGGCAGGCAGCAGCCCTGCAAACCTGGCAAGTGGCAGAATGCAGACAAGAAGGGATTCCCTGCTGCTTGCTGGCTCTCAGGGACAGCAAACCTGGGCTATCTGGAGAGAAACGGGTGTACATGCCCAGCCCCACCTGCAAGCTCTCTGCTTTTGCCATGCATGCTACTGAGTTTGTACGGCAGCGCTTTATTTCTATAAAAGCAGCATTTATTACAGGGAGAGCTTTCAGGATTCTGGATTCGACTGATAGTGCAGTTGAGGAAAGCTCTTGGTCTCAGTGTGAGGAAACGTGAGTAATATGCTCCATTCATTGTGCTTTCTCAGTGAGAGTGGCAAAAGAATGAAGCTGACAGGTCTGCCTGTTTGCTTTTCGTCAGCGTAAAGTTAGGGATGTCGTGGCTAGTTAGTTTCTTGTCCTAGTTCCAGTTCTTGATGCAGCTATTTGTGTTTTATTGTAAAAAACTAGGATAGGGAAGCTGATTTCTAACGCTTTGTGCTCATGTTTTCTTTCAAAAGTTATTCAGGTTGGTACTTTAACAGTAAGATACAATTTGCATAAAAAGCACTGAGACTTAAATAAACCCTTACGTTGTCAATTCATTTCTCCTTATACCTCAGTATCACCAGTTGCATGGATGAGGCTCCGTTGTGTGTCTCAGGTCCTTACCATGTCACTGGCATTGCTATGTCAGAAGAGCAAGCTGTGAGCTTTCTGTCAGCCTCCTTCATGTGTTCTCCTTCTGCTTGGTAACATGATGACTGCTTTGGCATAACACACGTTCAAGTGCATAGCACACATGCCAGATACCTGTCCTCTATTTTTGATGTGAAACTTTACAGCTAAGTTACTGTTCAACTTGAAATTGCAGTCTATTGTCATTCCGTTTCAGCAGCTAGCATTTTGCAGAGATGAGTGTTTCCAAAGGCACTTAGTTGCTTTCTGCATTCTGCAGGCTTCCAGCTTTTCTATTCCAATACTGTCAAGCAGCAGTATTGCGGGGGGGGAGGGGGAAGGTAATTTAGTTTGCAAATGTTGGAGGTGCTGTTGCTAATGCTGAGCCTTGCTGAAAGTTGAAGAAAGCATTTGTTGCCGTAGTTGATCAGTCAGATGTTTTCATGTGGTTGTATTGTACCACCGAAGATCATGAACTGAGTCACAGCTTGTATTTCTTTATGTCCTGAAATAATATTTGAATAGGAGAGTATTAGTGTTCATGTGTGTGTTCCTGTTTTCAATGTGACTCACTATTGCTGTGACTCACCTCACTATCTTCGTATAGATCTAGGCAGAGGAGTTGTCTTCTGTGTCAGCTGTTGATTAAAAATCAGATGCTATTGATCTTTCCTCTGCATAGCCATCGAGTTACTAAGACCTTTGTTGGGTCTGCGCTTTTTGACATGGTGAGACTAACAACTGTCTCATGCAAATGTGTTTTTTTTGCCACTGCTTCACTCGACAATCACATTTGTACTGAGACACTTGCTTAAGTGTCTTTTTGCTAAATTTGGTAAATTTGCTAGTCATTTGCTAGAACTTTCTGTGTTGACACTGATGTCCCATCGCGTTTTGGGATATTCTGGAGGGCATTGTACTGGAAAACTTCAGGTGCTCTTAGAACACCATACTTGGTGTTATTATGCTGCTTTTTTCATAGAAAACTTTTGTAGTCTATTTATCACCCAGAAGGCTTGACCACAGAGTAACAGACCTGTGCTCACAGGGAGCTGTGTAGCTGTTGCTAAGCCATTCAGAGCATCTGAGAGTATTGAAGGGTCAGATCAGGTGTCCAAAGCACATGTGCCCATCCCTGCTGTGACAGGCTTCTTGGCACAGGCCATATAACCAAACAGTTTTATCAGTGAGCAGAAGTTTTTTTTACCCAAGAGCCTTTGGTCTGTGGGCCAGCTGACAGATTTGTTTCATCGGTTTTGATGGGTGCTGGATGATGCTCTGACACACAAAAGGCATCCTGGATTGCTAACACAGAGCAATAAGATCATTAGTTTCACTAGACACCAAAGTTCTTCCCCTTCAGCTTTGGGTTATCCTTTGTTCTGTTCCTGTTTGTTCGTTTTTATAAGAAGCTCTTTAAGGCAGTTTTGGAATCAGTTTTGCAGTATCAGGTCTGAAGTCAATTATGCTATTTGGCCAAGAACGGCAGCAAATGGAATTGGTGACTCACTACAGCAGAGGGAAGAAACCAAAGTCACTGCAGAGAGGAAGCTTATTCACCCTTTACCCTGTTCTTTGGAGGGGATGTCACCATGGTATCACAACACTGGGGCATACAGAGCACGTTATCTCTTAGTTGCTGTTAGACACAAATGTCTCCTCCTTCAATACAGATGTGGAAAAGATAGTAAATTCAGTAGGTTGAATTTAGAAAATTATATGCATGTTTTTCCAAAACTGGGAACCACTGTACTGTTGGTGTGTTGCCACAGCCTATTGTTTCTAGCCAGACAGCTTCCTGGAGTCCCAGGGTGTTAATATAAATACATTCAGCCATTGATGTAGTTGCTAAGCTATAGCTATGAGTGTTTTAATTTATTTTTTTTTGAGGTTCGGTGAATGTACATTTTTTCCTTTGACCCCTTGCATGGGGTCCATGGCACCCCTTTGACTCTTGCGTGGGCTGCCCTCCCATTGCTCCCCTCCAGATGCTTCACTGGGAAGCTTTGCCTCTCGTAGCTCTCCAGAATGGCCTGTTTCAAATCAAACACCTTGTGGCTATGTACATGTATGCTTGCCTTGCAGTAGCATTTTTTTGTTAACATTGTTTATAGCTGGAGATTAGGTAAATAAACAGATGAATGTATAGAAATAAGAAATAAAATATTGACGGCAACACACAGGAAGCAAGCAAGAAAAAAAAAAAGGAAAAAGAACAAAATAAAATTACTCCTAAATTGTGCTTAAGGGCTTAGAGATCCTCTGTGACTTTTCTGAGATTAGTAACACCAATGTCAGATGCTCTGGAAGCCTCTTGTAGTGGCCAAGTTGAGCAAAGCTCTGCAGTATGTAAAATTCAGGTTTATGCTACAGGTTGAGCAACTGGGAGGAAAGACACCCCCAACAGGAGGAGCAGCAGCATCTTTGTTCTGCTGTGTAGGTGTACTCTGGATGCTGCTTAAAAAGTTTAGAACTGTCAGCTCAGATAAAGACATGTCTAGCTCCTATATACAGTCCTGCTGATAAACTTTAATCCAGGGACCTGTAACTCTGAGGCTGGTAGGTTATTTGGCATCTGTGCTGAGGTGAGACCAGTTAATCTATCGGTTTATGGTTTTTGTGTGATTTGTTGTTGTTGTTGTTGTTTTTGTTGTTGTTGGTTTTTTGAGGTGTTTCATGAATGTTCCTAGTGTTCAGGGTGCTTTGAGATTGCCTGTTTGTTATAAATTAAATGTTGCACTGAGGCTTGCTAACTTTCCCCAGGTATGAATGTGTGTCCCTGCTTGAGGGGCAGTGGCACAAATGAGAGGATGAAGATCCCAGCTCTCTTTCTTCTCTTAGGATTATGTTAGTCTTAAAAACACCCTAATTTGTAGTTGTTCCTGCAGCATTTTGCTGTGCTTAGGCAGCTGATCTGGTGTACATGTATATGTGTACATCCAACCCCTTCTCCCACTGCCCACAGTGTCTCTGATATATAACAATTCTACTGTAAGTCCATAATAACCTGCTGTTCTCTTGTGGTAACCTCCTTTAACTCAGTAAGCCAACAGAAGGACTTTTTTGTCTGGATTAATGAATTGACTTGTTGTGCAGTGAGTGCCAGTGGGAGGAAAAAAATGTTAAGGAGGAAGGGGAGGAGGCAATAAGGTATTAATTCAGAGGTGGGAAGGTGTTCATTCAGTTCAGCCACACAAGAGCCCCAAAGCGCCAGGGCTGTTCTCTGGCAGGGAGCTGTCTCTAGGACTCTCTGTAAAAGTACTGAAGTTCGCAATCTGTTTCGGAGATCTAAAATCAGGGATCCTTGGTACCAAACAGGTCTCCGGGCATCATCTCCCAAGTGCTTACTGTGTTGCCAGGTTTGTTTGAAAACACCTTTGTTGAAACAAACAAACAAAACCCAGCAATCCTTCACTCTGTGTGGGCAGGCTGTGCATGGGAGAGCACAGGTCTGGGCTGCAGTTGAACTCCTGTTGCCTTTTGATCCAAGAGTTTGCTTACAGAGACCTGTAGGGTCCTGCTCTGTAAGGAGAACTGCCACGAAGGGTCACTACTAAGGCCCTCATGCAGCTGCAGGAAAGAGGGTCATGCCCATGGTAAATGAAAGGTAGCCACTTTGTTAAAATAACATCTGTTTCTGAAAATAATTACAGAAAAACAGAGGTAATGTTTATACAGTTGCAGCCTCCTGCTCTGTAAGAGATGGTGTGGAAAAATACTGTCCAGACAACCGGGACCCCGGGGTTCTGGCCTACGGGCTTGGTGTATGTTGGCTCCATCCCAAGAAGGATGAAGAGGTGCGTAAGACTGGCAAACAGTGCCTGCCTTCAGACCTCTCCTGATTCTCTGGTGGCCAGCGCCAGAGTTGGATGTTGGACTAGACAAAGAGGTCTCTGGCAAGAGCCTCCAGAGGTGTATAAAATCAAAGGAGCTCCTGTTTGGTAGGAGGCTGGCAAGCTCATCCCTAGGGTAGACCTCTAGATGGCAAGTGAATAAGCATTTATGAAGCATGGAGAAGGGAAAGGAAAGCAGCCTATCCTTGAGAAAACACTGGTCTTTTGAGGAAAATAATGCACCTCAGAGTACCTGTGTGTGCCCACAGGCCCTGCGCTTTGCCTTTTCACCATGCTGCTTCCTAACCTGCAGGTACTCTATTGAATATTAAATCTTCTTTTGTATAGTCCCAGCATGGGTGCCTGTTTGTTTTGATCTTGAGGAAATACCACATTCGCCTGGAAATGGCATGTATTTGTGTACATACACTTGATCTGATTCAGAGGTAAACTGATGGAAGGGATCATCTCATCACAGCTGCAGTGATTCATCTTCTGAGTGGCGATCAATTGCCTCAGCAGTCATGGTGATCCTCATGCTAGTTAAAATGATCAATCTCTAGGCAGTACGTAAGTTAGAGAATAATTTTGAATAATGAGTTGTCAGTTTTGTTTTTTTTTTTCTTACAGGGGACTGCTGGCTCTTAGCAGCTATTGCCTCTCTCACCCTGAATGAAGAAATTCTGGCCCGTGTTGTTCCCAACGACCAAAGTTTCCAGCATGAGTATGCAGGAATCTTCCACTTCCAGGTATGAGGAAAACTGGGTCTTGCCTTCCCCCAGGTGCTGTTGGCTAGGAACCTGCATGGTTGGCCAGGTCTATGTGTGGGACACCTCTTGCAACATCTTAAGGAATGTTGAAAAGACAGGCTGAAAACACAGAGAAACTCTAGGAGAGTGACAGTGATGGAAGGAAAAAGGCCACTGATCACAGAGCCACAGGAGCAGAGGCTCTGTCTGGGGTCTTTCCTCTATTTGCAGATCCAGCTGTACAGCATTGGTGAAGTTACTGCCAGGAGGCTTGCTTTTCCTCCAGGAAATTGGTGTTGGTGGACATGGGACAGTGACAAAGAGTTTGTGCTCTCTTCCAGTTCTGGCAGTATGGGGAGTGGGTGGATGTCGTGGTGGATGACCGGCTGCCCACCAAGAACGGGGAGCTGCTCTTCGTGCACTCAGCAGAGGGCAGTGAGTTCTGGAGCGCGCTGCTGGAGAAGGCCTATGCCAAGTGAGTAAGGGCCAGGGTGGGCATCTTTGGGCAAGGGGGGCTGCTGTGCTCTGCTCAAGAACTCCTCATGCCTCTGTTTCACCATAGCATCTGCCACTGTGCAGATACTACACATTTGTAGCTGCCATGGTGCAGCTGGAAGCAGAAATGCTGTGACAGTTCACACAGCAGAACGCCTGTCTCCAAAAGAAAAGGAGAATGGAGAACCTGATGTGTGTGCATGTGTTTTCATGCAGGCTGAACGGATCATATGAGGCTCTCTCTGGCGGCACCACCACTGAAGGCTTTGAGGACTTCACTGGTGGAATTGCAGAATGGTATGAGCTGCAGAAGGCACCACCCAACCTCTTCAAAATCATTCAGAAAGCACTGGAGAAAGGCTCTCTCCTGGGCTGCTCCATCGATGTGAGTTAGTGGGCTTATTGCTGGACACTTGGCTGCTATATGGGTGGTTGGCTGGAAGGTGGACCTGTGTTCCACCTGCAGGAGGTCCACAGAGGATGTTCTTCTCCTCTGCGTCTTGAAGACCAGTTCTCTGCTCACCCTTATGCCTGGAGAATTTGACCCATTTTGCATGACAAATGTCAAAGGTTGAACAGAGAATAGGTTGAATCATAGATTTCATTAGTTTGTATGTAAAAGCTCATTGCCTCACTTGTTGTTCTTCCTTGAGACCTAAAGTTTCTGCTGTTTCATAGGTTCATGGTGAAAAATTGTATGAGTAACTCATTAGGGATCCTGATCTAAGTCTTTGTTCTCAAGAAAGACTGTTGGCAGCAGGCTATCGCAGGCTAAGTGGCTTTGGACGGAAAGCTGCTGCTAATGGTTCCTCCTGTTGTGCTCAGATGTGGCAACCTCAGTCCATCTCACAGCCTGCTTGTCGTACAAATTGCACCAGAAGGTTCCAGAAAAACAACCTGGGGTATGTTCTCCAAGGGAGGCTAGGGCTGTTGCCAGTCATTTAAAAGGTTTTGTCAGAAAACATGTTGCCAAAATCTGAATCTGCAGTGTAAGACGAGCTTTGGCTATGCTTACAGCAATTGAGCATCACTTTTAGCTCCAGTGAGATGAATTTGAGTATTGTTATGGTAACCAACATACTCAAAGGAGATTAGATCTTAGTTATGGCTAAAGGGAAGGTAAACTGTTGACAAGAACTCAATTCATAATGCAGACTCAAGTGTTTTTTACTATTTTTTTTTATGTTAAATTCAAGTCATAAGAGAGGAAAACTTCACAGTAGGACAAGTACTTTGTTAATGTCAACATGTGACTTTACAGGAGCTTCCAGACCTGTTTTACTAGTCTGCATTTATACAAGAATGTGACATCTGGGTTTTTGTCCCAGAATAATACAAATCTCTTGTTGGGGGTGGCAGGAAGTAAACATATTCTTTTGTTGGTGAGTGCTGATGCTTTACATGTTGTAAACTGATTGTTGGTGACGTTAGTCTCTGAAAAATCCTCTAAAATCTTTTCTTGTCTGTCAGAGAAACAGGAAAACACAAATTAAGCTCCATGGATCAGTAATAGAGCAGGAATTGGCAGCAGGAATCCTGTCTGCTAGATCCCACCCTCTTTTTTATTTTTTTAAGCATCAAGCTTGTTTAAGCATTAAGCTGTGCTTGTTTAAAGATCATATGCTTTCTGAAAAGGTAGAAGGAGAATTGCAAACATGTTTAATAGAGGCTGAAGTGGCTTTAGAGCAGGATATCAAGCAGTCACTTTCTAGCAAGAAGCGATTTTTTTCTGCAGTGTTCATAGGCCAGACTGCACAATTATTGCAATAGTCAAAAAGAAGAGACAGTGGTGTACCTTCAGGTATGAGTGGCATTCAAAGTGCAGCCTTCTCCCTTGTTGCTGTGTGTGGCAGGCCCTAGGATGCTGGGGAAGAGAAGGGGAGCCTCCCACTCCACTGTGGAGCCGAAGGAGGTGTTTTGGTCTAGAAGCAGAGCACTGGGGCTTACTGGATCTGTGTGTGATCCCTGGTGACACCTTGGCAGACTCAGACTGGTTATCCACTGTGTTCCTGCTGGTCCCTTGACAACACTCTGGATTGCTCTCATTGCTCCTGTGCAGCAGCCGAACCACCCCTGCCACCTCCCAGTGAGCTGAAAGCTCCTGTAGAGGCTGGAGTTTCACCTCTGAGTCCCCCTTGCACCAGGCATGCTGAGTTTCTTTGCTCTTCCAGATCACCAGTGCGGCCGAAACGGAAGCAGTCACATCCCAGAAGCTGGTGAAGGGACACGCATACTCTGTCACCGGGGCAGAAGAGGTAGGTGCTCTGCCCTGACAGGGTCAAACGCGGCAAGCCCTGAGCATAGTCCTCCCTGGGCTGTAGCAGCAACAGATTTGCCTTCAAAGACACAAATTCTTCAGTCTAACCCTTTTTGCAGAAACAGATTTTTGAGTCTCTTTCTGAAGAAATACTGAGTTAATCCATGTGTTTCGGAAAAACACAAACTTGACTTCTTGGAGTTTTTGACCAAAAAAAATATATATACATTTATTATATTAAATCTTATATACATGCACACACATATATGTATATATATTCTCTGCTGATTCCTAGTAAGCAGGGAGGTGAGAAGCTGTCTGCAGAGGGCACACTACGCTCTGATGACAATGTGGCCTTCAACACGTCTGCAGTGGGCGGCCTTAAATATACAGCAAGGTGTGTGAGACAGGTGCCAAGCAAAAAATAATAATAATAATTGAATTATTGTTGTCCCTTAAATAATAGCAAGCAGTGCCTTTCAGTAGAGCACAGTGTTTGAAAGGCAGGTACTTACCCAAGAGTAGGTGACTGGTGAAGTTAAGGTGAGCAAAACCAGAAGAAAGCAGACAGGCCGTGGCATCCTTCATATGTGTAAAGGACTTCTGGCCACCTCAGTCATTATTTGTGAAGTCCCTGAAACAGAGCGAGATGCGGTGAGTCAGCAGCCACAATGCTGCATGGGGGTGACCAGCATTAACAGGCAGGTTGGTGTGCTTGTACTTGGTCCTCCTCTCACAGCAGCAGCAGTGAAGAGGGAATTTGGCCTTAATTCACAAATGGACATGACTTATGCAAGCTTTTCCTTTGGAGATATTTGCAGGCTTTGTAAGGAGACTTCATCTTGGACACTGGAACCCCATCCCTGGACTTCTGTGCTCTGCCTATTCTCTGCTGTTTGCTTTGCTTCAAGCTCTAGCGGTGCCCCAGCTCCTGCCGCCAGTTGGTGCTGTGTGTTCCCAAAAATAATGGCTGTTCCTATTGAAACTCATAACGCTTTGTTTGGCCTGGGCTCTGTGTGCACAGCGATCAGCAGATAACACGCCAGGGCCTCTTCAAAGAGCAAGAAGGTACTGCTGCACTGCGGGGCGCATGAGTGGTCAGAGGGCTTGTGGCTGACAGCACCAGGGCCACGCTGAGTACCCCATCCCTTGTAATTGATTAGTTCAGGTCGGGGGGGAACATTTCAATGTGAGCGGGCAGTTTATACTATAAAGATGATGATTATTAAGAAATATCCCCTTGCACATGCTTTTTGCCGGTCTTGGAGTAGCTTTACATTATTTCTGCTTGAAATCCTCTAAGAGGTATTTCCTTAGCAGCACAAAATGGATATTTTGGTTGACTTGAGCTTTGATTTGTGCATGCTGTAAACTTTCTCTGGACATGCTTGGGTGCTCATTCAAAATCAGTTTAACTCAGGACTTATGTCTGTGGACTAGCTGAGTGTGTGCTTGTGCATATACGTTATCGTGTGTAGCACTGAAATATTTACTCTGCCATGTCCTTTAACTCCTGTTAAAAAGATGAAGGGGAGCACAGTGCTGAGTCCCTGGGTAACTCTACATACATTTCTACCCTCAGGTGAACTTCAGAGGAAGTGTTCAAAAGCTGATCAGAATCCGAAATCCCTGGGGGGAAGTGGAATGGACCGGAAAATGGAATGACAAGTGAGTCAGAGGTTTGCGTGTTGCCTACTAGTGTTGGCTGCAGGGATGTGGCTCTATTTCTGCTGTCCTCTGTTTTCTCCCTACCTAAAACTCCTCTGAAAGTCACATCTGGTTGTGGTGATCACTTTGAGCTATTTAAAAGAAGCATCCCACCACTGTATCTCCCACCAGTCCAGCACCCTCTGTGCAAACACCTGCTTTTGTCCTAGCTACAGTGATTTGGTTGGTGATTCCTGCAAGCATTTGTGTAGTTTCTGCTTCTTTAACAGCCCAAACAAATTCAGTGGTGAACTTCTGAAAACTTGAGAATATGTTGAGCCAGATCAGCTACATTAGGATTTATCCTTTACTAATCTGTAGCTAATGTGGGTTTGTCTCTCAGCTGCCCAAACTGGAGTGGTGTTGACCCAGAGGTGCGGGAGCGGCTGACAAGGAGACACGAAGATGGGGAGTTCTGGTAAGTAAGCCTTTTTTCCACACATAGTACCTTCTCCCACCACACTCTCAAAAATGAGTGAGCAAATTCATCCAAAATCTTAGTGCTAAGTTGCAGCAGGAGACGGGGGAGATGGACAAGGTAGCTAGCCGGAAAAACTGTCCATGCTAAGGAGATGCTCTCTGTGGCATTGCCTCCCACAGGATGGCATTCAACGACTTCTTGAGGCATTACTCCCGCCTGGAGATCTGCAATTTGACTCCAGATACCCTGGCAAGTGACAGGTACAAGAAGTGGAGCCTGCTGAAGCTGGATGGGAACTGGAGGCGAGGAGCTACTGCAGGGGGCTGCAGGAATTACCCGAGTAAGAGTGTGGAGACACTGCTCTCCTGGAGAAACGCTTGCTCTCCTGCTTGTTCTTGCTCTGGGAGCTTCAGTCTCCGGGTGGTTGTTCTCCCAGTGCAAGGGGCTGGGTTAAAGCCATGGTCCTGGTGAAGCAGTGAGAGACCTTTCTGCATCTGACCTGGTGCTGGCTTTGTGGCATGGTCAGCCCTGCATGCCTGACATATCCCTCCTGCCCTGTTGCTGCAAATTCCTGTCCTTCGTATTCACTGGTTTGGGGTGTACTATGGATGTGACTGTGAGGTAGTGGGGACTGATGTCCAAAAAGTGTACATTCATGGAAGACATAGCTCCCTGATAAGGGTCTAGTTGTGGTTGCAAGGCTGGGAGGAGAGTGTTAGTCAGAGCTTGATTTGGAAGCCAGAGCTGCATCTGTCCTAGCTGACATCTTTGAAAGCAGCCGTGTTGATAAACAAAACTCTGAGCAGTTTGTATAAATCCACTTCCCAGACACTTTCTGGACAAATCCACAGTATTTAATCAAGCTGGAGGAAGAAGATGAGGATCCTGACGATCCTGAGAGGGGCTGCACTTTCCTCATTGGCCTGATTCAGAAGCATCGGAGGAAGCAGAGGAAGATGGGAGAGGACATGCACACTATCGGCTTTGCAATTTATGAGGCAAGTAAGGTACACGGGGAGGAAAAGGAAAAAAAAACTGGGCATTTGGCCCAAACTCAGCAGGGCTGAGTCAGACACCAGCAGATGCGAGGAAAATTCCACTTATATGTTTATAAAATTAACCTCCACCAAAATACTGGTCAAGCACAGGGGTTTGTAGGGGTTTGAACCAGATGACACACAGAGACCCCTTCCCACCTATTGTTCTGTGCTTCCACATGGAGGAGCAGAAAATTAATTTAAAAATGAAAAAAACACCTGTAAAGTACAGAAATACAGTTTGAACTTTGTTTGTCAGGCTGTGGTAAAGAGAGGCTGAAGAAGAGCAGTTGTAACAGGGATGTGATGCTAACTGGGACACCTGCACAGCTTGGGAAGTGTGAACCCAACAGCAGAACCAGCCAAAACACCTGCAAAACCCTTTCTGCTGAATAAAGGTTCAGGGGTGTGTCTGTGGTAGCTCCTTACCCAGGACATTTTGTTCAGAAATACAAAGCAGCACTTACCTGCCACTGGAAGTAGGAATAATGGTCTTGTCTGGGGTTTGCTCTGTAGCTGTAGGTGATATAAGTAATTGCTTGCTTTCTCAGTATCCCAGATTAGGAAAAGGTTTGCCAAAGAATCTGGTACCCAGAGGCAAATAAGGTTTAATGCAGAAATAGGTTCCCTGGTCCTGTAAGGAAGCAGAAAACTGCAAAGAAACACAGGGGCTCAGTACTCACCTTCACTCTCAAGCTCTTATTTTTTTTCTTGTGTGGATGTAGCTGGTAACCAGCAATGAAAAGCAGTAGCCCTGGAGCCCTGTTCAATACACAACTAACACCATTCCTTTCTCCCTGCAGGTGCCCCCAGAGGTATGTAGAGTGCATTGGTATTCAAGGTGCAGAGATGGGGCTGAATGACTTGTGGGAAGAAACAGTTAAGAGGATCCTCCTTCACTGAAGGACCATATTGGCTATGCAGAGCCTAAAGTTAGTGGCCTTTCATTGTGGTAGTGGGCTTGAGCACATGTTGCATTTTCAAAATGTCCTGGGTTGAGGTAAGCACTCTCTGTACAGCAGAAACTCACAAAAGCTTCTCTTTCATGGTTTTTCTCCCAACTAAGACCCACACTTGTTCCTGGTTTGCACAGAGTTCATGCCTGACACAAAATTAATGTTCCACAGAGGTGTTTATTCCCATTTCCCTAAGCACTGTCCTTCTTTTCTCTCAGGTTGTACCTTCAGGTGGTTAATAGCATGCCCCAGAGATCAAAGAGGGGTTGTATAGCTGTGCAATATGAGGCAGGGCTGTAGACACCTCTGAGTCATTGCTCCTCAAAAGAATGAATGAGGTTGAGCAAAATGGCAGGGTGACCTTAGGACATGGCTTCCTGCACCTGTGTGGGTGCACACAAATCCCTCTTGAGGCACAGGAACGGCATGTGGCATAAGTGGCTGCTATGTAAAACATGGTTTCACCATAAAGGAAATGCTGTGCTTTTGAATCCTTTAGCAATATTCTGTCAGCCCCTCAATTCTTGACATAGTGGTCCAAAAACCCGATTTGCATTTAAAAAAAAGACTTGAACTACAGTTCCTTAACTGTCTTCTCCCAACATCACCACAAACAGGTTTGAGGGGTTTTGCATTCTTAAAAATCTGGGCAAAGGGGAAGGGGATGTTTCTGAGCTGTGCACATTGCTAGTGATTACTTCTAGATCTGAGACAGCCAGACATTAAAACCCTGCGTATTATGCATGTCACACTCCAAATACACTTTTAAAATATGCAACATTTATTTGATTCCCAGAGCCCTGCATAACTGGGCTCTCTGTCAGAAGGCAGCCTGACTTTGCAGGCGGAGCAGAGCTGTGGTACCCTGGTGGCACCAGCTCTGGGGCTCAGAGAGACATCAGCCGTAAGACATCCAGCCTTCAAGATGTGCTGTGGAAGAGTTTGCCAAATGTCTTCACAATCTGCAAAATAAAAGCATGGCCTGAATATCTTAGTGAGATGAGATAGTTTGCACCTACAGCTCAGGAGTGTTGTGGTGTGAGACACCCACCCTCTTCCTCTTTCCTCTTTCATTTTGGAGGAATGGATATCTTTCTTTTCAGACCTAGCTGTCATCTCTATTTTATGTAATTTATAAATGCAAATACATGCAAACAGTGGGTTTTCTCTGTTTCTTTGCTTTTTGTAAGTTTTCTGGCCAGACGAATATTCATCTGAGCAAAAACTTCTTCCTGACAAACAAAGCAAGAGAAAAATCTAATACCTTTATCAACCTCCGAGAAGTGCTGAACCGGTTCAAGCTCCCTGCAGGAGAATATATTATTGTGCCATCTACCTTCGAACCCAACAAAAACGGAGATTTCTGCCTCCGAGTCTTCTCTGAGAAAAATGCAGACTCAAAGTATGTAGCTTTTTACTTTGGATTATTTACTAGGAATGGGATGGTTTATTTATTTAATTTTTTTTGTGGTAATTCTTGTCTGGGCAGATGCTTTTAGTTGTTGGACTGTAGCCAGCTGGGTCCCAGAGCACAGGTTAAAACAAAAAAGCCCCAGGGAGAGGGAGCAACACGTGTGCTTTCTGTTGTTTGTGAGCACACTGACCACAAGAAACAGCTCACGCATTTGAAATCATGCTGGAAAAAAATTCAAATGAATTGCTCAGTCAGATGCTATCTTTGATAACGCTAAGCTGGGTTTCAGTAGGGCTTGTTCAGAGCACGCCATTAGCTGTAGATGTGTCTTGTCCTAGAGAGCATGTGGGCTGAGGCCTTGGGAAGGAGTATGGGATAGCATATCCCCATAGCAACTTCCCAGGAAGCACAAATCTTTCTACTATTCTGTAACCTCTCCTTGCATATTTTCCGTAGCAGTGAAAAAAATGGGATGCCAGCTGTGTGTCTGTGGTTCAACACTCCAGCTTTGAACATGCATTGTTATTATGATAATTAAAAGAGTTTAAATATTGAAGCAAAAGTATCAGAAAAGTGACTTTTCTGGTTTTAATATCAATTTCTTTATCTTTCTAGGGTTATAGATGATGAAATTGAGGCCAATTTTGACGAGGTATATCTTAAATATTTTAAATTGAGATATCTTTGCCATAAATAAATGGGTTTGGACTGTCTTGTTCCCTGCATGGCCTAGTCAGGTGACATTTTTTTGCAGGCATGTTCAAGAACTGTTTTCCCACTTTGGAAACAAATCTTTGGATATGCATAGTTCTATGTCTAAAAAAGAGAGTTGTAAGCAATAATGGAAACAACTGTTGTCCCTTTTCTGTGGTGGTGAACTTGGACCTTCCAGGTGCCCAGGATCAGGTGCTGTCTGCAGATGTAACTGAAGCCATGGGAAATTCCCTTTGCTCTCAGGGAATCTGGAAGCACAGGCCTTTAGCCATAGATGTGATTTTGCATGGGATTTTGTTTTCATGAATAAGAATTGGATCACCGTTTTTTCAGTCATGCCAGGGCTGAGAATGTCTTCCTTCCAGTACTGTGTCTCTGTATGTCTATAGGATTTCTTTTTTTTTAATGAGAGCTTAATTTTTGCAATCTTTTCTTGAAACGAGGACAGCTAGTCCAACAGTAGTAGCAGCAACAGTAAACTTCTGTAGTTGGTTGTGTCTTTTAACTTTTTCTTTTTTTTTTAATGAAAGCTATTGCAAAAGTTCTTAGTTCCTGCAGTGTTTGCAACACCAACATTTTGAAGAAACCCTAAAAAAATTGATTAAAATCAAAGTAAATGCACTCTATACCTTCAACTTTGCCATTTAAGTTGTGTTTTACTGGGGGCAAGGAAATGTGTCAAGTCCTTCTCAGGCAGAAAAGTTCCTCCTTTCCATATTCCATGTTTGTCTCTCTCTTCTAGACTGAGATCAGTGAAGATGACATTGAACCTAGCTTCAAAAAGCTTTTTGGACAGCTAGCAGGAAGTGTGAGTATTTTGTTATGTCTTACTGGGGGCACAGCTGAGTGGGTAAGAGGAACAACTCTCAGCCACTTCAGGGCCAGTGGGGTCCAAACTATACAATGCACATGGTGCAGGTGGGTTTCATGGGAGGTAAAGGTAGACCCACATTACTGACAAACTCCAAGAGATGCTAATTGCAACTAGCAAATGTAGGATGCTTGTGAGATGGTGTCCACAGCTCTTAGTGAAGGCTTCTTTTTTTCTGTTCCACAGGATGCAGAGATCTCTGCCTTTGAGCTGCGCAGTATCTTGAATAAAATCATGGCTAAACGTAAGTACCTTGCTCCAACAGTGACTTCAGCTGGATACCAGTGGATACCATGGCCCTGCTGTGGCCATGAGAGCACCACATGAGCAGAGATTGTATGGCCAAGACCACACGTTCTACTCCTTCAGGGGGTTGCAGAGAAATTTGGACTGTGCCTGAGCTGTTTCACAGGTTGTATGTGCACTTCAGTGAGGTGTGTTTGGGTACCTGGTGCATATGGGTGCCTTTTATCCCAGTGCCTGCTACAGGGAATTGACTGCCAGCAAGAGGGACTGATTAAGTGATGGGACTTGGTAGGCCAAGCTGATGGTGGGACTTCAGGATCTTGGAGGTCTTTTCCTACCTAGATGATTCTATGATTAGAGCTTGATAGTAATCAAGGGATGCTATTGTTGGTACTTGGTATTGAATCATGGAGGATCTTTACATCCTTGCAGAATCCTGCTGTGAGAGCACTGTGGAGTGATGGCCATAAGGGCACCTCCTGCTGCTAGTGCCTCAGTGACTGTAGTTAGCATCCCAATTTGTGTAGTTGCAGAGTCCATCTATGCCTCTGCATATGGGGGGGGGGAGAAGGAAGAAACAATATTAAGAAACATTAATCCTGTATCTCGCTCTTTCTTTACAGGCCAAGATATTAAATCTGATGGCTTTAGTATCGAGACATGCAAAATAATGGTTGACATGTTAGATGTATCCTTTCAGGCTGTTCCTAGATGTTATTTTTCTGCCTGAAGTAGGTGAGCTGCTGCCTTTGCAGCGAGAGGTCCATACTATCATATCAGTGCCTCCTGAGGCAACAAAGCATGTTTCCTCTGATTCCCCCAAATAAAAATGGTAGCACTTGTTTTAGCTGCTGACCATGACAAGTGAATCCTTTCGGGTGATGGGGAAAAAAGTCCATTTCCAGACAGGGCCATTTGCTTTGAAGTCTTCCTAGCTGTTGCGTGTTACGGTTTATCTGGTGACAGAGTTTGTGCTGGGAAAAGGCACTGGCTTTCAGCATGGTGTGAATAGCCTTGGCTGGTAGAGTTTGAACATGCACTTAACTGCTTTTTTATCTGGCTGGGGTTGGTAAGGGCATTATAAAATCAAAAGGACCTGGCAAATAGAAAATAAGGCAAACAAATACCAGGAGCCAGAGAGTGTGCTGGCTTTTAGGAGCTTCCGCATCTAAGAATAAGTGCGAAAGTGTAGGATAAAGGTCTCAAGCCTAAGAATAGTTGTGTCCAGCTTCTCTGCACAGTGGGAGTTGAACTGTGTACTCAGGAAAGAAAGGAAAATTACCAAAACAAAGTGATGCCCTGCTATAATCTGGTGTAAAATACAGCAGTCAGCAAGGGACTCTTTAGTGGTTTTACGGAGAGAATCAATGAGTGCCCAAGTTCTTTTGTTAGCTGTTTGTGCAAGAAATCTCAAAATAGAAGGCTTGATTGTGGCTTTTCCTGTTTATAATCCAGACTTGTAAGTCGTGCACCTACAACTGCAGATGTTGACCAACTATGCAGAGCAAAATGGCATCATCTTTGCTTCTTTATATGTATATTGAAAAGATAGAAAATTGCTAGAGGAGGAGCAGGAAGGGCTTTTGAACTGATTGTAGTTTAAATGAATCAGTCACTTTATTGGTTTAGAAAGACTAGAAGCCTTTGAGAACAGCTGTGTAGCTACAGGATGAGTTTGTTCAAACAAAGCAAACAAACAAAAAACTGCACGCTTCAGAGAGGACTTGCATACTTTTCTTAATTGCAGTTTTTTTTTCAAATTAAGTCACGTGTGTCCCTGTAAAACCCAGCACAGAGAGGGAAAATCCTTTTCCTTCCTTCCAAAGAGATTACCTTGACTCAAACAAGAATGACGGGAGTGGAAAACTGGGACTGAAGGAGTTCCACACACTCTGGACAAAGATTCAGAAATATCAGGTAAGACACAACTTCTTGTAAACTTCTTGTAAATAAAATGTATAGGTGGTTGTAGATTGCTTTGTCTCGTACGATGTATAGGTATTAGAGAGTTTAACTGTGAGTTTCTGTGTGCTGCACCTTTGTGTATGGTCAGTGCAAGCTGTGTTTTACTCTATCAAAGAGTCAGTAAATGTCTTTCAGTCTGAGAGAGACGAAGCCTCTCTCCCCTGCCAGTGATGTTAGTTTCAGAGGATCAGGGCAGAATGGACAAGGAAACAAGAACAGCAGTTAAATGGATATAGTAAACCCAGAGTTATTTAATCCCCGCATCTGTCCTACTAATTGACCAAGTCAATTACCTAGCAAAACCAAAAGTGCAACCAAAAACTCCCCCCAAACAGAGTCTACCAGAACATAAGGCAGTAGGAAATAAAAATTGAGTTTTCTTGGGGCGTTTTGCTTGGCAGCCCGCTGTCTGCTTGAGGCCAGAAGTTGGGTGGCAGTCACAGTTCTCAAGGCAGGGACACTGCTGGGCAGGTTCATAACTCACCTCCCACCATTCACCCACCATGCATCGTGTGTCCTCAGCCCCCAAGGTTTTAGCCCTCGGTGCCCATGGCTATGTCAGCCTTGCCTTCAGACTTCTGACTAAAGCCAAAACACACTCTGAATTTTTGACAACATTTTGTGTCCTGCAGAAAATTTACAGGGAAATTGATGTGGATAAATCCGGTACCATGAATTCGTATGAGATGAGGAGAGCGCTGGAAGCAGCAGGTATTTGTATTTGTAGTATCATAGAATGGATCGGGTTGGAGGGTAACCCAGAGCAGCAGATATATATATTTTTTTTTCCTGTGGTTGTTTTTGTTTGTTTTGTTTTAAATCCTTGTCATCGCATTTCAGGGTTCAAGCTGAACTGCCGGTTACATCAAATAATCGTGGCTCGTTTTGCTGATGAAGATCTCATCATTGACTTTGATAACTTTGTCCGGTGTTTGATTCGTCTGGAAACCTTGTTCAGTGAGTACAGGTTTAATAACTAAACAGACTCTGTTGCTCTGCATTTTCAAGCCCAGGTTATTTTATGCAGAAAGCTTTGTACTGGAACCAAGGCAGCTTTAAGCCGAGATACAAATCCTGCAGCCCATCCCACATGCTACTTCTAGAACCAGGCATCAGTATTTTAGGCCAGGCTGCAGAATCAGGGTCAGTCTTCTGCGCACACAACTAAATGCTGATTTTAAAAATATAAATATGCTTCTTAACAGCTTTATGTTGACAAAGAGTGTTAATATTACAGACTGAACCATGAAAAACGTTCAGTCTCCTTTTCTGCCTGTTTGGCAGGTAGCTCACATACGCTGTCTGCAGTTCTAATATTTCTGTCTGAAGTGAGATGACTTCACAGTGGCCCTTTGTGGCTTGGGTTATAGGCTGTTGTCATAAACTTGTAATCTGGGAAAACTTTCCTCACAGGGAAGAGAAAATCTTTCCAGTCATTGTTCCTGTATTCATTCTTGTCTGTCATCTCTCTCTACTACCACAGAAATGTTTAGAAAATTGGATACTGAGAAAACTGGAACAATAGAACTGAACCTCGTGACTGTAAGTTCATTTAGCTCTAAATTGTTCTTATTTTGGGGGTGGGTGGTGGGGATTAACAGTAGAGACTGTTTTACTCTATTCTGACTGGTTATGGTTGGTTATGTGTTCACATGTATGATGGATTTATATAGCTTGTGTATTTATGAGCATCCTGAAGAAAGATTAGCCTTATTTAAACCGTACCTACATCACGTCATGTTCAGGATGGGTTATTTTAACCAGAAGTCACTCGTGATTTACTGGAAGTAATTTTGACTGAAACTTATGCATGTCTCTTCCCTGCTTTTTCTGCCAGTAACACAGTAAAAATGTAGGCATAGTAGTGACTCATGGTATTGACCACATAGGCTTTCTTCACCATGTGTGACCTGCAGAGGACTGTGCTAGAAGAAAACTACCCTCCTGCTGCATGTGTTTGACTTGCTTATTACCTGAACCTAATTTAGTTCTGGACCTAAGTGAGGAATGTGCACATCATTCCAAAATCCCTCTGCCTTAACTGAGATATATAATCAAATCATTCAGGCAATATCCTAAAATTACTCCTGTGATAATATTTATTATTAGGTCAGCTTGGCTGAACAGGGTTCTTCTAGTGCTTAGTCAGGAAAAAAAAGCGTGAGGCTCCCCTGGAACTGAGGTTGCACAACGTGGGAGGACTACAGAGATTGTTTGCTATTGTAAGGAGAAAATTTGTGTGGCCAAAGTTCAATTAGCTGAAGCTGGCCAGTACTAAGAGGTCAATAAAAAGGGTGGGTTTTAAATATGTTAACAGCAAAAAGTAGGATCAGAGATAACATTAGTATGTTACTTTGTGGAGATGGTCACCTCACAAGTAGGACATAGACAAAGCAGAGAAGTTTAGTACCATTTTTGCCTCTGTTGTCTTCAACACTGACAATAGACTGTTAGACCCCTGAGCTAGAGGACTGTGACTGTGGTAACGATAAAACTCCCAACCAACCCCAAAGTTGTGCAGGATTCTGCTGCTCCAGCTGGATGGGTTTGTGTCACTGGTCACAGCCAAGGTGGGTTCACTAGGGGAAACTCCTATTTAATTTATTTTCCTTTTATGACAAGGTCACCCATCTTGGTTGATCGAGAAGCCAGTTGTGATCTGGATTTCAGCAAAGCTTTCGATACCATTTCTCACTGTCTCCTCCTGGACAACATGTGTAGCATACAGCTAGATAAGCACATACATAATACAATAGGTGAACAAGTGGCTGATGTGATGAGTTGGGCTCAAAACATTATAGTAAATGCGGTTACACTGGGCTGTTAGCCCATCACTAGTAGGGTTCTGCGGGACTAGAGAAGAGGGCCAACAAGAGGGCATCGTGGCCAAAAGCTTCCTCTGGAGGGCAAGCAGAAGGGCACGCATTCTTCTCAATGACAGCATAAAGCTATGGCAGGGAAGGCTCAGACTGGATGTTATGAATAGGTTCTTCACTGAAAGGGTGGTTGGGCACTGGACCAGGCTCTTCAGGGAGCCTGCCGGAGTTCAAAAAGTGTTTGGACAACGTTTTCAGACATATGGTTTGCTTTTTGGGTGATCCTTTGTAGAGCCAGGAGTTGGACTTGATGAGCCCTGTGGGTCCCATCCAATTCAGGCTATTCTATGATTCTCTGACTTAAGACTTTCCTCATTATTCTAGAGGTGGAAACATGCATACTTAGTACAGTTTTTTGTGTTTGTTTTTTTTTAACCCCATGTCATTTTCCTCTCTCATAGTGGCTGTGCTTCACTGTCATTTGAGCTACTGCCATAAGCCCAAGATGCTTCAAAAAGATCAGGTGAAGATAATCAAGCAACATACAACACAAAAACAATAATATCCTAAAGTGAATGTGCCTTAACTTACAAATAGGAATTTTGCATATCATTAGAAAGAAGAAAAAGGGCTAGTGCAAGAGCAGAAGAATCTGCAACCTCATTTTATAGGCTTAACAGTCTTTATTTGCTACTATATATCCTCTGTACTTTAATTCAGTATAAATTCTCAGTCTACCTTTTAAAAATATTGCTTTGCTAATATATTTAAGATGTTTTACATGAATTCTGAACGAAAGCTCAGAGTAATGGGCTGGTTGAGTAAGTTCTTTTTGCATAGCAGCACCACAAGGTCCCACCTATCTGAAGTTAGAAAAGGGATGGTGTTGCATTATCTCAGCATACAGATGGTTGGACAAGATCTGGGTCCCCTGGCTGTTTTCTATTACAGTCTAGCATTATTTGGGTTAAATATTCTTTGAAGGATTTGACTAACAAGTACACATTTTAACAAACTGAAGACAGGACTTTATATCCTGACTCCTTATGTCGCTGTAGCAGGAGGCTGTTGGCAACCAGACTCTTGCAAGATAAAGCACGTGCTCTCAGGTTTTGAGTTTCTGTATCTTATTTATCTTCCTCTGAAATACAAGAACGAACTTAAATAAAAAGATAACAGTGGAAATAAGGCTTGCAAGACCATTATTCCTTTTGAAAAATAAGCGTTTTCCTTAGGGGCTTACAGAGCATATGCAGAGCTTCAGTTGTCCAGGACAGTAAGTTTCCCTTTTAAGAGGGAAAAACAACATTCCAGAGCTGATGAGGCACTATCAGACACTGAATGTGTATCAGTTAATGCAGTCTTAGCCTGACATGTGATCAATGCACAAAAGGTCAATGCTCAAAAAAATGTTTCCAGGAAAGATTATCACTAACACATACCCCATTCCTGAGCTATCAAAATTATGAAGTTGTGAACATGACCAGAGCTCCCACTACAGCTGATGTAATTTCATCCACTTGAGGAATTATATCCTCCTTCGTACGATTTCTTGTATTTAGGGGCACCATTTCAGAAAGTAGTAAAAACGTATTAAGAAAACACAAGCCTGAAGGTGAGTAAATTCCTTACCTTTAAGGAAAGATTTGATCTTCTGTGTTAAATAGTATTTATTACCAAATGGTTATTTCTGAAGAGATAGCTATAAACGTTTTTTTCTTTCATTTGGAAAATATTTGTACCATGTTTTTTTGTTGTTTTTTTCTTCAAATGTGTCCTTTAGAAGCTAAGATTAAGAACAGTTATATGCGAGCGTCAGCTATGGCTTAATTTCAAATGCAGAAATATCAGTTTAATGAATGGGAAAGGAGGGGTTCAATTTAATACAGAAAGTAGTCAAATGTTAGGATAATGTAGAACAGCAGTATGAAATTGTTAACAGCTTCAGATAGTCTAATAAAAACTTGACAGGAAAACACAGAGTTAAAGTTTAAGAGGAGACAAAAGTTTAATGGTATCACGGTAAAATAAAAACGAGTTGTCAAGGACTACAGAAAATTTCTACATTTAGTTTTAAAAGTAAAAAAAGTAATAAATACATGAGTCTCTGTAAAAAGAGGAATCTAAAACTACATTGTTATAATATTTTGAATACATGGAATTACTAAGATACTACAGTATTTTAAAAGTTATTGCTTAATGGATAGGTCACGTTTTTCACTATTCAGATGCACTTCAATCTTAGCTTCTGTAGCAAATGTTCTGCTTCCAGCAATAAGCATTTGGGTGCTGTGCACGTACACTTTCATTTCTCCCATCTGGAAAAAAGCCTCAGGATAGATTTGGACAAAGCTAGTTGTCTGTCTTATGACGATCCCTCCAACAGTAAACTGAAAGGATCCTTGTATTTAATGCAGAAAAATGTGAAATTCTTTTCTGCCATGTTTGAAGAAATCAGAGTGGGTACTTGAACATTAGGTTTGCTTAGGCCAAAGGCAGAAGAATTTCATTTGCTTGTAAAAGCATTATTTCAGCTTGTAGAATGCCCTCATCCATTTGCTAATGTATCAATCCTTCATTTGTTTTCAAAGCACATTCTTCATAGCTTTCAAATTACATTGTCATTGAAATAAGTCTCATGATACTGGAGCCAACACAAAATGAATTTTTTCATTGTAAGTCATCCATGATTAGTACTTCAAGAATCTGGCTTCTGTACTATTTCATGCCAAGCTTCTTTGTCTAGGCTTAATCCTCGGATACAGCTGAGGGTAAAACAGAAATGAGATAAAAAATTAGTGCTTTAAAAGGGTACTTTTTTTTTTTTAAACCTCTCTTCGGCAATACTCTTCTATAATATAACCTTTAGTAGCAAAAGCATGCTTATAAAAAACACCCAGAGCACTAACAAAAGTAAATTCAGCATTCTTGGGCAAGCGTAAAGAAATACTTACCTTGCCAGTACAAATGAAGGCACTGAAAAGTACATATACTTCAGAGCCTTCCTCTCTACACAGATGGGTGGTCTAGTAAAAGTGTGTGGCTTTGTAAGTTAAGAGACTTTTGTGTTCAATCAAGTATGGGATTTTATCCTGCTCTATAAATGGAAATAGAGAGGTATTAAAGTGTTTTGTTTTCTCTCTCTCTGTGCGTATCAGCTTTTATTGATCTAGCTTTGGGCAAGCTGGACACAGCTGTCTGCACACAGACCCTGGAAATGTAGATGCCATGCTTTAATGGGTGGCCAGTTGAATTCACTTTGCTGCCTGGCTGTAGATCACTATCAGCCACTCTGTGGCCCTTAAGCTGTGTGCCATTTACATGTTCTGGCTGCACACAGAGGTATGGAGGCTGCCCCTGCTTCAGATGCAGGATGATGATGGATGGAAGATGGCTTGACACAGCACACAGCAGTGTCAGGTGCTTGGGAAGCTCTTAGATCTCAGCAGCAAAGGGCTTTGGGAACAATACCTGCTCTGTAAAACATAGTTACTGGCATACAAAAATAAAGGGATGAACTTCATACAAGTAGGAAGGATGCATCCTCCATGCTCTAAGCTGTGGTAAGTGTCTACATTACATCTTGCTGTTTTTCAGGTAAAGTTCTCCTTAAAGATACCCTCTTCCCTATACAACCAGAATTTAGCTTTCTCCTTTCTCCTAGTTAGCTACTGATGATTAATGGAAGACCAGCAACTTCACCTAGTGAAGACTTAGACAGTTCAGAGACTGACTTCAGAGATGAAGTCAGTAAGTTAACAGTAGTGTAACACCTGATAGTCTTCAAAAGATTTCATTTAGTATTGAGAATTCAGTATTTTGACACTATTTTCCTATTTGCATTTAGTTTTAGAGCTCTTGCATAGTTTATGGAGCTAGTGAGTCACTAAGCGCAGAGTACAGAGGCAGATTAATTCATCTTTGTTTTTCTTCAGTGCACCTAACTGCAAAAGGATAAAAAGTGCTGTGATAAAAGTACAGCTTAATATAAGAATATAGTGAATGACTAACTGTTTTTCTCTAGGGTGAACAGCTTTTCCTAGATTTCAGGTGCAACATGAAGAGTCCAGTAGTTATATTTGAGACTAACCATCGAATACTGAGGTAGAACAACTGAACAGACACAGGAACATAACAATTAACACTGTGTTTGGGCAGTGCTCCCAAAGGTTCTGTTGGGGTTGTGTTGTGCAAGGAAGATCCCCGATCTGAGCTCTGCTGCCTTGTGCTTTTCAGTACAGAAGCACAGGGGTGCCTCATGCACTCCATGCACACCTGCACTAAAGGCTGAGTGCGTGCGTTCATGAAGAAGCTGCATTTGCACAGTTTACCCTGGGGCAGAAAAAAAAAAGGACAAAGCTTGTGTTTCTGACCTGATTATGCAGGGCTGATGACTGCTCTCAGTTTAGAAATGTTTACATTTACATGGAAAACTAAGCAGAAGTACTACTATGTTAGGGCAAATTTAAGAGTACATCGTGGGTAAACATGACCTGAAAGTGATACAGAAATGAAAACTGATTTCGCATTAGATAGAGTAGCCCTGCAAAATCTAACCAGCTTAGGAGTACAAATTATCTGCATGAGGAGAGAGGTTCAGCCTCCTTCAACCATCATATATCAATCAGCTGAAATTCACGGTAGTTAATCCTTAGCATCAGCAGAACCTCTCATCTCCTGCAGCAGGGCTAGTGGATATGTCAAAAAAAATCTTAATGGAATTTTTATACATGTCCATCCACTGCAGTTTTCTAGCACCACGAGGAGATCTATGGGGAGATAACTGCAAATACCTATTATCTGTACACTGTTATTTAAAAAAAAAAAAAAAAAAGTAGCACAGAAAAGGGTGAAGAAATGAAAGGCCACTAACTCAAGGCTTTCGACATACAGTAAAAATATTATTTAGGACAAAACCCAGACTATGATCTGTATTTGACAATCTGGTTGCTTTTTCAACACTAGAGAAAAGATAACCATAGAACTTCGCAGCGCGTTTCTTTTAAATCTCCCAGCACAAGAGGCACCCTGAATACAGACAGGGATGGACACAAGACTCATTCTTAATACAAGTGGCAGTTCTGAAGGTCCTTTGTACCCATGTATAACTTCTGAAAAGTGAGGAAACCCATTCTGCATACTCAGCAAAACCTTATGTACACATCATGTTCAGGTAAAATTCCAGAAATGCCAAGCACTCACCCCAAGCAGGTTGCGGGGAACGTAGCCTTCCTTGTCATTCAGCCGTGCCCACCACCACTCAATTTCATCTTCATCTTCCCGGCGCAGGATTGTCATGCAGTCTCCCTCTTTCATAGAGAGCTCATCATCGTTCTGAGCCTCGTAATCCCACAGTCCATAAATCACTCCTTTGTTCATTATTCCCATTTTCTCCTGGACTCCTGAAAAATGATAAAAACACAACAGCTCAATATAAAAACATGACAGTTGGAAAGACTGCTGTACTCTTATTGGACAGCAGTTCAGGAAAAAATACCTCAACATCTATCACGCTTAGCTCCTTGTTGTCATCAGGCTACTGGAAGTCAGTCCTGGAACAGGGGGTACTGCAGTTTGCCACTGCACACTGCAAACATTCCTTCCTTACATCATGTTCAGAGAACACAAGGTAAACAGGGAGGAAGCATGAGAGGAGCACTGATTGGTAAGAGGTAAAATTTTCATGCTGGTGTTCACATTTCCTGTATGTAAGTGATGAGCAAGAAACACTTGTCTGCACTCTTAGCTCATCAGTCATCTCTTTCTGCCAGAAAGAGCAATACCTGCATATGCTGACCACCATTTTCATTTTGTTTCTCGGGTGTCATTTTCTGCCAGTGTCACTTTTATTTCTCAAGTTTAAAACAAGTTGCACCTCAGACCTATGCCTGAAAGGTCTGCCTGCTTTTGGTTAAGTCAAACACTTAACTCACCAGTTCTTATTTTCTGTCACTGTGTCAATGATTTTTTAAACATTGTCATCAGAAACACAAGTCTGTTAAATTGCTGCTAGACCAAGATAATTCATAGTTACATGCACAGATGTTTTTTTAAAATTTTCTCATTTTCCAGCTGTAAACAAAGGTGAAAAATTACTCTGTACACATTCATCAGCTTATAAGCAGAAAATAGAAAAAGGTATTTTAATCAACTGTTATATGAAATCCTTTTAGCTAATTATTCCATTTTAAAGCAGTGAATCCTGTGGTTTTTTGTTTGTTTGGTATTGACAGGAGCAAATACATTGTACATGGTATCACTAAACCTGTCATTTCCCTTTCTGTCATTTTGTACAGATTTTTACCAATGTCTGATAAAGAAAGTACCTGTTCAATTGAAGTTCTTCATTTCTCCTAATACCAGCTAATTATGTAAAATTAAATCAGTCCCCACAACATTTTGTGAGCTCTTAACCTGAATTTGAGAATTAGAAAAATTCACAAAAGAAGTATCTCAAGGCCTACTGAACACAAAGACACTATCTCTTAACTCATTTCAGAGTTAAAACCAGTACAAAATATTGGATAACTGTTATGATTGTTAATTTAGTCCTATAACCTTCCTTGGGCACTTACTATTGATGAGAACCCATTGGAATCTGGATACATAATTACTGTATTTTTGTTTAACACACGGATTTTGCTGCTAGTTAGATAAGCTTCTTCCTTTCATAGGGAAAACTGTATATTTGGCACCGAGCCATGTGAGAACAGCTTGGGCTGTTTTGAAATACACTGTCTGAGCAGCTTACACAAACTCAGACTTCTCCTGGTACACAAAAACAAAAAGCTAGTATTTTCACTGCTATTACTCTAACCTCTTACCTACAGATGATACTCTAGCTGGTGAGCTACAAGGTGGGAGGAGGTCACAAGAACTACATACAAAACACACAAAAAAGTAATCTAAAATGTCACTGACTCATCATCATACTTGTTCACTCTCTCCAATAAAAAGAAGTTTCCCTATATTCTTGAATAAAACCTACATTTAATATGGGATTATTTTTTTCAATGTAAGAAAAGAAAAGCAGCAGAAAATCAAATTCAGTGTTTACTATCCTCAGTTTAGGCAGAAATTTGGCAATACTTTTCCTGGTTCTAAAGTTCACTTTAGGAAGTATTTCTCATTTAAAAGACACTAGGCAGCACATACAAACTGCCTACCAAGTGATCTATATCACTTTTTTTTGTATGTAAAAATATTTACATGCTGGAGTTCACCTAACCATCATCTCATATCAATGCATTTGTAGATACACACACTTAACCCATTTCAAGGTTGTATTAAAATAGAAGAATGTTGTTACTCAAATGTTCTTCACAGGCCCAATGTTATGAAGCTAGTCTCAGTGGGCCTCGTTCTGTCACAGTAAGATGGCCAAAACTTCTCTTTCCCAGAGGAATTTTAGGCATGGGTACACAACCCAAGTATATGCAACTTACCACTTCTCATCCAAAAACATACCAACAAGTGCAAAGTCCCTGATAAGCTCCAGTACTCAGCTGTCATCAACATACCGTATAAGAACTGGGAGCATTGTGTGTAGCCTTCCTCCATTTCCTCACACTTGTCTGCTGCTGTCTGCATGTCACTGTAGGTCATAGCAAATACAGCTGCACCCGACTCCACCAGGAACTTGCACACCTGCACGTTATTGCAAGATGCTGCACAGTGTAATGGGGTCCTGCAAGCCAAGAAGAAAAAGATGACACAATTACTTTTATTGCTCATAGCAGTGTTTACAGGCTCCCTTGGGCAAAGCACCCTCATGTGTGACCTCCAGCAATTGGTACTCTATCACTGAAAGCTTCCTACCCAAACTACTTAAACCAGGATTGTCAAGAGCAATTGCTTTTCACAGGTAACAGGGGTTACTAAGAGCTGCCTGAGCCTTAAAGCTGGGTTTCCAAATGGATCTCTAGTTATTCTATCCTCTTCTAATCCGTCAATGTTTTAAGAATATTCCCCAGGGCAAGAAAGGAGAAAAAAAAACTTCAAACAAACAAAACCAAAACCCCACACTCAGAAATCCTCCTGAAATCAAGCCTATTACAGTCTAGACAATGATTTCAAAACCTGACTTGGTGACAAGTACAGGTAATTGGAGTAACTGCTGAGGTGGAGGAACAACAAACATCTGTATTCAGTCTCAGGCCTTAGATGCTTTTGTTATAGGTAAAAATAATAATAAATCACTGCCATAACCTTTTAATCGATAAGCTATCTAATACCCTTTAGGACATGTTTGTAACTTATTAACAGTAACAGGCCTGGCTTGTAGGCTGTAGGCTTTCTGCTTTCTTTCATTTTTAAGTTGTTTGAGTGTTGGACAGAAAACTAAGGAAAGTTTGTGGGGCTGTACACTACTGCCCATAGCCTACATGGTTATCACACAGAGAGGACACTGGGAATTTCAGCAAATGGCTCATTATGCATAATTTGCCTTCAATATTTAAAATAAATCGTTATGTCTATTTCCTGAAAACTGGGCCTCAAACACATACTTTTTTCATATAAGAAGTATCAGTATAATTTACCTATTTATTACCTATTACCACCACTACCTTCAGAGGGAGCTATGGTAGCCCCGAGCTGCAGCTCTGTTGCAGACAGGATTCATAAAGAAGCACTAAAAGCCTTACCATCCATCGCTGTCTGCAGCATTCACATTCACACCGAATTGTACCAGGAACTTCACGATCTCTGTGTGCCCAGCACACACAGCATTGTGCAGCGCAGTAATCCCTTCATCGTTGGGCATGCTGGGATCTTCAACCTATTCAGCCAGAGAAAGGAACCATTTGCATTCTGGTGAAATTGTAATAAAATAATATCCTTGTACAAAAGTCAGTTGGCCTATTCTGAAATAGGATTTTGAACCGTAATTCTCTTAAGTGTTTGAGCTACAGGAAGAAAACTATAGCAGTAACCAATCCCACAAGAAGATTCATGTATAAGCTTGTATGCTCCCTTAAATAGCAAGAAGCTAAAATGGCTCAGAAAAATAGTATCCTGATAACTTAATAAAAACATATATAACAAATTTCAGACACTTGTCTATCTAAGCAAAACCCATGTGAATTTTGTTTATCAAATGATTTGATAACATGACAGATAGGGGACAGAACACTACATAAGAAAATGAGAAGAAGAACTTGTCCTGCAAATTTACTGTCCTGGTGCTAAATTTCCATTTCGGATTTAACACATATAAAAAACAGCCTTCAAATGGCCATGTCATTGCTTATCATCTCAAGGGCAGACCTCCATCGTGCATTATTATTTTAGCTTCCCAGCCCAGTCCAGAAGAGCTACTGCTTTCCAGTTTGAACTGGGATTGCTGTTCCTTCTCTTATAAGACAACATTTGTACCTCATAAATGATTCTCTGCACAAGATCAAATTCCCCCTCCAAAGACGAATCCAGAAGCAATGCAAGGGGGTTGAACTTCACTCTCATCCCATGCGCAATTCTCTCAGAGCCAGTTTTACGCAAGTTTGTCCTCTTCCCCTGTGAAAACGGTAACAATTACAGGACATTTTTTCCAGGTTGAGCAAGAATACAAAATTGTGTATGTGAGAATGACAGCAGAAACAACCAATTAAGACAGTGAAATTAATGAAATTTAAACTATTTTTAACCACTTCCCCAATACATTACAAATAGGGGAGGTTACGAACATTACAAAAAGATCTCTGCCTTCATCTCCAGGCAAAGACTTTGAAGTCATCAATATCATAAAATTCTCAAATACCTGATGGTCAGGAAAACGATGCATATTTTTTGTATTCAAATTATTTTAGCATTAACTCTCAGGTATGTTACACAAACCAAAAAACTTGAAAGGCTCTACAAAGTACACTTTTTCCTTAAGCACGGATGCTTAGTTCCTAACCTTCTGCAAAGCTTAGCAGAGGTTAACAGGAACAAAAACAGGGAAAATGGTTAGGGAAAGAATGTAGAACTAAGTGTAGAACAGCTTTAGATGCTCCCAATGATACTGGAAAGAAATTATGTCTATATAGCTGAATTTGTCCTCTTTCCTATAGAGAATATGCATACATTAGATCAGCGCTCTCCCCAGCTGGCTGTGCAGCAGCAATAAACACTATTCACAAGGCTATGCAAATTTCCAACAGATGTCCGAGCAAAGATGAATAGAAATGAGTCATGTTTTGCAAAAGCAAACATGTAAGGCTAAGTTTTATAAGAGATTCCTAGAAACTACTCTTTTGCCTGTTGGTTTATACGCATATCAGAAGTACAGGCTTTTTAAAGAAAGACCCTGTCAGCACAACCCAAGTCTTTAAATACGAAATTAAGAAATTGGTCTGCTTTCTTATCATCACAGAATTATTATAAAACCAACCAGAACAGAGTTCTTACAATTTAAGAAATCTACCACTCGAGTTTCCTTGTAAGAGGCAGCAAGGACACAGTCTTAAAAGCATGAAAACTTGCAATGACTATTCTAAGGCTAAAAAAGCATGCTAAAGCTTTCAGCTCCTCTGCAGTGAAATGATGGAGGTATAAGCACTTTCATGTACCTGGTTATTAAAATTACACTCATGATAGGTTTTAAAGAAACTATGAGGAACCAAAAGCATTAAGCATTTCAGATGTACAACCGTGAGATAACACCATACCACACATGTATACACAAACCTCCAAAACCAAACAAGACTAAGATGCCACCTACACTTAGCCCAAAGGACTCCATTTTGATGCAACCTGAGAATTAATTGGTGTCAAATTCAAGTTCCAAACAAACAAAAAATAATCAGAAAACATTTGAAAAGTTTGAACTTGAGAAAGTGCAAGCAGCTGATGTCTACAAAGAGCTACTTGAGCAGAAACTAAATAAGTCAGTTTCCCCATACTTTTCAAGGAATGCACTTTCAAATAAACAAGTGCAATCCAGGATTAAGATAATTAATTTCCATCCCAGCAATAGAGGGAAACACTCTGAAATCTGTATGGCTCAAAAAAAAAAAAAAAAAGTTTGGACTTGGTATAATAGGTAAACTTCTATACGGGATGCTTTTTACAGCCCAGAAGAGCTTGCACATAAGATTTCGTTTTAAACTTTTCATCATGTCATTCACTTTAGAGTCAGAGCTTTTCATTAGTGGCATTCATTTTGGAGATAACAAGTATCACACAGACAGAGCAGACACCCAAAGAGAGACTTCCAGCCTGTTTGCGGACCTGTTCTCCCACATACGCTTCATCTCTGCAATAGACCCAGGATATATGGCAAAGCTTGAGCTGACTTACAGAGCACTGAAGTTGTAGGTTAGCTAATACTCACAGGAGGCAAGGAAAACTGTCCAGTAACTTCAGGAGGCCGCATATTGAATGAGTCCTCTCCCAAACTCTCTGGTTCCCCTGACGGATATGGGGGTGGTGGGTACGGAGGATACTCCTCTATGTATACTTCCAGTGGCAGTGAAGCCTCCAGGCTTGGTTCTTCTGTTTTTGGCTGTGTGGGTTCGTCAACATCCGAAACTGCCTCAGGTACCGTCTCCAAAGCTGAGGAGGGAAGAACAGCTTCGCTCTCATCCACTGGTGTGTTTTCTGCTTCCTCAGCAATTGCTGGTTCTGGCATTGAAGAAACCATTTCTTTCTCTGATTCCGTACTTGCATAGGGGTTTGGGATTTCCACTGGGCTTTCAGGACTGACAGCTGATGCCATCTGTTTGGAAGGATGTGATGGAGCTGAGATAGTCTCCATAGCAGCCAGAGTTGTCCTCTGATACAACAGCTTCTGAATGTTTGGGCCATTAGGTCCTTCTGGCTCGGTGATGGAGCTACGTTTCTTCAGTGGTCTGGGTGCGTTGGAAAGCTTTTTCCGTAGTGCTTCCAAATCAGCATCACTCTGGTTGCGGTATGGGTTGGACAGGAAAGGCAGCAGTTTGGTTGGGCTAAGGGGACGGGGTATTCGCTCAGTTTCATGATTCTCATGAGCAGACGTCGTCATTTCTGTCTCGGGCTCTGGGCTGCCTGGCTTGCCTTGGAGGTTTGAGTAGACATTCTCCGACAGCGGCAGCTGATTCTGCACACCAGCTCCTGCCATCACAGGCTTTCCATACACTAGAGAGCAGTTCAGAGAGGGGTAGAAAAAACAAAACAAAACAAAAAACAACTGTGAGTATCAGATCAACGAATATAACAAGAACACACAACCTGATTCACCTACCTAAGGCAGAGAAGCACAACAGTAGAATCAACCAAACAGAACTAAACCATTAACAAGGTTTACTGTTAGTACTTAATTAACTTGCAAACACACTACAGATGCTCTGCGCTCCTTGTTAATGCTTACATACAACAGACAAGATCCACCTAAGATTCTTACAGCTGCACTAACCTGCTTAATTCCCCCAAGAACAGCTTTGTACCCACAGATCAGGTGGAAAGTATCTCTCTCTGAGGCTTATGAAGACAGAAGAGAGGTAGAGAACTACAGGCTTACCACTTGGGAAGTGTGGTCCTCTGGTCTGTGCTCTTGTCAAAGCACTTTGCACTGCCTGCTGGAAGTTCTTCCCAGGAGTCTGCTGTTGTGTGTACATGCTATAAATTGAACTTGCAGCCACAGTTTGCGGCTTTCGAAACGGTGGCAGTGAGGTCTCTTTGGATGGCTGAGGGGTGAAAGGTCTCACAGCTGCTGCTGGGGGACTTTCCTGTTTGGAGGAGGGAAGGATTTGTTCCTGGCTAGAAGGACCTACGAGTGGTACAGAAATTCTTTGCTGTATCTGCTGGGAAGGATGAGAGGGCTGCTGTGCCGCTGGTTTTTGTTTGTTCCCCATAGTTACGGCAGCCAAAGGCAGCTTCTGTGGGTTTCCATCCAGCTTAGTATCAGAAAGTTGCAGATGACTGGCTTGACCAAAATAAGGCAAGTTTATCTGTTTTGGTTTAGTAGGAACAGGTGGCGGTACCTTTGTTACATTTTTATTGGCTGTCTGAAAGAAGAAAGAAGTTAGTTAAGATTAAACTGGGGAAAAAAAAAAAAAAAAAAAAAAAAAAAAAACACTTGTTTTAAGAGATCTGCCAGAAAGGACCAAAGATCCCCAAAGAACGACATGGATTTCTGCAAAGCTGTTTACAACCTCCTGGGAATCAAAGAGGCTTCTCAAAACATTTCATCATAGTTATCACAGTTATTTATACTTTGGAACCTGTTCTCCTGTAGCAGCCATGCTTAGAACATCAAACAATGACTGGGCACACTAACTTCTCTAAAAGCAGAGGTAGACAACAATCTGTAGGCAAGAAGCTTGCTCTACAATGGAGCACCCGACATCCCCAGTTCTCCCATGTTAACTTCACCCCTACGCAATCAAATCACACCCTTGAGTCAAGATTTAGGGGGGAAATCTTCCTGCAATCAAACATCTGAAGGACTCTGCTGAATTAAACAGTACATAACTGATTAAAAAGGCCTCATACAAATGCCTCTGTACATAAAATCTTTGGAAAAAATATTTGCACACACACTAGCACAAGTAACACAGCTTTTTTTTTTTATGTGATCAAATTATAGATTTTCATCACAGTAACTGTAGGGAAAGACTGAGTTACTGGCTGACATTAAAAGCCTAAAATACATTGTTCCTTAGAAGTAGTCTTTTAAAAGAAGACCTAGTTACTTTTCAAAGAGCTTCCTGATAGCAGTATTTGTAAAGCTATGTAGTAATCTCTATCAGATGAAATACAGAAAAACCCAGCAAAGCTCAGAGCTGAGCAGTAGCTTGTGTTCCCTGCATACCTGTGCTTCTCGCAAGAGATCTTCGCTGCTCTGGTTCTTCCTCAGTGAGCCCAGCCCAGCAGACTGATCCACAGAATCAAACATTGAAAACGGCCGCACTTTCTTCTCTTTGTCTCGCAAGAAAGCTTCTCCTTCAGCTGTTAGAGAGGGAGGAAGATTTTATTTAAATGATAACACAATTATAAGAATTAGAATCCTGTTCTGTGCAAAAATCAAGACTGCGTTCATAAGGGATGCTTGTTGCCCTGTGCTAAGGACCCAAGGGCATGCCAAATGCTCTGTCTTGCAAATTGAACTGTAGCAGTTTTGAAGGCATTAGTATCTACTTCACCACCTGAAATAAGGTATTAAAAAAAAAAATCCCTGCAACACCACACTACAGTTTGCATTGCAATAGTATTTGACTTGTAGAGCTTAAGGATATGGTTTAGTGGGGACTGTTAGCGTTAGGTCAGAGGTTGGATTCGATGATCTTGAGGTCTCTTCCAACCTAGAAATTCTGTGATTCTGTGACTTTTTTGTGCTCTCAAATTAATTTTACTTTTTACTGAGGCATTTAGGAAAAACAGATGTCGTTAACTTGGTTGTTCATATTTTAAGATTAGCCGAGCACATAAGAGCATACCTTGACCTTCACCAGCCACAATTCCTTTTCCTGAAGTTAAGGCTGATCCTTGAGTAACATGATTGTCTGTGTTTAAGCTATTCCAGTCAGCAGCAGACAGAGAAGGTTTTGAACTGGGGACCACAGAACCTAGGAGAGAACAAATGAAACAGGTTTGCTCAGTCAGATAATGACAGGACAAGGGGGAAGGGTTTTAAACTAAAAGAGGGGTTTAGATTAGAGGCTAGGAGGAAATTTTTCACTCAGAAGCCAGTGAAGCACTGGCACAGGTTGCCCAGAGAAGCTGTGGATGCCCCATCCATGGAAGTGCTCAAGGCTAGGCTGGATGGGGCTTTGGGCAACCTGATTTAGTGGGAGGTGTCCCTGCCCATGGCAGGGGTGTTGGAACTAGGTGAGATCTTCAAGGTCTCATCCAACCCAAGCCATTCTATCAGATTATGCTAAGATACTGCTTTGTTGACTTATTAATTACAGGATTTTGTTTTGTTTGTGGTTTTTTTTTTGGTAGTACTCAGGTCTAGACAGTATACAAGTATCACGCCCAGGTTAACTGCTACAAAACCTATCACTTAAGGTATAGTTCATTTCAGAGAATCAGAGAATCATTCAGGTTGGAAAAGACTCAAGACCACCAAGACCAAACATTCACCTAACTTGCCAAATCCACCACTAAATCATGTCCCTGAGCACCACAAACACACATCTCAAACACCTCCAGGGATGGCGACTTCACCACTTCCATGGGCAGCCCATTCCGATGCCTAATCTCCCTTACCATGAAGAAATTCTTCCTGACATTCAATCTAAACCTGCTGCGGCGCAACTTGATGCTATTTCCTCACATCCTGTCACTTGTCACTTGAGAAAAGAGGCCAAGAAACCTCTATACTGCTTGGACCAGAGCTAAAATCCATTCCAGTAGTTTTACAATCTAAACCTAGATAAAACAAAATTGTTCCCCATCTTCCAGCAGAGCAAAAGAAACCTGGTACTTCATAAACATTTGCTGACACTGGAGAGAGGGGAGGGAGGGAAAGGAACAAAACTGGTCTACTAGCACAGCCTCCGTTTTTCCTTTTGGGAAGATTTGAGTTTCTCCTATCTCCCTGTTGAAAAGCAAGTCTGAAAGATATCACAGAAGAGATATCTGCATCTCTCCAGCTTCTTCTGACTTTCACTGAGCTGAACTTTATCTCATAGGAGGAAGATAGAGAAGCCAGGTAAACCTCCATCAATGCTCAAAGCAACGGAGGCCAAGCCTTACATCACTTGTTGAATTTATGTCTCTCTATACTCCTGTGTCACCAACATGTCAGCAAGCTTATTGCTATTTCTGTGCTGCAATCAACTACAAGAAATGTTATAAAGAAGGCAACGTTTGTTAATCTTTTACATGTCACTTCAAAAATGCATGATCAGAAAACTTGGCTTTGTTAGTTGTTAATCGTGTCTGCCGTAAGACTGTCTAGAAAGTCAAACAAACACTATTGTACAGTTTTTAGGAGAGTAAGAAAAACACAACGGATCACTAATCTATAGAAGAAGCCCCCTATGTTCTGTGCTGTGTAACAACTCTAATTATTCACTGGGACAATTACTTAATTTATAACGCATTGAATCCTATAGCCTCAGTGTTTATAAAATATATTCACTGGATCAGGCAAATTGTAAGAAGACTTCCACATAAAATAGTATTTTGTTTTAAAAGAAAAAAAAATCAGGGCTGGTAAATTAGAAGAAAATGAAATAATTCTGGAGAAGAAATCTTAATTTCAAGCTATTACCTGCAAGAGCTTTAGCTTGTGAACTGCTCCCAGCTCGCATGTTCGGCAGAGTTTGTGTTTTTAGCGGACCATCAGGTGCCTGCAAAGTTTGTGTCCCATCTGAAAACGCTGGCTTCACCAGAAGTTCAGGTCTGGAAGCAATACGTGGCATAGTAGAGGACTGGATGTAAGGACCAACTGCTGCCACTCGACTTGGAGCAGAAGCCACTGGCTGGGGTAAGTTCCCATCTGAAGAAACCTTAAAACATTTAAGGAAAAAAAAAAAAAAAATTTATGCTGCAGCTTCCATGCATCAGAAAGTTAGAGCTAGAAGTCAAAAAGGATAAAGGAAGTGAAAAAATATATTCCAGTATAAAAAATGAAGCTTTTTTTTAAAACTTTAACAGATATAAATATGATGCAGTAATAACAACAACAAAAAAGATTCCATGACAGCATAAAAAGACTTGTCTGTAAACAGTAAGTAGGTTAACATCAATGTACCATGAAAAGTACTTTAATAATACAAGACTTCCACCACAAACAGATAAAAATCACAATTCTAGCATCTGAACAGCCCTCCCCACAAGCAAGTTATTACTTCAGTCCATATGTGCCACAAATAATACATACATATTTTTAATTAAAACATCCAGCACTTACTGGTACATTCTCTTTCTGTTGCAGAGCTGCCTTTTTCTTCCAGAGGCGCTCCCGCAGCTCATTAACACGCTTATCCATGACTGCCACCTCCGAGTTGCGCTTGTTCAAACACTCCCTCTGTTGCTGCAGCTTGGCATTCTGCTCCTGGTTCAGTTTGTTCCTCAGCTGAATAAATTCATGGTGGGGGGGGTGGGGAGAGGACAACAAAACCAAAACAAATTAACTAAATTAACTTTCAGGATGAAGAACAGGAAACAGCTACAAAGGGAAAACCATTCTAAAAAGTCAAGCCTTGCTTGCAAACTCCTGAGATTTTAATCCCCTGAGAAAATGCTGGGTAGTCTCCAAGCTGTGCTCAGGGAAGAGGTGCAGACTGAAAACCCCATCCCCTGCCTGCCTCGAGCACAGTGCCTCCAGTCCTCCATCTGCAGCACCTGGGCGACTGCGCAGCTCTGCCCAGAGTGAGAGCGTTGGGATCTCTTCCCAGCAAGGCAAGAAGCGACCTAACCAACTTTCCACCCTTCAAGCTGTGGGTCACCCACAAGCCCTGTGTTACCTGCAGCTCCTTGTACAGGCGGTCGAGCTCGGCTACGGCTGACTGGTTGTCGTGGTAGCCATCAATCCGGCCGTTCTTCAGCATCTCCAGCTGCCTGGTGAGTTCCTCTACCTTTGACACGGCCAGCACTAGCTCACGCTGCTTTTGCTGGAACAGGCTGTTCATCTGTTCAATCTCCTCCACTGAAGAGGGCGAGAGAGCACAATAGTCGCCCTGAGAAACAGCTGAGCGTGGGCTGCTTCCCAAGCAGCACGGCGGGGGCAGAGAGCGCCCTGCTGTCCCCTGGAGCAGCGCGGCACAAAGGCTGTGGCCGGCTGCTGCAAGCCCAGGGCCTCTGGCAAACCAGCTCTTCCTTGCGGGAGCTGCACATGCAAACTTGGTAGCGAGATTATGGAAATCCCAGCTACTTAAAGTACTCATTGGGGGGGTGTTGCTAAAATTTATGTAATGCTCAGATTCCACAAGAGGACACTCACTCAGCCACAAGGCATATTTATGATGCTTGTAACTCTGAATTTCAGTCATAGGGAAGACAAATGACATAATGATAAAACACTCAAGCTGTTACATTAAACAAAGCCTTTTTAGAGTTTACTACACACAGCTGTCATCAGCTGTTCTTACTGTCCAAAACTGTTGTATCTCAGAACAAAACCCAAAGCAGTAGCTGTTCAAGCAAGTGCCAAGACCAGACCTTCTGGGATGGTGCAGGGAAGCATGATCACACATGCTCTCAGATCTCAGCTCGTGTCTTTTGTGTTACAATGTGGTGCTCTTCCTTCAAACTGAGTTGTATCGAACAAGATAAATATCAAACAGATAATGCATTCTCCCCACAGAAAATCTTTTGTTTTTATCTGGAAAGCACTACACCATTTTTATCTTTTTACTCTAATAAAGCAGTATATTTTCATTTCAGTGCACATGAAAATGTCAAGTTCTGTATGACACAGACACAGAGGTAGGAAGAAAAGAGAGGCAAAAGAACGTATGTTGACATGAAGTCTGAAATAAAATATTTAATACTGCATCAACTTGCTGAACTGCAATCACCCAACTAGTACTGTAGAAAGACAGACACCAGTCTAATTTTTGTAACTGAAAAGAAAATACACAGCCACTTTGGTCATTAAGTTACCTCCTGCGTAAGAGGCAACACAGGTAACATGCCAATCACATCTTTTTTTTTTCAGGCCAAGAAGAAAATAGTAGTCTAAATATATGTGTAGTTTTAACATAAAGAGTGGAAAAAGTTACTGTGGTACACAAACATATTCAAGTAAGGAAACAACCTACACTGAAATTAAAGAGCAGAAACACTAGGCTCAAAACAGGCTAGAAATGCACTTATGGGATATTTCGAAATATGATAAGAGAACACTTTTTGTTCTTGGTCATTCAGGAGTGCTCTTGGTAAATGTGAGATGTGAAAACAAAGATTATTTTTTCTTGGAATACTGCAAATACCTCATCTAAATCACTGAAATCACCACAGATTTTAGACTTCCAAGAGCCATGCTCCATGAAAAATCATAGCCTACTTTCTCCAACTCACCTAACTTTCCATTGCTGAGTCTTTTTTGCTCCACGTGCCCTTTCAGTGCTCTCACTTTCTTAAGTTTGGCTTCCTGATTCTCAGCAATTTCCTTTAATCGCTTAAGTTTTTCCTGTTCAGCAGCTTGCTGTTGCTGTCGCTGATCTTGCTGTTTGAGGAATTTCAGACGCTGTTCCTATAGACGAGATAAGGAATTTATTTACTTACTTATTTTTAAAAAGAAATTATGGTAAGGTATTGACAGCAACAGTGTCAAAACTTGTATACAATTGCCATTGCAGCTCAGATCATCAGTTGCTACAGCCCAGTATCCTGACTTCCCAGAGTGACAAGGAGAGCCTGTGAGAACAGGGCAAGCACCTCCTGATACCCCTATACATGTGCCCCAATACCATCCTCCAGGAACCACCATTCAGTAATGTGAGAGCCTCCTGAAACAAAGCCATGTCTAACAGCCCTTAGTACATTTTTCTTCCATGACATTGCTCAAATCCTTTTAAGCTAAGAAAAAAAAAAATAGCATTTACGTTCCATGATGTTTTCGAGTTTCATTTAATCACCACTTTTTCTTCAGTTGCCAGAACTAGTGGTTATTTCCTCTCTACCTTCTCCATGCTGTACGTTACGCTTCTCTATCATATGCTACATTTCAGTAGTTTCCAACATGACCTATAGTCATTTAGATATTGTGTATATATATATATATATATAAGGTATTCCATAAATTATTGATCACTTGTCTCACTCTTTCTACTTTTTCCAGTTCAGTTAGAACTTCCTTTAGCTGGGGAACGACTGCACAGCAAAGCTCTGAAATTTTATCATTTCCAGGTAATAATCACCAACATCACAAAATAGAATTCAAGACATAGGAAAACCTTTATAGTGACCTAGCTCCACTTACACAACAGACATCATCTCAATGGAGAGGATTCTTCTCTCCAAGAGTGTACGAGTAGGGTGGTGCACTATTAGTCTCCATATATATATATAGAAGCCTATAGTTCAGAGCTAAAAGAAACCACTAGATCACCTGTAGATGATCCTGTAAGTACTAGCCGTATTTTAAGTTACTGGCTGATAGGTATGACTGTCAGTTCTGGAGATTATAGGTTATTCCAATAGTAGGAGAATTACTAAGACTTTCCCAAGCATCCAGCCAAAGACCAACAGCCACAACTTTCAGCGGCTACTAACATTAGAACATTTCCTCCAAAAGAAAATATAAAAACTAATTTGTGGGGGAAAAAAAAGAAAACAAAACACATACCAGTCATATTTAGAAACATGGGTTCTTGTGCATTTTGATTAAAAAAGAAAGAAAAGCAAGCTTGCTTTCCAGAGAAAACCAGGCAGCACCTGCAGTATCTGCACTTTATACAGTATACGCTATATTTTCCCATACAGGAAAAAGAGTCAAAAAAAATATATTACAGCCCACGTCTAAAAAGAAAGTGTCTTTTTCCTTCTGAATCTATTTTTAATACTGCATCTGATTTCAGAAGGCAGGAAAGTGGCAATGGAAAGCCTCCCTTTAGAACAAAAGAATGAAAAATTAATGAAGAATTCTCCAGTGGGACAACCATAAGGCCACTCCGCTTGCTATCAACCACAGGCAACAGACACCTACCTGATGGGTGGCCATCCATCATACTCAAGCTCTTAACTATTTTATTTTTTTATTATTTTTTATGTTTTGTATGACTTCCTTTACACCAAGCGTATAAAACGTTTGTATTTCTGGTTCTATATATACAGTGACCACAATTTCAGAGTTATTACAGAGACCTCAGAGCTATCTTACAAAGATTATCTTACTTTCAGAGCCATCTTACAAAGACCACGTTCTATTACCATCACCTGAGTGAATCAGCCAAGAGAGACAGGGCTTCCAAGAGAGGAAAAGGAGTGAGACAGGAGCCCCAGCAGCCTTCTTTGCCACCAAAGCACATTCTGAAGGGCCTGGGAACTCATCTACCCAGATAGTTAAACGTTCCTTAGGATGGGCTTGCGTGTAAAGATTCTCTGCCAACAGCAGCACTGACAGTGGTATTTTCAAGAGTAGTGTGCAGCAAAAATGCTAAAGCCAAATACAAAATCCATGCTACCATTCTGCAGATATGTTCAAAATATTTTTTTCCCTAAACAATTCAGGAGCAACCCGTGTGCCATCATTAGCTTTTCTGTTATTGTTCAGCAAGCATTTTATAAATCACTGTCCTAGTTATTTCTATCACATGCACACCATCTTTTCCAGACAGTTGCCCCAGGAAACCAGGCACACTGAACTCTATCAGTAAAAAGCGAGATATCATTACAGGACAGCATTATACCCAGAAACAAAAGCATTGTTCAGTGATCAAGCTGGTGAATGGCTGGTCACCACACTGAACAAACAGGGCTGGCAGAGGCGCCAGGATGAGTGGCAATATTAATGCTATACGCTCCATCATTTTAGTAAGCTATTGGGTCACTTCAATCACTGGTATTATTTTAATCTTTTACTATGGGATATTTGTACAGATTGACTTTCAAATTTAAAAAGTGGGAGCCAAAGAAATGGAGACACCTGTTTAAAAGAGGTGGGAAAAAAAAAACAACACACAAATCTCTAACCCTCCCTCTACCTCATACAAGTCCTACTGCCTTTGTTCTTGGCTGTAAACAATCTTATTCCAAACTCACCTTGTTAGCCAGCATTTGCTGTTGAGCCTCAATTTGTTGCTGCTGACGTGATGCCATTTCCTGAAGTTCAGCCAGTGTCATATCCATCCTTGGAGCGCTGATCTGTTAATGAAAATCCAGAGCATTCTAGAATCTCAAATTGGGCTAGCATGCAATTCAATGGAGCTACTGCAGAAAACTATGTTTAAAGTCTTTAAAAATAGTAACAACCAAGTATTCGATAGAATAATTAGAAAGAAATGGCATATTTCTACTTTAAAGAAATAACAACTTTTAAGCCTTTACAGATGCGTGCCTCAATCCAGCAACACACGTAAGCTAACATTCTTGAAAAAATAATATTTCCAGCACAATACCAGCAGCGTTTCAAAGTGGCGTTTCAGAGCCATTTATAATTAAGCTCAGCATGACTCAGCTTTGACTGACTGAGCCCAGAATGACCAGCCCATGGCAGGATGGATTGGTGGTTACAGGTACACCATTGCAATTCAAAGCACTTCTACTTAAGTTGAAGAAACTGGAAAATTTAAATTGGGGATGGGGGACGTGGGGAAATCAAAGGTAGTACTATTACATTAGTCATCTGTTCATGTCTTTTCTTAATCTAGATTCTATCACATAGCCATAATTGTATCTTCTAGAGCAAGAACAAATGACAGACACTAAAACACTAACTGGTTTCAAATTGAAACCTTGAACTATGTCAGGCCATTTCTCTGACACCAAACTGAATGTGGACAGGATCAGTGAATTGAAGAAGAGAAATGTGAATGGGAGTAGAGGAGGGAAAGTGGTGCTGAATTTGCTGCTCTAAGATCACTCATACAAACACATATCTGGCAGCTAACAGATCTCAGAGAGATCTTAAGAACTGAAAACAAGGGCGATAGCTGTTAGAGGCTTCATGTCTATTTTAGAGCAGTCATTAGAAATCGTCTCTTAGTTTCCAGGGTAGGGTTTGCACAAGTATCTTAAAGGAAGGGAAGCCTCTGTTTTTACTGTGCTGTCCATTACATCAAGCACTTACTCCATTCTCCATTCTTCGATCACCAGGCACTTTCACACCATTTCTTTTTAGGGATGGATCTTGAGACCTCTGCCCAGTCCCTAGATAGAAATTCAGGATAACATAAACAGTAAGACATTTTGGGATTTTTTTTATCCTTTTAAACATAGCATTCAAATATAAAAAAAAGGAGAAAAGGCTCAATAATTCTTTGTTTATAATCTGAACTATTCTTCCCATGTTCTTATCTCTAAGATAAGTTTAAATGATAACACAAGATATTAACACAAGAGGGATCTGGGGGTCATGGTAGACAGCAAGTTGAATATGAGCCAGCAGCGTGCCCTGGCAGCCAGGAGGGCCAACCGTGTCCTGGGGTGCATCAAGCACGGCATCGCTAGTAGGTCAAGGGAGGTGATTGTCCCGCTCTACTCTGCGCTGGTGCGGCCTCACTTCGAGTACTGTGTGCAGTTCTGGGCACCACAGTATAAAAAGGACATGAAACTGTTGGAAAGTGTCCAGAGGAGGGCTACGAAGATGGTGAAAGGCCTGGAGGGGAAGACGTACGAAGAACGGCTGAGGTCACTGGGCCTGTTCAGCCTGGAGAAGAGGAGGCTGAGGGGAGACCTCATCACAGTCTACAACTTCCTCGTAAGGGGGTGTCGAGAGGCAGGAGACCTTTTCTCCATTAACACTAGTGACAGGACCCACAGGAACGGGGTTAAGCTGAGGCAGGGGAAATTTAGGCTGGACGTCAGGAGGGGGTTCTTCACAGAGAGGGTGGTTGCACACTGGAACAGGCTCCCCAGGGAAGTGGTCACTGCACCGAGCCTGTCTGAATTTAAGAAGAGATTGGACTGTGCACTTAGGCACATGGTCTGAACTTTTGGGTAGACCTGTGCGGTGTCAAGAGTTGGACTTGATGATCCTTAGGGGTCCCTTCCAACTCAGGATATTCTATGATTCTATGATATTTTATGAAGGGGCTGCTGTTCAATGTCAACATTTATTTTAAACCATAAAGCTGTTCAAAAACAGACAAACAAGAACAGCTTAACCAAAGGTAGGCTATTTCAATATTTCTCTTGTGATCAACAGGCAGCTGGCCCCTCCTAAGTCTGCATTAGAAAAGCATTGTCACAAAACTGGGTTGCCTTCTGCAAATGACATTGCAAATGGCTAATTCAGAGAGATGCATTTGGACCAGTGTCTTAAAACCAAGCATCTAGATGTTCAGGTGTTGTGTTGGTTTCTTTTTTTAAACTGTCTCACAAAATAACATGAACAACAGTTACCAGTCACATAACATGAAATATGCACCATTTAATCTGTAGTTAATTATTTGCACATAGTGTAAAGTTTAATATCACAAAATGTTTTCATTGTGACAGTCATTCTGACAGGAGAGATGCTACTTAACTAGAATCCTACTTACATGCTTCCATCAAATCACATACAAATCGTGCTTTGATGCCTAAAACTAAGCTCACTAATTTCCCTGTAGGACATACATGCACTACAGGATGAAGCCATCTTCTGTTAGCTTTTTGCCTAGCTGAGCAAATCCCTGCAAGACTAATAAGTACAGCAGAGCTCCTAACTATTCATTTGGTCCCCCTCAAACATAGTGCTTAGCTATGTTATGGACAATAAAATGCTTATAATACTTATATTAAGAGTACTAAGCACATTGAGCTTGAAACAAAATAAAACCTGACAATTAAACTGTGCCATAGCATGTCTACTATATGGAAGTGGCATAGCTTTAACTTTTAATGAACTCATTCCATCGTCATTACACATTTCAAACAAAGATATGTTCAGCTATTTTAAAATACGCTGGGTACAATGCCACTTAACACAAATAAAATGTTTCTGAAACATGGGAAGATTACTGAAGACCAAAAGGAAAAGTGGAGGAGGAAGAACCCAACAGATTGATTTAAAGGTAAATGTCTTAAGGATTCTTCTACTGAATAGATTAATATGGGATATATGGAAAACCTTGAAAAGCAAAATGTCTTATTTTTTATAGGATTCAAACTTAAGATTTACAATGCAGTGTTATTACGTTTGTAGAGAACTTGGAGACTAACCATTTTGCTTAATTATATTCCTGAAACTAATACAAATGTTTTGATTGTGGGAGAAACACCAAAGAACTCTACTTTTTGATAACTATGCTAAGTTTATCCCCCCTGTAAAATATTATCCAGGTGAAACACACTAAGCTCACATAATAAATGACATTACCAGAAAACAATGTAGTCACTAAATTAAACGGCAGAGATTTCCATTTTTTTAGGAGATTAATCACAGACCTCTAGATATTTAACTCTGGCTAATACATTTAAACACAGTATGCCTCTAATACATTTAAATACAGTATGCCTTTGGATGCTATGGTAATTCTGAGCTCTAGAAAAGCTACTAACTTCTCCATTCATATATAACATTGCCTAGACCAGGCAAGAGAGGATGAAGTCTTTACCAAAAATGACTAAGAACCCAAAGGAGAGCAAACAGTAAGAGCAGTTTTCTGTTACTAGCATTCCCTATTCATAAGAAAATAAAGGTCACACCAGAAAGGGTTGCAACACCAACATAAAATATATTCATGGTGTTCCCTTAACCTTGAGGAATGAAATGAAATTTTACTTCAGCAAATGAACCAGCTGAGACCAACACATACCTGATTCCCAGCAGGGAGAGCGCTCATGTCGAAGAAAGAAACGAACCTCACTTCTCTGCATCCCAAAGCGCTGCAAAATATCCAGCATCCGTTCATTATCGGCTATAGGACGTTCTGAAAGATAAAAAGCCAGCTTACTATTGCATCCCTATGTAGCTAGGGCATGTAACAAAACAAAAATATCTGTCCATCATCTTTCATTCCAGCACTGTTATTACTGAGGTTCAGTGTGGTCCCAACCCTTGCCCTCATCCAAGGCATTTCTAACTTTTCTTTGGCTCTGCACCACACCCTTGCTTCTGAAGGTGAACCAACACTTTTGAAAAGTAGATAGAGCCCTTCAGAAGTCTAAAGGAAGGAAAAGCTGATGCACCATTGCAGCCCAAGGGAACACAAACAGGCAATTTAGAGCTATTGGCTCAAGTGCCTTAGTTTCGTATTTGCAAATCAGTGTACCCACTCACCACCACAGGAGTAAAACTGGTGGACCTGTTGCCCTACTTTTGTGGTACCTCAAACTTACTGCTCCATCATTCCTCTTCAAGGGCTCTTCACCCCAGTTCCTACAGGTGCCAATTTGCTTTGTGAGACAACACAGTGACTCAGGTAAGAACCAGCTATTCTTTTCAGACAGTTGAGATAAAGTTTCTTAAAGTTACATGCATGAGTTCCACTGAATTGCTTTTCTTGCTCTTGTTCCCAAGTTCAGGATTCAGTCCCACCTTAATTTTTAAGCTTTACTCTTTGCCTTTTAATATCACAAAAATCCAATGGGAGCCTAAGCCAATGGCCTTCATTTACTGACACTCCTTTTCTGTATCACTGTTCTTTCAATTTTTACACACTTCATAGCTGAGCATTCACAGGCAGGATATAATTAAATTACTTACTGTCCTTCAAATATTTACATAAAGGCAATTGCTTTTGTTCTTCTAAACATTTTAACATATGTTTTTATGCCTATTTTAAAAGTGATTGCAGCTATGCAGTTGACTAATATGTTATAGAGGTCAACTTTATGTAGTCAGGATATTGTCAGTATCTGAGAGGCTCGTGATCAGGTTAGATCCATTTGCATGGGATACCAGATGGACAAGAGACATTCAGAGAAACAAGGCAAGCAGACAAAGACTGAAATTAAATACCACTAGTTCCATTTGTTCTGACAATGGTTTTGTTGGATATTTCCTTTCATTACTTAGGCAAGGGAATAAGAAAAAGAAGAAATCAGAGTAGAGTTCATTCATATTCAGTAGAGAGCCTTTCAAAGCATCTACCTTAATAAAGAATAATCATTTCACGGACAAAATTGTTCATGTTAAGAATAAATATTTTCACTTTCATAAGAAGAGGAGCTACTAACACGTTTGCAGCATGTGAAGAGCTTTTTTCAACATAAAAGGGTTTCTTTAAATGAAATAAAAGTGCTGCAGCTGTGCTCAAGCAATCTAGGAAGGAAAATTTCTGGAGTCACTGTCAAAAGAGATTAGCTTTACAGAATAAGCAAGTAGGTCACTGTTACAGAAGAAGCAATCTCTTGGCAGTTACTTGTCTAGACAGCTAAAAAAGCTCTTCATCTGCTAAACCTTAATTCCCCCCTCTGAGAAGAAAAAAAAAAAACAAAACAGTGTGACTGTCAGATTTCCATCTTAAAGAATATACAACAGGCTTATGAAATAGCTTTCTAGCAGCTAGGCAATACTTCAGCTGAAACTCTATCATCAAGGGAGATGCCCTTTACCCAAGGATTCTGTCAATACCACTCAGTGACTTCAAAGGAAGGTCAATGAGATTTCCAAATACCAAACAAAACTACATTTGAAAAGTTCAAGAAGAAAAGAAATTATCAAACCTCAGTTTTTATACCCTGCCCCTTTGGAGGGGAAACAAAACAACAACAACAAAAAAAAGACAAAAGCCTTTACATATAGAGACACACTTTTGGCTGCTTTCTGTGGTCAAGATAGTCATCTAACAGAATTCTGATGATAATAGAAAGATCAAGAAAGCTTGCTGATACTCATCAAATTTCAAGCAAAACTGGGAGGACAGGGAGAGCAGTAAACTTGCCCTCATTCAGCAAACTGAGTGCCTCAAGCTAGCTTTCAGCAATGTTTCAAACTATGTTTAATACTGTCTGACAACAGAAGCTAAAATTCCTCAGCATGCATCAGGAGGGAGGGACAAGCTACCTCAGAACAATGTTAGTAATTGAAGTCCAAGCACTCATTTTTCAGCATACATCTTCCGTTTCTACCTCATAAGGATGGCTGGCATGTGCCATGTTTATTTTAAAATTAAGTTTAACTTGTTCAGTGTAATAGAAGCCACAATACCATCTTGGCAAAATGAGACAGTGAATTTTGCTGACACCTAAAGCAAAATAAGGTAAAGTTGAGAGCATTTTTTTTTCCAACAAAATAAATCCAAAATATAAATTAAAATACAGTCTGCAAATGATTGCTGGTGAATGTTACGCAGATGTTTAAGAAAGGACATTTTTTATTAGAAATACACATATGCTCCAGCCAGTAGTCAAGTCTTGATGGCACATGATTTGAAACTACTGCATTTGTTACCAAGTATAATCTGAAACTGGACGGTGTTGCATGCACACATACATGCACCGGTGTCCATATAAAGAAGTATATAATTAGACGATATGACAGGACCAGTGAAGGGAACAGGAGTAATTTGATTTCTAAAAGGAGTGCCAATATTTTTATTGTATAAACAAACAATACTTTATTGTTTGGTTTTTTTTTGGTCTTGTGACAATAAACTGCCAGTAACCAATAATAACCAAATAACATAATGAGAATAGGCTTTGCAAAGAAAAGAAATTTTGCTAATCTCCGAAAAAAAAAAATTCTACTTCACTTTGTTTCTGTATTCCATTCTATTTTCTTCTATCTCCTCAAGTACCAGAGAGGCTGACAACTTGATTGTGTAACTGTAAACAGGCTGTCCTTGACATATCCTTCACAGGCACCTCAAAAGCAGGTCAAGAAGCCAGGTATGGGAAAAAAAGTGAGAAACTGCTCACAGTTCAGTAGAAGTCCGACTTTGGTAGGGAGGTTTTGGGGGATACTTTGGTTTTGGAGGACATTTACTCTTTTCCATCACAACTTCTGCTCTATAATAGAGCATGGAGCTAAGACTAACCATAATTTCAGAGTATGAAACTACACATATATACATGTACACCTAAACCTTTATTTTACTTGTCTTCCATTGTAGAATTTGAAACTGCGTTGATTTAGACAGACCTGGACAGAGATATACAGTAAAACCACCTTCCTAAAATGTCTCTTTCCACATTGGGTTGTGGTTTTATTTTACTATCATTTATACAGAAAAAAAATATTTTCTTTTCTTCACGTCTTTTTAAGAAGGAAAAAAAATCTATTGTATTTTTTAAAACTTAGAAGTATCAAAAACATTACATCTGCACCAGAAACGACTAAAAATCAAGAGACCAGACTCGAGTATCTCATGCAAATTATCCATCTCACCAAAGACTTCTTTAAAGAGGTATAGGCCTGAGACAACAGCAGAGAGACAGGAACATTTGTCCTTATCGTCTAATTATTTTATAATTTTTTTAAAGCATCTCAAAATAGCTGGATCAAATAACATAATTTTTCACGACTTAAAAATCCTGACAGTGATTCATCTTTTCTACACCTCTGTGCAGCTACCAGGATCTAATGAGTACCATGGAGACAAGAGATAAGAGTCCCTTGCTATTTAAGCCAGACAAGTTAGCCCTACTTCAGCTTTTGAGTTGCTTGTTGACATGTTCTTCAGTCCCAACAAAGCACTACAAGTTATGGAGACCTGAATTTCCAAAACAAAAATCAGCAAGAACACAGAAAAAGAGTGGGGCAGGAGGGAGGGAAGAAAACCAACCACAAACATAAAATCCTCTTCCACCAGCTCAACAGACAAACTACTTTACTGACCTGTCCTCATCTCATCCCTCCTATCTGCTATGTATCTTCTTTAGAAAGTATTTCATACTTCGTATAACTGCAGCTGCTTCTGATAACACTCCTTCCCTCCCAGAATCAATTAATGCCATCATGAACAACAAAGTCAATATCTGAAAAAGGAAGTTTTCCTTTGCCAAAGCAATTGAAAATGTCTATGGAATTTAGAAGACCGTCTATTCCATAGAACTAACAATATTTATCACTCCAAAAAGCCCACACAACCCACTTTGATTATACCACTGGGGAGAAGAATAAATGAAAAACAATTCCCCTACACCCTTCACAGACTCATTTGAGTTGGAGAAGAGCTAGCTGCCCATGTAAAAGAACATCCACATGCTTGGCTCTGCTTCTTTTATTTTCAATCATTTTTTGTATGTGTGTACCTTCCTGTAGATGTGTTATTATACACCAGTTTGATGAAAGAGATTAACAAAAATGTAAGGCAGACACTCTCTGGGACAGAACCATGTCTTTCAGGTTTCTGTACCCTACGACGACAGCAGCAGTGAATGCCCAGCAGGTGACAAAGCAGGAGTTTAACCTACCTGAGCCACACCACACTTCAGCCAGGTGGCACTCGCTTTCACCAGGCTCCTTGCACAGCTCCACCACATCTCGGCATGTTGTCTCTGGGGTGACTGGCACCTCTGTGAAGTGTTGTTCATTGTTGCTGAGGTATACTGTCAGAAACATCTGGAAAAGACAAAGACAACAGCATACATTAATTTAGAACACAAAACCAGGCAGCATATCGAGGGCACAATTTTCATTAATTGCATTATTTTCAACATAATAGTACCATTCATCATGAACTACTGTGCATATTGAATTTCAAAACAAACCCAGATTTCTTTTTCAGGTACAAGCCAGTGAGATGTTAGAAGTAATCCTCTGCACACTTCAATTATGTTACTGAAGTATTTTTTGTTTGTTTGTTTAACTGGACCTCCTGCTCCTTCCTTTTCTTTTAAGGTAATGTTATCATATTTCTTCTACCTTACCATACTTAAATACTACACATCCATTTGACGCGACAGACACCTAGAGTTCAGAAATTTTCTTTATTGTGAAAAACAAGGGAAGTGACATCCGTGGAAGATGACTGGACCTTCCAAAAAGGAATTGGCATCAATTTGCACTTCCATAACACTTGGCATTAAAAAGTTTCTCAGAAACACAAGCTGACTTGCCCTGCTTAGGGACATGACTTAGTGGTAGACTTGACAGTGCTAGGTTAACGGTTGGACTTGATGAGAGGTCTTTTCCAACCAAAACAACCAAAACAATTCTATGAACACAAGGTGTTCCCCCCAGGTGCCACTAAGAGGAAAGCAGTGCTATTTTACTTGGCTTTCTCTTCACTGCTGTAGATGGATCCTTTATCTTGGGTTGTTATTCTGTATAAACACACCACACAGCTAGGTGTTATTCTTGCTCATGTCTTTCCTGACACAACTAGAAGACACACATTTTAAGAACTAGTTTCCTTATTTAATCTTTGATAAAACATATTGATCACCAGTTACCTTGCTGTATGCTATTAATATTAAACATCCAAAGTTGAGCTGCTAGCTAAAAATGAACATCAATTTTCTTCTGAAATCTATTCTGAACATCAGGATCAAGTGCCAGCTCATCATGTAACTCCCAGCATCATAAAAATCAGCTAAATGTCTCCAGAAAGCAATTACTCCACTACAAATTTCAAGCAAGAGAAACCTTATCAAAAGGCTACACAATTCAGCCTTTTCCACACAGATGGAAAACCTGTCTATGCCAGAAAAAGGCACAAATATAACGTTAGAGAATCTTTGTGTCTCCTCATTTTTCTAGAGGGTAGAAGGGGCCTACATCTTCATGAACGATGGTTCAAAGGTCAAAAAAAGAGTCTGATTCAAACAAGGCAAGAGAGATGCATAAAACGTTCTTCTAAGTTTAAAGAAGAAGTCATTGCTACAAGCAGTTATGCTGTGATTTTGTGGGAATACTCTAGAACAAGTCATTTTTGATGAAAAGTGGAATTTAGCCCATTGTCTTCACAGTTTTATGAAGCTCCCCTCAGTGACTCCACCAGCTTAGAAATGCAAACATCTCTCAAGCCTCCAAAGCAGTGGTCTTTCAAATGCCAAGACCCCCTCCACTCCTATGAGAGAAGCCACCTTTATTGTTTTAAAGAACTTCTATGAAAACATTTCCACACTCAAATGTGTGTTATTATACAGAGCACAAACATTTGTCCCACTTTTGGCAGCACAAACACTTCAGAAGAGCGTTTCAGGCCTTGGGACTGCACCAGATTCAGCATCAACAGCATACACAGTTTCTGATCTCTGATTTTACACAGCTCCCCAAGACAATGCTTTCTGATAAATTCCTAAAGACCTTCTACAAATATTCACAAAAAGCAAAAAGCCTGCAGAAGAAGAGCTCAAAACTGCCCCTAATCCTTTGGAAACCATTCAGACCCCTCAACCATTTCCTTGTTGCGTTATAGCAAAAAGTAGTAAGAACATCTCGGAGCTTGTAAGAGGAGGAATGAGTAGAGAGAATGTGGAAAGAAAAAAAAAGCAAAGGTAGCAAAAATTTTGTTGTTTTGCTGACCCAGCGAATCCCGAGGAGGGCAGGAAGGCCGACAGAGTGGGACACGCCGATTTCAGCTGGACTGAGGGCTGCTGTTCAGTCAGAGGGGAGCATCCCCTGCACTCCACCTGCCCCCAGGACCACGGCTGCTCACCCACATGCCTCAGTTCAGAGGTTTGTTTGCTGCTACTCCCTCCCTGGTATGCTTTGTGTGGGCCAGAAACACACCACAGGCATGCTGGTAGGATCAGCTTACCACATGCCTATTATTACTCTGGGAAGACAGGCACAACTGTTGTGCTGTTTACTGTGCAACATGCTGATGTACTGACCTAAATTAGGAGACAAAGCTTTCCAAATAGCACCTCCGATATTCTGCTTTGGTCTTTCAGCACCAAACACTTGTGTTTTTTTAGATTTAGTATTTCTCAAGGCTGACGGCAAGAGATGTCGTATGCAACCAGGTAAAAAAGCCATTTAATCACAGAAACTGGGGCAGAGAAGTATAAAATAAAAAATAGGCTCTCAAATAGCTTTAGAGCAGGATTACGTAGGAACGCAAAACACAAACGCTTCACATTTAACGCTAGATAATCTTATACTCACAACAACGCTTAACGGCACAGGTGGTGTGTCAGCAGTAAGATTTGTTGGCTTTAAAAGAAGAGCTTATGGATGAGAATTAAAAAATTATACAGAAGCATGGCATTACACACAAAGCAGACCTAATTTGACCCTAGCAGGGCTGTTCGCTCTCCAGTGTGCCTGTTTATCTCCAGCCGTTAATCCTTAGGATTTGCCGGCACAGACAGCTACACAGGAAGGATCACGAGTTGTGATTTCCATCCACAATGCTCAAGATAATTACTAACACATTAGGCCACGAGTGCTCAAACCTGCTGTGTGGAGGCCATTTTTGAGACTTGGTGGTACCTGCAGTAAATCTACCAGGTGTGTTCTTGGGATTGGGGGTGAGAGGGAAACACCACTCTGTGCAAATTCCCTAAAAACATGCCCCAAATTCTGAGAAGTCTGAAGTAACTAAAAAGAACACAAAATGGATGAGACTTTTGCAGTTACCTCCTTCCATTTCCCCCTAGCTCCAGGGACAACTCTGAGACCATTTGGAAGTCCACCAAGCAGTTGTGCCCCTCCTCTCTCACCCAAGTGGCAGTGACATCTATCTCCATGCCTCCTCTCCTCCACTATCCACATTTCCGTGAGGACTCCAGCCAGGGGTAGTCTGCTTCAGACTGGCTACATCTAGGGAAAGGATTTAGTAACTCATCCTTCCCCTTGGAAGGGTTAAAATAAAGCATCCACTAACCACCCTACCAGCTAGTTTATATTCCTGTTTGATTGTTGTGCAGCAACAAAAGAGAAAAAATAAAAAGACAACTCTTGTGACACCTTGTTTGGAAGTTTGAATCCTGTACCTTACATCAAGCTAGAGTAAAGTGGTCATTTGTTGCTCCCTGAAACTGAAGATGTTAAAACAGTTGCAAACAAAAACCCAGGAATATGGAAAGAAAAAAATAATAAAAACAACATGCAAAAGGTAAAAATCAAACTCAGTTTCAAGGTAGGCATAAGTAAGGCACGTACTCAGCAGTGGTGAGGTCGCACCTGGCATGACAAGAGGCAATGGGGGTAGACTGGAACAGAAGGGTTTCCATCCAAACATCAGGAAACACTTATTGACTGTGCAGGTGACAGAGCACTGGCACAGGTCACCCAGAGAGTTTCTGGAGTCTCCCTCCTTGGGGATCCTCAAAAGCTGCCTGGACATGGTCCTGGGCAACCTGCTTTTGGCAAGGGTTGGACCAGATGACCTCCAGAGGTCCCTTCCAACCTCAGCCATTCTGTGGTTCTACAGAGCAGACTGAAGACACTAAAGACACTAAAGACACACTAAAACAAGGGGAAGACAAACCTCATTCAGACCTTACACTTTATTTCAAAAACAGCATCGAGGCAAATGCTGAAATACCTGACAATTCCATATAGTCTTGGATTATGGTTTTTCATTCTTTCTAAGGACTGAGTTTTAGGAATGCCCAGAGAAGGCTGAGAACTTTTAATCAGGGACCTGACTTTAAATTCTAAAATAAGGGTTTAAATTCTAAACCAAGGATCCCTCCAGTATACTCCCTCCCCCCGAGATGTATTCACCGTTTCTAAGTACTGAAAGACTTTACACCGTAGAAGCATCCCAGTACTGCAGCACTCTTGCAAGGCACCAGGGATGTGCTGTACATCTAGCAAAGCAGTTCCTTTTAAAGTCACACCACAAATTTCAGCTGACTCAGCTACAGCTTAGAAAATAAAGTTTGCAGTTATGGAGCCACCAAATGAGGCAGTTAGATCGGGTGCACCAAGGGCAAACGGATGACCAAGGGCACATGAGCTAAAGCAAGAGATCATTTTTGCAAGGAATGACTGTGATGAATGACTTACAAGCAACTGGATGGGAAAGCAGAGTACCAGACATAAAGGAAGACTAAGTCTCAAAAAAGCCTGACATTTAAGACACAAACCTATGAAAATCCAAATTGTCGTGAATTACAACTTTAAGTCTTCTCAGCATAAAATGTATTATTTTGTTCCAACCTGTATTATTTCTGCATCACCTCCAAATATAGCCACCAAGTCTGGACTGTAACACACCCGGGAACAGGAAGAGAATGTAGCAAAAAAAGCAACCAAAATAAAGGAGGTCAGAAGAAGGTATCAATTAAAGCCAGTCACACCCCACTTTATAATCCTCCACCTCTCTCCTGCACACCAGTTCCAAATAGCCTTACACTTGACAATCAGACACGTGTGCTGTAAGCTCATCAACAGCATCATTTCATATAATTGCACTGACATTAAATAAACCATAACAGGTCTCAACAGCTGCTAATCAGTCTCCAACTTAAAGTGAGATATTAAGAACGGATAGCTCTACAAAAGCAATAGTCTATGAACACACTGCATTTTGGCTCCTACTTGGTGACATTAAAAACAAAGAACAGCTTCCAGAACTGTTTGGAATACAAGTCTGAGCAAACACATGCCTTAAAATTTACATCTATTCAGCAAGATACCGTATATATATATTTTTTAATCAATCTCTCCCTTAGGTAAGAAGTCCTCAATTACTGATTAAGATGGAGGAGACACAGAAATGCAACTTACTTTACTCTTGAGCTTTGAGAGCGTTTCTGAAAGGATCAGAGATATCGTACTCCTTAACTTTTTGTAAAACTGACATCATACGTCTTAGCTATTAAAAGGCTGTGAAGTTGGACATTTTCCAATTAATATACAAACAATATTAAATTATGCTGCTTAAATTACTTGAGCAGTAATCTCAGAGTGCACATATTCAGTAGAAAACTCCATTATTTTGTATGATATGGTTTAAAATAACAAGGTCTTGGTGAATCCCTGAAATTTAAAGGATAACCATACTATTTTCCCCCCAAAGATCTAATTCAGGTCATTACATTTCAACAACAGACAACAATCTTCTAGAGCAAAACTCATTAACTTATAAAATATTACACACAAATAGATGGTCCATTAAAAATACCAACTTACCCCTGTTTTTCACTATTTCCTTAATTCCTAATCTACTGCAATCTTTTCCTGCATACCATGCAATATACAATATGAACAGTGGCATCTATTCATGTACTATTTTTCATCTTCAAAGCATTTTATAACCAGGAAGTCCTGACACAAGCAAGCAGTTTCCTACTTTACAGACTGGGAGACTGAGGCATACAAGGCAATGACAGAGACAAAAACGTTATTTGCTTGCCAAACAAGCACACTGCCTCTGAAATCGTGATTCATTTTATTATCTTGCATTAGAGCTAATAATATAATTTTTGTGCCACATTTCATATTCTCTGTGGTTTAGAGTGATCATTAATATTCTTGAATCACATAATACTCCTGTTGCTGGCTGGTTGTCTTAACTCGCATAACAAATTCTTAGATCTCACCTTTAAAGATGCATTAAAAGTCACTCTTAAGGTTGACAATGCAACATTTTACAGCAATATTCTCTCTATTGTTATCTGAGTTATGCCTATTATATGAAGCTGCAAATGGTTCAGGATAGACAATATATTTTCCTACAACATGGAGAGCATATACACCTGACGTGCTGTATAAACAAGCCTCCAAAAAAGAGCTCATCGCATGTCCTTCAACAACTTCACCGCAAAGTATGATTACAAAGCAGCAATGTATACCACTGAAAAGCCATTGTTTCAAATGCAAAGTAGCTTTTTGAACAGCATATGGGATGGAGAAGAATGACAACACAATTTACATCCTGAAATAAAATATATTTTTAGAAGATAATTTTAGTTGCCTGAAAAATTAGCACCACAGTTTTGACAATGAATAGATTATCAGATTTTAAGTATAGATAACAAATGAGAAGTAACTGATTCCACCCACAGACCTGATACCTAAAGTTTTAACTACAAGTCAGTTTTTCCTAATATAAAATGCCTTCAAACAAAGAGTTTTACATGGAAGCACCTTACCTAACGGGAACACTGACACTGCACCTTCCTAGATTGCCATGAAGGAATCAGCTGCTAAAAGAGAGATTTTTGCTGACTTGATGCAACTTTCTAAACAACAGAAGACAGGCTGCACAACTGCAGATTTTCATGTTCTGAAAAACAGCATTCAGAACTGGCATGCAGTTGCGGTGCCTCGGTTTGATTTTTAATGCAAAATATACCTTAATAAAGTAAATCTGTGAGCCTTTCACATGAAGTTCCTCAGAACCTTAAACCAGTCCTTTAGTAGGCAACGTAGTCACTTATTGTACCAGAAAATTAAGGTAAGCAAAAGATTATATAATAGACTTACTAGAAGACAGGCACACAGGACGATTGCTATCCCTGATTTTTTCGCATGCAGCTGTTCAATAAAGTTAGGTTCAATAGAAACGCAGAGTGAAGTTTAATATTTACCTATAGCCACACCCAAATACAGCAAGTCAGGTTCCTTCTGTCTCATCTGCAGCATACACTGGTCCGTTTATATTTATATTTATTGTACTGGCTCTTAGCCATAAATGTGAGAAAGGAAGTTATGATGCAAGGTAGGTGGAGTACTGTAGGAAGCACCATAGAATTGTTCAAATTATTCCCAGTCTATATAAAGCATGGCCTTTTTCCCTCTCAATTGTATCACAGGAGAAAACAGGACTCAGCCTTTACTCTCAAAGGCATGGTAGTTACTGCTTGTATACTTTAAAGATAAGTTTATTATGTATTTGTATTTTATCTTTGGTAAACTTGTCAGTTTTTCCAGGGTTTAAAACATAATGTAGACTTCCATGCACTTTTGGGCATGAAAAAGGGAGTAGGAAACAGCAAAGAGAAAGCTGCTTTTCTTTTCCTCCTTTCCTTTTTATTTATAAATCCTTCAAATAGAGAAAACAGAAAGAAAGCCATCTGCTTTTGGTATACATTAGTACATTGGGCAAAAGCTACAGCACAAACATTAATCTCTGCCATATTACATCTCACTATCAGGCATGTTTCTGAATCATCATTAAGGGAATTTGAAGATCTGCATGGAAAACAGGCTGAGTTCTGGCCAAGCGCTGTTACCATCTGAAGTTACTGGATGTGGGTTTGGGACCCACCTACTTCATGAGCTGCAACTCCAAAGACTAAATTCAGTGCTTCAGTTCAGACCTACTGATGAGGAAGATAAAATTACAACCTTCCTGCCAAATTTAACAGAAAATCATCATCATCCCAGTTTAGCTGGTTTGGTTTTGTAAAATCTGTCAGACATAGCTCGTGACTAGTAAATAGAGGGTTCCTAACCTACACCCTCCTCTTTCAGTACTGCATTACACATGAGGTCATTAAGAGGCGATCTTTCCAAACTAAGAATTTCACTCTGAATCCACATTACATTTTTCCTGACCTATTTTCTTCCATCATCCTTAGGCACAAGAACAGAGCAAAAGTCCTCCCAGAGATCTGAAAGGTCCAGACAAACAAAGCTTGCGATTTTGGATGAACACCAAAACCAGGAGCACCACGCTTCTGCACACTCCGCACGCCTAGGGTTAAACCACCACGTAGCACTGAAGGCAAGGGCGTCTCAATTCAGGGGGAGCTTTTAAAGCCACTTGTACCTTAACGCTGCAGGTATTTATCACAACCTTGGCACTGAGCAGAAGGAAATGTTCCAAAACATATGGGCCAGTTTGTTTGTTTTAAGGGAGAAACAAAATTGGTTTCATTAACATATGTTAGAAACCACAGCCTTTTACTGAGCACCCATAGCTGCCAACGTGTCACGCATAGCTCATTCTGTTCAGACCTGAATCCACACTTTCCACGCTTGGATTTACACCAATTTTGTTAAACAACTGCAAGACTTCAGGGTAAACAAATCCTGACAATGTTCTTTACATCGTACAACACCACAGCATGTTCACGGGCCTCTTCCCGTTACCATCTGTGCATTGGGGTTCCTCACGTTCACATGTTCCCCTCAAGTATTCTTCCCCTCTCCCCATTCAGAAGCTCTCTCCCCAGATCCTTCCGGATGGCTCCTTAGAGCCGCCACTTCCATGCTGTTAGACATTTCACAAAAAAAAACACACTGCAAGCTGACAGGCAGAGAAGTCAGCCTACACACAGTGTTTGGACTGCCGATGCTGGTGTCTTGCTTGGAGCTTGCTCCTCCTCTCCTTGTGGAGTCAGTGAAAGGAGGACTTGGTCTTTGGAGACGGGCCCCTTCAGTCAGGCTCTGCCTTGTCATCAGTGTTGAACACAGCCACGAAGGCTTGGTATGCATGAGGAATGTCTTGTGTGCCTGCAAGTGATACACTTCTACCTAATTCTTACCATAGCTACTACACTGGCAAACATAACCGTCTAAATCCTGTAAACTACAGTGAGGTTTACATTTGTTTCTCATCTGATTCCTCAGTATCACAACACATTGCACCTAGCAGAAGAGCCTAAAGCCAAGACAACGTCCATGCATAATGAATGGGGTTATGAACTCCAACTCAAGGCTGAATCATCTCAATTTTCTGTGCTTGCACCAAACCCAGAGACAGTCTTTGTAGTAAATACATAAATTAATTAAATCAAAAAGAAACTAAGCTGCTCTTGCTGTTCTAGAGCATTATATCCTCCCGTTGGGAATAAACATTCTTGTTAGCTCAGCTTCCTAGACAGCTGGAGGCCTATAAGAAGCCATACCAAGTGCTCCCCATTGGGACACCTGAGAATGACACCTCTCAATATACCCCATTTAGATGCACATATATTCTTGCAGTGGAAAAATATATACTTTTTTTTTTTTCCTGCTAAAAGAAGCAGACTTTGCATGAGACAAGACTCTTTCACAAAGGAAAGTGAAAGTGCACCTGTACCAGGGATGAAAGCATATTTAACAACCTACACCTCAAAAGAGCAGGTAGGTTATCACAGCAAAGTGGCAACTCTACCACCCACACCATACTGCCTGCTGGCTAAGGCAGCAATTTGTTCTTGGGTTTAAAAATACCAGTTTTCTACTCTTCCAGCCAACGTATAACAATCTCACCAATTAAAAGATGAGCAGCGTTCGTACCCGGGAGCACTGTGCCTCAGCCCACCAGAACACGCAGGGCGAACCCACGTTCATCAGGTGACGAGTGCTCAGCCCACACACCGAGCTCATTTATCACCTTCTGCTTACCTTCTTTTTTTGCGTGAGTTGGTATCTATATCAAGCAGTCTCAAAAAAAAAGAAAAAAGAACAAGAAAAAAAGAAAAAGTACAAGTTCTGCAATTTAATAGTAAAACGAAGCAAATTATGTAGCAGGTTGGAGGTTTACTCCATTCCCAACTACTTCACAGAGATGAGCACCAGACAACTCTGAAAATACCACTCCTTACATCACGTTAAGACACTCCTCCAAGAACACAGCTGTCAAAATCTTGAGTCCTACTTCCATGACAAATCTCTGACAAAATGAAACGCTCATGACCTGCAGAGGTAGGTCAGCGAACACACCATTTCTGGAACCTGAAAAAATGACACACATCTAACCACGCGGGTAATTTTCGTGCAGGAAGAGTCATAGGATATACTGTTTGGGCTGCTCTATGATACAGGCTGACCAGTTTGGTATCCAGAAGTGCATTACAATGTGAAACTCCGCCATTTTAGTGCACTGCTCCTGTAGTGCACTTTAGTAACATCTCCTTTATGCTGCAACTCTAGAACATGCTGTTCCATCACCTTCCTTCAGGACAAATAGAAATGAAAAAACAGGAATTTCAGACCCCAGAGCACAAGTCTGCATGCTTTACTGCTTTCAAGGTCAGCTTTGGCTTCCTATATACTGGCTGCCAGGGAGAGAAGGCTTCCTGCTATACGAGCTTCTCACTTTCACCAAGATAAATATATGTTTTAGTCCAACTTAATCCTTGCAGTAAGTGAGAACACCCAAAGATGGTGGAGAAACACCCTCTGTTACCATCTCTCAAGACACGATGGAAGTCAAGGAAAGCACGTGGCAGCAGCCTCTGACTGCTACAGCTTAACCCACCTAAACGGTAAGCTGCCCGAGGCAACCGTCGTGTCCTTCTCTAATTCCCCCATCAGGTCAGATCACGCAGCCACATGGCAAATCACTTCCATTATTTGAACTTTTTTTGTTCCTTTCTGCCTTTAGTGCAGGTGTTTTTCCCCTCTCACTCTGCTGTCACCCAGCACCTTGCTAAGTTCAAGGAGAAGCTACAAAAGACGTGTGGCTTTGGGTGGGGACGGAAATCAAAGGAACAGGAGCATCCATTTGAGCAGCACCCTACTATTAAATTAATTAGGTGTAGCATCACACCATACCCTTGGAGCAGGGTAACCCTTTCCAATTTACCACCAGTTCTGGGTGGGAGCACGCTCCTGTTTCAATGGGAGTGTGCCCTGAAGAATGACCTCCACTTGTCAAACTCAGATGACTGCTACTTCACTAAAGAGCTATCTGCCCATGGATGGCACTGCAGGCAACCAACACAGCCACCAGTAGTGTCAGAGACAATCACCAGAAATGTCTGTGCTTGGTGACCATATTTTTTTCACAACAACTGCACTTCTTATCCAAAGCCATAAAGAAGAGCTTTTGTCCTAACACTTCTGGGCTGCAAGCATGCAGGAAGTCATGAATAAAATTGTACGATAGTGGTACATATTCAACAGGCACAGAAGACACATCGAGCTTTTGCACCAAAGCATAGGGATCTTTTTATTTTGCAAGAAAAAAGAGACTGGTGGGGAAATGATGGATAGTCAACCACATTGTAATAGGATACGTACAACTCACCAACTATAGCAGACCCACAGGAGAAACCTTCCCCACCAATCTGTCACCCCACCAAGCACCTCCCTTGATCAACCCCTTGCTCCTGTAACACAGAGCTTCTCTAAAGTTCACGCTTTTAACTTTCATCAGCAAACATTCGGCTTCTACAGCACTACGACAGGAGCTGCAGAAGGCTGGCAGATTGTGCAGCTGATCGCCGTCTGACGGGTTTTATTTAAGAACAGCTCACTCCCAGGGCCCTCTCCAGGCAGGACCAGGCTGTACGCAGACCCCAGCTGAGAAGGCGAGGCAGGGAGAGCAGCAAGGCAGGGAGGGCAGCTCACCAGCACAAGGCAGCGTGGCACCCTGTCACGAGCAAAGTCGCAACAGAGGTCCTCACAGATGGCCGTGTGTGAAATGGTGGGCACTGAGGTGATGTCACAGCAACTTTTATTGATAATAACAAAGTAAAGAGGAGTTTAATTAAATCAACATTTGTACTATGCAGGGTTCTTCAACAGGCTGCTTTTACCCCAAGAACTCCAGAAATCATCCCCCTCAGCCCATTACTATTTGGTCATTCTTTCAGCTTCCCTGGAGGTAGAAAATATTTTCTCTACCCCAACTTCACCGACTGCTGTTTGCACGGAGCTCTCTAAACAGCAATGGTTTTGTGCAATAGTGGGAAACCACCCTGCAGAAAGGCCTCGTGGGCAAGACCTATGCACAATAGCACAGGAACAACGCTGCACGGACAAGAGGCATGCGGTTCTGTTCCCACAGCTTCCTCACACAAACCTTTACTTGTAGTAGAGTCTGTTCTCAAAATGCTGGAAGATACACCACAGGTAGGAGTGCGGAGGGGATCACGTTTGTGGTGTAACATTTGTCAGGAATGCTGCTCACACATGACCCGTGGCAGTGTTGCTCTGTTGTTTTTCCTATTTCACAATAGAGCTTCATGGAGACCTCCAAGGGGGTCTGGAATACTTTGCTTGGCCCCCGAGCACCCTGCTTTTTGTGGCTCTGTGACACCTCTTCCCTTCCCCATCCACTTGCCTCTTGCAGCCAGAAATCAGTCACAGTTACTGCTAGGTCAGCCAGGCTTTCCTGTAGTGCTTCATTACCTTGAGAAACAGTCTCACTGCAGCTGAGATCAGAGTATCTCTACCAAGTTGCAGGAATCCCACTTTACGGGGTTTTCCCAGCCCTGCAATGCTCAAAGCCTCTCACTCTCCTGAGAAGCCAGGGCAGGGGCTGTGGATCACTGCCCTGTGTGACCCAGATAGCAGTTTGTGTGAGGTTCTGCATTTGGGGCAGCACACGCTTATGTAAGGTGGAAAGCAGAGTGAAGAGAGGTGTCCGGACACACTGCGAAAAAACAAACCACCAGACAGACTGCCACTTTCAAGCAGCAAGGAAATCATCACTGATTTATAACTGTGCACAGGGATGACAGGAGCAGCTGAAGAACAGCCCCAGCTACAGGGAGTATGATTCTTCTTGGACGTTCCTGCATAGTCTGTTGGCCCAACCCATTTGCACAACTCTGCAATCCCTTTTGCAATAGGGATGCTCTACATCAGTGCCTGAGTCTGGTCATGTTTCTGATTTGCATGTTGCAGCATACAGGTAGTTCAGTGCAGCACTGGACTCAAATGGGATAACAAAGACTCCATTAAAAAAGAGCCCTCTGAAGATCTGAGAAAACATGATTTTCCTCTTTTAATCACAGAGGGAAACTTAAGATAATAAAAATACACAACTCCTGAGACTCTGCCTTAACTTTCAATTTAAAGAAACAATGGGATTTATTGCAGTAGAGGGAAACTGGTAATCTAAGCCAAGATCTAAACTGTTCCTTAAGCAGTTAAGCCTCACAAAATAAAAGTATCAGAGAACAAGAAAAAAATCACAGCTTGCCAAAAACAACAAAAGAAAAACCATACACATGCCTCTTATACAGTGAAAGGGGAACATTCCCTTTACACACATGTAAAAGATGTATGAACAAACATCTCTTTTGTGGACTGATCTCAAGCATCAACAGAACAAACTGCCATCAGGCTTTTTTACCCTACAGAAGGAGGGACACAGGAGATGTAGGCGCCGAGGAGACATAATTCCTGTAGACAAGTTCATTTAATACTGAAGTACATATTTGATTTTAACATTTGTGTGTCTTAATTTGCAAAAAGATTATATAAAAATGAGAGAGTAGGATTTATGTAAGAGGTCAAGGCAAGAAGTGTTCTAATTCCCCTTTTTCAAATTAGATGGCAATAAAAGCTAGGGTACAACACAGCCATTCATCAAAGGTTCGGATCATGTGAACACCTGGAAGCATCACTGTAGCATAGAAGAAATTGCTTCCGAAACAAGGTTACCATCTCACTAATGAAATACTTGGCATTAATGCCACAGCAACAACAACAACAAGGCTCATCATTTATACATAACTGGATTTGAGCTAAACATCCACGTAACACTATTACTATGGTGAAACAACTGATGAGGACACAGGCATGACTAATTAAACACTCAGAGAGAACCGGAATATTAATGATTAACAAAAAGCAAATAACTAAACCAAGTGGAAAAATGCTTTCTGCCTTTTAGCCTGCCCAGCATCACGACAGTGTCATGATTACTGCTCTTTCCCCAATTCATTTACTGTGCCCTCTCCGTAAGTGTTAATCCCAAACCACAGCATGAGTTATCTGACACTGTTTTAAACAGCGTTTCAGGTCTTTCACGTTCCACTGAAACTCCTAAAACAGGTAAGCAACAGTGACTAAGGTAATTAGGTCTCTTTCATGTGACGTCCAGGAGTTCTGGTGACCTTTATACACATAGCATCTGACTCTCTGAGAACTGAAGATCAAAAAAAAATTGTTTTGCCTGACTCAGAAGTGACTCAGCTGCGAGAAAGCAGGCCTGAAGATAATAAAACTGAGAGCAAGGAGGAGAGCTTTATCTGCTCATTACTTTGCGATGTAATTACAAGTTCCTTTCAGTTTCCAGAGCACTAAGTAAGTTTCTGCAGGAAGCTGACGGTGCCCAGCTGAGAAGAGTCCTGAGGTGCCTCCGTGAACCCAGGCAGAAGCAGCCCTCCACGAGCTCTGCCACCCAGCCTCACAGGGCAGCTGCAGTCAGGCTCCTCAGGGTGACAGCGCTGCCTCCTCTGAGAGGCTGCACGGCAGGACTCTGACCGGCATTAAATAAACAAGCTGTGGGAGAGAAAGGAGTCCCCGAGGCAGACTGCTAACAGGGACAGCGGGCTAAGCGAACGGGGCATTTCCGAGACTGTTTCTCAATCAATAGCCTGAAAGGAATGCTATGCACAACGCCGTTTCCACTCTGCTGGGTTATTCCTCTGAGGAAACCTTTGTACCTGCCTCTTTCAAAGTCTGACTGACTTGCATGTAAATTCATCTCACAAAACAGACTCAATCACTAATAAAGCAGAAATCCCATCTGGGGGAAAATAAATCCCATAAATTACCCATCTATCCCAAACCTCACCTCTGCATGCTAGCCCTTGAAACAGTAAATGCAAGAGTCCCACAGGGCGCTCACACCCTGAGCTGTTGAACAAATCAGAAGCAGCATAATTAACAGATCTCCTGGCCTACACAGCTTGATCTGGCATGAATTCGCAATATTACCCTTCCCCCATTTCCAATAAAAGCCACACGAAGAAACAAAAGGTGTTCAACATACAGCTGAGTAATTTGGCTCCAATGTTTCAGATGGAGGGCTAAAGTGTTTAAGAAAGCCACCTGAGAAGCTAAAACCATTTCATATAATTCATGAAACAGAAAAGATCACATTGTAACAACATGAAAGAAAAAAAAAGTACCCTAGAAAACTCAAGGCAATGTTCTCCTATCATTAATAATGACCGACTGTAAGAGAAGTGTGAGAGGTAAGAAAGGTCACCAAAACAGCCCCCTAAGTGTCATTCAGCATTCCAGACAAAATGCTTTAAACACTGAATACCACATGAAAATGTTTGAATACAACTACAATACTGCCGCTTTTAAATGTCTAACAATACCCAGAAATTCAGTTAAAGGAACATACAACAGATACTAAAATCAAATTAGGAGATAAGGCATGTGCTTAGAAGAGCTCACTCTAAAGTTCCATTTACACACTGAAATCCATGGAGGCAGATGAGAAAAACAGCGCTATGTGGTTGATAAACTTGATCACTGCTTAAATAATTAACAGACTACAGGAAATGGGACTGAGATGCCACAGATGACTTACTGGTATCATAGCAATCTGTTAACTCTACCTGGGGGTCAGTTTATTTATAGACTTATAGATGACGCTCGCCTGAACATGAGCCAGCAGTGTGCCCAGCTGGCCCAGAAGGCCAACAGCATCCTGGCTGTGTCAGGAACAGTACTGCCAGCAGGAGCAGGGAGGCGATCGTGCTCCTGTACTCGGCTCTGGTAAGGCCACACCTCGAGTACTGTGTTCAGCTTTGGGCCCCTCACTACACAAGGACATCGAGGCCCTGGAGCGTGTCCAGAGAAGGGCTACGAAGCTGGTGAAGGGCCTGGAGAACAAGGCGTGGGGAGCTGGGGGTCGGCCACTTCTCGCAGGTAACCAGTGAGGACTAGAGGGAATGGCCTGAAGTTGCGCCAGGGGAGGTTCGGGTTGGCAATGAGGAGACATTTCTCCTCTGAAAGAGCAGTCAGGCACTGGAACAGGTTGCCCAGGGAGGTGGTGGAGTCACCATCCATGGGGGTGTTCAAGGAAAGGTTGGACAGGGTGCTTAGGGACATGGTTTAGTGGGTGACACTGGTGGTAGGGGGATGGTTGGACCAGATGATCTTGGAGGTCTCTTCCAACCTTAACGATTCTATGTTCATCTTGCAAAGTACAAGACATTCATTTCTTTTAAAACTTCTTAGTTAAACAGTAAGAAAAGCATTTCCAAAGAAAATCGCCCTAGATGGACTAGCGCTACACTATTTCAGTAATTCAGGATCTATACAGCAGTTCCAATTTACTGCCTGTTGGAACAAGCAAAAAAAAAAAATAAACCTTTTACATACATATATATGGTTTAAGATATATTTTTAAAATGCACATGTCCACAAACTGGTGAGTACTGCAATGAAAGTCCCTATTTTAATCCCTAATTTAAAAAGGTGCCTGCTGGGCATAGCAGTTCAGAGAAGACCACTGAGAAAGACTGGAATCTTGTCTAATATTTAAGGTGTTTTGATCCAAAAACTTCACTGGACATTAAAGGGTAACTCAATTTCTGTTACCTCCTACAATCTGAGAAAAGCCTTTATCCAGCACGCATGACGCAAATTATTTTTCAATACATACTCATCTTTAGGGTAATAATGTAAAACCAGGGAGAGAGACCAATTATGCTGCAAAAAAAACATGCTATTTTTGAAAGTGTATCCAACTCCTTTTCACTACTTAGCAGTACCAGTCACACTCCCACAAGCCTTTGGCAGATGAAAGGTGAGACAACTTCACACAGCTTGACAGTGTTAACCCTGTTATTACCTTCATCAGTACAGCTACACACAAATTACTTCGTATTACACTCTTACGCAGACTATTAATCACATTGTCTTGGCATATGGTTAGAGCAGCAGTTTAGCTCCTATCTGTCATCACCACAAGGAAAACGTTCCAATTCCAGGGAAGTCTCCAAAGAGTACAAGTAGTTATGTTTGTTACAGCAGTTTCCAAGCTTTTCAGAAGCAACCAGTACAGAGGTGAATTCCTGTTGGGCTTGTGATTACTGTATTCCCTACTCAGGGTCACAAGCCTTGCTATGCTATTTAATCCCTTGTCCACGTTACCTTCTGGTATCACATTACCTTGCTCCCTCCTGACTTTCTTTGTACCTTCCTTTTCTTCCCACACCAAACTTTCAATTTCTTTGTAAAGAAAAATGAGAATGAGTTCAGCCAAAATAAAATTAAAAAGCATAGAAAATAAGAGGATTTGAAAATCTGCAAAAAAAAATTCATTAAAATAGTAGCAATTACTTTTGGCATTACCTCTTCCACACTTTTGTATTCACGTGAGTGTATTTACGATAAAATGATGTTTCCAAAGCGGCAAGTGGCTGTTTAGGCACCCTACAGCCAATGGACCACAAAACTTTTGAAATACCCTTTTGCACTCTAATTGTTGGAAACCTTAACGCTCTGAAGACTATACCCAAATTCAATTTGTTTGGGTTTTCAGTTTGATTTTTTTGTTTTGTTTTTTTTTTTAATAGGTGGATTACAGTAGTAGTGTTCATAACACTTGTATTTTTAATTCCTGCAGTCACATTCAGCTTTCACCAATCTTTCATTATCCACAGTAAGCGCAACATGAAAAGGCTGTATCCGTCCCTTTGTTTAGGGGTTAAAAACCAGGATCACTAACGAGTTGAGTCATCTGCCAAAGAAAAGCCTGAGCCACAAGGGCAGTGCTTGCTCCAGAACTTGCCACCTGCCCGTGCTGGTGGGATGAGACGGCTCCTGCTTGTTTTCTCCCTGATTTGAACTCGGTGACACGGAATGGGCCAGTAGCAGCATCTCTCGGAGGTTTTGATTTTATACAAGGGTGCCTACCTAGCTCGGTTTCGACGTGGGTTGAATTAACCCCTCGTTATACTTTACTGCTTGTTTTCTTTGGAGTTTTCACGTGCCGACATCACCACAGTTGCTCAACACGTTGGCTGTTTCACCCGCAGTTAAGCTCATATTTTGTCTGTTCCTCCCTCATTAGCGACAGCAATAAAGTCACCCAGCCCTCTCCAGCGCTCTGTGCCATCAAATTATCGCTCGTTATTTCCTCCTAATTGCACAGGAAGCGCCCCACGCCGATAGTTAAACACGGAGGTCACAGCATCCCTGCAACACCCCTGCCCTCACGGCACGGATTCCTCACCTCCTGGGACAGATCACCCCTGGCTGGCTCCAGCCAGCTCCTGGGAGAGTTAAAATGGAAAATTCCCTTTGGTAAAGGGGAAATACCCTTTCACAGAGGATCACACGAAGCCGTCGTGCCGAGCTGCCCCCTGCCCCTGACGGGGCGCCCCCCGGCCCCGCCTCCCGCCGCCGCCAACATGGACGGACACCATCTTCCGCCGGGAAACAAAGCCACCCCCCGCCGGCAGGCGCGGCGCTTTGCGAGCCAACTTGAGGAACTTTACCCCAAGATTTATTACTTTTTTTTTTAACAAAGAAAGTGAACAGCGGAGGCGCCCGCTCCCGGCGGGACAGGAGGGGCGAGGGGGGAAACTTTGCGAGCGCTCCCTGCCCCGGCTGCCCCCCGGCGCTGGCCCCGCTCCAGCGAGCCCGTCTAACGAGTCGGGCCCAGCAAGAAAATCTGGAAAGAGGGAGAAAAAAAAAATAAAGAAAGAAAGAAATCCACCAAAAAAAAAAAAAAAAAAAAAAACAAAGGGAAGAAAATCAGAAGGGGGAGGGGAAGTCCGAGGAGGGGTAAGCGGGGGCAGGGTCTGCTCCTCCCGCAGCGCCGCGGGCTCCATTTTCTGCCCCTCTGCAACTTTCCCCCGGAGCCGGGCCGCCCCCCGCGCCCTCCCGGCACTCACCGGCATCATCTTGGAGCCGAACCGCATGGGGGCGGCCGGTGCCGGCCCCGCCGCACGGAGCGGGAGACCGCCGAGCTGGGAGCCCTGGGGCCTGCGCTGCTGCTGCTGCTGCTGCTGCCGCCGCTGCCGGGACCCGCGGGGGGGGAGACCTGTTGCGGGGCCGCCCTGCCCGGCCGCTCCTCCGCTTTGTTCCGCCCCCGGCTCCGCTCCGGAGCGAGCCCCGAGCCGGCGAGGAGGAGCCGCGGCGCCGTGCAGCGCCCCGCCCGCCTCCGGGAGGGGCCCAAAGTGCGGGGAGCCCGCGGTGGGTCCCGGGGGGAGCCCGTGAGCGTTGGAGCGGCTGCCGGGGGGAGAAGTTGGGGTCCGCGGGGCGCCGCGCGGAGGGCTCGCAGGGGCAGCGGCGCCGGCTGCTCCTCCTCCCGGGGTGAAACCTTCCCCGTAACTCGACGGGGCGGGGGAGGGCCAGAAGTTGCCGGGTGAGCGGAGAACAGAGCCCAGACGGAACCCGTATAAGCGTTTATTTCATAACAGGCTTAAAACGAGGCGCTCCGGGACCGCCCGCACGGCGGCAGCGCGGCCCCGCTCCTCAGGGGCCGGAGCCCAGCGGGCGGCCCCGGCCCCCTCTCTCCCCGCCCGGCCCCGCTGCCGGGGCCGGCCAATGAGGCGGCGCCGCCCGGGCCATGACATCACCTTCCCCGCCGCTGATTGGGCGCCGGCTGGCGGATGGAGCCCCCAGGGGCGCGCTGCCCCGCTGCGGGGCCCGGCTCCGCGGGGCCGGCGGGCAGCGCACGGGGAGCGGCGGTCAGGGGAGTGCGGGTAAAGCGGGGTCACAGCCACCGGGAGGAGGGGAGGGGAAAGGAGAGAAGGGAAAAAGGAGAAAAGAGAGGAAATAAAAGGAGAGAAAATAAAAGAGGAAAGAGAGAAAAGAGAAAAGAAAGAAAGAAAAAGGAAAAAGAAAAGAGGGGAAAAAAAGAGAAAAAATAAAGGGAAATAAAAGAAGGGAAAAGGAAGAAGGAAAAGAGAGAAAAGAAAGGAGAGAAAAGCGAAAGGAGAGGAAAGAAAGGAGAGAAAAGAACAGATAAAACAGAAAGAAAGGGAAATAAAAAAGGGAATGGGAAGGGGAAAGGAAAGAGGAAGGGGTAAGGAAAAGATATACCAGAATCATTCTTTTTCTCTCTGTGAGTGATCTACTTGGTCTGAACTGCAGAAGCTTGCAAAAGCAGGAAGGTTTTACAAGCAGAAGTTGTAGTGATGGTAAGTAGAAATCATCAGCATTTCTTGCCCTTAGTCTTTTCATTTGATGGATCTAGGTGGGAGGCTGGGAGACACTACTGTATTTCATGCCTTCACCACACTACTCCAAACCTTCAGTTAATTTTCTCAGAGCAGTATCTAAGCAATTTCAACAGCAACTTCTCACACTCTTTTCTTCTTCAGTGTGCCTAAAACTGTCTCCAGACCAGTCTTCTTTTACAGTCCCTGACACGACTATGAGAAGTATCAAACAGCAGACATCAGACAACATCTCTTTGTAATGTCTTGTCATCATTTGCAATATCTTGTAAACTTTATTATTATTATTATTTGTAAATGCTGTGCCTGTCAGTGGTTTATATTGCTATAACCTCTTGAATTCTTCAGGAAAAAGGTAGTGAACCTGGTTCTAACACTGTTTCTATGACGGTAATTTGAGAAACAGTTTGTCAGAAATCAACACAACATCAATGCAACAGGAGGAGGATGTCAACCGCTTTAGCTTTGCTACCCATTGCCACCTACCGTTGAAATTGCACCATATCGAACTTCAGAGCTTTCATTTCTGAAGGATAAAGCTTAAGGCTACAGAAAGAAGGGAAAGCTTCTAAAATAAGAAAGCTGGGAGAAGAAGAGAGCAAGGCAAGAGAATTGATCGCCAGAACTCAACTAGCTGGGACACAGCAGTCTTCAGAACATCAACCCTAACCATAACCCAACAGCTAACCCCAAACCCAACACCAACTCTAATCCTAACCCTAACGACTTTAATCTTAACACTAACACAAAATGAACCTACCCCTAATGCCTAACACTAACCCTACAAACTAATACTAACCCCTAAGCCTAAACTAACCCCAAACCCAACACCTAACCCTAAACCCTAGCCTTAACGCTTAACACTAACAAGAATAACCCTAACTCCTAATGCCTAGGAATAACCAGAATCCAGTCATAATCCTAACCTTAACCCTAGTCTTAGCCCTAATGCTATCCATAAACCCTAACTCTTAACCTAATACTAACTAGAAACCATAACCTTGTCTCTGACACTAACGAATCCTAAACCAAACCAAAGTTATAACACTAACACCTAACGCTAACCCTAACCATAACCCTAACCCCTATACCCAACGCCTAACCCTAACAGTAACACCTAACCTAAGCCCCTAAATCTAAACCCTAACACTGACCATAACCCTTACCCTAACACCTAACCCTAAAGGCCCTAACCATAACCCTAAACCTAATCCTAACCTTAAAAAAAAATAACCCTAAAAATAGACTTAACCATAACCCTGACCCAAACTCTACCTAAAAAATAATGAGAAACATAACCTTAAAACAAATCTGCTACTTAATACTAGCCCTAGCCGTAAAACCAACAACAAAATTTTCCCTAAGACAAAACATAATTATAAAAGCATAAATATAAAACTAAACCTAAACCTAGCCCTAAAGTTAACTCTATGTCCAAACCCTGGTCCTAGCCCTAACACTACTAGACATAGATCTAACACTACCTCTAACCCTAACTCCATCCTAACACTAACCCTAACTGTAACTCTAAGCCAAACCCTAAAACAAACTTTAAACACAACTCTAAACCTAGCTCTAGCCGTAGCCCTAAATCTTAGCTTTAACTACAATCCTTTCACTAAAAAAAAAAAAATAAACCTAAGCAAAACATAAATATAAACCTAATGCTAAACCTAGTCCTAAACATAATCCTAAAACTAAACCCTTCTCCTAGCCCTAACACAGTAATCCTAACCCTAATAATAATGCTAATACTAACCCTAAAACAAGCCACTACACCAAAACATAACCAAAACCCTAACCCTAGCAATAAACCTAACCTTAACCCTAAAGCAAATGCTAACCCTCCCCCACCCCCCAAAATATTCAAAACCTGAACTCTGACCATAGACACAGCAAATCCTAACTCTAAACTAAAAACAAAACCTAGCCAAAACCATACACCAAAACCTACTTCTAACCCTAGGACTAACACTAACCATGACCCTAACACTAAAACCTAACTTTAACCCTAACTCTAAACAAAACCCTAAAACCTAACCCTAAACTTATCCCTAACTCTAACCCTAACTTTAACACTCAGACAAACAAACACATAACCCTAACCAAAAAACTTGCCCTAGCCCTAACCCTAACCTTAGCCCCCTAACCCTAAATCTATGCCTTACATAAATATACCCTAACTCTAACCTTAATCCTACTGACCAGAAACTAATGATAAAAGCTAAGATTAACCCCAACCCTAAGGCTAACCCTTATGCTAGCGGTCACCATTACAACTAACCTTAATGACACAACCATAACCCTAACCTCTAATCCTAACACCTAATTTCTAGTCCTAACTCTAAAACCTAACACTAAATGCTAATTTTAACCCTAACCATAGCCCTAACCCTAAAACAAACCCTACTCCTTACATTAACCCTAACATTTACACCAGTAAATCCACAGCCTTTCTGATGTGCACCTTGAGGCTGGGCAAGCCTTTTGTGGCCAAGGCCCTCTGCTACCAGACACCCTCTGGGACTTCACCAGCAGCTGTATTACCCTTGTTCCTGAATAGGTAGGTTCTGAGGCCAGCCGCTACACCAGGCCAGGCAAACAGCACTGTGCAAGCACATCCAGGCTTCTCTTTCTCTGCTGCACATATCACTTTTGTGTACAGTTGTCCCTGAGCCCAGCTGATGAGCCAGTGCAGAGCAAGCAGCTATGTGTGAGTCCCCAAGCAAGGCTTCAAAAAGGGCAAGAAGGAGGACCCAGGCAACTGCAGACCAGTCAGCCTCACCTCCGTCCCTGGAAAGGTGATGAACCAGCTCATCCTGGAGGTCATCTCCAAGAAGGTGATCAGGAATAGTCAGCATGGATTCACCAAGGGGAAATCATGTTTAACCAATCTGATATCCTTCTGTGATGAGGTGACTGGCTGGGTAGTACGTAATTCTGCAGCCCTCTTTCAGGGAAGGCACTTTGACTCCAAGAAAATAGCAAGGTTATTTGCCTGAAAGCTTGTCTTTTTTATCCCTTAAGTACATCAGCTTCCCTAATAAATGTATTACATGTCTACAAACCCTGACTCTCTTGTGAAGCTGAAAACACTTTTTTGTTCTTTTTTATTTAAAATAGAAAACTATAATTAAAAAAAAAAGCCTTACTGTGCAACATGCCTAGCCCACAAAAGCTACTCAAGATCATAAAGTCCCCATACTTTTAGCTGAGAAAATCTACAGAGAATATGTTTTCTTTCATCCTCACTCTTCTTTTCAACTTCATTGCATGATTACTATCAGATACCTTATGTATGGTATTACAAATAAATCACAAGGTAGATGTAGATTGTAGAGGTGGTTACTCAACCAGCTTTTTATACAACATATAGCAATACCGGGCCTGAAACTAGTTAATCTGTGAAGCATCTATTTAAATATTTATACTGATTTGACAGAACTCATATTACATTCATATATGAAGCTGTAACTCCAAATGATTCAAAGTATTAAGTTATCTTTTACTGGATCAAAAGTTTTAGTTGCAAAACAGGAATCTGTGCAAATTTACGCTCCGGCATACACTTGTTAAAAACAATTTAAAAGGAAATTTCAGTGTGCTTTCTTTTTTATTCACTTTTTTAGTTCAGGCTCAAAAGTCACAGTCCCTGGATACGCCCAGATGCAACTGTTCTGTTATAAGCCAGCCAGGCCCTGTGTTTTGTCTGAGCCTTGGACTTTACTCTGCCTCAGTATCCAGCAGCCTGAATTAATATATGACTTTTCAAATATAACAGTCTGCTTTCAAATTTAGTACCTCTTAAAAAAAGTAAGATTCATAAAGTGAGCAAACTGCTGACACCCCAGAAAAGAAAACCTGCCTCGTGGGAAGGCATTTTCTATTTTTCTATTGATTACCCTAACTTGATAAAACAAATCTGTCTTCCTCCCACACAACTTCTGCTCTTAGCCTTGATTTCTGAGCACATTACTCCTCTTTGCTCCTATATTCCCCATTAACATCCCTGTTCGTGACCTAGCTGCACACCTTCCTTCAACCTCAGCTCCTGCTACTAGAATTCTTTCCTTTACTGTTGTCTTCCCAGATGTCCACTTGTTAGCTCCTGCTTCTCACTCTTTTTCCCCTTCACTGAATTCCTCCCCTTTTCTCACATTTGATATTTACAACTTTCCTTGTATTTCAGGTAGGCTCCCTCCGCTTCCCCATGTCTCTTGGCAATGCTTGCTGCCACACAGATCACAAGGAAAATATTCTATGTAGGTAAAATATTCTACATAGGTTCAGTAAAATTTCACAGTCCCTGCTGTTCTGAACAGACCATACTCAGATCAGTTGGGAGCACAATAAACATGGTTTTATAAGCATGTAGTAAGCTGCAAGGGGCTGAATCTGTTCAGGGTATATATGCCTAAAAATTTCTCCAACAAATACTTAGAAAACTAATGAGATTTGACAAAGACTTCTGAGTACAGAAATGTGCAGATTATTACAAAGAAAGCAAAATACATACTCTTGGCCTAAGTGGCCTTTCCTTTAAATCTCATATTCCTAGTACAAAGTACAGAGGCATCTTTAAAGGGGCAAAATAATACATTCCCCCTAACATCTTTCTTGTGAGTCATTGAAATGTTCCCCTCAGAACTTGGTCCAAGTATGTTTATCATTATAACATGGTATAATGAGAACTAAGGTTATTTAAAAATTTTTAAAAGTCTTACAAGCACTGCAGAAACCTAAAGGAGCAGCAACCCAAATAAAGGTATGTATCCTGCTGTAACTACAGATATTGTCTACAGAGATTGCATGTTACTTCATATGCAATGGAATCTACATAACACGACATCATCCCTTTCAGGGACTATTAAAGTTATCTGGCTTCACCCAGTCCCATAGTAACTGCACAGATAAGGGACAAGTGAATCTGTGACAAGGATTTTGTGAAAGTATGTGTGGTGTGCATTCCTGCAAATTAAGACAGTGATGCACGCTCAGAAAAATTATACAAGATACCTCATACAATTATGTGAATCAAAACCTGGAAGACAGTAGAATTATCTTATGTGCTCAGACAGACTTATTAAACAAAAAGTTATTTATGTAGTTGTAGCTAATAATGTAAAATATGTAGTTTATATCATTAATACACTATACTTACTAACATAATAAACATATAGAAAATGCAGTTTATATATTATTAAACATAACATCAAACATAAAGGAGTACCTCAAAATCTCAAATTTCTCAAATTACAGGACAAACCAAAAAGCATTCTTAAAACTATTTTAAATTATATATGCTTAAGAAGAGAGAGAAAAACACTTGCTTTTAAAATATTAATGGACTGCCAGCACAAACTTCCTGTGCCAAGTCACAAGTTTATTAAGAATTCTCCTAAGTGTGTTTTAAACTTCTGAGTATGCATATGAAAGGAGATCAGGTCCTAAAACTACAGCCATAAAAAAAAAACAAAAACTTGTTCTAAGATAGCCAGTTTTACAGCAGCATTTACAAGTTGTGGTGGGGGAAAGAGGAAAAACATTTCCAAATACATACATGGCACAAATTGTTTTGCTTCAGAAAAGGAAATACCAAGTGTACATTTTTGGAGTGCCATTAGGATGACACACATAAAGGCTTGCCCTTGCGTTTCCCCTGTTTCCAAGTTATTTTTTTTTTTCAGTGAATTTCTTTCTTATAAGAGGCAGGTTCCAGGTGAGTTTCTGAGGAAAGAGGAAAGTTGCAAATAAAAAAGGTCACAATTAAAATTCAAGAAGAAGCAGCCTAGTTAAAAAGAAAAGAAAAGAAAAGAAAAGAAAAGAAAAGAAAAGAAAAGAAAAGAAAAGAAAAGAAAAGAAAAGAAAAGAAAAGAAAAGAAAAGAAAAGAAAAGAAAAGAAAAGAAAAGAAAAGAAAAGAAAAGTGTAGGGATGCAGGGGTGCTCCAGGCAGATAGTGCTTTAGTTCTGTAACAATTAAAGCTGTTCTACCTTGTAATACAGTTACTGTAATGAGCAGTCCCACTCGCCACAAACATTTTATGACTTTTTCCCATATGCTTTTCTACTGTCACTTCCAGCATTCATACAGTGATTTTTTTTCTTAAGTCAGCTTTAAGGAGCACCAGTTTCCTAATGAAATGTGCATGCTCAACACTACTGACATGAAAAAGGAAAACGCCAAACAGCAGCAGCTGAAGGAAAAGAGGAGTCTGGCACTGTACTTTTCAACAGTTGTGCCTTGCTCTGCCACAGAAACGGTTGTGAAGCCATGGTGCAAGTGCCCATGACCCTACTTGGAATTATCTAGGAATATTCTAGAAACAGCCCTTGGTCCCATCCCTTTGCTGCTCCAGATAAAGCTATTATGACCAAGACACCTCACTAATATCTACATAACTCTTACGCTGGTGAGAGTTATGTAGTTGCACCTCACTTCGTAGGTGCAGACATGTTTCTCCTTACTGTAGCTCACTCTCTGGAATTAAACCTCATTGTACCGGGCTGCAGCGTTGTCTGTGCAGCTGCTGCTATTCCTATAGCGCTGGGGGAGCCTTGTTGGCTTCTTGCTCAACAGCAACTAGGTCTCCTTGCAGCTGTTACATCCTTGGAGGCCCTTCTCACACCGTTCCCACAGCATCCTTGACTGCCTTACTCTTGCTTCTGTTCCTCTGTAGAGTGAAAAAAAAATAGAAAACACAGAAACCTGTAGCTTTACGACTGGTGTAAGATTAACAAGGACAAAAACCAAACAAACAGTCGTTTGCTGCTGGTTTATCGAGCTCAGCGTGCCATTTCCAACTGCAGCGGTTGCATTATTGCATTACGTGCGGGGTGTGAGGGACCCACCAGATACACAGTGTTATTTCCCAGTGCTTCCACACACCATTATCAAACTGTCTGTCCTTTAAAAACAAACAATTTGTGCTTTTACCCTCCACCACACTGGCTGACACGGGGTGTCCTGCTTCCAGGGCACGCTATGCTTAAGACTGCTCCCAGTTATTCACTTGTGGTGCATGTCCCATTACTTCAGGGCAGCTCCAAGCAGCCCCCACCACACCCGTGCCACTACAGGCCCCCTTCTACAGCGGCCCCACGGGGGTCTCAATGCCCGGCCGTGCCTTTTTTCCCCAGTTCCCCTCTGATCCCCGGGGACGCTGCGTGAACACCCCCTCCCTCCACCCCTGCCCACCGCCCTCTGCCGCCCCTCAGCGGCGGGGCGGGCACGGCGGGCGGAAGCGGCGTCATCGGAAGCCCCCCGCTCCTCCCCCGGCGGAGGCAGGCCGGGCTCCAAGATGGCGGCGGCGGCGGAGGAGCGGCTCCTGTCGGAGGGGGACGGCGGCGCCCTGTGCGCGGCGCGGCTCTCCCCGACCCCGCTCCCGCCGGCTCCCGAGGCCCCGGCGCTGCTGGAGCAGCCCCCGCAGAGCAACACGCTGATGGGGCTGCCCATCGTGGCCATCGAGAGCATCCTCAGCTTCCTGTCCTACGACGAGACCAGCCAGCTCCGCCTGGTAGGGGCCGGGCCGGGCTGGGGGGGGGGGCCCTGTGGCGGCCGGGCCCCGTGCCCGGGGGTGCGGAGGGGCCGGGATGAGGCTGGGGGGGTTTTAATTCCTTACGGTGCCCGCCGCTTTGTGGCGGGGGGCGTGGTGGTGGAGGGGGCAGCGCCTCGCGTCCCGCCTGTGGGGTTATTGCTGCTCGGGGGGGAGGCCCAGGGGTGCAGGGGGCGCAGCCCCGCCTGTGGGGCACGGAGGGGAGCCCTGCAGGCCCGAGGGGCCGCCTGCTGCTCGCAGCCGTGCTGGCGGATCGAAGGAAAGGTGCTGCCTGCGCTGCCAAGCATCGTCATATCAAAAAAAATAAAAGCTCACGTGTCAACGAGGAGATGGGTGTTTAGCAGTCTTGAACCGCCTGCATGGAGCCTCGTGTAAAGCGTGGTCATGATACGAGCATAACGGGATCGGCTGCTGCCTTGCTCCGTTTCTGAGGAGATCGTCAATGGAAACACAGCGATGGAGCTAACATGGGGCTTATGTCGCCCTTGGTGAACTTGCCTGTGCTGCTGCTATTTTAAGAACTCATTAGCTTAAACTAGGTAGTGTTACAAGCACATTTCTGCAGAGAATTGGGCTCTGCTTGTCCTTGATCAGCAACCTGAAGTGTGGCAAGCTGACTCTACCTTTAAACTGAAAGCTCTTCGAGCAGAAACTGTTTTTATTTGTACTGCGCCAAACACGCTGTGCCTAAATATTTCTAGCATGCTGTCAGCCTAGTAATCTCAGAAGGCTTTTGCTTCTTCTCTAAGAGTAGGTAGGGGATTTGTGGAAAAATACTTAGTACAGCTTTTTTTGGATTGCAGCCTTTACAGCTTGGATGACAAGAAGTATGTGTGCTGTTTGGGTGTGCTTAGTGCTGTATGGTCTGTATTGCCACACTGGGCACTGTTCACTGCAGTTTTCCCAATGCATTTTATAAATGGTAGCTGTGAGAACTGTCACTAGTCAGTAGGAGGATTTTTCTTCTCGCAAGGGTAACTTAGTGTTTGTAAGCAATGCTTTGTCAGCAGGGAAATTCAGAATAGGAAAAACGCGGGTGTAAGGACTAAAAGAGCTGTTTAACTCTTTGTGCTTCTTGACAAGTGAAACACCTCTTTCATGTAACACAAGTCCGTTGTTCAAGAAGACTGTCATTTGCAGAAGCTTTAGAAATGGCAAAACCAGACTGGATAAGTATCGACTTAGACACACATGGAACAATACTAGATGTAAAATGAAGGAAACTATTCAGTTGATCTTCTCCTCTTTTTATTTTTGAGTGACAGCCAAGAAACTTAATTTGCATCACATTCCATATTTTACCCTTAAGACACATCAGAAAATGTGAGAATTATTCTGAGATGAAAGTACACTTGCCCTCGTTAATCAGCACTAATGTCAAGAAACCCTTCTTTGGCCTAGTCAAAAGTGTGGTTCATAAGCACGTCTTCTTGGATCAGCTAGGTCTTCTGGTTTGCCATGCAGAACTGAAAGTGTTCTTTTGGCAATTCATGCAAGTTAAAAGTGTGCCCCAGAATGGACTCCTTATTGCACGTAATGCCACATTGCAAGGGGTTGATATAGCTTGGAGAAGGTAGGAAGATGTGATCCAGGACATAATTGACCTAAATAAAGCTTGATCATACATATATTTGGCAGTAAGCATGGGTTCCCTAAACAGATCAATTTGAATGCATTTTCTGGGGCTCAGCGTTGAAGAAAATGGATGTCCTAATCCTTCTCTTTGTGGATCATCTTAGTGATCGTCTTGACAGATGCAAACAAAGTCTTTTGAGTTGAATGGGTGTTGAAGCTAGAGCGTGCGCTAGACTAAGGAGTTGGCTGGGTGGGAGGGGATGGAACACCAGCAAGTTTTCAGATTGAAATAGAGGTAGGAACCTGCATTGTTTATGTAGAGTGCAATGAGGCGTATAATCTAAGGCTTAGGAAATATAAGTCTGTTTCAGTGACTGAAGAATGAGGTAAAGGATGTTTCCTGCTTATGATTACCATTGGGCAAAGCAAGAGCATGGGCCTGCCCATGTACGAAGAAGCACTTGCTATACTTAACACAATGCCTTCTGCTGTGCCTGATGTCACAGCGTTTTAAAGCATAAATGAGGTACCTAACTGGTTAAGCAGAGGAGGAGAGCTAGACTAGTGGAGACTAAACAAGTAGGTGTTCAGAATGCAGTCATGTCTGAAATTATGCCTTAATGCAAATCTTGAGGTATCAATCTTCTGTTCAGAAAAAGTGAATGAAAAGCAAAGGAACAGCATTTTACTTTCTGACGTTTTGAATATTTACTTAACCTAGTTCTTTTGATACCTTGTCATAAGAGAAATGCATAAGATCATTATGGCTGAAGCTGTAATGCTCAGGAGGAGGTAAAGCCTAGTATGCAGGCTGATGTGGAAGCCAGTGTACCTTCCAGCTTTTGAATGGTTATTTCACTGTAATATTTTTTAGTGTCTGTACAGAAGCTTTAGAATTTTGACCATGTTTTTGAGACGGCAGAGCAGTTCTGAGACAACAAGATTATTGGAAGGCAGTCAGAAAAGCAAGTAAAGCGTTGTTATTCAGGTCATAAGCATGAGAGGGGAACACTCTTGCTCTATTCTGTAGGAAGCCTTACATGCTGTGGATAGGAGAATGGCTGTAGGTTTTCATTCATGCTTTGGCATCATCCTGGAACAAATCATTTTACTGAATCATGCCTTATTCATATTATGCCATATTCACGTAAGTTAGGCCTCCACTTAGCCAAATAAAATGGAGCAAAATGTAAAATGGAGTCAATACTGCCTTCTGTAAAGCACTTTGAATTCTACTGATAAAAGTATATGTGTCATTTCTTTCTGTTAAATAGGGTGACATCATGTTTGGAAGAAACACTCCTCATTTTGACATGAAACACTTGAAATGCTCATTCTAGAGAAGGACGATCGGTTTTGAGCATGGATACCATATAACAGTTTACAACGGTGGTGATACCGCGATGAACTTTGATCAGTTGACCTGAAACAGTAGAATGGGCTTGTGCTGCTTTGTTATCTTTAAAGATGCAGTCAGCTAAGAGGATGAGAGCTGGATGCTTCCAACGTGGGGTAATAACGAAATCCTTAGTCTGAGCTTGGAAATAGCACTTCCATTCAGGCTGTTACTACAGTGAGCATGACAGAAAACAAACACTCCATGATTAAAAACAATCTATAAACTCCTCCTATGAAGATAAGGTTATCTTGGATTCTGACACGCATCATAAGTGTCTTAAATTGTCCAGCCAACCCGCATTACTGTTCTGCTGAGCACAAATAAGGACGGACATCCTTTGGACGGCACAGCTTTAATCTTCACAGTTTCAGTAAATCTGTATTTATAGGCATTTATATTTTCAGGCTTCTTGTTGAAGTCATTAGCATTGTTCTTCAACTTACGAAGGCATTATGAAATAAGGTCCTGTGTAGCCTCTAAATACCTAATAAGTACAGCACGTAATGAATCTAAATAATTTAGTTTATTTTTTTGCTTTCTGTTTTGACAGTGGTCATCTGTTAGTGAAGCTGGGAAGAAGTAAGACATGCTTGAGGAAAGGGAAGCTGGTAGTCCTCTACTAGATTGTGTCAGTTTGGTCACAAATAAAGTGGAAAATCAGTTCTTTTACAGAAGTAGTTATTGTATGCAAGTCACCATGCTGAGAAGCAGCTGCCTTCTCATTCTGGATTTTGTGTGGACCTTGGAACAACTTTTTAACACTGAAATTTGAACACAGTATTCTAGTTGGACCTGACATTTGAGGAAGCTTGTACTGTTATAATTTTATGGCTAGAATAAGAAAATATTCCAAAAATTGGCAAAAACAAATTGAGCAAATTTGAACTTTTGTAATTTCTTACAGTCTATTGACATGGCCTGTAGCTGTCTTGGACCAGCGTAATAATGCTGCTTTATATAGGACTGCTAACTATGCAGTCTAAAACATGTATTGTTCTTACAGCTTCAGATGCCGTGTTCTTAAATGGTGCGATCGAGAACCAGCTGAGAACTAAGAGGTGACTGGTAAAATAAGATGCAAAAGCTTCTGTTTTCTGGTGGTATCTGTTTAGTCTCTTAGGGTTCTAGTCTGTTTATATGACAAATACGGGCGGTGTCCAGAAACTGGAGCAAATAATTCTTCATGCTGAGAAGTGTAAGCAAATGAGTTAGATTGGAAAAGGCAATGTTTAAAAATCTAGTGCAGTTTGTGTTAACCCATGGTGGCCTACCTGCTCGCTTGGATGTGCGAGAGCTTCAACGCAGTAAAAGGTACTTTCTGCCACCAGATGTCAGTATAAACATGATTGATATCTCTGCGCTTCTAAAGTTTGTCACTAATAATGTATCTAGGATTGCATGTTCGTTTTGGTTTTCTTCTGCTGAACAATTGCATAGTTAATGTAGCCTGTGTGCAAGTACTTATTCCTATTTTGGTTGTTTGGTCATTAGAACTAAATGTAAGCTGTGAAGTCTTATACTTTAAAATGGTGTCAGATCGAAGCATCACTAATGCAGTTAATATCTTAGAAGAAACGTGAGAATTTCATCCTTGCTGTAGTTGAAGGGCTAGCGTTATGTTTCATCCACTGGAAAAAATTTAGCTAATTCTAGTGAATGTGGGGGACAAGTATACTGAGACTACCTCTGGAGTTAGTGTGACTGGTGGTTATCCTCCTTCGACTACTCACAAGGAAGATTGAATGTGAAGAAACACGGACAGACTGACAACCGTTACTTAATGTCTCAAAGACAGATGTGTTTGAGAAGAGTCAGTGCTTACTCAGAGAACTTAGACTAGCTGTGACTAGAGAGATTCTCTGTGGTTAAGAGAAAGTAGAACTTCTCTAAGTGGTACCTTCCATAGAAGCAAAAAATAATTGTTGGCTTTTCTAGAAGTAAGAACCTTCTTTCTCAAGATACAAACAATGTAGATTTCAAAGCTATGAAATGAGTACTGGATGGAGAGCAAGGAGTGTTTGTTTAAATAAATTTAAAAAGAGCAAAGCTGTTCAGTTGGAAAGTGGGGTCACACTTGGAGTTGTGCACTTTCATGTAAAAAAAAAAAAAAAAAGCAGTTTGAATGGACAGCTGGTTAACCAATCTCTTGCATCATCAGAGCTGTGAATTGCAAATACTTTAAACTTTTGTACACATCGGCTTTGTCTCGTGACTGGTTACTTTTTAAAGTTTAAATGTAGTAGCTCGTTATGCCATCTGCAGCTATTAACGTCCTTTCTCCCTAAAGCTGTGAAAAAAATGAGGCTATCAGTATGCAACATAGCCAATAAGGGAATCTCTTAAATAGAGAGGACTTATATACAAAACAGAGTCTTGCTTCATGTGCACTGTAGTGCTTCATTCTTTAATTTTGTCTGTCTCCAAAACCTAAGTCCTAAATGTTGAAGGAAAAAACATACTTTCTTGGTTTTAAGGCATCTTTATGAGACAACAAAATATTAACTTTATCTATCAAAATCACTCTGGAGAACAAGTTAGAATCTAGAAACAGGCATTTGCAATTTTGATTATTATCAGAGGGAAATCATGTCTATTTATATATGGGTGGAATTTGGACTACTGTCACTTGTTAGGCAGTATCAGAAGATTCGTTTATTAACTGTGGAATGGAGCTGCTCCTTTATGGGGTATCATGGTCACTGTTAGAGATGGTGATACATTAAGCTGCACTGCAGTTTCTGTGTCTTGAAATGGAAGAAAGAGAATCTAGTACTGCTCAGCAAGTATGGATAAGATAAAGGTGACTTGTGGTATTATTTGAAACTTAAGGGGTATCTTGTGTGTGTGTTTTGTTTTACTTAAATACAGGTTTGTAAACGAATGGACTTGGTTTGCCAGCGAATGCTGAATCAGGGATTTCTAAAAGTGGAGAGATACCACAACTTGTGTCAAAAGCAAGTTAAAGCTCAGCTTCCAAGGTATGTACCAGTTAAAACTGTAGCTAAACCTCAGAGTGCTAGATTCTTTTCAGCATAATGCTAAAAAGGAATTTCTTGCTAGCTAATTCAGCTTAAATATCTTGAAAATTTGAATGTTTTTTCCTTTTTTTTTTTTTCCAAACCACCATAAACCTAAGATCTAGTAACAAAATAATGTTGTGCATGAACGTAACTTGTGGTATACAGTCCTAGGAGCTGGAATACTGGAAAATGTGTCATAGAAAAGAAGGGCCCTATATTACTCAACCCTTCTGGCAAAGCCAGGAGGGGCTCTTAGGAATGGATAAATGCCATTCTTTTACAAGACAAACTGCCTTTGGTGGTGATTTGTCTATGACTGATTAAAAAAGCAAGTTTCTTCAGTGCCAAGGATTAAATCAGGGAAAGGGAGGGGGGTTAATGTGTGAGCATTACTGGGAGCTTAAGGTTCTCACTAAGGCAGTGTCTTTTCTCCTCTTTCCAGAGAATAAGTGCAGTTGCTGCTGCTATGTCCTGTCAGGTTTCCCATTCAGGGTGAAGAAACTAAATGCTACTCACTGTTGTGATCCTTTCTCAAAAACTTGTACCTCAACTTATATTTTGTAACAAGCAGTAATATTGTATTAAATTTGTGTATTACATTGAGATACTAACTGTAGGCATATGCCAGGATAAAAATATGCACCATGACTCAGTGTCTACTGCTGAAAGCCTGTTCTTTGAGTCCTAAATTACATACAGTGTTTATGGATCATGTAAGATGTGGTAATTATTTAGAGAAAATACTGTCTTAAAAAAAAGTGTACTAAATAATTACTAGCTGATTTTTAATCTATATCACTTTTTTTTCCCATGCAGACAGAACAATGTTAGTGGTTGTTTTCAAGCCTCTAAAGGGTTTTAAGGATAAATGAGTGTTAGAGTTTTATTTTGTTGACTCACTGTTAAAATACTCTCACTTAATGGTCTGTCTTCTAGACGGGAGTCAGAAAGAAGAAACCATTCATTAGCTCGTCATGCAGACATCCTTGCTGCTGTAGAAACACGACTTTCTCTGTTAAATATGACTTTCATGAAGTATGTGGATTCCAATCTCTGCTGCTTCATACCTGGGAAGGTAAAATATAGACTAAATTATGTGAATGTTTATGTTTTTACAAAACATGATCACATAACTTAAATTTGTCCCGGCTGTCCCACATTGTATAATGTATGTTCATACTAAAACTGTTTCTCATACTTAAAACACACAAGCCAATACTCTGCTATAGCAGTCAGTCTGAAATGAAAGAACCAGACTGTCTCAGTACTATTTTAAATTTTATTTATATTTTCCCTTAGGATTTTTATGAGAAACCAGGATACATGGGGTTTAATTCTGAATTTTAACTGTACAAAACAGTTGGAGGCTAGGTCATCAGAGGATGTAATACCTTAGACCATGTATACACTAGGGACTTGGTCAATGAAGAAGACTTTAAGGACCTTTCTTAAGGTTCTGAGTACTTCAGGTTAATTAAATTAAGATACATAGTATGCAGAAACTCTGTTCATTGTGATAATGAATGAGTGTCTGTACATTAGATGGAATAAAAGTTTTAAGTGTAGATAAACTTTGTTAAATAATATTACTACTAAACAATTCTGGTGTTTCAGACTGCTACCCCAACATAAAGTATAAATTATCCAAATGAGATGTATGACAGTGATACCACTATTTTATAAGCTGTGAAAACGAAGGTATACAGAAGGAAACTGACAAAATCATAATCTGAGGAAGGCTGTTATAGCCTAGGGTTGAAACGAGATCTGTGAACATAAGCCTGATGTTCGATTCATTGATCTTTCTATGTGAGGTTTGGATCTGTTGATATAAATTTTTAAAGGAAAGAAAACTGAATTGCACTGGGACAGATGCGAGTTAGCTGTTGGGTTGAGATGAAGCATGGCAGGCATTGCTGCATTCAGTAAGCAGGATAGGCTATCAGCATGATTTTTTTTTTTTTAATCTTGAAGAGGTAATGATTTCTACACACAGTTGTTGCCTTGATACTAAAATTATTAGTTTATTATATTTACATTTATTTACATTTATAGATACTGCATGTATATATATATTTAAAAACACTGTAGTTTAATAAAAGTCAAATAAACTTAAGGCCTTGGTACTCACATTCTTAATAGAACACAAAGAAGAAATACTGCCCTACTTTTTTGAGGGATAGACAGAAAGGCGATGCTCAGGCTAGACCTGAGGTGTGCAGGAGCTGTGCAAATGAGCTTACCAGCTGTTTTCATTCTGGGCACTGAGTCATAAAGGCCTTGTTTGTATTCTGATGTAACAGCTAAAGAGATTTTTATAAATTATTTACTTGGTATACAAGCCTGATGCTGCTGCTTTCTCTGCACAGTTATCAATTCACCAGAAAGTCATGTTTTGGTCAAGCCTACTCAAGGCTTAGTGTTTACTTGAAGTGTGTGGTTTCCCCCACCTGTCCTGTTTCCCTCAGGAAATTTCCATTTGAAAGAAGAATGCAAAACTTTCAGGATGTTAATTTGTGTTAGAACATGTGAATAAAAGGTGGATAAAATTAGAGAAGTCTTCTGTAAGCTTGTTGCATGATGGCACATTTCAGTCATATCTAGGATTTGCAACTTTTTAGCTAAGCTTCCTTTATTAAAACACAAGATGCAGCTGTGTTGTCTTAATGATGATTCTAAATTCTTGTGATCGTAAGCCATTCTTAGTCATGTGCAAAATACCTGGCTCAGTAGTTTCTGTACTAAGAAGCCAGCACTCCTATCTGGACCTCCTTAGACTATAATTCATTAGATCAGCAAGGCAACTTTCATCTCTCCTAAACAACAGGCTTGCTTTTCAAGCATATAAAGAAGGTGCTTATGTTCTCTGCTAGTTGTGGATTGTTATTTCATAAATTAATACATTGTGCATGTAATCTGAATTTGCAATGTTTTGGGATCGTGCAGCTGAATTCATGTAAATACATAGAGCTCTTCAGACCGACATGACTATAATTACTGCTATTCCATTCATATGTTTTATATGTCTCACGATTGGCTGTGGGAATGACTGCTCTGTTGTGTGGCTTCTACTATCTTGCTTATCCAAAAATAAATCGTTATGCTCTACTGAGCACATAAAACTCAAGTATGGATGCAGTAAAACAATTTCACACAAAACGTGTTATTTCATGAATTTGAAGAGAGTCATGATATCTCAAGTGCATGGTTTCTCTGGTATTTCACAAACAGGACTTTAGTTCTTTATCAGTGTTTTGAAATTAAGTACATCGTGATATACAAGAGTAACAGTTATGTAGTAAAGTATGATATAAATATCATATTTGATTTTGCATTGCTGTTGGTGCTGCAGAAGGTCCTGGAACTGGAATATGCCTGAATATGCCAACACTCTTAGAATGATGTGAAATAATCTTCCTTTTATCAGAAAAAAATAAATATTCTTAAATGTTTTAGGTAATAGATGAAATTTACCGTGTGCTAAGATATGTAAACTCTACAAGAGCTCCTCAGAGAGCTCATGAAGTTCTCCAGGAACTAAGGGACATTTCTTCCATGGCTATGGAATATTTTGATGAGAAGATTGTTCCAATACTGAAAAGGAAGCTGCCTGGGTCAGATGTATCAGGACGTCTTATAGGAGCTGCCCCAGGTATTAATTCCAACGTGTAGTTGAGGTGTTTTTGTGTGTGTTTTGTTTGTTGTTGTTGGTTTTTTTGTGTGTGTATATGCAAAAACTCACAGCACTGTCTTTTTAAAGCTCCATCCCTTAAATAAGTGAGCTTTATCACATAAGTATTAATGATACTTGTTTCTTAAGAATGCCAACTGTGAAATTCATTTGCTTTGTAATTTAAGGAGGCTTTGTATTACCAAAAGAACGGTCACTTGAATGTATGTTATAATTATGCATAGTGTGTATGCGTTAAACAAACGCTTTTGTGCCACCAATGAATGAGACTTTCTTATTGCACTTGGTTGAAATTTGGCATATGAGATAACAACTCAAGATGCCTTTTATATTTAGTATGATCAGCAAATTAGCCTAAGATGTTACAGTGCATACAGAGCTAGAACATACTTGTATGTGCTTTTTTTCCACTTTGCCAGGGCACTAAGGCATATACTAACAAGCAAAAAACTTGTGAATAATGCTGAAAAGGCGATTAAGATAAGTCTATAAATAAATAAGCTGTTTCTTTGTATGACCTGTCAGACTTTCTCTAATTTTTGTCAAACAAAGTTTAACATAGTTATCCCATCTAATGGCCAGAAGCAAAAGTTTAGTAGAACTGCAGTGTTTTCCCTTTACTGAAGTTTGTTCAACACTGTTGGGTAACCTTAGGAACTGTGAAGTAAATTCTCTGAAAAGGTAACTTAATAAATAAATAGACCCTAAGCAAAAATGATAGGCCTAACTGTAGGAGCTGCTTGTTGTTTCTGGTATGTCCTGTCAATCCTTTTAGCCATAATTGTGTATACCACCTCTTAATTATATCCTCTTAATTATATCTCAGTTTCACTGAGTCTCTCAGCTGTGGGAGCAGTGCCCAAAACCAGTATCAATTGGTTCTCCAAACCCAAGGCTTTATGTGGCATAAACATGCCTACCTTGGATTGAGGGAAGAAATAATCTACCTAATGGCAACCCTTTAGTGTCAACTAACCGAAACTATGCTGTCATCGTAAAGAAAAAAGAGGAGGAGGATGCCTGTTCAAGGCTGTTCCAGATTGTTCTGTCTTCGTAGTGCTTGAAAGTTATATCTTACTTGCACTGTACTGGTAGAAGAGGAAAATGATAGAAAAAGTGATCGATCCAATTTATGACAGGAAAAAAGCGAAAGAAATGATGCAGCAGCTGTCAGTGTCCTTGATTTGCAGGAACTTTACCAAAAACAACAAGCCCAAGCTCAAAACCCCATATAGTTGTAGGGTTTAGGAAGAATAAGCATACAGCAATGTGGGAAAAAAATCCCCTTCCTGAACAAAGTTAAAACTGAAATACCTTGTTAAGGCCTGGAGCACAATTTTTTAGATTTTAGCTGTATACAACTATGACAGCAGAATTGTACTGCTTTACTGAAATATTTAATATAGCAGTTCTGTAATACACTTAATTTATGGCCATGTTGCTGTGGGTTTTTGACATAACATTTGTAACCCTAAGTCTAACTGAGAGCATAATCCCTCTATCATTTTTGATCCAGCAAAAAAGGGGGGGAGGGGGATCATATTTATATTTTCAGTAGTACTGAAAACAACTTATCATTCATTTTCTAAGTATTTTATATTAAAGTAGTTGGGCCCTGAAATACCATGTGCTCTCATTAGACACTTAAGTAGCTGTAAGTCAGTTTACATGTTCACCTAACTTCCAGCCAGTATTCAGATTCCTATTTGGGGTGTAGAGATAAAGAAAATATGAAAACTGGGATACAATTTGTACTTCTGTCCAGAACCCAGCGTCCCTCCAAACCCTGCATGACCCCACCTAGAACCCAGTGTCCACGATCCTCTAGAACCCAGCCCTCCCACCTGGAACGCTTTGCCCCCCATTCCTCAGAACCCAGCGTCCCCCCTCCCAGAACCCAGCACCACCCATTTTTAAGAGAAAAGCAGAAACTGTGTCCCAGTTCTCATTTTTTGTGTTCCCAGTTTTCTTTTTTTTTTTTTTTTTAATCCCAACTTTCTCTGCAGTTCCAGGGCCCTCAGCAGCACTAACAACCATGCAGCTGTTCTCCAAGCAGAACCCTTCGAGACAAGAAGTCACCAAACTCCAGCAGCAAGTAAAAGCCAATGGTGCGGGCGTGACAGTGCTCAAGCGGGAAATCTCAGAGCTTCGCACCAAAGTGCAAGAGCAACAGAAACAACTCCAAGATCAAGATCAGAAACTGCTAGAGCAAACACAAATCATAGGCGAACAGAACGCCCGACTGGCTGAGCTTGAACGCAAGCTGCGAGAGGTGATGGAGAGCGCAGTAGGAAGTTCTTCGGGCTCTGGCTCAAACGAACAATCTCCTAGAAAAAGGAGGAAGGCGGTTGAATCCACAGACTGTCCTAGGAAATCTAAACGCCTTCGAAACAGAAAATAACTTGGGAGTAAATGACACCTTCAGGAGGATACACTGCTTCAGTAGCCCAAGCAGCTCTGCTTGTGTGGATACTGTGACTAGTTTCATGGTGTCCCTTAGGCTGCTGGCTCTTCAAAACACCACTTAGACTCGAACAGTAATTTTCTTTCATTAAGACTTTTCCCCTGCTTCCTGTATGGGTGGGCCTAATGCACAGGATCTTTAAGATTTGCAATAGATACATACTAACCAGACCTGCTCTGTTACATTTTGAAGGGTTAATTATTTTTTTTTTTTCTGTGCAGATGTGTTTAAAGTAAACTTATTTGTGTTTATGCATATGTTCACATAAACTCTTAAATAAATTCAGTCTTAACTGACGAAAAAGTTAAGCTTAAAAACAGATGTCCTGTTCACTTGAAGAAAAGACCCGCTTTTAAAATCCTGTTTTAGAGAACTTGACCTTTTTTGTTACAAGTGACCTTGTCTGGAATGTCTGAAAAGCAGTTAATACTTTTTTGGGATCTCTGTAATGAGTAAAACTGACTTCTTAAGCTACAGTACTGGCTATATATTTTTGTAAACTTAACAAGGAAGGGCCTTCTATCCAGTCTTCGTGTGCGCACACCCTAGTAATTCTTAGGTCCTGGGAGCCATATTCTACGTTTGCATGGATAGATGCATGTACAGCTTAGCCTGCTAAAAGCTCTTGCCTGAAATTGTTCTAAATTCTGGGAGAGAGTACAGAGACCTACAAAGCAATTTCTTTGTTCCTCAGCCATAACTTAGCATCAGCTTTCAGCACAACTGCTTTCTTCAAATGAGGTTGTCTTATGAAGCTAGTTGCAGGAGGACTTGAACCCAGGCTGTCTGCCACTTTCACTGCCTGTAAATCGCAGGTGTTGCTAGCCAAAGCTGGAGAATTGAGAAGCTGCCTATGCATCGCTTGATTCATAGGCCAACATCTAAATAAATATTAGACACATTGTCCCTACAATAACCGAACTCAGGGGGACATAATCTGAATGAAATGCTGTATTATGGAAAAACTTAAACTATTTTCTGTGTATGTGTTCGGGGTGGGGTGGGGTGGAGATTTCCTCTGTAATACTGATGACAATATTCTAGCTTTCTTTATCCTAAAAGGTAAATCACTTCAGACAAAGCTTTAATTTCTTTTGCACTTCTGTTTTGAGCTTGTAACTGGAAAAGCATGTCTTGCACTGTTCAGTCTCTCTGGTCACTTTAACAACCTCAGAGTTGTGTACAGTGATTTTTTTCCCATCTGTATATGTTTGGAACCTTATACAAATACCATTGTCCTTGTTTTTGTTTTATTGTACTAAACTATGTAGCTTTATCATTTGACTTACGTTTTTTTTTTTTTTTTTTTTTTTAATCAGCTGCTGGTTTGGGTTTAGGTGGTACTGAATTCACCTTGATGTGGCAATGAAAAGCACAGATGCTGCTTTTATGGCTGTTCAAAAGCCTAATACTATAACCAGAGAAAATACTATACTAATACTATAACCAGTGCAGGTTTTTCTTATGGTTTGTGTAGCTGTCAGCATAACACAGTAGTTATACTAAAATCACCAAACAAATCAGAAATCTTCAGATCAAATGTTCTGGATCTGTAGAACTGTCATTTTTTCCTGAAACGGAAGCTACAGCTTTTGCTTCTGGAACATACTAACTTGTATCAGAAGTAACACTGCAAATGCCTAATTTTTTTTGCAGACATTTAATTTTCAAATAAACTTGTTTGCCAGATTGAGGCTTTTAAGAAGGTATGTTTCCTAAGAAAAGCGTGGAGCAAATGGTACAAGGTTATCTGGGGGAGAAGTTAAACTGTTAAAAGGATGACTTGCTATTAGTGGTCTTCCATGGCTCTTAATTTTTTTTTTTACTGTTAAAAGGTCTTTTGAAGAGAGGTATCAACTGTGCAGTTTTAAAATAATAGCATATACTTCTTTTAAATCGTAATTTTGAATGATTCTAAAGGTCAGCGTAAGAGCTGTAATTACTTTGTGTCACTCGGTACAAATTCACTTAATGGTCTTTCATAATGACAAATTCATGTAATAGTCTAATTACCAGATGATGTCTGTGGTTAAATACTTCTAAACAAGTATAAACCTGTGAAGTACATTTATTGAAAAGGCTTATTCGTACCTATCTTAATATACCTCAGTTTTAGATTCTTTATTCACTTCTACAAGATGCAATGACATTCCTCCCTTCACAACATACAAATAGTTTCAGGTTAATGGGGAGTACTGTTTATTTGTATGTCTGTGAACCTCTAGCTGTGGAAACTGAGGTGGAAAGAACGTCCGTGTATTTATTGTTACATGGAATATTCTCTGTGAACAGTGCCAAGTTGGAACCTTCAGCTCAAGGAAGTGCTGTGTGCTGCAAGTCAGCAGGTGCATCCTGCTCCTCTGCACCCTGCCAAATATAGTCAAACTGAACCAAGCCCACTGAACTTCACGGACAGAGGGAAGGCTTACAAACAAGCTCTGAGAAATGCCATCAAGTACACAATGAAGGTGTACAACCTATTTCATTTCCACTTCCCAGGGAGGGGGAGAGAGGTCAGTGATGGTCCTGAAAAGATGGGAGTATATACCAGTACTACAGCAGTAATGATAGTTCAGACAAAATAGCTGGAACACGAACTTCTGATGCTGTCTTTTCCCTTATTTAATAATATAAGAAAAAAATGGCATTTTGCAATATATGAACAAGTCGATAAATAGGTTATAGTAAAACTAAATCACTTGATTTTGCAGATTTCTGTGCAAATTCACAGTGCTTAGGATGTCAACCTACAGAAGTGCAGTGATAGCAGCAATCAGTGATTGTATCAAGGAAGAACCCCTCGCTGGGGAGACTAAGATGTTTTTATGAAGTAACATGAAAACATTGTTTTATTTGCAGCCAACTATCAGATTGTGCAACAAGTTTTATGACATGGAGCAAGGGCTGAAAGAGCTCCTCAGAGTTGAAAGAGAAAGTGATAGTACTGGTCTTCTGGAGTTAGTTTCTGAGAATTGCTTAAAACTGAGGCTGGCCATCCTTTTTGACCTTTTTTTTTAAATAATAATAATAATAATAATAATAATAATAATAGTAATAATAAAGAACCAGAAGTTTTCGTTTCATAGGTTTTGATTTTTTTTTTTATTAAAAAAAAAAAAAAGTTTGGGTATCTAATGAACATGGTGAAAATGATATCAGAAGACTAGAAGCTGCACAGTGATCCTTTTTTGAGGGAAAAGCCATTCGCAATCATATCTTGCTCCCCAAATTGAACAACCTGTGATTTTTCTGTGAATATGTAAATACAGAAATACAATCACCTTCTGAACAAAGGGTAATAGATGTAATAGGTGAAAGCCCTGAAGGAAGAAAGGCACTACCTGCTTAACAAAATAAAATTCTCAGATTAATGACCAGATAGAAATAGTAACTCCTTAAATTTCTAACACTCTTAGCATAGCACATTAATCACAGAAGTTTATTAATGTTATGAGGATGTCTTTTCATAATTTCTTAATGTGACAGTTAAGGCTGCATTGAACAGAACTTAGTTGCTCTTACTGCAATCTTCCAAGAGTTAATTAGGGAGCACTTAGATTACCTAGGGAATTTTGTACATTAAGGGCCTCTTGAAAACAGTATGGCATGGGAGCTGTAAAATCCATCTTCAGAACAGAGAAGACTACCCAATTTGTTGGTAATCCTGATGGTTTTAAAAAGGTAACCGATCAATTACAGTGATGGATCATTCATACATTCATCAGTAAATTTAGTTTGGGATACTTTATAGTGATTTGCCTACTAGTTGTGAGCTATTCTGATACTCTCCGGTTCCATTCCTTCGCTGCTTTATGCTGTATCCGGACCAACCCTGTTGTCCACATGCTCTCTGCTGTTGCAGAGGCGTGTTGACTGCATCACACCTTCCTGGTTAAGCAGGGATGTGCTGCCAGGTTTGGTTTATGTGTAACTAAACACTCCGCGATTTCTGTTCTAGCCTTGTGCTGTCTGAAGACGTGCTAGGTACTGGACCTCTCTGTCTTCTGAAGAGAAAATGCCAGGTACAAATACTGCTTGCTGAAGACCTAAAAAATCTGGATTTGTTATGTGGACTGCCTTAACCAAAGAAAGACTCAGTGATTACATAGTAAATAAATAAATAAACAAACATTTGCACTTAAAGATGCTTGGGCAACTAAATTTTCTAAAACTTTCCTATTTAATATATTTCCCAGCTATTTAAGCCATGTTTGTCTGATAGGACCATTTAGTTTATAAATCTGGAATCTTTAATCAATTTTCCCTCTGAAACTTGTGACTTCAGAAACCCACAGTGCAGTAAATATGCCTGAATGATCAAACACCAGAACGATCATATTCTCCCTCTCCTCCAGCTATCACCTTTCTTACCAGCAGACATTCACACTTTTAGCAGTATCGTTCCAATGGATGAGAAGGTCCTTGGTGCAATGACGGATAGCAGTGCTAAACCTGAAAATACAACTATAAGAGAAAATTTTCAGAAACATTACATACAGTGTTTAGAGTGCAGCTGAGTGAAACACCCATGATCTTGGCAACTTTGCACTCGGTCTTGGTACTGATAGCACAAAAGTACTTCCCGGCCTAATGTGAAGGAGTCAGTGAACAAAAAGTAAAACTTTTTCTAAACATCCCTTGCCAGGACAAAGTGCCATGATGAAATTTAGACATCTGTTTATGCTGCAGCAGTCCTCAGAAAGACTACAAAATTAGATCATGTGGCTAAGCAGAGAAAAGCTGTGAGTTAACTTACCTCCTTTTTTTCACTTCTAATTCATATTTTAACATACACAGATTAAAAATGCATGCAAACAAAACCATTTGCTGTTATGTTTTACAGATCCTGTGCTTTGTCCATTACTTCAGATCATACCATCTTCAAGTGGGGATCATATTTCCCCTGTTTTCACAGCTGCACCTGTGACTTTTAGCAGCTTGCATGTATTAGCCTTTTTTATTATTATCAATAAATTTTAAGTGAGTCAACATGAGCCTTGAGATACCTGTTAATGTCATGAATAAGGTCTTACTTTCTTTGTGGTAACTTCTGTTGTTGTTATCACTACTGTTGGTTATTTGAATATCAATGGATTTATGGACAACTAAAATTCCAAGCAATAGTCGTTTAACTTCTACATAAAGTAATCTTTGTAGTCAAACTGCTCACAGTTAAGTGTAATAAGAAAAATAGATGCAGGTGCAGATTACATTGAGTTTAGTTCTTACAGAGCAGTTTGTCAATGAAGTTCCTAAAACATCATAGATACATAAAGGTTGGAAAAGCCCTCCAAGATACCTGGTCCAACCATCTCCATACCACCAATGTCACCCCCTAAACCATGTCCCCAAGCACCACGTCCAACCTTTCCTTGAACACCCCCAGGGACGGTGACTCCACCACCTCCCTGGGCAACCTGTCCCAGTGCCTGACTGCTCTTTCTGAGGAGAAATGTCTCCTCATTGCCAACCTGAACCTCCCCTGCTGCAACTTGAGGCCATTCCCTCTTGTGCTATTGTTTATCTGCAAGATAAGCAGTCTTCTCAGCTCCCCACCGCTTCCTTTCAGGTAGTTACCTTCACAATATGTGAATAAAAAAGACCTTGGTGCAAGCATTTTTAATGGTAATTAGGTATCTTTAGGCACCTTACAAAAATTTGTATTTTGGCCAGAGGCAGCTAGTCCTTACAGCCACACACGACTTACCTTTGGAAAAGAGAAAGCATTTTTTCAGGAACCACTACACAGTGCTGTCGTATGCTTTTCCTATTTTCAGCCTTGCTTCCTAAGAAAATGAGTCATATGGGACTTCATTGTCTCCCTATGTACGCCTAGTGACTTTTGGACACGATGCCTGACGGAAACCTCGCAGATAGTTAAAACCACGCGAATTTAACTGAAGCTGGCAGGCGGCTGGGCCAGATCAGCGCCTAACTAAAGGGAAAGGCAGAACCGTCCTGCTGTGCCTCAGCCCGGCTCCAGACCTGCTGCAACGCCTCGCTGGAGAGCCCGTGCTGAGGGGCGGAGAGGAGCAGGCGAGGGGCAAACCCAGCGCGTGGGGCTCGGGCGGCGCCTTCCTCGCCCTTTCGACCATTTTGAGCTACGCGACCGGCAACGAAGGCGCCGCCGCCTCAGCCCTGCTGCCTCACAGCCCCCCGGAGGCCGTTGCCGGGCTCTCCCCGCTGGATTCCCTTCCCCTAGCGGTGGAAGCGGGGCCGTGAGGCGGCCGGGCGCTGCCTCCACCCCCCCCTCGGCACCCCCTGAGGCACCTCAGGGCGGCTCCGCCCGGCCCCGGCGCCAATCGGCAGCGCGCAGGGCGGGCTCCTCGCTATAAAGCGCCGCGCCGGGGGGCGCCCGCAGCCGGGCGGGCAGGGCAGCAGGCATGGGGAACGCGGTGGCCAGGGAGGACTTCGAGTGGGTGTACACGGACCAGCCCCACGCCGACCGCCGCAAGGAGATCCTGGGTGAGGAGGAGGAGGAGGAGGAGGAGGAGGGGAGGATAAGCGGGGGGGTGGTGGCGGAGCTCCTCGGTGAGGGCTGCGTGGCGAGGGGGGGATCCCCGCAAAATGGCTGCCGGCCCCGCGGGGGGGCGGGAGGGGAAGGGAAGGAGACGCAGAGGCTGCTGCTGGCGGCGGGGCCTGCGTGGAGCTGGGAGCTGGGGTGAGGAGGAGAAGGAGAAGGGAAGGGAAGGGGAAGGGACGGGAGGAGCCGGGCCCGCTAAGGAAGGAGGGAGGGAAGGAGCCGCGCGGTGTCCGCCGCGGCCACGTCCTGAGGCCGGAGGAGCCGGGCTCACCTCAGGGCCGCCGGCGCGAAGCCATTTCCTTCCCGGCCCCGCTGGGGTGACAGCGCTGCTCCTCACGAAATCGTCTGGCTGCTAACAGCGGAAATGTGGTGAAATTGCTTGGTTCTGGGCTTAATCTGAAAGCTCGTTATAGCTATAAATGCACCACGCGGAATGGGGGTCTCTCCTTCCTTAATTAGGAGGAGGGAAAGGAACGGTTGTATGCCCCTCTGCCATCTAATTAGGGCGGCATGCTGTGACGAGAGCTTCTAAATAATTTTTTTTAATGGAATTCTCTCCCGTGTAGCTAAGCATCCCGAGATAAAGGCGTTGATGAAGCCAGACCACAACTTGATCTGGGTGGTCGTGCTGATGGTCCTGGCGCAGCTGACTGCCTTTTACCTGGTTAAGGACTTGGACTGGAAGTGGGTGGTCTTCTGGGCGTACGTGTTCGGGAGCTGTATTAGCCACTCCATGACTCTGGCCATTCACGAGATCTCCCACAATAGTGCTTTTGGCAATAGCAAAGCCATGTGGAACCGGTGGTTTGGAATATTTGCCAACCTCCCTCTTGGTCTCCCGTATTCGATATCCTTCAAGAGATACCACATGGATCACCATCGATACTTAGGAGGCGATGGAATCGACGTGGACATCCCTACCAACTTTGAGGGCTGGTTTTTCTGTACCCGCTTCAGGAAGTTCATATGGATTGTTCTTCAGCCGTTCTTCTATGCCATTAGACCCCTCTGCATCAATCCCAAACCAATTACTCGACTCGAAATCATCAACTTGTTGGCTCAGCTTTCCTTCGATGTTGTGATATATTATTTATGGGGAGTCAAATCCATTTTTTACATGCTTGCTGGTTCAGTACTTGGACTCGGTTTGCACCCGATTTCAGGACACTTCATAGCTGAACATTACATGTTTTTGAAGGGCCATGAGACTTACTCCTATTATGGGCCACTTAATTTGCTCACTTTTAACGTTGGCTATCACAATGAGCACCACGACTTCCCCAATATTCCTGGCAAGAGCCTCCCACTGGTAAGTTTACTTCCCAGGTTGTTCTTTTTTCTTCAAATGAGCCTTACTCTAATTTGAATATCAGGTTGAACATAAATAGTTAGAAGAAAGGAAGTTAGAGCTCTTGGAAGTTAGAATGGAATATGGCAATTGTTTCTCTAAAACAAAAAATGGGAGTAGATTTTTGGGGAGAAGCCCCAAACAAGTTTCTCATGTGCTATCTGTTCTAACCCCTTCCGTAAAAGGAGAGGAAATGCGTGTCTTGCCGTCTTGGCTTTATGCTTTGTACTAACTTTAGGCCTCTGTTATGGACAGCCTTCAATATTCTTCTTCAGTTTGGAAGTATGCAGAAAACTAATCAAGTTTCAGGCACCTTCAGAGGCTTGTCAGCTCTGTTTCTGAAATACTAAGTAAAACATTGCAATGCATGCTTATCCTTCAGTCTCTTATCAGTGACATTCTCAGGTGGGGGAAGGAGATATGGTTTGAGGAATGGCTGGTGTTTGTATTGTTGACAAATGTTTAATAGCTTTCTGTTCTGGAGCTGCTGTCTTTCTCTAATGAGAACCTTTGAATCCTAAGTAAGTATCAGCTGTACAATGGCAAGGCTTCAAAACTAAGATCTGTGACATTTGCATAAGTCTAAGTAGCAGATGTAAATTTTTGAATTGGTTCCCTCCCATTTTAGTCTTTGCTAGTTGCTTTTAAGTTGGAGCTTAATTCTTTCTTTGTTTCTCAATGAGAGCACAGGTGTCCAGGACTACACCTAAAGGTAATCTTCAATAAAATGTGTTTTTTGTCACGCTAAATTTGTAGTTTGACAGAAGCTGTAGTGTTGGGCTTGTAGCTTTGTCCTTGTGGTTGGCAAGTGAGACCTGGGTAAGACTGTGCCTTAAGTGGAGTCTTAGCTCTTTTTAAAGAGAAATTACATTTCTTAAGCTATATATGGAAGATTGTCTATGAATAATTTAAGTTGTGTGAGCTCACCTAACTCACCATTGATGTGTAGATCTCTGCTGGTAAACCAAGTTTCACTTCATGCACCAATACTGAAGTTCCAAATATGGAATGATTTTTTTCAAGCATTTCATTGCAGAGAGGAAAACTCTTCTCTGCTACAGGACTTTTAGTCTACAGGTTTGATGAGAAAAGTCTTTTCTTTGAAGAGCTTAGCTAATTTCATTGGACTGGACTCTGCTATGCTCTGAGCTTAAAATTTGCTGAATTAGTGGGGGTGAACTGAAGACTGAAGTTTACTGGTTAGATGACCTGTTTGATAGTGTGGTGATAGATCAAAAGCATCTTCAGTTCTGAACCAAGCATGTAAATATCTTAATTTTGCTTGTTGTTTATAGGCATTGATGATAATATGTCTGAAACTGGAATTTAGTGAAAGCTCAGTCTTGTTCTATTCAGGTTTGAAAGGTGTTAGACAGCTGGCTGTAGGATCTCTGACAAACTCCAGTAGCCTTAATTTAAAAAAAGTGTACTGTTTAAAAAAAAAAATATTTTACATATAGGAGTAAAAAGCTTTAGAAGGACAGGCATTGGAGAATGAATATAGAAACAAGATGTTCTTCCAAGGAACAAGTTGTTTCTGAGTGCTGAGGTGTGAAACTACGTACGGAAAATGGCTGTGAACTCCTCTTACAACTTTGCTAAGTCTTTTTTAGTGATACTTGTCTGTGTTTGTGTGTGTATATATATACACAAATACATATGTGTGTGTATATATACACACACATTAGCTCTGAATTGAGTCCCTCACCTCAACTAGCAATCCAACTGCTTGCTTGGAGTTGGTGAGCTGCATTGTTCCTTAGGTAGCACAATGAGTGGACTTCAGTGTTAGGCTTAGTTTGTCCTGGTTAACCTTCATGGTATGTGAGCTTCACGTGAAGGAGGTGATTAATCACCAAAAAGAAACTTTCAGTATGTGAAAGCTTCACATGGTAAAAGCACTAAGAGCTTTTCTTCTAGAATCTAACATCTAAAATAAAACTTCTAGTCTATCTGCATTAAGATACAGGTTGGAGATAGTAAAGTTGTAATGATTGGTACTAATACAAATAGTAAATGAACCTTGTTTCTCTTCAGGTGAAGAAGATAGCGGCTGAATACTATGACAACCTGCCACAGTATAACTCGTGGATTAGAGTGCTTTATGACTTTGTGATGGATGACACAATCAGCCCGTATTCACGCATGAAGAGGCAATTGAAGGGTGAAGTGAAACAAGATTAAAGTTCTGGCAAACAAGAAACTTTGAAATGTCTGCTTGCTTTAAAGTGACTGGTATAAAGTCTCTTGCTAAAGATGTTGACTAGTGTCCTGAATTAAGATCTACAGCAACATAGCAATGCATTCTTAAAGATTTTGTAGCAGACTATTACCAGCTGTAACATTCCTAGCAGTCCTCAGATTCCTTGGTTAAATGTATGTATGTTTGCCTAAAGATCAGTGTTATATGCTTCATGCTAAATTACTTTGTTAAAGGATTTACTCCGGCAGGTGTTCAGTCTGTACAAAATATCTGTTTGGCTCTCAATATTCTAAAGGTTCCCAGTGTAGCACGCTGCCCACACCGTGCTGTTTAGCTGACTGTAGTATTAAGATGCTGTACTTACCTGGTAATTCTAAACTAACATGATTTGTTAACTTAAATCTTCTGTTGAACTTGTTTCCTGATTCATGGGTAGAACTAAATTCACACAAATGTTAAGTCCCTTTTGTTTAAATATTTAATGCCATTTGAAGTATTACTTGGAAGTGCTACCTGTCCTACAGGAAGCACCTTAAAGGAGCATTCTATCACTTACATGAAACTGGCATGATATAGGTGGCTTGTGATATCCCTGTGAAAAGTTGGGGAATTTGATGGTATCATGACCTGTGAGGGTCCCCATCTACTCCTTAAACTGCTTGTGTTGGCATGTAGCTTGAGCAGGCAGCATTTGGCATCTTGTGTAAGCTACAAGGTAACTGAGCAAGGTTTTTGCAATATGGAAAAAGATCTCAGTTCTGTGTTCTGAAGTTATTCTCATCTGTGGAGTAAAATGACTAGGTAGGACCTAGCTGTTTCTGCTGTTACTGTGGTTTTAAATGCTAATATTGACTCTTGTTTGGAAACTTGGCTTGTATGGAAAACTGAATCAGATGAAGCAGATACTGTTCTGGCAAACAATGCTAGCTACAACCACTGGCAACTCAGCCCTTTAGGTGTATTAGTCACTTGTGTGCACAGGAAGGTGTTGCTAAGTGTTCGTGATTTTTAAATCAACAGTATCCTACGTAAATACTGGCTTTCATGCATATTAAAATGTGGTGAGAGCATAGGCGATGCTATTGAATTTCTTTCTTAAGAAGTTCTTGAAGTGGGAACAGAGAATGGAAACTTACTGAGCACAGGAGAATCTCTACATACCTCAGCGCAGTATTTGTCTTCTATCACGTAATGCGTTGGTGATAGCTTTAAGCTGTGGAAGATGGATACAAGTCGCTCTTAAATCTCAAATGGTGTTTCTGTGCTATCCATCTTCACTTTAAAAGGTGGAACCCAATGAAGGTAAAAGTCTCAGGCTCCTGTCCATACTGGTCTGCTGTAAGTAACTTAATTTTTAGATATCTTAACTTTTGCATTTTTATTTTCAAAAGAAGCTGAGTACCTAAGAACGCATTTACATCTGAACCCTCAACTGACTGTGGTCTTGTTTTCTAATAGATTTTTTTTTTAAGGCAGGGCCCTTATCTGTGGTTAAGTAATAGAAATGGTATGAAAGTGTGCCAACCACTTACAAAGCAACTTCATTGTGATGCCAATGATACAGTAGCTAGCCAGCATATTGCTCAGGGTACAGTGTAATGTCACTATATACTTTATTCAGTATTTTTACATGTAATTAAAAAGCAAAGATTCAAGTAACATGGTGTTTTTTTTAACTACTCCCCTAATGCTGCAGGACTTAATTTTTAGATAAAGCATATTACTAAAGCAGTTGCTAGAAGGCCTGTCCTAATGAGTAGTGGTGCGGAATGATCTGAAGAATTGCTGCCTCTTCTTTCTACTCAGAAGAAAATTGACTTTGAAGACTTTAATAGGTTTAAATTGCAAAGCAGTCACTTCTTAAGCCCTCAACTCAAGAAATTAATGGTGGTACTAAATATCTTCAGTGTTGATTGCTCACCATAACAATGTAAAATCTCTCCAAAATGTTTTGCAGTTAAAAGATAATGTGGAGAAGTTAATTCTCTTAAATACTTATCTCTGAAGACAGATCAGATATGTACTTTCATCCTTAGGCTTAGTTACCTACTTCCAATTCTGATTATAAACACACTTTCACTTTAAAAGGTGCAGAATAGCAGGGAATTCTGAGAGAAATGCCTGTGTTTGCTGTAGGCTTTCTGAAACATCTGCTACGGGCTACCATTTGGAGAACGTGTATTGGACTAGTTTAATCTGGGCCAGTAACACGTTTGGATCTAAACAGTCATCTGACTTTTGCAAGCATTGGTAACCATTATTTTAAGATAACTTAACTCCCATGCATTGCATGAGAGGTGTCTGCATCTGACTTCATTAGCAGGGATTTTGCCAGAAGCAATCTGAAAGCTGGAGGAAGCTCCGACTAACCGCAAAGTGAAGACCAAACAACCTAAAGAGCACTAAAGACCTTGACAGTCTTTTAAAATTATATTCAGATGGAACTGGTTAACTTCACCGTTTTTCAACATGCTTGTTAGGGTTTATTCCTTCCTGTGTAATTAAAGCATCTTCCTGGCTTGTCAGACAAACACATTAAGCACTTCTCACAGCTTTTAACATTCCCCCTCCCCCAAATTACTTGAAGTTGCTTAAGTGCAGTAAGTAATGCATCCTAGAGTCTGATACTTGGCATGAGTTTTCCCACAGGACAGGCGTGGATGTATTCCCCTTTCACAATAATCTACAACAATCTTTGCCTTTGGCTTTCTTGTTTTGTTGTTGAACCTGTCTGTTCTAGAACAGCAGCCAATTATCATGGATTAAATGGCTGCACCTTCCTGGCTGTGCAATTCCACTTTCAGATCCAAGGCGAGACTTTTTACTTAGAACCAGTATCAGCTGAAAAGTAGTTATGACTTTTGGTTCTGTGCCTATAGTAAGGTTTCTGTTAATCTTTATATGTAGTTAGCAAACACATGACACATTTAAAAATAAAAATCTCCAAATACTGGAAAATTGATCTCTTCTAGGTAATTTGCAGGCTCTATCACACTCATCCTATTGGATGAAGAAAAGTTCATTTCAGGTAGTGAACTTGCCTGGTAAGTGGTCCAAGGCAGATTTTAGGAAGTATACTCCTTTGTAAATTTGAAAGAACTAAGCTAAGGCAAAGCAAGTCCTTCTGTTTTTAACCTTGCACACTGCAAAGCATAGAGCCCCTTCTAGGTCTACCAAGACTTTTCCTGGGACTGTCTACAAACAAGCAAGCTGATAAGTAGGTGTGCCTAAACATTGCAGTGGTTTGCAGATTGCCCTTGGTATTGCAATCTGCAATAGAACTCTACGTATGCAATGCTCTATCAAATCCTCTGTTTCATAATTGAACCTGCAATGTAAGGAAGGACAGAATTGTTGAAAATGTTTCCTACTGAGCCAAAACCAAAGGCAGTGAATTGTGTTGGCAGTTCCCTGGACTGGCTCTGATGCCATCTATGCTTAAGTTACCATCTAACATGCCCTGCTACAGAATCATTTCTGTGACTTACATGTAGATATGTGACTAGCTTCAGGAAAAGTGAGAGAATGATGAGATACTTTGTTTCTGTTGGAACAAGATCAAGATGAGGACTAGGGGGACGACTTCTTCCAGCTCCATCTGCTAGGGAAGAAATAGCATTTGTAGAACAAGGTAGTGGTCTCTGTATTGTATGAATGCCTGTCTTCTATGTACAGGCATATGTGATCTTGCGTTTTATCGCTTATCAAGCGTTTTTCTGATGAGTATTGTAGCCTAAGCAGAATTTCCTATGAGACAAAGTACCCACGTGGGTGCAGGACTTTCTTGTGTGAACAGTCAAGTGTTCAGTTGCCTGCTCTCCTGCTCCTTAATGAACGTAGCCCAGACAAGGTAAGCAAACAGGATACGGTTATTCCATCTCCTTCAATCTTCCAACTTTTCTGGTAACTTCAAACCTTCCTGCACCCCAGTGTCACATTTTCAAGGTGTCTTGTGATCATTCTTCTTAATATTAAGGCATGTTTTGTTGACACGGCTATACTGTTATTACTACTTGAATAGTAATGCTGTTCAAGCAGTAGTAATGTTACCTCCTTGGTCTTGTTCCTACCCTGCTTGCTTGTTCCATATATGGAACAGGAATAATATTCTTGTAAGAGGAAAGAATGAGAAAATTCTTGGTGGATATGCCAGGGCTTGAGGACCTGACTCATTCATAAGCTCATCAGCTACAGCTATACTGAAGTCTGCTACAGGATTTTCCTCTATACATCCATAAAGGAGAAAACATTCATGTGGCTGTTTTCAATTGTAAACGAGTATCTTTCTTGCCATGCATTTTTCCAAGAACGGATGCCAAATATTTCTTAAATTGTATCACTGAAGTTGCGTCACAGATTGTTCTTCTGTTCCTGATCATGTTTTTATATGTAATGTATTTTTTGTTCGAAAGCAATGTATGCCACAATTTTTTTTTAAAAAAGCTATAATTCTACAAAAATGCAGAACTGCTTGCGCTTTCAAACTAGATACTTGAAGTAGCATATACTAGTTTCATATGGCTCCAGATGGATTTTTTTCCATTGTTCAGCTCTTTCAAATGGTTAAGTGAATTAAGTTATTTACTAAAAGGCTTCACAGCTTACTTTCAAACAGTTGGAGCTCTCCTGTAAAGCAAAACATTTATTCTTAAATGTAAGAAACTCTACAGTTGTAGCGGTAGAACAGAAAAAAATTTAGTTAACATAAATTGTTCTTGTTTAGCTCTATACAGACTTATTGTCTCCTAGGTAATTGAGACAGTTTGCATAGCTCTGGATAGTTTCTTTTGATAACATGAAAAGAAGGCAGAAGCTCTGAGAACTTCTGATGCACATCAGAAGTTCATCACGTGTCACTGTATTTGGAAAAGGCACGATTAATGGTATGGTAACAAACCATGCAACACCTTCCCTGTATACTTTCACAGCTCTTTTCTTTGTGTAATTCTTCCAGAGTCCTTGTTCTTGAAAAACACAGCTGTTTTCATTAACAGTTGAAAACAGCTAGTAGAGCAGTAGAAATGTTGAAGGGTTAGCCTGTGTGCTTCTGAGGGTTTTCTGACTAAGGGCACCAAATATGGATGAAAATAGCCTTTGATCTTGAGCACTAAAAGTGTTTTTTTTTTCATGGTGGCAAGTAGAAACTGTATCTTTTATTCTAAGTAGTTAAATTAAGGATTGTTTACAGCAGTAGATTACAATGACTTTTTTTCAGGTGCTGCATAAAAAGTTGAGGGAGATGTGGTACAGCTTCTTTCCAATCTGTCTCTTGAAATCTGGTGCAGATATTAAACTCCACGTAGAATAAGACTCTTCTAGGAATTGTCCAGATGTATCACCTGCACAGTGACTGACGCAATTCTTCATACATTATTTGATCCTAACAGTGCCAAGATAAGAGGGGAAAAAACACTTTAGACAACACTAAACACATGCAACACTTACACGTTACTTTACATAATTATTAAATACGTGAAATAATGAAAACCATGAAAACATAAGCCTCTAGCTCTAGTCTAAAATATTGACCAAGAAAGCTTAACTAAGGGTGAAAATAATCCTGCTGCCCTTGTAAATGAGGTTCTCTACTGATAGTCACCAGTGGTATGTAATCAGCAGAAGCCTTTGGCAGAGTTATTCTACTTAATATTGCCATGCTAGACTTAGAATTCAGCTTTGCAAGAAAGTTACAGCTGTTGTTGCCAGGTGAGTTACCAAACTGTCCATCTACTCACTCATCCATATCTGCCAAAAGGAGGAGACAAGATCATCTTTTGCTGGTCTAACTAGGTTAAAATAGTTACCTTGTTCTCTCTGGCTATAGTTCAAGTGAATATATTAAAGTATTTTGACTGCAGTATGCTCTTGGCTGTACATGAAGACCTATTAACTAACTGCAACAATAACAATTTCTATATTTATTACCTTCTCAATTACAGTAAGATTAGTGAACAGATTTAATTTCAGATGTTAAAAAATAATTAGCCATAAGATAACCTTTAAAGCATGAACTTCCTTGACAAATGCAAATCAGGAAAAAAATCACTCATCTCGATTCTTATCAGTCTTTTCATATCTCAGAATGACATCTTTTGCACATTAACAGAAATGGCTGAGCACCTCCTGGGTGCATGTCCAGAAAGGTGGTGATAAAGTCTAAAGGCCTTGACTTCTAACTAAATATTCTGCAGATGTAAGAGGTGAGGATCAGGTGAGTAACTGATCTGGAAAAGGCAATTAAAAGTTCAAGGTACTACACTGAAAGCTAACTGACAACAGGGTAATCTGTCTACCACAATGCATCATCTGCAAGACCTGCAGGTGAAAAGAGACTTCCATTTTTTAACTTCTCAAAAATATCAGAAGTACGCTGGAACAGAGGTAATGTCAAGTGCTAGAATGCATGCAAGTGTATTGCAACCATCAGTATTCTCACTACTCTCCAACATATAAAGAGTATCCCTTTTAGGGGGATGATCGTACTTATATACTTGAAGTTATTCTTACCTTTTTTGATACTGAAGATTTCACTTTCCTAAAAGCTTCTTCAAAGTGTTTATGGGAAATCCTGATTTCTCCTGAAAGAACAAAGTGTAAAAAGTTACTAGACAAAACTGCAGGCAAGTGACAATCAAATGCTGCATTGAAATACATGCAAAAATCACTTATGAAACCAAACTTAACTCCATGTACTAATCAGTTGCATGAGATCTAACTGAATAATTGAGATCTGAATTGAAAGAAAACCTCAAGTGTTACATTTAATATATCCTGCTTCTCCTGAGGAGGTGGAGTGAGAGCGTGGTTGTGGTGGAGTTCAGCTGCCGAGCAAGGTAAAACAACCGCAGAATCATAGAGTACCCTGAGCTGGAAGGGACCCACAAGGATCATAGAGTCCAACTCCTGGATCCACACTGGACCACCCAAAACCAGAACATACATCTGTAACCATTGTCCAGTGCTTCTTGAACTCTGGGCTGGCTCAATGCTGTGATCACTTCCCTGGGGAGCTTGTTCCAGTGCCTGACCACCCTCTCAGTAAAGAACCTTTTCCTAATATTCAGCCTGACCCTCCCCATCGCAGCTTCATACTGTTCTCTTTGGCCCTAGCAGTGGTCATTAGAGAGAAAAGATCAGTGCTTGCCCCTCTGCTCCCCCTCATGAAGAAGCTGTAGGCCACCACAAGGTCTCCTCTCTTCCCTAGGCTGAACAAACCAAGTCACTTCAGGCACTCCTTATATATTGTACCTCAGGCAAGTACTTAAGCCCCATTGTCCCTTGTACTTTCAAAGAACACCCTGTTTGTTTCAGAAAGCTATGTTAGTTATTAATGTTTCTACCTGCAGACTGACACTTTCATTGTCAAGGTGTCAGCAACATCAACTTCAGTTAGAATTCACATCCATCATTCCCTTCTAGAAGGAACTTCTCATCCTGCTGCTTCTACTTCTGTGCTTTACCATCTATACATATTTAATATTAAGCTTCTCTACAGAATTGTATTTAGTAACTAGAAAACATTATCCCAATTCTACCACAAGATACTTACTTCCTAAATAATTCATATCATTGTCTTGTTTGACATCACAGAACTAAAAGCTGTTTTTTGCTTTTTCAATTACCTCTAAGTTTTTGTAAATCCCTTCTTTGAGTCTAATGAAGCTATCTAGTTTTTTTATTTTTTCTTTCTTTTGTTTGCTGCTGCCATTCTTTGGTTTGGTTTTGGTCTGCTAACAGGTAAGCACAACCTCAAATAAATCACGGATCCCTTTGCTCTCAACAAGTGAGACGTTAGTCTAGACTTAAGAATCCCAAGATACCGCTATACAGAGTCACTACAATGCTAAAGCTCATGTATCACATGCTAGAAGTAGATAAAAATATGTCTATATTCAATTTGGTGAATTTTTTATACATTCAATTAAGATGCATTTAGCTTTCATGGGTATGTACTGTCACTACCTTTATGAACATCTTGTACTGTGAACAGGATGTACAGATATGAAAAAATTCTTAAGACTTCTCATTAATATATTTGATATATGAGGTAAGAAGAATTTTCTTCTAAGTTCTTCTGAATAGCAAAGAGACTACACAGCAGATGAAGGTCACTAAAGATGATGATTTGTTTAAGATGCTGATAAAGTTCACTGAACTAAATATACAACCTTGCTGCATTTTCTTATCTCGGTTCTCTGAAGCTTTTATTCAAGGTTTCCACTACCGTATAGTTGTACCAGTAAGAACAAATGTGTACATTTAAAGTTTGAATGTAAGTATTTTAATTTATTTGCCCAAGGCAACACCTACTATTAGTAAGAAAAAACTCATCTTAGGTATTTCACAGAAGCCAAATGGCTTTAACAATGACTCGTCAAAACTCCATTAAACATTAAAAGAAAGCTATGAGAATTTCATTTCGCTTTAACTTTTGTTTTGAAGTCTCTTAAATCAAATTATGAAATGTAATATAGTCTGAGCTACAGGGAGGGGGGAAGGGAAAGGAGAAAACAGCATTAGTCAGCTAGGAAGACAATTAGGACATGACTATCAGTAACCGTCATGGTGAAACAGTATGATACAAATTTAACTGTATTAGCTATGGCTAGGTGTGAGTATGCTGTTACCTACTGCTAGGTGAAATAGTTTACCTCAACAAAAGTAGGTTAGGCTGCTTCATGTGTATTGTGTTATAAAATTAGGCACAATGCTTGCTAACGTGAAGTTGGCTGTCAGTAGCCTACATCTTTGCTGCTTGCATTATTTGCCTTGATTTCTGAAGACAAAACCATTTAGTCTGGATAACTAAGCAAGAATGTCTTATGTTTTAAGACAATTTATCTTCTCTTCAATGATGCATTATTATTAAAGTATACCAGCAGGTATAGTCTTTTTAAAATAAGACTACATAGTTAAAAATTTCAAATTAGACTTCTGACCTACATGAGTGGAGGATAACTGCTTCCCTTCTTTTAATTTAGAAGTATCAAACAGGGATCAGATCTTGCTTTTTGAGAGGGGGTGCAGTGGTGGGGAGGGACACTGGAATGGTGAGCCTGGGGGGGAATTCAGGCACGAGGAAATAAGAAGGTTGCAACAGAGGTTTCTACAGAATCAAAAGAATCAGCCCTGATCTCAGCAAAGTGATTCTAAGGAACTGAACGACAAGGGACACGTAGCACTCATCTACAGCCACATTACATTCTGTGGGAAGGGAATCAGTTGCATGTGTCTTGTAGGTAACACTGGCAGAAGAAATCCAGTCTGTGTATGCACGGTACTCTTCTGAAGATATAAATGAACAGGATTTCAAATCAGAAACTACCGTAAGCACTTCCATAGCAGCCAGGGCTGACATCTTAGAATTCAGAAAACAACATCCCAAACAAACAGCCACTACACACATGCAGATCAATCTGTGCACAATTTGTGGACTTGCTGTCTGCCAACTGATCAATATCATTTAGTGGTCAGGCTGCAATCCTAAATTTAAAGACTGAATTCCAGTGAGTAACATTTTTGAATCAGACCTGCTACACTCAGAATAATTATAAAAATCAAACAAATTTCTGAATTTTTCCTATCTAAAACCAAGAGCTTTTTATTCCGTCTACAGCAAGAAAAATGGGCAACCAGTCCCATCCCCCCAGATTAAAATGCTAACTCCCTTATAACAAGAAATACATACAGTCTGCTCTGCTTACCTACTGTTGCTAAAAACAACTAACACAGTACACATTAGCTCAAAAGGAATGAGTCAAAGCTATTAAAAATCCAGTGTGGTTCTCAGAGACATAATAAAAATTAATAACTTTTCTAAGTCCAACTGACAAGTCTCAATTCCATCTTAGCTTTACATTTTGACTTTTAAGTGTAAAAAAAAAAAAAAAGTTCTGGAAAAAAAACATGCACAGACATTACATAAACGGCTCCAGTTTCCAACTACATTCTCCTATCTGTGTGTACAAAACAGAAGAACAGGAAAAAGCAACTTAGAAGTGCTGAGAGATATGGAACGGGCAGAAATAGTACTTGAGACAACTTACAACTCCCTGTTAAAGTTCTGGCAAGAGCCACTGCTAAGCTAAACACCTAAGATCAAAAATCACTCGCAGCTTTTCCTAGCAACATTACAACTAGATACACGTATTCAATTACACAATACAACTGTGTTCCAAAGGTATGTGATAAGTATGTTTACAGTAACAGCTGTACACAAACATGTCAATAGGTCAGTATAATTAGTCTTTGATAATTATGTGAAAATTAGGCAAAGACGTAATTCAGTTTAGCATAAGAATTATCATTTTGCACTACTATTTAACATTGGCTTTTCTTTAAGATTACGAGGTTAAATTTTTTCAGTAAAACAATTTATGCTAAACCTCCAGCTTAATTGTTTTTTTCCTGTTACTCTCCCCTTCAACTACTTCAAAGGCACTTAACATTTTCTGGAAACAAATATGACTTGTTTTTTGTTTGGATGGAAGTCATCAATCACTTACGCACAGCACGCATGCCTCTGTGCTAGTTATTACATTACATTAAACACTTTATACTCCATTATCTTCTCACAGTTCAGTTAAGATTTCTGTAAAGCTTTCTTACCTTTCTTGCTTTTACTATCACACAGGGCCATTTCCTGTCTCAATGCACAAATTGAAGCCTCACGTACTAAAGCAGAAAGGTCTGCACCTCTGCAGATAAAAACAGAACAAGTTATTTTAGGATAAATTTATCTCGTCTTTTTGGTAGTGGCATATAGGTAGGCAAGACACTACAAATAATTGTAAGAGACTGGCAAAAGGCAAGCGAAATCACAGAAACCTCTTAAAAAATCCACAACATAAATTATTACGTTAAAAAATATGAAAAATCAAGTAGTCACAGCAGTTATGCCTGAAAACCTATAATACCTTACAGACTGAGATATCTAAAATCACTTAGGTGCAGAGCTAAATGCATCAATGGGCTACATTTCCCTTTTCTTTCCTATACACAGCTGCATTCTTCTATCTACCCAACAGAGAGAGTGCAGTAAACCCACTGTGTACCTTAGGAAGGAGTTAAGTCCTCCAGATTTTAGCCTCAGATTAAGGTCAAGCAAATGAGAAGCAAGGGAAGAGGCAAAACCCACCCAGTGTCCTCAAAAATGCCAAGGGATTGTTCAATATTGTGCCACTTGGCGGGAACATGATAGATTGTTTTGGTATTAGTCTTATGAAAGCTTCAAATGGCATCACCCATTATTACAAGAGAGGCGGTTGCCAAAAGCTAGATAAACCAACATGCTCCTAATAATAATGGCATCCACAGAATCTGGTCAGCCTTTTGAAATATTTGTTTGCAGTTTCCAGCTGTTAAACTTTTCACAAGCCTTCAGACTGCTGCAAGTCGCTGAACCAAAGAACAACGTTCACAATTCACTTTCTGTGCATCATTGGTGCTGCTATGGATACTACTGTATTTAAACACTTCCCACACCCCTGCTCGAGGACAGGGAGAGAACAAACACTCCTCTTTCCTAGATCTAAAACATGGACAAACTGAAAAATCATTACTAACAGTAGCCTCCATTTAGAAAAATAAAAAGCAATACATGCTGCTTGTCACAATACACGTCAAACCTTTTGTGACCTCCAGAAAATCATTAACTATTAATAAATCATTTAACAGATTAAAACTTTCTGAAGTACTGTAGAACACTTACTTTGCAAGTTACTCTGGCAGAGATGGCTAACAAGCTTTACTAAAAAACCATACCTTGGTATTCACAAAGCACAAGTTGGCATAGGCCCTCATTATTACTGTGTCAAACACATTGCTTTCAGCTGTGTGAGAGAACAAGTTAGTTCTGGTCGTTTAACCTATTTGCTTTTATCATCATTGTACATGGATCAACAAGTTAAAGAGGGCTCTTTCATCCTCAGCTTATGCAAGCATTATAAAATAAGACAAGCAAAGCTAAGATGAAAAAGCAGCCTCTACTGATCTGTATTTGCGAGATGAAAAGGGCTATTCCAGATGACAAAGTTTTTAGTGTCCATATATTCCTACTGAGCTCTTGGAAAAAAGCACAAGTTAAAGCATGAAAAAATAGCGTTAAGAGAAAAGATTTATAAACCCTGAAAGTTACAAGGTCCTCTTGATGAATTATCATGCATCACTGCACGTTAATATTAAACTCAAAACCAGAAACTACTCACGTATAACAATCACAATGTTGACTGTAAGCAATTTCTTCAAGGTTTACATCCGTATCAAGTGGAGGCCGGGTGCCATCCTAAATAAATCAGAGTAAGGCAGAGTAAGGGAGCAATACTGAATGAACCTTGAGCAGAACACCAGTTCAGAAGGGAAGAAACAGACAGAAAAGAACAGCCTGATTTTGAAACATCTTGAAAGCAGAAGAGACTGACATGGACACAAGGAGGCTCCATACAATTTCATACGGGATATTTTAATATTTGTTGTAAAAGACTGCCGGGCAATGAAACACCTCTGCTAAACAAGAAACATTTTATGAGTGGAATGATCTGCCTGCTCTGGGTACGAGCACCAGAGAAGCTGATACAGCTTGCAGGAACGTAAGTACACTAGTAATTTAAGCATGTGAATACATGCTTCTCTTGCACAATTAATATGCAATTCAAAAATGACCAATTTGTACAAGTTAACTGATTTGTGCAAGTTAACAAAACTCTCTCACAACAATACTTCACTTTACATCTCATCTATGCTGTTTTCCTAGCATCCCATTGCATTTCTTCCTTATATCTTATCTAAATCTACCTCTCTTTTAGCTTAAAACTGTTACCCCTCATCCTATCTACACTCACTGATATGGAGTCCCTTCCCAGCTTTCCTGTAGGACCCCTTTAAGTACTAGAAGGCTGCTTTAAGGACTCCCAGGAACTTTCTCTTCTTTAAAACAAATAACCCCAACTTTCTCAGCCTGTCTTTATAGCAGGGGTACTCCAGCTCTTTGATCATCTTCATGTTGCCTAAAGCTGAGAAAAAGAACCAAATAAAAACTTAATACCTCACTCACTATGAAGATGTGTAGCCAAAATATTAATACTAGTATGAATTAAATATGCTTGGAAGTGTCTGGCATTCCAAAAATAACACACATTGATAACTAAAGACAGGATCCACAGGAATCAAGCTCCTAAACACTGAGTAATGTGTGTTGCTTATATGACAACAAGGAGGCTCATGATCAGATAAGGCCCAAGCAGAGATGATTTGTCAGCAGACCTGTGCTCTGATAACAGGACGATGACAATGTTACCACATCATATATGCCACTCCTCTTGGTGTTATCCCAACAGGAAGACAGACTACATCCTTAAAATACCCAGAAGGAGGGAACAAAGACAATTTGCAGCAACCTCGCCCAAGATTTATTGCTGCTGAAGTAAGCAAGATTCTGAATTTTTCATTCTTAAAGGGAACCTAGAAAACATTTTTCTCTGTTTGCCATTTTGCCTGTCAAGAGGAAGCCAAGAGATAAAGCAAGGTCACAACACCCAGAATTACTTATCATCGATGCTGTGCAGAACTGATTCTGTCCCTACCACTTGGATACACGTATCTTGGAGACTACATGAGGCTGTGAGGGTGTGAGCAAATGGTATGTATGAGAGTGACAAAAATCAATTTTGTTTAATGCCACTTTCTCCTTCCATACAGTTTTGCACCAAGCTTTGCTGCATTATTTTCCTACACCACTAATTAAAGTTAGTGATATACTAACTTGAGACAGTTACATATCTACAAAGATTCTCCAGCAAAAAATAGGGAGAGTGAGACAACTGTGTTAAAAAAAAAAAGAAAAAGAAAAAAAAAGAGCAAGAGAGAAGATAAGAGAGTAAGTGTAAACTCTTGTAACCAGAGAATCCTTCCACTCTGTTTATAAAGTCTAATGACTGACCATTACCACCCACTTCTTCCAGAAGAAGGAGGTTGTTCAGAACAATCATACAATCATTCAGAAGTCAGAACAATCATACAAGCCCAAATTAAAAAAAAAAAATGCTTCAAGTTACCTTTAAAAACAAAATAAACAACCTCTATTACAAGCTTCCCATTAGACCTGAAGGGAATTATTATGTGTCACAATTAAGTGTTGAGCAAATACAGCTGGGGCTAGTGAATCATATTCCTGAGTGTGCGGAAACCCCCTCCCCCTCTCAAAAAGCTTACAAAACACTTCTAGGCCCATTACTCACACAGATAGGAATCTTTTAATTAAATCTCTTCAAATTGTGACTATAAAGGCAGCAGTTTCTAAGCTTAACAGGTTGCCTTACTTAAGATTTATCAACCCTTTGCAGTCTCAGAGCAAATTTACCAGCAGATGTGGCTGATGGTTTATTTTTAATACTTTATGTTATAATTCAAAAACGTTTCATGAGGCAGAATTCTGCAATTCTTCTGTGAACCTTCATTTGCATTAAATCATTCCACTAAGGTTCAAGATAATGATTTGTTTCCAAATACTCACTTTGGTGATTGTCTTTAGAATAGCGAGTCGATCTTCAGGTGGTGGCAAACCCACATAGAGTGTTTTATCCAGTCTACCGGGACGCAGGATAGCTGGGTCAATTATATCTTGGGGAAGGGAGAAAATGACACAATTATCCAAAAATTATATATACATTTAGGAAAGTGTACACATGAGAAGTAATATACGCATACTTGTCCAGAGATTCAAAAAATCATTGGTGCAATGTGCAGCTCTGAGCATTAAAATAGCTGACTGAAATAGTTTCATCTCTGCTGGGTAAGAGCCTTTTATTACCCAGTACAGGTAAGCCACATCTGGTCAAATATGGCTCATAAATACTAGTTTCATCTGGTCATAAATGAAGACAAGTCTCTGCAAATATAGTAGTAGAACGTTTTTTTTCTATCATAGCTAGCATAGTCAAGTGAGGAATTCCATGGTAATGTGTAACAATGAAAAAAAAATGCTTTCCAGTTTGCTGAGTTGGAAAGAACTCTACCCATATTAACCCCTGCACATCTGCTCGAAGGCCACCACAATAAACTAATTCTCAGAAGTACACAGGGTCAATCATAAGCACGCCCCCACATAAACTCAGTTTTACTTTTCATTTGCATTTCTACAACATATTAATTTTCTAGATAGTAATACAGAATAACCATGAAAACACAAAATCGAGCTGCAAATTACAGAATTTGTTCCCCAGGAAATACGACAGACCCCAGGTTTTATTACATCCAAAGAAGTAAGAAACCAAAGTCATCACAAATGTTCTCTAAAAAAACATTCAAAACTCAAACATAATAGAAATCTCAAGCAGCCTTTTAGCACCACAGGCTTCAATATTGTACTTCCATGAACAGCAGACAAGAATGTAAATACTAAGGACTACTGGTACAACAACTGATACAAATAGGGTATGTTAACAAGGGAATGACCTAAATTGCTGTCATTCCTGCCCATGTTTTAACACAAACTGCCTGGATGATCCTTCTAAATGACTAAACTTCTTGATGCCCTAGTTTCATCTACAAAAATCAGAATGGCATTACCTGCTCTGTTTCACTAAGGGATTCTAAAAATCCACATCCTGTACACTGCAGTAACATGAACAGCGAAATCACAGAAGCACCCACAGAAGACAAAGAAAACTGTATTTTTAACATAAACTTTTTTGATGTTTGTAAGGTCTACAGATGTCTTGGGCAGCAGCTATTGCAAAAAACTTATCCAAAAGTAAATGTTGAAAGTTATACCTAAGTGTTCAGCTAGAAACTACAAGAACTCCAAATGAAGCTGTTAACACCCTTAGTTAGATCCTCTTGACAAAATGTAGGTAATAAACAAACCACACGCATTCATGTATATTAATGCAGAAGAACTGGTAAAGGTACCTTGTTGATCCTCATTGTAGGGATGTTTAAAAGCAAACAAAACAAAACCATGCACATGGAAGCACAGTTGTCTCCCCCCCCTTTTTTTTTTTCAACTGAAAAGAAAAACATTTGCTTAAATCTATCAAGAGTCCAGCTATCTGACCCTACCACAATGTGATCTTTCTTCCCTTTTTAAAGATGTACAGAACTTTGTTCAAATTATACCGACACCTGCGCTTAAAGGGCAAAACACAGAATGAATGCATACATTAAAAATTGCTCCACGACCTTTTTCTTGGGCAAAAAGCTTTTTTTTTTTTTTTTTTTTTTTTTCCCAAGATACAGCAGTCATGACCAGAGACATCTACGTAGGCAAAACCAGCTACTGATAATGTGACAAGAATAGTGGGAAAGTAACAAAAAACCCTCTAAGATGATATATTAATTTAATCCAGACAGATGAAACATGGGTTAAACACAACCCCTGCCATGGCAGGCCCAGACAAGAACATCTTTCCCGTACCACTGTGCACAGTGCTATATCTGTTATGTTATCTTGTTTTCCGCACAAATGCACTTTCCTGTTTCTGTATCTCTGTGGAAGGAAGTTTTGCCACACATTAAAATGAGATTACAGAATTTGCACAACAGATCAATTACAACCATCAAAACAAATACTCTCAATAGGGACTGTATCACAACGTCATGCACTTCAATGTTCAATTCTAAAGCTCTTAATGATTTTAACATGGAAAATATCATCCCCATTTTACATGCTGAGAAAATAGCACTTGCCACTCTATTTGTCCAACAATTTTAAGTTAGTGATCCAGTCTAAAGATACATTTATTCATTTGTATGTAAACATGGCCTGCGTTCAAAGACAACTCCCACTAACTCAATAAGCTGCAGTCATGGAGGTTTACACAGTGAAGTCCATCCTGCAATTCAAAACACAGATCTGCACTTCCCATTTTCTTATGAGTAAATTCACGTCACTCTGTGGGTTCAGACCTGAGCCTTTCCTCAAGCTTCTGGGACTGCAGTTCTCTGTAAAACTTGAAAAATTAGAACCACATAACACAGATATTTCTTCTTCCTGTTTGGTCAAACTCACTCATTAGATGCACTTTATATTTGTTTAAATGAATAAGTAATGCTGCCTTTTTTGGAATTTCGTAGCATTCCATCCTGATAAATTATAACGTTCTCTCCATATTTAATATCTGGAAACTTATCTAAACAGCATAGATTCAACTTTAGATTTAACATTTTAATTAAATTAATTATTTTAGATACCTGTTTCAAAGCGCATTATTATCTTCCAAGTTGAAAAGTAAAAAATATTATCTTTCAAGTCTGAAAGGAAATCATGGAAAACCGATGGCACAAAATACTTCTTTCCCAAGCAGCTGTCTCAGGGAGAAACTACTGCCTTATTTTTATTAAGAGAAATGTTTAGTTAGTAACTTTCTGTCTTGGTTTCCTGATGCAGTCAATGATGTTGATTACGCCACTGGAAGACAGCAGTATCCTTTTTGCATGTAAGTTGGCAAAGCGACAGAAGGAGACATTTAGAGTATATCCATCCCTTGCTTTGTTTTTGCAGGTTAGAACAGGCACTAGCCTCCAGAAAATCATGTCGTATTTCAGGTTACTACACTGCTCTCCAAACTACTGCAAAACATTATCTTCTTCATTAAACTCTATTGAAAATTACTTTGCATGGAGGTCTATAATGTGACATTATGTTGTCCTACAATAAAATCTATTAATCTCACACTCATTTCCAGTTGATAATTCATGCCTTATCTTAATTATACACAAGTCAACAAAGTTTGGGAAATTTTTGCACATCCTAGCAAAAAAGACTACTGCGTTGAGTCCATCAAACTTCTATATTCACTACAGCATTTTAAATTATATTCAAAGTATACAAGATCTAAGTCCTCACATTCATAATGCTCTGGAATGTAGGCTCAGAAGCTCTAAAAGGGTTTCAGAAACTCCACAAAGAGGCTCCCAGCATCTTTGGTCTATGTTACCAAAGTCTGTAGAAGATATACAACAAAATTTGTGTGAATTAAAACTATCATAAAAGAAACTGTTCCCTGTATCACATATTAAGTAGTTTTTTAGATCTTATCTTGCCTTTAACTCAGCAACATTTATAAACAAAACAAAAAAAATCGAAACTTGTCATAGCAAGGAAAGACTAATATTTTATTATGCTTTAAATTGTGGTTCAGATGAACAGCTCTACAAAACTAACATAAATCTGCTAAACAAAACAAAACTCACTGAATCTGGGACCATGTTTTAACATAACAGCAGAAGGGGAATTTTACAAGAATTAATTTGAAAAAAGCTAGAGAAAAGACCATGAATATAACTCAAGACATCACTGCAATTACGTAGAGCTTAAATCAGTATCAGCTTGTGGTGCTTCACTGATTACTGCTGTTTTCTCAGGTTAAATACAGTCCATTGGATTCCATGGTAAGCACTGTTGATGCCTTGGCCAGCACTTCTCTAAAGAGTCTATAAATATTCCAGGCCTGAAGAAGTAAAGAAAAGAGGAGAAAACAGCAGTATCCAGTAGTGCAACTCACACTTGTATCTAAAAACTTGTGGGAAATTACAGACCTTACTTAACTGTAGTGCTTGATGTTCTTCTAAGTGTTTAGTCTCGGATTTGAGGAAGGAAGTAGACTAAAAAATAATACATTTATTCTGAGCCAGAAAGTTTCTAACAAGACATGTCATTTCTGTCTCTCCCTCTCTTTTTAATGACATTGAAGGCTTTAAATATTTTATCCTCTCAGGCAAAGTTTGACAGTGTTCTGCATTTAGGTGCAAAGAGATTGAGTTGGGAATAATACTGCATCCCTGCCCTGTTAATTTACGGTACTCAAGATAAATTTTCAAAGGATTTTCAAAGTCACTTTGAAAGTGCAAAAAACATTCAAATATTCTTCTTCTAAGCACTGATTAAAGGTTTATTTCAGCGACCCCAGAATAAAAATTACCACTTGCAAACTGCATATGATAAACAAAAAGAACCAATGTATGGTGCATGCCCTTTTGACAAAATGGGAATCAGACAGTCCAGGTCCTTAACAGCTACTGTAAAAAACAGAATTTGTCCTTTTTCAGCCATGGGACATATAAAACACCACCATTGTGCAATGGACTCCCTCTGTGGGAGTCGCCTTACTGGAACAACTGTGCGAGGAACATATGTTGATGCTAAAACTGGCTGAGCCACTACTACCCTGTTACTATTATTCATGATAACAATAATACTGTGAGGTAAGACTCATCTTTTGGTGCCACTGTCTCTGAAACTACAATGCTGACAGCACACACAGTTGTTATGAACAGTTACATCAATAAAGTATAAAAGCTACCATGCAAGCAGCCATTTTAAAGAAGAAGCAAATTGCAAAGCTGTTTTGTATCCCATTAAATTACATTAACATGGATTTAAAAAAATGATGATATCTCATACTTCATAATACAAGCCTAGTGGGAGAATTTGTGAAGTTCTGTGGGGACACATTATTTAGATTTCTATTGTACAAATACCCACCATTTCTGCTCAACCTAGCTTTGTCAAGAAAATCTTTCATACAAATGTCAGACTAATGAAGAAAAAGCACTACTTGTATTGTTTGTAGGAAGTATTTAACTGCATTTGCCAATGTAAACTACCATTCCCCTTCAGGTTTCTGCTTGGACATTTAGGTCTTAGGGCAGTAAGAACATGGACTTCACTGTTACCTACCAGCACTGTCCCCCTATTAAGTAAACAGATGATACTATCAAAACTTCTTTTGGTGAACACTGCCTATTCCTAAGCCCAATAATTGTTAAATAAACTATACAGGTAAAAAACGATTTCCATGGTTTAACCACAACTATAATAAAAATTGTTCTGGTAAAAGCTGCATCAATTGGAAGCTATATTTCTTCACACTGACAAATCCAGGTATCACAGCAGAAGTCTGTAGTGTAAATGTATCCAAAGTGTTATTCATATACACAACTGATATCCTTCTTAAGTAAGAGATCCATCTTATCCAAAACGGATACATAATTGCATCCTCTAGGAAAAGTTGGATGTCCCGAGCTTTGCTGTTCATAAATGAACATTACAATGTTCATTGAAATTAAACATTATAATGAAATTACATTGGCAAACTCCTTTATGTAATTCATTTCCATTTACAAATTTTGCAGATACATTTATTCCCTTCAATTTGATGATTACATTTGCTATCCTTGTCTTAGGATTTTATTTACGCAAAGCATTTTTACTTCATAGTTGCTTTTACATCAAGGTCATTTGCTAGTAATACACTGCTTAGTTCATGCCTTACAAATCTCCAGCCTACCCTTATTTCAACCTTCATTTCTCAGGAATATTTTGTAATTGTAACTATTCCAGTACAGCAATATGTTAAGTCTGTGACTGAACAAGACAACAGTCTTGTTCAAGAACAAGACAACAGCTGAACAAGACAACAGTAACTTTTAACTAAAAATTAAAAAAAAATAAAAAATCCAGAGATTATACCTACCAATACACAAAGGTAATATATGTCAATAGAAAGGTAAAACTGCATCCCATGTGAGGCTTATAAAGTCACAGATTTACAATTGCATACATGTGTACTTCATATATGCATGAAAGTAAGACCCACAACATGTACAGAGTTGGTGTAAATCAAAACAGGCAAAGCTGAGAATTAGTACAAACCTGCGACTCAAGTTTTCATATATTACAACTAACATCTGAATGGCATACACTCTGAACTGGCCCTTATAAATCTACTAAACTACTTTGAAATCTGTCAGTTCTTCACGATCTTCAGCCATAAAAGAGTAGGCTATCCCAGATAACAGAACAGTCACACCAAGATGCAGAAGGAACATTGTGTCTCTGTGAGAGGAGTCATTAGCTCAGAGCAGTGGCACATGACATCTCTGAAAGTATTTGCCTCACTTACACTTGTGGTACATCTGAGATGGCACTGCAGGAAGTCAAGTTGAATGCTTCCTCAACTACAAAAGTTGGAATTCTCAGCCCAAGTTACCAGTTAGAGATCATTACAAGTTGACTGTAATCAGCAATTAGGTACCTACTTCTAATGAAGCCCTCAAGAAAATAACTAATAAATCAACCTGCTTAATACAAATGATTGCACTAATATAACTCATTTAGTGAGAGATCCCTTTTCCAAGGAACCATGATGACACTACTACCAGCACCCTTGGTACTTTCAACAGTATCTGTATATAGATTTCCTATATTACACAACCTTAATCCTTTTTTCAATATGGGATTAGGTAGTTCACAATCATCATGCTCATGCCAGGAAAACTTACTGCTCTAAGTCAAAGAATTTCTGCAGGTAAAGACAGATGAAGTATCTACTGTTCATACTTCACCCTGTAGACAGCTTGATAATGTTGCAAAGAATTTGAGACAGAAAGATTTACCTCAAAATCTTTGAATTTTTGACTGTTGGAAAATAAAAAACCACCACAAAACTGTCTATTCGAAGTGATTTCATACCAAATTTCCATAGTCTATAGGACCCAAACACTTCAAGCATTTTAACTTCCTCATTTTCAAATTTACATCCAAAGCAGCTACGCTACTATTTTTCCTTGCTAAGTATTTTTTTTTTTTTTTAAGAATTCTACAGTTTGTCCTTATGTAACGCATGGATATATAAAACAATGAATTTTGTCCTGTTGTTAGGGGTAATTTACCAAATACACAAATACTCATTCCAAAATTCTGCTACCTCCAACCAGCATGTTTTTACTACGATAGACTATTAACCACGTATTTAATTTTAGTTGCAATATTCAGAACAACGTTAATAATTGAGGAAATGCAACATCTTCAGGCATGTTTTTTTAGTAACAAGCTTCTTTACTCATAATTCTTGGTATCTAGATGGAGCTCCAATTCAGGAATAAACAAATTTATTGCTGTGGATAAAACAAGGGACTTCTCCACAATACAAAAAAGGGGCACCAAGTTGGCTGTAAAACACACAATGTTTGTAAAGTAGATCTCCGTGTTTAGCTTATTAATTTTTTTTTATTTTATTTTACATACATTTTTTTTTACAACTCCTGATTTTACAGGAGTTGCAAAAGCTACCAAAAATTGAGAAACCAGCAATCTTTTACGTTCCATGGAGATATTCCAAAGTTCAATTAAGTCACAGGTCTTTCTAAGTATTTTACAGAAGTGGTGTCAGGTTCTAATTAAGACATATTTTAAAGACATTGCTTTATCTCAGGCTGTCACTTGCAAAAATGCAGAACAGACTTAATATATTGATAAGAAGAAATTCAAATTTGAAGTATTGTAATTTTAAGTACAGAACAAGGTTAATTACTGAATTTAAACATGTAAGAACACATGATTTCATGACAAGAGAATTAATAACGTTTCATTTGTTGTTTCTCTTCCTTATGTTTTCGGGTGCTTACCTGGCCTGTTTGTGGCAGCCATAATGAAAACCTGCTGACGGTTCTCCAGACCATCCATCTCTGTGAGTAACTGGTTAACTACTCGAACACTGGCTCCTGACTTTAAAAGAAGAAATTAAAAAAAAAGTGAGAAGTAAGTATTTTCAAATAAAAGAAACAAAAGATTTACTAGCTCCCCACATTTAAATATTTCTGTGCTAGCACGATGCCACAAAAAACATAACTAAGAATTTATTTATGGAGATATTTTGAGACTTACTTCACGGTCAGATCTCCGAGGGCACAAAGCATCAACTTCATCAAAGAATATAACACAAGGGGCAGAATTCCTGGCACGTTGGAATACCTGACGTACAGCACGTTCGCTTTCACCAACATACTAAAACAAATGACAAAACACAGTGAAACAATGTAAGACATGAAGATTTTACTAGGAAAAAAAAATCAGTTCTAAACACAATTTAAGATGCTTTCCAAGGGAGAAGGACCACCTGCTAACTCCCTTCACCAGTTTTGCAGCCCTTCTCTGGACATGCTCCAGGGCCTTGATGTCCTTCTTGTAGCGAGGGGCCCAAAGCTGAACACAGCACTCGAGGTGCGGCCTCACCAGAGCCGAGTACAGGGGGACGATCACCTCCCTGCTCCTGCTGGTCACACTGTTTCTGATACAAGCCAGGATGCCGTTGGCCTTCTTGGCCACCTGGGCACACTGCCGGCTCATGTTCAGGCGAGCATCAATCAGCACCCCCAGATCCTTTTCCTCTGCACAGCTTTCCAGCTGCTCTGCCCCAAGCCTGTAGCACTGCATGGGGTTGGTGTGCCCAAAGTGCAGGACCCGGCACTTGGCCACATTGAACCTCATCCCATTGGCTTCTGCCCATCGACCCATCCTGTCCAGGTCCCTCTGCAGGGCCTTCCTACCTTCCAGCAGACTAATACTTCCCCCAGTTTTGTGTCATCTGCAAACTTACTGAGGGTGCACTCAATTGCCTTATCCAAATCATCAATAAAGATATTAAAGAGGATTACATAAAGTTAATGAACTGACTGAAGTTAATTTCCTGCCTGATATCAGTATTTGAAGTATACAAAAAAGTTTCAAAAAAGAATAATCAAATCTAGTATTTTATTTTTAGTTTCCATATCACTGATATGCAGGTAACTGCCATAGGTTTCTGAGATATAAGATGCATTTTGTTCAGTTCAACACATTCGCTTAACTCTAGAAAACACTGAATATACATTACAACAATTCTAAGCCCAGTGCTTCAAAAAACAGATAAAAGTGCTGTAGTCTGAGTAACACTTACGATCTTTAAAAGTTGCTCTGATTAACTAAAATAATTGCTCTCCAAGGTTTCAGTTTTCTAGTAAGAAGCTAAAGTGACTGAACAAACACATTTCCAAACTTGAAAACTGAAAATTTTGATTAGTGAAAGCTGCTAATTTGCAGTTACTGACCACCAACGCTTCTCAGTGTTGATTTATTATTTTTTTTTTTTTTGTCTTTTTCCCGATCTGCGTAAGAGCAATGATGTCTGCAGTTGATCATTTAGAAATCCTACTTTACCCTAGTAAAGTATGCCTAGTATCTGACTAGACAGGTAATTTAAACCAAGATACACTTAAACTCCCCAGTTAGCTTTTTCCCTTTCACGTGAAAATTTTCACTGCTAAAAATTTTAAGTAGTGGGGTAAAGAAGACAACTTCTGTTGCACCAGTATCAGTTGTGTAATTATTAGGAATTTTGTTTGCCCCAGGCTTTCAACAAGCATTCTATAAATAACAAAAGCACAATGATCAGTGCATACCATATTTAGCAGTTCAGGACCTTTCACAGATATGAAGTTCAGTCCAGACTCATTTGCCACAGCCTATCAAAAGAGAAAGAGATGTACACAGAGAAAAGCATTTTTTCATGTATACTTTGGTTGTGTCCACAGAGCTATTAAAAAAAAAAAAAAAAAAAAAAAAGAAAAGGAGAGAAGGAGCATAGTTGTCAACTGTGTAAAACACAGAAAACAGTACAAAGTATTGCTATATGCAGTTAAGAGTGGGGGATGTTGGAGGATTTAGCAGTGTTCTCTCTTTAATGAGGTAGTGTGGAATTTATTTTTTTTTAAATCACATACTAGCTGAAGAATTTTCAGTGATTAATGAGAGTTAAATAGAAACTACATACATAACATTTGAAAACAAAAACAAGTAGCAATCTGGAAACCTGTATGATTTACATCCATATTTTCAAGGGGAGGCTGTAAGAACTGAAATGCTCAAGGAGAATTATTTACAGTAAGATAAATACAAGAAATAAAAATGCATAAAGTGCACAGTATTTCCAATTACATTAGTTACAGTGAAGTATTCTACAGAAATAGGTATCTACAAAATGAGTTTCTTCCTTACTTTGCTACTATCATAATTAATTTAATACTTCAAGTTTTACAATTTCTCCTCATTTAAGCAAAACTGTAACTCTATACAAGAAAATCAACTTCAGCAGAGAGGCTCAAATTTAATTTTCTGCTGGGAGTTGCAAAAGTCCTGCATCAGACAGTACCATCCAGACTCAGTCGTTCCCACAAAAACATCCACTTCAACAAGATTCTCCCGTATTTTTAAACATGTTTAGAAAAATTTATTACCTTAGCCAGTAGCGTTTTGCCACACCCAGGAGGCCCTGCAAGCAGAACACCAGCTGGAGTAGTCAGGCCCAGAGCTTTAAACTGCTCTGGGTTCCGCACAGGTGCCTATACAAGAAAATATCATAGTTCTCTATGACAGAAGGCTAATGTTAAACTTTTGATTTCAGTTAGAGATTAATGAAAATTTGTTTAAAGTAAGTTCTTTATTCCAACTCTTTACAGGCTAAATGAATAAACAGTCAGTCAGCGTCTTATCTTGCATTAATAAATACCCCCATCATTATTCAGAGACAAAGACTGTATCTATTCAAGTTCTCAGCTTAAGGCGTTAGTGTTAATTATTGATCTGACCAGCAGTGAGGCTGCTAACTGTCCAGCTAAGCAGTGTCAAAATCTTCATGTAGCAATTGTCTAATTGGGGTTATCGGTACAAAACTTTTAGAATACTTGAAATTTAGCAGTAATGAACGTATTGAAAAATGAAACCTTGAATACAACAAATGAAGTGTTTAATACATGCACTAGACCTGTAAATTTGAAAGCAGGTTATAGGCTATTATAGTATATATATAGTATATAGGCTATTTTAAATGAAGATGTTGCAAAATTTCTATTTTGTAGCATGCTATACCTTAAACAAATATGAACAAAGAAACGGAGATATTTTTATTTTCTGCATAGGGGGAGGTGTGAAAAAACCTTTGAAAGTAGTGTTAACACATACCAATATCGCCATAGTCAGCTCCTCCCGAACATCTTCCAGGGCTCCAATATCTGCCCATGTTACATCAGGAATTGTGACAAAGCCTTCTCTCTTGGCAGAGGGTTGCACTGATGACAATGCAACAATAAAATCATTCATCTCAATGCACAGTGTCTGCAGCTGCTCCTCAGGCAAGGGGTCTTGCTTCTTCAGCAAATCCAGAAGTCTCTGTAATTCAACCTGAGTGAATAGCAGAAAAAAGAATAGCAGAGAAAATAGCAGAGAAAAGATTATGCAAGTAATATTTTAAGATTTTTTAGGGCTTTTTCAGCGCAATACTTTCTGCAAGTATAATATTAATTACTATAAAAGAAATTGTTATGTATAATACACTTAGAATGTGTAAGATACCATTAAAAACTAACGAAAATGCTCCAGGAAAGCACTAAATAAATTTAACATTTATTCTGATTTTAGTATGAAATGGCTCTCAGAAGAGAGCAAACAACTCTGCTAAACAGCAAAACCTTAACAATTTGTGGAATATTTGATTACATATAAACCTTTAAAATTCTTAACGTACACTTTTCAGTCACGATTGTTTGCTTAAATAATCTGTTTTCAAGTCATTAACTCATTTCCTCAAGCTGATTAGACCTGGTTTTGTAGCCAGGCCCTTATAAAGTCTGGGAAAACACAATACAGATATAGCAAAATGCTTTTAATTTTTTGCCATCTTGCAAAGCACAGTCTGCCAAGAAGCGTGGGGACAGACAGGTATGTTCTAATTATTCAAAATCGGACCCTTGTTAGGGAAAAATTATCTGAGAAAATACTCGATCAAAGAAGTTTATACCTTCACAACATAAATATAACTCAGTTGTAATATGGAAAGGCATTGTTAAAGCAATGTGCTATTGCACCTCAAGCAAAACTACTCTGGGATTTTCATTAAGATAAAGGAAATAAAAAGCTGCAAAAATCTTTTTAGTTTCTGTATTTTCCCTACAGCAGAATATGGGATATAGCATTTTATATTGGAAGCAACTACGATAGCCCACAATGTAACTGACCACAATGAAGAGTTTACAATGCACATTACTCCCTCTTTAAGCCCTCCCTCTTCTTCCTAACAGAAGCATTACGAGAAACTGTGAAATAGTCGAGACCACTGGGTTTGTTTATTGAATTGTGTGAATTATTTTTAAAGGTTTTTGTAAGTTTATTTTTCTATGATAAATATAATATCACTGTTTTAATGACAATACCCTGTATTAGACAATGTCAGCCAGCTATCAAAGTATGTCTCTGTTACAATTAGACTTCCTTATCCTTAGCAACTCCTTTGATCAGGGTGATGTTTTTAAAACTGCAACTACCTGTCCCTCCCCCTTTTCTTTTGGCTATTTCAGGTCCCAGGAGACACTGGGAGGTATGCAGTATGACCACATTACTCTAATAAAAAGTCTTGCTAAAGGTTTTTACACTGTTTTTTGTTAATTACATTAACAGTTTTCTTTGACAGTCCTTCTAAAAACAGAATCCAATTACAACATGCATTTAAAAACTCTTCTCTTTTACTTCTTCAGACAAATCTTCATGAATTCAACATATAATACACAAGCAAGAAATATGTACATACAAACTCAAAATTTTGAACAGTAGGTCCAGAAATCTCTATATACAGACATTATGGTTCACTGACAACAGCATGTCACTTGTGGCGTAGATTAATTCTGGCACTGCAAACAATTTTTTTTTTTTTCAAGATTTCCAGCTGTGCTGCATGTTAATAGATACTTTCTCTGCAGCTCAAGTTTAATTTGCTAATACAACTTCTCTTTTGGATGGTTCTTAAATACCTCTTCCTCAAACTTGCTATAGGTACTACTGCACGCGATTTAATTCATGTAAACGTGTAGCTGGAGGGAAAATGTAGACAGCATAAATATTTCTAAACTTTGGCTAACTGTAAGTATACCAGGTCAGAGAAGAGACTGAGGCATCGTGACAGCTATTTCACTGAGGGCACAGCAAACAGCTTGGTAAAAAAAAAAATTTACAAAACCACACACCTTGTGTAAAACACTAACATCATTTTTAGAAGGCCTAGTTTTGGGGAGTCTGTTGTTCATAACCATTATTTGGGTCATTACGGATGAAGCTTCTGGCTTCAGAGCTGATAGATCTATAGATATATTTAACATCTCACTGGCCAAAGATGTTTAAAGATTTATGAGCAAAGGCTTTCACAATTCTAAAATAGTTCACTTTTAAGACGTTAGAGGTAAACACTTCAAAGAACAAATACCTTAGAAGGAAGGTGTAGCTGTTTGGCATCCTCTTCCACCTGGATTTCTGTTCCTATTCCCACGCTTTCTTCAGCTGTGTTTCCTCCTGCCTGTACATAGCTTTTTTGCCACTTCCCAGATTTTATCAGGACCCTGTTCACCGTGCATATAGCTGCCTCACGACAAAGTGCCATCAGGTCAGCACCGACATAACCTGGAGTCAAGCGGGCTAAATGAAGAAAGTCAAAGGACTCTGGGAGCTTAAGTTTTCGACACAATGTCTGAAGAATTCTGATGAAGGGAAAAAAAAGAACAGTGAAACAAAGATGCAACTGTGGTCTTTTCTTACTTTCATACAAAAACAAACAGCATTTATTTAAAGTCTCTTCCAGCTCACATGAACTGAGAGAAGACTTCTAGATCAGCTGCCCTTGTCCTTATGGGGGACTTCAACCTGCCAGATGTCAACTGGGGATATCACCTAACTGTGACAAACAGGCCCAGGTGATTACTGAGGCACCCTGATGATAACTTCTTGGTACAGGTATTAAAAGAGCAAACTAGGAGAGGTGCCTTCCTAAACCTGTTGCTTGTGAACAGGGAGGGTCTTGTGGGCAAAGCGGTGATAGGTGAAAGCAAGGAAGCAAGGTTGGGTGACACGGGAGGACTACAGGGATGCTGCTTGCCTTTGTAGGGAGAGAATTTGTGTGGCCAAGGCTCAGCTAGAATTGAAGCTGGCCAGCAGTGTGGGGGACAATAAAAAAGGCTTTTAAAATTACGTTAATAGGAAAAAGAGGACCAGAGCAAACACTGGTCTGATAACTGATGAGGACAATCACCTCATATGTAGGCACAGCTACTAAGACAAAGAGTAGATGTACACTTAATTTCTTCTACAATTTTCAATGTGTGTTGATACGTATGTGTGTGCAGGCAAATAAAGGATTAAACACAATAAAGTACTTTTCCTTAAGTTGTTAATACACTTTTTTTTTTTTTTAAATAATAAAGAAGGTTAAACTTTATAACACATACTTTTCTCTTGCTGCTTCATCTGGTATCCCTAAACAAATTTCTCGATCAAATCTTCCAGCTCGCCTCAGTGCAGGGTCCAAAGAGTCAGGTCTGTTAGTTGCTCCAATAACAAGGACCTGGGCAGTGGCAGCCAAACTATTCAAGTCTAAAGGAAGGAAGGAAGAAAGTTAATGCCCATAATCACATTCTCAACTTTATTCTGATATCTATGCTACTGTGTTTCTAGTAGCACACAGTAATACTCAGAACAGCACATCCAAAATAACCAACAGGCACACCAAACTGATGCTCATCCTTATTTCTACTACCTAGAATAGATATGTTTCAATCAGAAATATGCATTTCAAATAATATTTGACATATCTTCTGTTAAAGTTTATTTACACAACAGAGAGGCTGTGAAAATGTACTAATATTCGCTCAAATTTATTAGAAGCTTTCCCCTCCTACCCCATAGAGGTAAACTGTGCCAAAAGATGAAAAACGATTAGCACTATCTCCACAGAAGTAATTAAGAGTCATTATGGAATGAAAGAACATAATGAGACTGATAACTAGAAAGTTTAGCTTAGTACACAAGTTCCTGAAACTGACCGTCCATACAAGTTAGGAGCTGGGCAACAATTCTCCGCTCCATGTCCTTCGATGCAACTTCTCTTTTTGGAGTGATCGCATCAATCTCATCAAGAAAAAGGACACATGGTGCACTGGACTAGGAACAAGAAATATTAATAATTACCAAATTATGCTGACATACTGTATTACGAGAGAGAAATCATTTTTCAGATTTTGTTTTAGAGCTGTTACTCTGAGACTTCTGCATGCACTGAACAATCAACCTCTCCCAGAATAATTTTGTTGCCATTTACTGTCTGAAGAGCTGTCAGATTATGAAACTGATGAACTGAGGCTGTGAAATAACTAAGGCAAAGGGATTCAAAATGTCCCTATATACTGATTAAAAATTAAATATATTGCTATGTTGCTTCATGTTTTCTATGATTATTATTCTATTGTTACTGCTTACTTGCTTAAGTCCAAAAAATAAAATCAGACAAAAAAGGTCTCTTCTGTGTATTTTTTTTTTTTTAATATTAGATCTGTGGAACTTCAAGAGCTAGCATTAATGACACTCATGATGAAACAAAGAGCTGCAGGTGGTCACGACTGTCAACTTCAAGATTACTGCAGAGATGAATCATGTTCAAAGAGTCAAAATCACAGTGAGCAATGCTAGGGAGTGTTCTAACATTCCAAGCACTTCACATTAATAAAAAGCCAATGCTAATATAAAATAATAATTAGTGTAACTAACAGAAGAGTGTTTAACTGACATAAGATTATTAACACCATCAATAAAATACTTGTGATGCAGAGGAATACTTAATGAAGACACTAGAATCATCACCAAAAAAAAAGTCTAAACTCCAAGACAAAAATATAGCATTTTAAATCCCAGCCGCTTTATCAGGTACCAACTGCGCCATCTAGCTGTCGTTCAGTTTTTCCTTCACCTGATAGCGGGAAAAAAATAGAACTAAACCATGAAGATTCCACAGTACGTGGATAAGGTACTGTTGAACTGTCTTTTTCTTCTGCACAAAAATTTAGTACAAAAGCCAAGTGGAAAGGCCACTTAAACGCAAGGGACTATAACAAAGACAACGGTTTTCATTTTTTAAAATGTATTTCATACAACATATTTATTCAAAAATAACTTTTATAGCAACCACCATACATACAAAAGGTATTTAAATCTAAATAATCACTTACTATTTTTCTTCAACACAACATCTTATCAAGGCTTTCTAAAAAATTAAGTTGTAATAGAAACCCAAAACATAATAATCTAACAGCTTCAAAATTAATTATTTTGCCCAGTTTAGCATTCTTTTATACGTACTTTAAACATCAATATACAGCTATGGGGGAGGATAGAATGAAGAAGTAAAGTGGGAAAACCAGAATATTCTCAGAGATCAGAAACAGAAAACCATCCTCATGAAACAAAAAATTAACCCAGTTAACAAAAAGAAAATCTGCATTCATTTCAGTTAAAATTACCTCAACCTGTCTGCTTTTCTTTGCTTCTTAACAGGTCTGAAAGTTGCATCAATATCTTATTACAAGACTGGCTAATCACAATCAATCTGAATGTCTGCCAAGCAGCAGCTTAGTTCTCCTGTGCTTCTAATGCTGATATTAAGACAGAGCAAGGCTTCAAATAGGTTTTGACACTGGAACAGGACTTTATTCTTACTCTTTGATATCTGTTCCAATTTATTTCTTCATGCCTAAAGGCCCAAAGTCTTAACTCAAATGCAAAATCAGACAAAAATAAAAAATTAAAAAAACAACTTGCAACAAAAATGCACAGTAAACTGCCCTTACATCTTTTTTAATTTTTATAAATAATTCCAAGCAGCTCCAAGTAGGTTAATAATTTATGTTGCTCCCATTACTTTGATATGATGAACTATCTTTTGTCAAGAACAGCAATCTTTGTGTTCTGTGATGGCATGACATTTAGTACAATGGAATTCTGGTCACAGCAAGGGAGACACTATGACTTGTGTGCAGCAATATAAAGATTCAGTCACTAATAATTCACTCAAATTCAAACCACAGCAACGAAGGTTGAATCTTTACAAAGAAAAGGACAAAGAATTCAGTATTATTTCTCATGGATGTCTCACCACAGCCTGCTCGAACAATTCTCTCAGTTTCTGCTCAGATTCTCCTGACACTCCAGACACCATTTCTGTTGCTGCCACTTTCAACATCGGGAGCTCAAGTTCCTGAAAGAGACAAGGAATGTTGAATGATATATCCAGAGGTTAGGAATGCTGGCTGTCCTACAGGACAAATATTTTCCAATATAACATCTCTTATACCTGAAGATTTTGTAATCAAGAGTAAATCTGAAAGTTATCTTAAAAAAAGATGAGTAGCATCCTCCTTTTAACAACAGGTCCAAGACATTTTGCCAAATGAACAGAAATGAATACAAAGGCCAGGTTTCCTTGATTCAGTTAGAGATAGTTTTGCACCTTAGTCCTTAATCCAGTACTTAACACAGATATTTCAGTTCATGCTTCATCTCCTTTGAGAAAATTGTCTATTTCTATCTATAATAAAACATTGCTTATCAGTATGGATGAGTTCCCACCGGGTTTCATTCCCTTAGTCTTACTCTAGAAGTGTATGAACAGGATAATACGATAAAATACTTGCAAGTGTCACATTCAAGGTTTTCTCCTACTAAAAATAAATGAATAAACCTGTAACATTGATAGACTAATGCTCACATTAGTGCCTATTTCGAGCTCTTTGAGCTACATATAAGAAAAATCCAGACTTACCACAGCTGCCAGAGGCCCTACATGGGGCCTTGAGGAGATATTTTGCCCTAAGCAACACTATACACAATTATGGAAATTAATATAGCAGTATCTTTCCTAACAAAATGATTTAAGAAGTATTCATTACATTTATCTCATCCTTGAAATTTTTTTACTTGTCGTGTTCCATCCCCCAGATACCTACCAGGACACAAATGCTCACTGAAGTATTCTATAACACAGATTTATTCAATTGGCAAGATTTCACAGTAAGATATTAAAAAGGAAAATAAGCAAACCTTTCCAATCAAAGCATTTGAAATATAATGATAGAAGGGTCTAACCAACATTGAAGTAATAAACACCAGTGCTTTCAAAGGTTAAAGCTGCACTACAATTGTTTGTAGTTTTATATGTAAGTACCTAAATCTAAGGTTACAATCTAGGAAATTTAAGAAAAAAAGAGCATTAAATACACCATGAAAAAGATACAGCCTTGGTTAACACCGAATAGCCCCAAATAGCCCTAAGATTTATATCCAGGACAGGCACAGAGCAGTACTGCAGCTTCACCGCTCACCAAGTTTTACACCAATAATGTTACATGCTCTTGAATCATCAGCTTGACAACAACCAGTTCTGGAGTTCAGAATTTACTATTTTAGTAAATAGTAAACTGGGATGTCACCCAGTAGAATTAATGTCACCCAATAGAATTAATGTAGTAACTCATAAAAGATGGTAGAGACCAGACTTAAAATGTTATGGTAAGTTTAACCAGAAGCATATTCCACTTACAGCTTTTTCACTACCCTATATTGCAGTCCTGGGAATGCCTCAACACAGTGAAGTCAAACATAAAACCCCGTCACTAGATCCCTTCTTCATATGAGGTTCTATCAAGTACAGATTTGATAGAATTTAAACAAAAGGAAGTAAAAATGAATACAGTTTAGTCTAAAATAGGAAGCAGAAAAAAAGAGATAAAGAGGAAAAAAATGAAGGAGGATTATTTCTTTTCTGTCTAAATACAATTAAGAAACTAAATCTAGAGCTAACTCACCCCAGCAATAGCCTGTGCAAGCAGTGTCTTTCCACATCCTGGTGGTCCATGCAGAAGAAAACCCCGAGGTGGAACCACACCTAAGTGGTTATAGACTTCGGGATGATGAACATGGATCAGCATCTTGCATATTTCCTGTTAAGGACAACACAGACTTCCATTTAAATGACAAAAACCAGTATTATAAGTTGTTAATGGTAAACACAAGCCAAAACAAAAAGAGGTTCTCTTTATTAATACAATTTCAGTGACTGCTTTCAGAAAGATTAATCAAAGGGAAAACAAACAAACAACAAAGTAACAACCTTTGTTGCTGTTGCTATAAGTAACTATTCTCAGTGCCACAAGTGAATTCTGCTACATTTCCTGTTCGTAATTTTTCACATGGCATTTTATTCAGAGTGCATTTTGTCCCACAATCTACATGCTAACTAACCTTCAAAGTTTCATCATTGCCTCCTACATCCTCAAACTTCACTGAAGGGTGGTAAAGCTCTGGTCTCTTACTTGTAACTGTTGAGGAGGAAAAATAAGTTATGTAAATTTAGACATAGCATAATGGTAGTTGCCAATACCAAACAAGAAAGAATTCAACCTAAACAATTAGCTAAATACACACAGCAGTATTATTTTTGGTAGCAGAAACAGGAATGGAATTATTTTTTAGAGCAATAAAAAGATTAAATTTCTTAAACAAACACTTCTTTACACCTCTGAATAGTAGTAGTACACTAGTAATTGATTCCATGGTCACACACCACCTCTCTCTTTAGAGAGGCATGCCAAAGATAACTTCTTACCTTTCCCTTTAAGTAAGATGGAATTAATTTCTCCATCCACATCTGGAACTTCTTCTTTTTTTCTTTTTGCTCTCTTACCCTTTGTACTCTTTTTTTCACTCTCCAAGACAGAAAATTCTGTTGACTTCTAGTGTATGAAAACAGAATTGTACAGACAAAACCTTCAGAGTCAGTGAATTCTTGCAAATACTTAACAGAACAAAACACCAAGACATCTACAATGCTTAATATGTATTTTATGCAGATTTATTTAGATTTTGCCTTCTGGATTCCAGCCCCCCCCCTTTTTTTTTAGATAGCACTTATTTTTAAATAGTTTATAAACTAATGCGATTTCCAAGCCTTTCAATTTCCCTAACCCCCAATCCATCCAAAAAAATTTCAGCTTTTCCCAGGTTCACTGAGACTTAACCACTTATGGAGACTACATGCTATGGCTACAACAAGCTACGTGTTTGTTGACTAGTTAGGCTGGTCACTAGCAAACAATAGATAATAGCTAAGTTCCACTTACCCTTCTCTCAGTAGGGGCACTACTCTGGGGTTGCCCTGCTGCTGAGCACTACATTTTCCCCAAAAAAATGTACAAGAAAGACTTTTTAACTTTAAGACAAACATGCTTGAAATTCACCAGAAGGCTCAAAAATCACTTCTGATAGGGCAGAATAATGGGCTAAGCCTTGTCATCTTCAGAAATCAAGCTAAAAGTTAGTACTCTACTGGGCTTAGGCCAGATCTTCCTATTTAACATTAATATTCCTATTTCTTCCTATTTAACATTTTTGCTGTATTTAATATAGCATGCATATCTGTAATAAAAACGGTATATTTTAAACATCCAGAAAGAACAGAGAGCCTTTTTGGTCATAATATCAGCCTTCAAAAGCACGTTAAATTCCATAGGAAATTAAACTCATACTTGCTACCTAAAACACGTTGTGTTTGAAAAACACAATACCTTAGAAGTCAATTTCTTCTCATCTCCTTCTCCATCCTCAGAAAGGTCAATGAAAAAGTCTTTTCCACCTGGAGTTTTATCAATGAACCAGCCACCTTCAGAGATCCTAGTTACAGCACAGGATCCTGATGAAAGGGTGCTTCTTTGAGGTGCTGTTTGCACAGGAGAAGAGGTTTCCACTGGTTCAGTTTTTGGAGTGGCTGGAACAGAATCAGGATTTCCTTTCTTGTATAACGTCAGCAGGGAATTGTTCATGTGATTTGTAGACTGCAAATTCATGCATTTTTAAGAGAAAATATACAAGTTATAACTTGGGTTATTTATATAAAGATACCAGTGAAAAATATTTCATACACGTCAGTTATGAAAATACAACCTCACTGGAAAAAGTAATCACTTATCTTCCATCCCACTCTTCTGCATATCAAATAACTGCAGACAAAACTATATCTGCTGGTTCAACAGGCCTTTATGATTTACCCTAAAATAACCCCTGTTAACTGACAGTTATCATTTTAGCTATAGTCAGACGTGTCAGTTCCTTCAATCACTTCATTCAACTGCTAGCCAAGTTTTTTGGGTACCCAGCATTCTTTTGTCAAGAGTGATTCCCCACCACAGGTTCTTCCTTTTATGCCAGTAATATCCACCTTTCAGCTATACTACAGATTCTCAGTTGGAATGGCCAACTCTGTCTGCAACTCGTCTGCATCTCCACTTTTAAACTTTTCAAGTGCACTGCAATTTTACAACACATAATCACGTGATACACAAATACGAGCAATCATAATAAAACACAGCTTACTAGATCTTCTGGATAATCATCATCATCATCATCAGAGATATCTGTGGCACTTCCTGCTGTCCTTTACATGGAGGGGAGACAAAAACTATTAATGTATCACAAAACTGCAAGCGAAACACACACAAAACAGAACAAATGCAATTTCCACAACATGGTTCCTCACAATTATGCAATGTGGCATAAAACCAGAAACAAACTCCCAACTGGCATGCTCTAAATGTATTGTTATGAAGAGTTTTAAACTTCTTTCCAAGGCTGCAATGAGTTGGATCAACTTGACTACCTGGCTAAAAGACAGTCCTACAAAAAAGTGATGTTGGACCAACCTGACTGTGTAGTTTCATGATGAGCTGAATCACCAACACAGCACAACAGGGGACATAGTAGCAAATCACTGCTGAACTATACTAAATCCTTCTGATTACAAGGTATTAATTTCCCATGAGATTATTGGTATCTATCACAGGTTAGAAACCAGAATGGTCCATGAGACTGCACATAGCTTTAGGAGTTAAGAAATCTTAATTCCGACATCATACCTAGTGGTGACTTTCTCTGAATAGCCTGTCCTGTAGTCTTATTAATCACATTTAGGTAATATGCATCACACCCAAGAAAGATTAAGAACAAAACAAAGGAACTGAACTATTTCCAGGACTGTGGCCTTATATGGAAAACCATAATGTAAACCAAAAGAATATCCATCCACTCAGAGCTGTGCATTCACCGCAGCAGAGAAATTACAATCTACTCTTTAATATCTGCTTGTCTTAATTGAGAAAAAATAATGTTTCAATTAACTACAGGCAACTCCTGAGGAAGACAAGTGTACGGAAAATCAAGGATATGCCAGTAAACTTAAAACTACCGAAACTTAATAATATGAAGACAGAAAGATTTAAAGTAATGTTAAATATTAATGACATTACTTAAGTCAGCTAATGATAGAAATTCTTACTCATTTTTATCTTCTCCATGTCTTGCTTTTTTTGCCACATGTTCAGCTTCTAGAACTGTTAAATCTTCATGTTCTTTTTCATTACTGATTATTCCAAACACTGAAGAAAAAGTTCAAGCATTAACAGAATAGCCAAAGGATAATCAAAGAATTTGGCATCTTGGACACAGTACTAACAGAACTACCTTTTTCAACTTGTATTCTAAAAGCATTTCTTTTTCTTCGTCCATAATCGGCACTGAAAAAAAAAGCACAAACCACAAAGTAGCAGATTACACCAAGTGCTTTTCTCCCAACACATTGTTATTCTCAGTGAAAAAAAATACATTGTAAGTTGATACTCAAGTTTTTACGTAAGTTCTTATTAAGAACCAACTTGAAAACGTGATTGTTTTTTCTGAACCCTACAACTCTGCGATAGCTGGGATGAAAAAACACTAAAATTTACTCATCTCTAAAAGGATGTTTAGTAAATGTTATTCAGGTCCTCTCTGCAGCGATGGAAAAGCAGCAATGTACAAATGGATTCTATTACACAACAACAACACTCATTTTCTTATTTTAATTTAAACAAGAACATATGGACATAAGAGTATGGTCTAGAAAGCACAGTCTAGTACGGAACAACTGCAATAAGGAATAACAAACCCATGTGAGAAAATCTGATTCAATGAGCACCCTTACCTGCAAACAAACATCATCAACCTTTCATTTTCAGTTACGGAGCAAACATTTCGTTTGCTTTTCTGCAACAGGTGACAGAGGAAAAATAAAACCTAACCCCAAAACCCATAAAAGTCCACAGCAAGAGTTTGGGATCCTTTTCTCTAACAATGCACAAAAAATAGATTGTAAAAACATTAATGAATATACTTCTCTCCATTCCTTTACTCTCACATTCATCAATAATCTGCCTTTCTACCCACAAAGAAAGCCTTCAAATAATTATGTGAGGTAGACTGTCCTCCTAAGCAACCGAGGAAGATTTAGTGTCTTACTGACTCCTGTTACCCACCCCATCTGCCTGCATCCAAGTGTTATTTTCTCTCATGTTTTAAACTCATCACCTGTACAAGGACCAAAATGCTGTAACGTGTCTGTAGCTGTTTAACAGCAACAACGATTAGCAACTAGATCTCGCAGTACTGATGCGATCATAAACAATAAATTACTAGATACATCAGCAGAGAAAAACACTGGAGTGGAAATGATCTGATTGCTTCAGTTAACCTCAACAACCAGTAGAGAAGGTAACAAAATTAAAATTTTGACAATATGCAAGTACAAAATAACAAAATAATATATTCCATATTCTGAACGTGGAATGTAATGATACAAATCTTTGCTCACCTGTACGTTTTCTGCAAATCTGACGCTAGAATCCCAATGTCAACATACTGGCCACATCTACTGCTTGCAAGGTACTAAAATGAAAAATGTTAGGAAGCAAGATAAAATCTTTGTCAATAACCTCATCGGAATAGCTAGGTCTAATATGCCTGTTTCAAATTCATAATATAAAGCGTATATATATTCAGCAATAAAACTCAAACATGCCTGTTTCAGACTCAATGTCCTGGCTGGGTTTGTGAACTCAAGGCGCAAAGCCAGGACCCTGAACTTCTGAAGAGCGAACTCCCAGCTGTTTGAAGACCTGGTGGACGAGACCCCCTGGCACACTGCCCTTGGGAACAGAGAAGCTACCAGAGCTGGCACCCCTCCTGAGCGCACCAGAGCTCTCCTTCTGCTCTATAAAACGCAGAGCGGGGCGCTCCGCCTGGAGCCGCGCTGGGCTGCCTCACGCCGCCCCGCGCAGCCATCTTGCCGCGCAGGCCCCGCGCCTCCCCCCACGCCCCGCACCTGCTTCACGCGCTGCTTCAGTCGCGGGTCCGCCGCCCGCGGCCGCACCCGGACCCGCATCGCCGCCAGCCGGCCCCGGCCCCGGCCCCGGTCCCGGTCCCGCTCTGCCCGGTGCGGGAAGGCGGCCGCAGGGCCTGCGGGTCCCGGCGTGCTGCGCGCTGACTCCGCCACAGCAGGGCAGGGCGGAGCGGAGCGGAGCGGGGCGGGGAGGCTGAGGGGCGGGCGGCGGCCGCGCCGCCATGGAGTCGGTGGTCTTCATCTTCGCGCTCATCGACTGCTGCGCGCTCATCTTCCTCGCCGTCTACTTCGTATCCTTACCGGCGGGGGGAGCGGGACGGGCCCGGCTCGGCAGCGGTGGTGCTGTGGGGGTGCTGGGGTCCTCATTTCGGCCGAGAGGCCGCGGCCCGGTGTGTGGGGGAATGGTGGGGGCCCGGGTGGGAGCGGGGCTGGGTGCCCGGCGCTGAGGGAGGGGAGGAAGCGGGTTTGGGGCCCCCCCGGGCCTAAAAATTGGTGCTGTGCGCTCTGGTCACGGAGGGCAGCTCGCTGGGTGAGGTGGGAGAGGGTGGGAAGGGCGTGCGGAGTTCCTGAGGCAGGGTTTCTGCGTTATTGCTACAAAAGTGCCTGCAGACTTCGCTGGAGGGTGTTGTTAGAACAGGACAGGGCTGATGCCTCCATTTATGTGTTCCGGATTGAAGGGGAAGCTGCCCTCATGCTCAGATCCTGGCGTTTCCGAATTTACCTGGTTGTCCTAACAGAAAGAAGCCCAAAAGCACCTGAAAGAATCTCACCTTAGACAGATATTTCACTTATTAAAATTGAAAGCCTTCACCCACCTCCTAAGAACAGAAGGAAAAATGCATGCTTTCCTTGAAGAAAAGGAACACCAGCATTACAGGCTATAACCTGATGATGTGCACATGTTGTGTGTTAAGCCTTCTTTGATAGGGCTCTCTGAAACCTTTGTATTCCAGGTGCTGGAAGTTCATGTGATAACAACATGAACCTCTTCTTTCATAGCAAACTGGGAAATTACCCAATGCCACTCTAAATGTAAAATAACGAGATTTAGTTCTAGAAGCTGCAATAGCCAGCTTTATTGTGAGAGTTTAAAAGGTGCATCAACCTTTCCCTGCTTTTAAGGTTTTGCTCCAAGCATGGTAATAATTATTGTGATACCAAAAATACTGAGTTTGCCTTCCTGGTCTGCTTTTAGTGTTAAATTGAACTTTAGCACTTGTGCAACAATTGCTGCTGGAAAAAGTACCATAAAATCATTTAGCCTGATAATAAAATACGGCCTGTCCGTCCACCTAAAGTAGGACTGAGTGGTGGCTAACTGAAACGTGCCTTTGGCAGATTTGTAGAACAAGACAGAGTGCTCACCCCAACATACTGGATGAAAATAAAGCTTAGAATATTTTGACTTCCTATACAATTTTTTCCTTATCCTGAACGTCAGATAATTACGCTATCAGATTTGGAATGTGACTACATTAACGCGAGATCTTGCTGCTCAAAACTCAATAAAGTAAATGATTATTCTTTGCATTTAATGGGGTTAAAAAAAAAAAAAAATCCATCATCTCAGCATCACAAATAATGGGAGTTTAATGTATATCTGAAGAGCATGGATTGGCAATACTTATTCAAAGCATTTATGTTTCTCTGCAGTCCACTTGTCATTTTTGGGCTCCTGTCTTCCATAAAACTAGCCACAAAAGGCTGTTCTGCTAATCTTTGGTGCTGAGATGGGCTGCTTCTCTGAATTTGTGGGACTCTTCCCAGAGCTCTCAAGTTTTCTTTTTTGTATGTGTGCCATTAAGTAGCGATGTCTACTCCTGGCTGAACTCAAATCTTTCTAGCTACTTTCCCTGATACTTGTATATAATTCTTAATGTCTTGAACAGCAGAGTGTTTTGCTGTGATAAGGAAAAGTTCCATTTTAATCAAATCTGCTTGAAGCTGTTCTTCTGAAATCCGTGTGACCCGCCCACATGGGTGTTCACTTTGATTTAAAAGTCTTTCTTAATGTAAGAGAGAACACTGCAGGATGCTCTCAAGCCAAAAATGTCCTCTTGGGCTGACCCGGTTTACCAATGTCAATTTTAATATCGATCAACTTTCTTATCCGTACCAAGTCTGGGGGTGCTTATACGTTCTGCGTCTATGCGGACTTATGTGCTTCTTATGTGTTTCTTTCATTCCTACACCAAATGTTCTCTGCAGTGACTTCAAATGTGCACTGTATTCTTTCTTAACTCGCTCTGAAGTGCATGTGTAGTATAACTGTTTAAACAATGTTGTGTTTCTTTCTGGAAATTGCTGTGTTAAACACAGTACCTCTGTTTTAATACCTTAGGGCATAATTTCTGGCTTACTCATGTGCAATCTGTCTGAAGGTATTCATTTCCCTGCATTGTGATGAAATCACATGCATCTGTGAATTTTGTCAGTTTGATGTGATTAGAATCAGATGATAACACCATATCAATTTTTTTTTTTTTTTTTTTTTTAGAAATAAATTTATCCTTATAACCTTCTTTTTTTCTTCCCTTTTTACAGTGGGTCATCCCAGAGGTGATTGGCCATGCTGTTGTAACTGTATTAATGCTTATTTCATTGCACTGGTTCATCTTTCTCCTTAATTTGCCAATAGCAACATGGAATATATATAGGTAAGTGTGAAGCGTTGTGTGTGTGCTTCCCTGTTGCTGGTTTAGCTTTAAGTGTAATAGGAAGATAATATGTCATAATGAGAAGTTTCAGTTGTGTTCTTCAGTTCCTAACAGTCTTCTGGTTAACAAAACTCTCCTCTCCTTGCAATTAAAAGTAGAAGAAACCCAGCGGAGTAAATGACATAAAGCTTTGGGCCTTTCCTTGCGTTCTCTCTAATGCCCAGGAATCTTGATCTGTGAGTCATTCCTGAGTTTGTAGGAAATAATGGCATGTTGGTTGGGGTTACCAGGTAGCACTGCAGACACGGTCACTAATGTTTCATTCTTTGCCTATGTGCCTGGTAGTGTTACCAGCACAAAACCATTTACATCAGCCTGAGTGATGGTTGTAAAGCCATCAGACTGTGGTGTTATCCCAAACACCCTCCTTTGTCTGCAGTCCTGTTTCTCCCCCTTGTGTGTTTGGACCCCTTTTGGGTCCACTGTCTTGCCTGTTTATTTTTGGAAAGGTTTCCAGACTTTTCATGTTATGATAGCCGTCATTGTTACTGGTCTTTTCACCCTGGGCTGTCTACCGCTTTGAAATGGTTTGCTTCCCACTAGAGGTTTGCATGAGGTAACACTGGGACTGTTGGTTCAAACTTGTGCATTTTATTTTGTATAATTGTGAAATGTTTGGTGTCACTTAAGGCATAAAAAGTTAGCTACAATTCTTTTTTCTCTGTACCTCGTTAACACTATTTGCAGGGATGAGTCATTTTTTAAATACAAGAGGTTTCATAGCTCATAAAAGAGAAGATTCCTTTACTGATATTCTGATTGTTCTTCAGCAAAATATAATTATGTACTTAACGTCTTTTGTTTTCCACAAAACTTCTAGTAAAGCCTTCAAATGTTTCTCAGTTGGAGAAACATGAAGCAGTGTAACTTTTACAGTTAATGGCTGCATATTGCCTCCATGCACAGGTGGGGATAGTTTTGGCCACCTGTAGGTACAAATGTGTGTTTGTGCAACAGTTGCACAAAATGAGTGATGGTCCCTTTGGTGAGTGTAGTATTAGTATTTGGTGTTTCTTTTTTGGTTAGACTGTTTCTACGAAGACACTGAAGGGAGGAAGGGGGAGAGAGACAATGTATTTTCTTTGAAATCTTGAGGATTTCTTATCCTAGTTTCCCCCTTGCTTCCTTCTAATATGTTAAAGCAACATAATTTACCATTCTGTTAATATTTAAAGTAGCCACTTGCTTTCTCTTCTCAACGTGGTCAGAAGGAATTTTAAAAGCTATTGATTTCTGTTTCCATGCTTTAGGCAGTAGGCTTTGAATGTTGTTTCGAAATGACAGCTCTCATTTTGTATTTGTCATTTGGAATACCCTAAAATCCTGATGTTGCCTCAAATGTAGATGTGCAATGCATGTAATAAATGAATATGACAGTGTAATACTTTGCCTATGCTGCCATAAGAAGTCAGAATGTTAAGACTACTGTTAATCCTGCCTCATTTCTGAGGATCAGGGACTTGCACCCATACTGGTAGCCTAGAGTACCCCATTCATGGTGAAGGAGCTAGAAGTGGGCAAAAGCAACTAAACTATAAAACTAAACTATATGTTTAGTATTATAAAGGGAATCTGATTGATGGTGTGGGATAGAACTTATATTTGACCCAGTCATTTAATGAACAAAGGGTATGGTAGTCAGAAAAATGGTGGATTGAAAAGTAGTTTGAATAAAGTGTCAATGACTAAATTACAATCAAGTGGGAACAGTTTGTGTAAACCTGTTACTGAGAGCTGCAAGCTTCCAGCATCAGGTGGGTGTGTTTGAATTGTCTTCACGTGTCACAGTATTTCAAGAAATAATTTCTGGAGTGAATTTCTGCAACAGGTCTAAGCGCAAGGTGCGGCACCTGGGTCATGGCAATCCCAGACATGGGTGAAGAACTCACTGAACTCACTGAGAGCAGCCCTGCAGGGAAGGACTTGGGGGTTTTGGTGGACAAAAAACTTGTCATGAGCCAGAAGTGCAAGCTTGCACCCTAGAAAGCTAACTGTATCCTGGGCTGCATCAACAGAGGAGTGGGCAGCAGGTGAGGGAGGGGATTGTCCTCCTCTGCTCTGCCCTTGTGAGGCCCCACTTGGAGTGCTGCATCCAGGTCTAACTCCCAACCCCAAGAAGGGTGTGGAGCTGTTACGAGGAAATTCTTCACTCAGAGGGTGCTGAGGAACTGGAGCAGGTTGCCCAGAGAAGCTGTGGATGCCCCATCCCTGGAGGTGTTCAGGGTCAGGTTGGATGATGCCCTGGTCAGCTTGATCTAGTGGCTGGCATCCTGCTAACTTGTGTTTGTCAGCATCTAGCATCATTGTGTCCATGACTACAGTTCCCTGGATGTGTAACATAAGCTAAACTAGACTGGGGGCCTCTTGGAAAAAATAACTCCCAAGTTCTGGAAACTTTAAATAATTTGTGTCATTTAAGTGTCACTGCTTTTAAAACACAAATTGAATAAATACTGTCTTTATGGTACTCGTATCCTAGAGATGTAAGGAAACGGTGCACTATATATCTTATTTCTAGGGTCAAATGATACAGGAAACTTGTATACTTTTATTTCAATAAAATGTACTACATTTCCATGAAAATGGAAATTAGTGTCAGAATTATAACAATAGATCAATCACTTAAAGCTTCAAATTTAGAAGAGACTTTGAAATTAATAATTTCACGAGCTATTCTTAATGGGACATAATTGTTACTAATTAAATATGTGTCAGTACTTTTTAATGTTCCTGTGAAAATAAGAAAAATAACACTTATTTCTGCTGCTATAGAACCTCTCTTCCCCTCCTATTGCTCCTGTTACTGCAGTGAATGGTGCAAGATGGGGAGGGGCTGCTTTTTCTTTTGCTTGGTAACATTCTTCAAGTACATAAAGAAAACCTGTTCTGTTCAGAGACCTTGCTCTTGCTCGAGGTCTACGACTAGGAGTTTAGGAGTTAAATTGCTGTGTAGAAAAGAGCATTCTTCCAGGAAGGTAGAACCTGTATGAGATTTAAGTGAGATACTACTAATAGTACTTGTTCTAGACTGGGCTCGGCTGCAGTGACAACTTCAAGTGCTTGCATTTTTTTCTCTTGAGAAATGTGTATGGTGAATGACTGTACTGTTGCTTGAATTTTCACAAGACACAGGCATTTACTGTACTGATTTTACTCTTCTTTTTGCTTACATTTCACTTTGTTTCACTCAGCTGCTGTTCTTACGTGGATTTAGACAAGAAGTACTCAAATTCTCCAGTCCTGCCCAGTTTTTCAACCTGTCAGCCATAGGAAAGCTGTGTATTTGCTGTGATAACACAGGATAGTTTTGCTAAAAATGGAAATAATACACAGATCCTAAGTCTTATCTGCTTTTGACCACTGGAGTTTGTGATTTTCTCTATAATTTTTTTGTAATGAAAACACTGATTCTTAAGTTTTTTTCCAGTCTCTTTCAGTTAATACATCTTTCCAGTGTGGGTAGAGGTTTTCTTCCTAACACGGAGTAGTCACAAACAGCAATTAAAATGATCTGGAATTGGCTTTTAACTGGAAATTCTCCCACTTATACCTGGGAAGCTGGGCTAACATTTTCAATACTGCTTGACCTCTGGATTTTCATTGTGTAGTGGCAGAGATATGTACAATATCCTGAGATTGAAATAGAAATCTTAAAAAAAGCTCCATTATATTTAACTAGGAAACAAGCTTTAGATGAATGTCACTTCTGTGCAAATTCTTCTCCCCTCCTCCTGACACTCCTTAATGTTTTAATGATTATACTTGTGTGTTGTTTTTTTTCTTTCTTAAACTTTCAGGTTCATTATGGTGCCAAGCGGAAACATGGGGGTATTTGATCCCACAGAGATCCATAACCGAGGACAACTGAAATCGCACATGAAGGAGGCCATGATTAAACTAGGCTTTCATCTGCTCTGTTTCTTCATGTACCTGTACAGGTTAGTCTCAAAAATTGCTCCCAAGGAACAAAGGAAGTGTCTGCCAGCTATTTTTACTTCCCCTATTCTGCTTGTGCTGGTATTCATAATTCTGATCTTCTTCTGCTAACCTTCAGTAATATATTTTGACAGTCAACTGCATGCTTATTATATGCTTTTACGCTTTCTGATCAAACATTGTTTGAAAACTCAGACTACTACTTAATCTCAAAACTACTATAAGTAAATACAAAACTACATGATTTTAGCACCTAGAGTAAGCAGCCTATTTAGACGGGGTAATCTTGAGGGCTAAGTTTATTTCACAGATTCTGTTTTAGAAAATAAAGTGCTCAGGTTAAGTTACAACCTGATGAGTTCTGTGATTGGGTACTTTCTACAAGGTAGAACTATCGTTCTTCTACTGCAATATTACTTCTGCAGTCCTCGTCTTCATAAATAATGCAAGTGGCACAGTTGCCTTGACTTTCTATTTCAGAATCAAGTGCAATTTGCTACTGAAAGTGATAGCTGTTCCTACTTGCCTATGCTTCAGTAATACACTGGGTCTCATGTTTTCTGTTTTGTCACAGTATGATTCTGGCTTTGATAAATGATTGAGAAGTTGACAAAGAACCATTAGCTGCCAAATGGGGTCATCACTCCAGTGACTGGTTGTGGAGCCACAGACACCTTCTGAACATACCTAGACCAGTGTCGTCATGCAGTATATTTTTCCTTTTTGAACAAGAAATATTTTTCTGTATTTTTAACATAAAATATTTTCAAAAGACATTGGATTTGTGTAGCAGTTGTTTTTGTTCCTTCTTAAAACCCAAATGGCTGTAGCTGCTGCTTTGGTTCTGTAAACAAGGATTTCACTTTACAAATCTTATGGGAATGACAAGATGAGAGGGAAACTCATTTCAACTGCTTAGGCTGACAATAGTACTAATTCTAGAACAAATTTAAGAGCAGTTATAATGCTTATTTCTTACCAAAAGTGTCAGGATATGCCTCTGGCAGTCAAGCTGTCCAATTAGCCTGGTTTGAAGCTGTCCTTGGTACATCAATTTCAAAAGCAGAACACTAGCACAGCTTGCATCTTTATGTTGTTTTGTGCTCAGCTAAAAAGCAATGGAATAAAAGTTGTGCTTTTTCTCATTTTCCATTCCCTCTCCCTCCCACCCCAACCTGTATGAAGTCTAGTGTATGGCAGAATTAAGGTCACTGTGACACTTGTAAGAGTGGAAAAACGTGTTGCTGCAGATAAATGTAACACTTGTGAAGCAAGTAATACTTGTTTTTTTTTTCCCTTCAACTCCTGTTTTGTCATCAAAATACTTCATAGACCTCCCTGTAGAGTAAACAATGCATCAGGGTTGGAGTCAGTAATGGAACAAAAGTAATGGAACAAAAGAATCAACCTGCTTTAATCATATCCAGTGGGGTGAATCAAGAATGTCTACTTAGGAATCTACTTAAGAGAGGTGGTCTGTTAAACCATAACCCAGCTATCCCCACATTTCTGATGTGATTCTGCTTCAAAGGCACCAAGAAATTTCAGTTCTTCTTGAGCAGCTCTTACATCACCGCCAAGTATACAAAGCTGAGTTCGTACCCTCACTATCCAACTTTTTTATATATACGCATAAAAACAAATTTTTTTAAACAAATGTAGCAAGTGAAATACTAAAAAAAAAATCCAAATATTTAAAGTCCTAAGAAGGAAAAAACTCAGATTTTAAGAACTTGTCGTAATTTACTGTACAGCTATAGTTAGCATATTGTATTGGTCTTAATGTGGTATCTGTGTGCAACAGCTTGTTTTTGTGAGCAGGTGGTAAAAAGACAGCACTGAAGCTTGATTGCTGTAGGTATCTTGCACTCAGTATTTGTTTTAGGATAAGCTTAGCCTTAAATTTTTGACAGATGGAGTCTAAGTTCAGCTGTTGTAAAGACCAAAAACTACTGAAAAGCATGCTCATTAGAAAATAGCTACCACAGCTACATGCAAGTGACTACCTGACAGCACTGCAAAACAAAAATTACAGCAAACATTGCTTTGTAAAGCTTTATGCCAGACAGGATATAGATCTGTAAAAAGGAGAGAACAATATTTCAGAAGAGAGAAGTCACCGACTTCTGTAGCAGCTCACGTGGTAGGCAAGTACCTTATTTGTAGGTGAAGACAATTTAACTTAATTGACTTACAGCCTCTTGTATATTCCTGTGAGGGAAAAAAAAGTCCACCACATACCTATACTTTATAAGAGCAAAGTTAGTAAGCTGCTTGAGGTAAGTCCTTGCTGTAGCGCCAGCAGTAGATATATAAACTTCATTAATGACATGTAAGTTCCATGCTGAGAACCATGACAAGTAATCTGTAATCCCCTCACTTAAACTAGCAGGTTTTTAAAATCTTATTCTAAAGATGGATTTTGAGATAAGAACTTTGTCAGTAGTTAAAATATTTTTAAGATACAGTAGTTAGAAATCATTGAAGACAATTACAATAATGACATTAGCTAGGGCAGACACATTCCCCTGTGGAACCAGTAAAAGATCTCACACTCACTCTGAAAAGCTCCTATTCCCCTCTACTTCATGAAACATTTCTTCAGAAATGGGAGGGGGACATGGAAAGGTAAAGGAAAAGAACGATATCTGGAGGGGGGGGGGGGGGGGAAAAGGGGTAGCATGCATCTTAGTTCAGATGTCTGACCTAAGGGATGTTATTGTGGATTCTTCCCCGCTTCCCTCCTTAAGAATGAATTACTAACCACAATAGAACAAGAACTACAGCTGTGTACGCTGTCCAGTATTAAGCAAACTGTACTTTTAGATGAATACAAGTTTCCATCCTGTTTTTGAATAAACTCTGTTCATTCATCTCCAACAACTTTTTCTAATTGTTGTAAAAACCCCAGAAGCAGATTCTGGAGACCACAATTCTGCTGAGTCATTACACTACTAATTTTTGAGCCTGCCTTGCTGTATAAGTCATTTTCTGCCTTAACAATGACCTTCACAGAGCTCAGAGTCAACAGGAAAAATGTGATAAAAAACCCTTGAACTACAGAGATCCTAACTTTTGAGCAAGGTTGTTAAGCTCTTTTCCACGCTCACAGTCTAGAGCCTAGTTAGCTTGCTACAGTGTCAGTACTTCAACTGCTTACAGTGACTGGGTAGCTGTTGTAGTACTGCAGTTGGGAGTGGAGGATTAATTAAGATAGGGGAAAACGTGCTAATCAATCAATACGGTTATGGACTGTTGATTATTTAGCTAGTTTTATTAGTGAATGTACTTACCTTCTCACCTTTCTCAAGCCAAAAAAACAAATTTCCTTCATCTGCTATATGGATAATTTTTGGCTGAATTGGGTCAACTCTTCTACAAATACTAGTACCTGAGGGAAGCAGCAAGAACAGGTACATGGAAATGGATATGGCATAACTTGGAGGGAATAAAAGTTGATGGAAAGGTGCTACTGGAGGCCATAAAGACCTTTTTCTAATCAAATACAGAAGCTGAAAAGAACTGAATGCATTTCACCAAAAGGTTTGAGTTTAGAAAACCTACTTGAAGGCAAATATAGGCACAGCTTTCATTTAGCAGAACATTAGCTAATAAAAATGCCTACACCACCAGTATATGGAAAACGCAGGACAAAGACGAGATTCCGTTCTGCTGCACAAGGAGGAGAGACCAGGTTAGTTGGAACAAGAAAAGCAACAGCTGAGAATCAGCTTCAAGAGCTACAGGAGCTGCTTAGGTCAACCACAGATAAAAGAGGTCCTTGATTTCTAGTTACTAGCAGTTGGCAAGAAACATCTAAGCAAGAAATGGAAGTACTTTAAAAGCACCTTGTTAATTATGGGAGAGAATTTTGTAGGTATACCTGAGTTACAGTTAGCAACCTGTGTAAGATACCTAAGCAAGCTCCAGGATTAAAGAATCAAGGCTCTCACTGAGCCTCAAAGGAGCAGATGTTCAACAATGCAGATAAGCACAGAATGGGACACAGGCAAGTAGTGTGCTAAATGGCATAAATGTGCAGTCAAAACAGAAGTGTTGGGTAGATTAGAGCCAGGCATCAAAAATTGGAAAGCCTGCACACAGCAAGAGGGAGCTCATCTTCAGCTGAACTGCCACAAATGATTTTTCGTCTCAAGGAAATGAAATGCTACAACCAAGGAAGAATTCTATAATTAGTGATCAAGAAATGAACATCCCAGTGATATTCACGTAAGTGAAGTTTAGGAAACTAAGAACTATTCATTCCAGTTATTTATTCTGTTTATTGAATTGAAAGAAAGGGAATACAAACATTTCTGTTAAGTGCTGTGCACCAACATGGAAAAAGTGTATTTTTTTAAAAATCCTAATAAAAACAAATCAGAAGTTAATGTAGTTCCAATTGAACAAGTTGTAAAGATATGTTTAAAATACTACACATTTATAAAATAAAAAAGTTAAAACGGTGTTCTGTAAATAATTAGTAAAACAAGTGAAAATAAATACGAGACCCAAAGTTCTTATGTTTTTAATGTAATATAGCAAAGAAATTTTAACTACTTAATATAATCCAAGGAGAGTAACAAAAATCCAGAAAGTTTTAAGAACGCAATCCTTTGAAACATTTAATATCAGTCCATAGCAAATAGTCATTACATACCAAAAGCTCTAAGTGTTAAACTAGTTCCACCACAACTCCATATAAATCTTGACAACTTAGAAATCTTGAGATCAACAATAAAGTTCTTTTCTTGATCTCTACAGCTTGGTTTGTAAGTACATACATGCTTTGAGGATCCATTTTGTCCCATATTTTTTTCAAGGAGCCAATAGCTTTTTCCATCTGTGCCTAAAAATGTTAAGATTCATATCTACCACATATACCCTAACCATGAAAAATGTTTAAGAAAAAGATGGGGCACAATGAATTTCAAATTTATAAAAATATACTGATATTAACCAAAACCTTCAGGTCAAAGGACACTTCACATACACACGACTTAAAGTATGCAATAAAACATGACAAGTACCTAGAACGTTTGGTTCTATGCCTGTTTATGTAACACATGCACACACACATTCATACCAGATGGGAGGAACACTCTCACAAACTTCTTATTGAATCCAGATAATCTGGATAAACAGAAAACTTGTCTACAGTTTATTTCAACAACTAGAGGCAGCTACTGCAGCAGTAGTTCAACACTGCACACTTCAATCAAGTCCACCCTGTTTAGAAAAGTGTCAGAGTTAATCTTTTTGTTTCCTAAATATCGTTAAAAGTAGCAGTTTTCAAAATTAAGTATGGCAGCTGAAAATGGTCTCAAGCCAATGTGGAAAAGACAGGGTGAAGTAAAAAGGAGGATTAGCCATTTATGGGATGAATGTTCCTCTTAATTGTTTCAAAAAAAAGAAAAAAAAAGCCAACAACAGTGAAAACCATTTAGCAAATACAGGTGTATTTTGTAGCTAACAATATGGACAAACTATTGAAAGTGCATTTTTCCTCCTCCTCCTTGAGTTACAGTAGTTTGTCAGTAAATCCAGCTTTTCATGTTCATTCTTCTTTCTCTGCCTCCCCAAATGGGTCTAACAACATCTCCCCTTCAAACTATAGCTAATTATAGGAGTCCTTGTTTTGTACTAAGGAAGCCTTGCTAACTGATTTTGGGTGGGAGCATTGCTTAGCAGTGTAAGGAGATACAACTAGACCCAACCTCCAAGAGCATACTGAATTTTATTAAACATTACCTGTTCGAAGCCAACTTGAGAAGTAACTGGCAAGATCTGGATAGATTTCTAGCTTGCATCTTTGCTCTAATCATAAAAAAGAAGTCAACTTTAAAGTTGGAGAACTTGAGAAAAAACAGGGAATTTAAACAAAGGTGTAATTGCCCCCTACTACCTCCCCCCATACCCAAAGGACAAATTTAGCATGACTGCTTATTTTCCCTTTTGTGCTCCATTGTGCCTTGAAAATTACTTACCTGAACAGCTAAAGAGCATTCAGATAATAAAATGCTTTAGCATTTTTATTTATTAAAAAGAAAAAAAAAAGAGATCTGCCTTTAACAATAACCTGCGGCTACTGTATTTTAAGCTAACAGCTTACCAAAGTTACAAAAGAGTAGTACACACTTACAGTATTTTCCTCTCTAAAAACATAGGTTTGTTCACCAGAAATACAGTAATTTATTGCAGGTGTGCAGTTGTTCCAGCCTTAGACTCCAGCCTATGAACATTTTTAAGCACATGGAAATCAACACATTGCAAGTGAGCAAGCTTATTACCCCATCCCCCACCCCCCATCTCATTTTATAGTCTGTGCACAAAAAGTATTGGTACTTTTCAATTCACATAGTGTGAATACGTGACATGTCAGAAATAATCTTGGTTCCTCTTTAATCGACATTTAGAATGGTTCTCACTACCACTAGACCTATAGTGTAATCACTGTGGGACCAGGTACTGTGGTCAAATAAAGTTTACTCTCTGATCTCCACATATCATCTGTGATAAGCAGAGATCTATGCAATATGGTGTTATTTAGACACTGGAAAGAATGCTATCTATATGATAAAGGAGCTTTCCCTTATATTGCATAGTTTCACCACAAAACTAAATTAAAGCAGAGACACCAAGAACGTATGTTTCTCCTTAACTTGCTTCTAAATCCCTGATGTGTTTTGTTTTTTTTTGTTAGAGGTACATACCAAGTCCAGAAGAGAAAACCCAGAATGGAGGTCAGGTTTTGGTAGTAGTAAGTTTAAATTTTTAATTACAATGCATTGCAGTAGAAAATAGGCATCAGGTCATACATACCCCCACATAGCTTGTACCAGGTAAGGAGTCTTGGCCAGGTACGGCCAGCCATATTAAAAATGCCTGTTGAAGTGGATGTGAGACTTCAAATCTAAGCTTGAGACTTGATCACCTTGAAACTTCAACACCTGCCTATATTTCCTACTAAGTCCCGTGAGTATGAGGTAAGCAAATAGTGCGAGTTGTACGCAATATCTTTGTTAAGAGACACCAAAACCAGGATTATTCTCCTCCCCCCCCGCTCTCCCTAAATAACGCTTTGTTTAAAAACATGAGGTCCAGAGTAAGACAATACAGGGATAACTTCTAAAGATTCACATACTAGCATCGCTTAAGAATTATACCATGTTTCGAAGATAGAAAATACTGCTTGCAATTTAGGTATTCAATATTTATTTAAAACCCGGAGGTTTATTTTACTAAAAATTAACCTTAGGAAAGTTATCTGCTTCTCTGCAACACCGATGCCACAGACAAGACTGACCAATCTTATGCTGTCCGAACTAGCAACAGAAACAAGCAGCTCCTTCTAAAACTAGCTAATGGAAGGAGGAACTGATTTGTAGTCTTCAGTTTACATACATACTCCCAGTATGCTATAACTCCCTTAGTTGCTATCAGCGCAATTCCCCTTAAGAAAAAATGAACTAGGTTGAAGATAGGAATGTTAAGTTCCTATTTCATTTTGGAGGTACTAAACCAGAAATGAGTACATCAGATTCAGGGCTGGTTTCAATGAGAAGATTGGAATCTTCAATCATGTTTCAGATGGCACACAGGGCAAGGAAAACACCGCCACCTGATTGCTGGAATCTAAAAAAAATCCAACCCATTAAGTTTTGTTTCTTTGGGAAAGAAAAAGGGTCTGTTTATGTTAAACACCACATTCCCAATCAAAGCAGCTACACTGCTCTTCCCAGGAACTCTGGCAAACCTTCCCCCACCCTTCTTCCACACATGACTAATGAGGTCACTAGATTACCATCTCATTAAAGGATGAAGCCCACACTTCCATTCACATCATTCTTGGTGACACGCCCTTTCCTGCTCCCTCTTTACTTCACAGCACTACCAACACTACCTTTCCACCCATGGTAGGAAATGGACTCCAGCGCCATCCCAAAGTGAATTTGTGTGTAGTGCAGAAGCATTGAGATGTCAGGCCATCTGTTTATTGAGGACAAAAACCACACGTGATGTCTTTCTCTTTTCTAAACATGGCATATTAGTGGAACTGTTCCTAAATGCGTTAAGATGTTCACAGCACCAGCTTGCAACAAGGTCTAGGAGAGACATTTAAATTTGCAAACTTAAAAGTATATTTTCAGAAAGAAAATCTATACATCTTTGTTTATCAAATAAAGTTTTCCTTCATAACACAAGTGTTACTTACGATTTGAAAGTTAATTACTTTTACAAAATGTTTACTTTGTTTTGAATACTTTCTTCACATTCTTTTGTTGAGGTGTAGCCTACCTTTAATCCGTATTGTTGCATATATTTATGTAATTAAAAAGAAGACCTTGTCTTGTTTAAACTCTTAATCTGGTGGTGTACTCTGAACACTTCTTTTTTTCGCTAAATAATACGATTTTATCTGTTAATACGGACAGTGAGTTTCTCTTTCTAAAACAACCTTTACTGACTACATAAAGTTCCTTCCAGCCACTGCTTTTGATCGGGTCTCAAGACACTCTGGAAGAGCATCAGTGATACCACATTTTACAACACTTCTTGCATCGTTTTAGTTCCAAACGTATACAAATGAAGTCGTTTTAATCCTATAAATAATTTATTTTTAAAAAATTGTGCTGTTAACCCCTTTGCAGGGCAACGAGCTATGTGAAAAGTACAAAACTTTTTGTCAAATGTGATATTCAGAGTGCTTTTGACATAGTTCATTGGTTTATCTCAATTTATATGCGCAACGGGCAAGGCTAGAATCCATGAACCAAGCTGCAAAGATCTCAAGCTAAGTAAGGCGGAGAGATTTGAGAAACAAGAGAAGGAAATACTTTCCTATCCAATGTATACTCTTCAGACTAAAGCACTCTTTCTATCAAGCCTTCTAAACTGTTAAATAAAGTGTTCCAAACAAGCATTTAAACTTCATTACACAGAAGAGCAACAAGAACAGTAGCCTGCCAGACAAAAAGGCAGGAGGGAAAAATATATAGAGTTCAATGGTTAGCCTGAATGTAGCACAGTTCTTCACAACCGATGGGGGGGTAATTTCAACACGGTGTCCAACAACGTTCTAACGACGTGCTTCATCTCGACTGGTTACTATGAAGCAAGGTGGTAAATGTTTGGCCCCAATCGGGCTTCAGAAATGGTTCTTTTTCATGACGAGCATGTCTGTCCAGCTATCAATCATGTTTGTTTGCACCAAATCCCAAGCCATTTAAAATACGACTAATTAAGTTAAACTGAAGTCGTCTGCTCCAAATTCGCCATCAACTATCCATGCTACTGCATTCCTCTGAACAAAAACAAAAAAAAGAGAAAAAAAAAATCATACCTTGAAGATTTTATCAGTAATTAACATTCCTATTATAAGGTCTCTAATACAGTGTATTTACATAAGTTTTACTGAGCATGCATTACTTAACGAACTTAAAGTGTAACTAAATCCTACATTAAAAATTAGCAATTTTAGGTATCATTATTCATATTAATTCAAAGGTTAATTTATCATGTTATCTGTTGGTACAAAGAAATCATCTTTTGCAGAAGATATCAATAAATTACATACATTTACATTTAAGTTCCAGGGGCTCGTGCTAATTACAAAGCTGTCATCCATTTAAGATTCCTAAGTTGCTGGACATTATTCTCTGCACCTATACCTTTTATAGATGCACTACCGCAAGAAATTCAGTTTGTATCATTTTTATTTTTATGAAGTTTACAAGCTCATTTTATGGAGAAAATGAGAAAGAATAAGCAGGCAAGTAATTGGGAGAAAACAAAAGCAAAAAAAAAACAAAAACACAAGTAAAGCCAGCTGGAGGATAGGCTCTGAGTCCCTACATGTATGTTCAAGATGTTACAAGCAGGACTGGCAAGGCTGGTCCACCTAGTCCAATACTAGAAGCAGATGTGTCAGAAAGCACAGGAACAGAGAAACAAGTAATCCTTCTATATATCCTTCCAACTTTCAGCCATTTTCACCTAGTGGACATTCTAAACTAGAGGTGTTTACTTGTCTACTCACACTTCATGGATTTCTCCTTGATTGTTTTGTTCAGGTTCCCCTTGAACTCATGTCCATGCTTAGTATTCACTGTAAGTTTTTAGCATGAGATTGGATGTGTAATGACAGAAGCCTATAGGCTGCAGAACAATCCCCTAGTCGTCATCTTGTTAATAGTTCTAGGGGGGTAGGTAAGAAGGGTTGGGAAAAAGTGTGCATTTTGACAGTGAAAGAAGTTGCACTTATTTCAGAAGCATCACTCTCCTGATAACATCAGATGGTTAGGAAAAAATCAGTGGTGTACAGATTTTAGGGTGGAAAAATTTCAGTCTCTCCACATTTTGGAGATTACTTTTATAAGCACAGTAACACCACTATTTGTTTTCCAGTGTAGTCAGAACGCACTACTCAAATTTTAGTAACATTGCATGCACTTGAAGCATTGAAGGCGGCATTTCTAAGAAGTCTACCTAAGTCACTTAATAAAATACTACAGCCTCAGTTGACACCACTGTTTTCTATAGGACCTTTCTGTAAAGGCAATGATTCTAACCCAAGACTTGTGGGCATTTTTCTATTCTATTTATGACACAGAAAATCCACCAAACCAGCTGCCTTTGACATACATTTTTAGTGATTAGAAAACATACACACATGCACACACACACTCTTACCTTCAATATCCTGGTTGTCTACGAATGGCGCTGGTCCCCATATTCTAACAGTACCATCATCAGAGGCACTGGCCATCATGGATGGAATCTGCGGGTTCCAGCTCACACAGTTAACAGTACGTGTGTGCCCTGTCAGCTCCGCAATTGGCAGCTCGCTACGCTTGTGCCAAATATATACTTTGTGATCTAAACAAAATATGCATTTTGAAAAACATGAGAAACATTGCTCCGCACAAACCAATTTGTCATATCAAATAGCACTTCCACACCTAAAAAAGCATTAATGTTGTCAATTCTAAAACCCACATCTGTTGAATGTGCAACGGCACTAAACATTTTCTTCTAAAAATGATCAAAAGAACATTGGCAAGGTTCTACCACAAAGGGGCATGCTTCCTTTAAAAGACTTGCAAGAAAAACATTCAACTGCAGTGCAAATAACCTAGAAAGACAAACTGAGCTACTCTTAAATTAAGGACACGGGGTAGTAACGTTATTCAGAAGGAACACTTGCAGAATTTTTTTTTTTAAACAATCATATTTACAGATTAGTACACGCATTATAAAGTCACAAGTGTTAAGGCAGGATATTGACTGTATGAAGTAATGAAGTGCTGATGAGTAATACCTAAGTATCCCATAGGGCATCATGATCTCTAAATTGGAGAGAGAGGGATTTGAAGGGTGGACTATTCAGTGGATTAGGAATTGGCTGGATGGCTGCACCCAGAGAGTTGCAGTCAATGACTCTATGTCCAGGTGTCCCTCAGGGGTCTATTTTAGGATCAGTGCTGTTTAGTATCTTTAGAAGTGACACAGACAATGGGAACAAGTGCACCCTCACAAGTTTGCAGATGACACCAAGCTGAGTGGTGCGGTTGATATAACAGAAGGAAGGGGGACCTGGACAAGTTTGAGAAGTGGGCCTATGGGAACCTAATGAGGTTCAACAAGCCCAAGTGCAAGGTGCTGCACCTGGGTCAAAGCAATGCCAGACCTAAGTACAGGCTGGGAAAAGAACTCATTGGGAGCAGCCCTGCAGAGAAGGAAAAGATTGACATGAGCCAACAGTGTGAGCTTGCAGCCCAGTAGGCCAACTGCATCCATCAACAGAGGAGTGGCCAGCAGGGTGAGGGAGGGGATTGTCCCCTTCTGCTCTGCCTTTGTGAGGCCCCACCTGGAGTGCTGCTTCCAAGTCTGGGCCCTCCCCCACCCCACAATGGATGTGGACCTCTTGGTGTAGGTCCCAAGGAGGGCCACAAGGATGATCAGAGGTCTGGAGCACCTCTTCTCCTATGAAGAAAGACTGAGAGCTGGGGATGTTCAGCCTGAAGAGGAGGTTCTGGGGAGAACTCACTGCAGCCTTTCAATACTTAAAGGAGGCTTATGAAAAAGATGGAGAGTAACTTCTTACTCCAACAGACAATGACAGGACAAGGGGGAATGGTTTTAAACTAAAAGAGGGGAGATTTAGATGTTACGAGGAAATTCTTCACTCAGAGGGTGGTGAGGCACTGGAACAGGTTGCCCATAGAAGTTGTGGATACCCCATCCCTGGAGGTGTTCAGGGTCAGGTTGGATGATGCCCTGGTCAACCTGATCTGGTGGCTGGCAGCCCTACCTATGGCAGGGGAGTAGAGCTAGATGTTCTTTAAGGTGCTTTCCAACCCATGCCATTCTAAGATTCTATGAAGTTCACAGCTCTACAGTTAATGAAATGCGTCTTGGTACTGAAGACCTGGAAATATTCCACTGCAAGTGCAAACTGAGAAAGCGAGCGATGACAACAAGGCTCAATGTCTGAAATCGCAAGCTATTACTGTCTGACAATTAATTCTTGCGTTGTATTCAAGACATTGATTTGTACTTAAAGCAGATGCAATAAACAATCCCATAGATCTTATTTTGTGATAGGAAGCTTTTAATCATTTTTCTTTTAGCAAAATGCTTGAATTAGAATAATGGAGTCAAACACTCCATTGCATTTTGTTTGTTTGTTTGTTTTTAAGCATTTTATAACCAACCACATTTAAGAATAAGTGACTAAGTCAGGATTTTTTTTTCCAACTGTAGATTAGCAGCCTTTAACAAACCTGTGGATTGATCTCTCTAGGAATGTCTTTGGAATATTCCAAACACATCTTTATAAACTGAAAAAGTATGTGCCACTAATATTATACAAAACCTTAGTATTTAGTACTAACAGATGAAAATACTTTAATTCAATATATTTGGATGGTTTTAATGCAGAAGTCATTCTGAAGACTTAGCAAACAAGTCAATCTTTCTCTATTCCTCCTCCCGGCCCCTTACAAAACAAACTTGCTCTCTGACCTACCTGCTAGAATAGCATCATGGAATCATATTGTAACTTAACTGTCTTCTGCTGAGTCAGCTCATTTGAGTACAACACCTTTATATACACATGTATGCAAACATTTTGGTTGAGTTTACATTCCACTTACGATTTCAAGAGACTAAATATCCATGCTATTCATCAAATAACACAATTCACTCTCTGCTTTAACACTGGACACGCAAGCCTCTGCTGCCTGGGAGAATCAAAGCCTAAACACAAACCAGTATTTTGGTGCTTGTCAGAATGCCTGTATTTTGTTTTGGAAAAAAAAAAAACAAAAACACAAAACAGTTAACTAGATTAAGGCAGCGGTCAACTTCCTTCTCAGAAAGAGACCTCCATTTTCTTCCTATTGATAAAAGTGTTAGAAAAAAAAACTAGGTAGCTGACAAGGCATCTTCCTAAATTCAAGAGGTCACCACAATGTAATCTGTTACTTTCTTGTTTGTTTCTTTGCTTTATTTTGTTTGTTTAAACATAGAGAGGGGTTTTCTGAGTAGCCACATTTTCAACAGTTACAAGTTGTCACAGAGACAACAGCCTCAGACAGTCCAAACCTAAGTAAGTAGATTTGTCTAAGTTGATCTAAGTAACCCTCAGCTTCTACCAGTGCTAGGTGGTTTTAGACACCAAACATCTAAATAAATAAATAAATAGAAAAAAAATAGGTGCACTGTAGTATTCACACCTACACATTTCACAGCATCTTTATGACTCTCAACAAATCTTGAACTTTCTGGTTCTAAGGCCCCAAACCAATAATTTTGTTCAACCATGAAGAAATTCACACTGAATTGGAAGTACTGTCCTTCAGTCATTATCTTCCAGTGGGTCTGGTAAAGAGTGAAATTTAATTTTGGACATATTTGCTATTCCAATAAAAAAAAAAAAAGGATAGTAGTAACATCCTAGGCAACACTATGTCCTAACAGCTGTGTGTTACAAAGTACTAACAGTGATTACATACACATTTCAAGTGTAATTCTTAGCCCTGCATAGGCTTGAATATTAAGTGACCTCCACACGAGGTGATGGCACTATAGTGACAGAACCAAATCAATTCCAGACATGACCTATTAACTAATTTCTTTTTTTGCCACAGACAGTTGAATAAAAATACACCACAAAGCCTTTGATTACCAAGAAAACCTACTAGACAGTGTCAACAACTGCCTGATTTGAGATAACTACTTTGTAATGAAGCTGAATCTACTGAAATTAAAATCATCTTGCCACACCTGTATCTTCAACAGGGGAAATGAAGATGTTACTCCCCAGAAGTATTTCTGATTCAAACCACAAGCCTAAGAGTCATACCACAAAAATAAAAGAGCCCTCAAGAACACCCCACCCACTTTTAATTAGAACAGTTCAGATGCTTTAGAGGAGTAGGTGAAAAATTTGTTCCAGTTGCTCGCTTTCAGAGATGACAGCTGCTAACAACATTATAAAACTAAGGTATAGGAAGGAAGGATAAAGTGTTCTAGTTTTCTGCACAAAAAGGAATGATATTACCTTCGCTGCCACTTGCAATGAAGTCTTCATTATGACCTCCAAAACATGAGTGAATTGTGTAAAATCCTTGTGTAACACCTTGATACTTCCTCACTAAAACTCTGTCTTGTAAGTCCCATAAGTGAACTCCCTGGGAATATGAAGTACAGAGGATTTTTTTTCTTCAATTGAACATTATCCATTGCATTCTTTTGAAATAGTAAATGAGTTTAAACACAATGAAAACATACTTCAGCTGACTTCAGTATTTTTACTAGATCAAGAAAGTAAACATATACCAGATTATTAGCTTTAACTTCCAATCTATGGTCCCTTCTATTTTGAAAACTCATTCTCACAGAAGGTTCCCAAAGTAGAAATAAAATTAAAAACAAACAACCCCCCCTCAATTCTAACACCCCTCCCCACCCCCCCCACTAAACATAACCTGCCACAATTCTTGCTGCATCTGGCTTCTCAATGTTATTGCCAGATGCTAAGATTTAACAATGCATTTTTCATAGTATCAAAGCCTTTACCATAAAAGTCAAAAATTCAGTCTTAAGACTAAGATCGCCTTCTTGTCAGAGAATGTCACAATACATTTATGAACATTAAGGCCTCATATTAAATAAATACAACTATATAACAGCAAGTATTCCAGCTTCCATCAAAATATTTAAAAACAGTTAGTACTTGCAAGCAGGCTTATTTGCATTTCCATTTATTATCACCAACTCACCTGAGTTGCTACATTTAACAAAGCTAAGCGGCCATTTTTTGAAATAGTAAACGACATTATAGGGTGATCTTCTTGTACTCTGAAATCGTAAGACACATCAACGTTAAGAGTACACTTAACCAAAGAATAACGTACACCAAGACAAAAGGTATGTCCTGTCTCTGCAATATTATTGTCAGGTATAGACAGCGTTGAATTTGAAATTGTATTTGAAATTAGGTATATCTCAATGTCAATACAAGCCAGGACTGCAACAGCTTGCTAGTTTGCTAATACTTATGATGAACCCCAAGACCAAAAGGAACCTGAAGGCTCAAATACAGCTCCTAACTTTAAAGCACGATCTACTAAAATACGTCAGGAATTGTGAGGTAAAGATCTTTTAATGACAGAGGTACCAAAACATTGAGAAGAAACTTACGCCAGTGCATAGAAAGTTATTTCTAATACTTGATCTAATGCTTCTAGCTACAACTGGAAATCACTTAATTCTTGTCCCATATTAGTCTCCTTTTAACACTGAGAGCATTTTTAATAACTTTTTTCTCATCCTGCCCCACAAACCCTTTCTCAATCACCTTCTCGCACTAAACTAGGAATTCAAAAGCAAAGGAAGAGGTACTTACATGTTCCTGTCTGTAAGATCTTCAAAGTTATAACCCCGAATTCGCTGGTGTGTGTCTGATGCTAGAACAGTTTTCCCATCACTTAAGCACCAAAGGCATTGTACTCTCACCCCTTCCCAGGAGTCAAGGAGATTACCATCTAAATCCTGATTAGAAAAAAATAAATTGAACTGTTAGGGTCAGATTTCTGAGGAGTTCTCTGACAACTATCTTTTTTACTTTGCTTTCTGTAGCAGCCACGTGAACACAATCTTACCCTTTAACAGAGAGGACTTAATGAATTAAAAACATGACTTGTGTTAACTCTTGTAGGCATCAGTCCTGGAGAGCTGCGAATCCCTTTCCTTGCACTATCAGATGAGAAAAAAAAACTACTTCGTGTTGGGGAGCAGATCCGCAAGCTCATTTGTGCAGTGTGTGAGGTTTGCATACTGCTGCATCATTCTGAACACCAATTCAGATGACAAATAATCAAGAGCATGGGTGAGGCTTCAAATCACTATCCAAAATCAACTCTATTTGTATATTGAAAATTTCCAATTTCTAAGCACTAAGTAAAGACAGCATGCAAAAACCTAAGAATGACATAGTCAAAATTCTGTGGAATAAATTATATTTGTGGGCAAAGGCATAAACATGAAACGTTTTCATTAGCATATTTTCTAGAGCAGTTATGACAGAATTCCAGCCCACAAATCCTCCTTTCAGCAGAGGAATCTCTTTGCAAAAAAAGTTCTTGAACCCTTCTAACTATTACACAGAAACAGAAGTGCTGCAAGGATCAGAACGTTTTTGTTTTAAAAATAAACTTCTATGTCTGAAAATCAAGTTAATTTTTAGTGTACACGCACAAGAAAAAAATAGAACCTCAGATTTGACTGTGACAAAATGTTTCTTTCTAGCTTTATTTTCAGTGGGACAGATGCAGAGAACTTACACACTGATAGAACTGTCCACGCTGACCTCCTGTTACAAAACGCTTCCCATCAGGATTCCAGGCCACACTTGTTAAACTGTCTTCATGAGATTGGCTCATCTTTGTCCTCAGCTCCCCAGTCTAGAAAATAAACAGAGCAACAAGGTCTTATACCAGCCAGGAGAACCCTCTCCCCAGAAGACATTGATAACTTTATCTGACATACATAGGGTTTGGAGGTACATAAATTTAAACAGTTTTGTTAAAAAGCAACACAAAAATTATGGATAATGCAATAAAAGGGCAAGAGCTACCACAGTATTTCCAGTGACCTCATATTTGATTTAGGGATTATTTTTTGTCCCTCAGATCAGGACAGATGAAGTAGTGGGTATGTCAGACAACTGTAAGATTATAATTTAAAGAGGGGAACTCAAAGAAGTTGGGAGAAAACCTAAGTACAAGAAGAGATGAGTAAAAATAAAATAAAAGATGGAAAGTGAGAAGGCAGGAGTAGGCCAAAAGAAAACTGAGGTGACAAAAATACAATTTAGTAAAAAATAATATTTACAACATTTTCCTCCCTGAGCTGAAGCTCTCCATGCCAAAACTTTCACTCCAGCTCATACTGTTGCTGCTTCACAAGACACTGAGCCAACAAATGGCTTACCACTGCCAAAACAGTAAGGACTTCTCTCTATTCCCTTGTGCCAGCTCGAGTTCTCCCCACTAAGCCAATTTATTTCACTAAGCCAATTTAATTAATTAAAACAGAAAAAAAAAGCATTCAAAGGATGAAAAAAGGAAACTTTTTGTTTCTAGGTAACTAAATTAGTTCAGAGTCCAAGACAGCACAAGACTATATAGCCTGCAATTGAGGCAGGGGATGCTTTTGTATCAGCCCAACTGCCCATAAAAATCAACAGCGGGAAAAGGTTTCCAAAGTCATAGAGGAAGTCAGAAGAACTAGACAAATGCCCTAGTATTTGACTGAAAGACAAACTTCTGAAATCTGAAGTCTAAGCCTCTATGAACCTTTCACTAGTACCACTGGGAGGGATACACAAAATAAAAATAGTATCTTTTACTTTGCCACTTGTTAAAATCTTCAGCAATAAATTCCTCCCCTTAGATGATAATTCTGCTATCTCTTTCTCTTGATTTCCTTTTCTTCTCTTCAGCAGTTCCCTATCATCCTTGGGATTTCTGCAATCCCTTCTTAGACACTATTTATCTAGAAGAGATGCACTAGAATTGCTGCAGTCCCATGCAATCAGACTTGAACCCTATTTTCAGTATCTGTGCAAAGCAAGTACAGAATTTGTAGACTGACACAGTTTTTTCTCAAATTATGGAGAGAAGAATATCTTTTTTTTTTTTTTTTTTTACACTTGCACCTTTGCACAGCAAGTTTTGTGGAAGTAACTTCCTTCATGCTTTTTATACAGACATATATATTTACTAAAAAAAAAAAAAAAAAAAAAGGGCAGTAGGCTGATCATAAAGTTTTATTTTGTAACTCTTAGTCACTACTTACTTGTACATTCCAGAGCCAAAGCTCAGAACAATCATCTGGGCCACAGGCAACAAGATAGTTGTCATCTGGACTCCAAGCAATATAAGAGACACCATATGCGTGACCTTCTAACGTCTTAAGTAGTTTTAGCTGGTGAGTATCCTGAAAAAGAGAGATTCTGTTGAGACAATAGAAACAAGCTCCTACTAACTTCACATATACAGTGTGTCCAAGCACAGCAAGGACACTTGGCTTTTTGCATTTTGTCAGTCACATGAACAAGTCCTCACTGAAAAAGCAGCTGCTAGTTTACAGAGTAGGACCTTAAAGTGAAAGCTGCTAAAATCTGATGTGCAAAACAAGAATATTTGGAAGACTAGAACAAAATACCTACAAGATTCTGAATGTGGAGCTTGCAAAATGTCATTGTGTACAGAGTTGTACATTAAATTATACTTGATAATACAGAAACCTCATATGCTAGAACAAGTCTATATACCTACTGGACTATAAAAGTACTATTACCCACATTGTATGGAATTAAGTTAGTTCTTAAACATAAAGCATAATCATGCTGGAAAATTATTATGGTTAAACAGAATTAACCAAAACCTTCACGCTTGCTGAGAAGGGAAAACTTTCAAGTGCTAATGCTTCTATAAACTGTATCTTGAGAGCATCTTACGTGCTGCTCAAGAAAAAGGTTTACAGAAAAATACTTTTAAAAGCATACTTGAGGTGGTTTTTTTTCTTTCTAAATGCTGCCTACAGCAAGCTGTGCTTTTGTTCTGCCAGATTTAGTGAATAAAGCATACTTTTCTCACACTGACTATCTTACATGACCTTTACACTACAACTGTTCTACTGATGACTTGTCAAAGGAACTTTACTTTCAAGCAGCTTCTTATGAAGGTAATATAGTTATATACTGTGAAACCATAGCTTCCAAATGAATTTGTAGACTGACAAGCTTCCAAAATACAGAAACATGCTGCATAGAACAGATCTCGTTAAACCGCTTACAACAGTTTTTGTGAAGTAGCTTGGAAAAGCTGGTTGTGGGTTGTTTTTTGTTTGTTTTTTGATTGGAGGGGGGGCGTTGCTTATACCTCATACTTCTCCAAAAAGGAGTCTGACTCATTTGAAGATGTAGCTTGATTTCTCAAATTCTCTTCTTTCTTTTGTTTTAGCATTAATCAGCAGAGCACCTCTTGACTTGGGATTCTATAGGAAGAACATTATCAACAGAGAAACAGTCTGACACAAAGGTCGGTTTCTTAGGACCAGCTGCGAGGGATTCAGTGATTCTCAGTCAGCCTGCAGCTTTGATAGTTCTGCTAGCTAGAAAACTAAATTCTTCAATAGAAAGTAGGCTAGGAATAATCTTCAAAGAACAGACAAAATAAGCAAATGCATGGAACTCCTCAAAACCCCTTTATTATTCCAGGTCTGCATTAGATACTGCTGTGTCTCTTGCTGCACTGATATGCAAAGAAACTGAGTCACATCTGACTTCATCCCACATCCTGGGGCTTGCCTGCAACTGCTGCATTCCTTTAAATTAATCCCAGTGCAAGGGTAGACAGCCACTTCTACTGCACCTCACTGGAGAGGCAAGAGGAACAGGATGCATACGGTATTTCTTTTCTAATAATAGGACCTGGGACTATCTTTCTCTCATGCTGCTCTCATACTTTCCTCCACATATAGCAGAACTGCTATGCCCTATTTTGCTCTCACTGAAACAGCAGTCAATGGTATTTCAGACAAACATCCCCAAATTTAGTCACTTTGCTTCCCACCCTCTACCAGAAGCAATCTCAGTACTTCTATCCCTTACACACAGCTTGCCAGATTTTTGTTATGCAGAACAAAAAACTATTCAGCCTACCAATTTAAGTCCATAGTAGTTGAGCAAGTCCTTGGCTGAAAAGCAAAACACCCATCAATAGCTTTTAGAAAGAGCAGTAAAGAAGAAAAGTTTCTGTAGGAAACAAGTTAAAGGAGAGCTCTATCAAAGAAGATGCACGCTAGATATGCCTGCTGTGCCCATCCTTTGTGTTCTAGAGATTCTGCTGCACTTTTTAAGTCAAATAATGCATTTCACACACAGACCTAGCTCACTCAAGATATTATTTAATGCTGCTGAATCTGCATAAGAGCAGTGAAGTGAACAAATGAAAATGAAAACAGAAGCACAGGATAAGAGTTTAGAAGGGATGTAGATAGGTCTTAAAAAGAAATAAGAAGTTAGTGTCATGAAGAAAAAACAAGGAAACAAGGTTATTATGCTTAGGAAGGGGTGATGGAAAAAAGGGGGGAAACAAAGGATTCTTTTCACAGTATAGTAATTAATGTGTGAAAGAATACTTTATTTAAAATAGTATGCTCATTTCTCTGGCCTAGAGTTGGATGGATGCTTCCTTATATCCTTTATATACAGATTTAAAAAATTCTAAATGCGTAAAGCCTTGAAAACCCAATTAAACTAAACTGTTCAAAAGACATTGTCAACAATGGCTACAGGAAATTTTCTCTGGCAAATATGAAATCAATTAGAGTTATCTGGCTTGATGTTATTTATAAGGCTACCTCCTTGAAATGGTTTCAAAGTTGTTGGGTTTTTGGTGTTTGTTTTTTTGAAAGTACTCAAATACGGAAGATAGAACTCTATACAGCTTTCCTATTATTTACTACAGATTTTGTTCCCATAAAAACCCATGGGCTAAAGTGTTAAAATAATTTAAACACTCACAAAACATCTATTTGGCTCAATTAACTAGATGTTAGCTAGCAAGTAACTATGAAACATACTACCAAGCTGTTGTGTATTAAAACCCACTGATATAAAAGGAAGATGTGCATCTACAGTCAAATAACAGGTCAACAGCAAAATCATTTGATCCTCAATTTACTTGGAATTGATCTGTCTATTAATAAAAATCAGTAAAAATCAAAGTACAAAAGTCAGATTATGCAGCTGTGTATCTCTTGGCTCAGAGCACACTGTCTCCAGTAACAAGCCCCAACAATTCTACTCCTGAAAATTAACACTTGTTAATTTTTAAGAGATATATAACAATTATATACAAGCAAAATGGTTTTAAGTTCTTCTATCTTCATAGGAGAAGAAAGGACTCAAAATTATACAGCTTCCTAAAACCCAGAGTGGGAGAAAAGAACCAACTTCTGCTCTCAAATCCTACTGAAAGCTAGTATGGGACTGCAAAAGCTTTTCATCTTCCACTTAACATACCAGTCTGCAGATGTATAATTAAGAACTAAGAATCTTATTTCTGATAGTGTTTTACAAGCATTAACAACTTCAAATATTGTATGCATACGTTCTAGTTTATTCACAGTTGTCAGTTGTTATGAAATATATGGAAATACTGTAAGATATTTCTAAAACGCAATTTAAAACAGTCTTAGATTTACTGCTTAAGCTTTTATTTACGTAAGTATAGACACAGGTAGGAAATATAAATTTTGTGTCAGTATAGATATTTAATATAAGAGGAATAGTGCCACATGTCAATATCAAAAACTAAAAACATGGTCCGTATGGAAGTGGCTGGGTATACCTTTGTGTATCAGTGAATTCTGCAAAGTGTTTGAATCTTCATCTCAAAACAAAGCAAATCACACAACAGCAACTAGCTAGCACAAAGTGGTATAACAATGCAACCTTAAGCACATACAATTTATTACTCAAATAATGTAATAAATGGTGAAATAGATATTTAAACTCAAATACCCTAGTAATAACAGGATAACTGAAGAGGTTTAGTCACATATTTGAAGTACTCTTAGTGAGTGACTTGGAAGTTCTAAAAGAGATCATTTCTCATCACTGCCATGCTCCTTCCACTCTCACCCAACACTTCTCATGGCCTTCAAGCTGAGAAGCTCTCCTTGAAGTCACCAGCAGGCTCTACATAGCAGTGCTGGTTAGGGGCACAGGATCTCCTGTTCCAGGGCAGTCAATGTTTCAGGCACTATAATACCTGGTACATTAGGGCATCAGGTATTCAAGTGCCTTCACTAACTTATACTGACTGTGATCTTCGTTTCTTTAATATTCCAAATATGCTAGTCAGTAGGCTACAGTACATACTAGCCTGTCCTACAAAATTCAAGCCATCCAACCAAGAGAAAATAGAGATTGAAGAGGCAAAAAAACAAAAGTCATACATATTTAAGACATGCTGCACACTTACTGGATCAACCTGCCATATAATAACAGTTGTGTCCTTAGATCCCGTTGCTAGTTTAGTGCCATCATTGGAGAATTTACAGAACCACACTTCATTACAGTGCTCCGTTAGTATCTGCTGTGTGTAGCAGGGGAACTGTTTCCTAGGAAAAAGAAAAGGACACATTAAACAGGTTAATAAGAAAGCAGTAAGAGATAGTTCTTACTAGCTAGATTAAAAAACCACAACAAGCCAAAAATGTATTTAGAAGCCAAACCACTTGGAAAGTCTTCAATTAACAGCTGCTTCAAATAAGCACAGAACGAAGTGTCTTATCTGGTAAAAACCTCTTATCACCAAGCAATCATAACTAATCTTAAGAGCTTAGAGCTACTTTTCTTCCCCTCACATAATTCATTTTGCTTCATATAACTTGGAATAAAACTGACCTCATTATGGCAGTAACAGCTTATTAATATAAACTTTTGTGACGTACAGAATATACTAGAGTTACATACTCATTGAATCATACCTGAAGTATTTTATTTACATGTAAACTTTTTTTTTTTATTCATCTGAGCTGTATCTTGCAAAATCCTTAGAAACAATTTTAGATACAAGTTGAATAAAATGATAGTCTTTTTCTTGAATGTGATTTTGCAATAAGTCGTGTTTGTTTATTATACTTTCTTTGCAGAATACCACATGCAACTTTAAACATCACAAGATAGAACCTAGAACCACAGAACAGTCTGGGTTGGAAGGGACCTTAATATCATCTAGTTCCAACCCCTCCCATTCAGATGGGCTAGCAGTTAGCTGCCTAACCACTGACACTTTTTTCTGAACTGCAGGGGTCCTAGAGGGATTTAGCCTTACGATGAGCTTTTATGTTGCCCAGCACAAAGCAACACAACTCTACGGGGACATGAAGGGACTACTGTAACAATAATCTATGTGAACGTACGGTTTCATTTATCACTGGAGATAGATAGCCTAAAAAAAATTACTTCTACATTTATGTTTTGAAGTGCATTTCGGTGGTTGCAAGGCTGACAGACACCTGGAAAATGCTTTTTTTAAAGCAGGAACTTCTGCTTAATATGGTGACTACATTCTCTCAGTCTATTTTCTTTTACTTGAAGATGCTTTCTAACGTATGCTTGAAGACCATTGAGCAACACTAAGCCACCATGCTGTCCCTCACTCCCAGTCTTATGACGGACAAGGATAACCACATTGTATATATACATATTTGCGTTTGGCTTCCTCGGGTATGTTTTTCTACAAAAAGTGAGTAGATAGAGGTCTACTTCGCCTTATTCTGCCTTAATCTGACCACGAGCTGATTGTCACTAGAACTACCCCAAGCCCTAGGTAAAAAGCCCCACACATGAAATAAAATTTTTCTTCCTTGAAGCCTAGAGGGAGGTTAGACAAGTCCTTACACAGACATGTACACCTACAGGTTTTATTATTATTTAGCCATATTACAATAAGTTAATATTTTTTCCTAAGAGCAGCAATTCCTTATGGAAAGTAAGATTCTTTATTCGTAACTCATACAAAGTACAAGGGGCACACTCTGTCTCAGGAAAGTCTTTTCCGTATATTTCATTAAAAGAAATACTCTATAGAAAAGAAGTGCTTGTATTGTAAAGGTTAAAACCTTGGCTGCTTTTCATAAAGACATGGAAAAAAAAAGCAGTGTAATGCTGGAGCACATAATTTTCAGAGTAAGGTGTCATTTAGGTTTCTTAAAAGGGTAGCAAGCACAGTCGATATAGTTGGTGCATATATATCCCATGTTGAACCATGCTATTCACAATCCAGTCAGAACTTTCTGTGGGAGCTGTGATCTAACTAATGAAACAATCCAGCACGTTTGGCTTCACAAACAGCAAAGAATACATTAAATAATGCTGCAGTCATTCAACAGTTTCTTGTCTAGGTAATTAGATGCTATTGTAGCTCAAAGTTTTGGATTTTTTTTTTTGTTCTATTTCCAATTGTTCTGTTCAGCACAACACAGTTGAGTCATGTTGTTCACATACTCAAAATATCTAATATGTTATCTACTATTGTATATAAAGAAATTTAAAATTCTAAATTCAACACCAAACAGATGCTTTTTTACTCCCTTTATGTAGAATGGAAGACTTATTTTTCAATTTCTGCAACAGTTCTTTTTCAAAAATGCTACACTGACCTAGTAGAAGCATGCATGAATGCAACAGCATTCACTTCTCATTTGGGATTCATTATTTGTTTGTAAATTCAGACTGCAGTATATTTACATGAAAGCTAGAAGAGAGAATTCTGGGGGGAGGGAGGAACAAAAACAAACCACATAACCTGAAGACTCTCAAGGTAAAAAATAAAATTTTTATATATATATATATATATACACACACCCACACACATATATATAAACATATATATAAATAAATATAAATGCTCACCTCCAAGAGCATCAATTGTTACCAAAATCTGATGCACAGCAAGATTGAAAGTCTCACCTTCACTCCCAGCAGCTTCTCCCTTCTACCTCCCACTCTTATGAAGTGATTAGTGAAGAGTTAGTTAAACATTTTACCCATTAGTGCAATTCGAGCATGCTTGCTCAAAATAGTGCCAGAAATCCACAACATATTGATTCTAACTAACAAGGGAAAGTTGTCAGTGTTCCATCATTAAGATATTACAGAACTTAAATTGTCTAAACTATTAGACTACTGTTACTTCTGTCAGTTTAATCAAATTTTGGCTTCCACTGTCTTTAACTCACCTCATTATGCCCAAGCATTGCAGCATGTACAGCACACCACATACTGATCTCAGACCCCTGCAATAGGTAGGTACAATAGGTTGAGTTGAGGACAGAATGGAAGCCTTTATTTTGAAATGTTTTGTTTGTTTGGTATTAGTTTGGCCAAATTTTTATGTCAGCAAATAGATTCATGTAGGTGGAAATCAAGTCCAGCTTTGTCACATATGGCATCTTTTATATCCAAATCTATTTAGTCCATCTTCAGTACACCACACTCTTTACAGCTGACTTGAATGCTCTTTAAGGTTTGATCGATCACTTTAAACCCCCTACAGAATATCCAGTGCTATTTATGGACTTGGGGAAAGACTAAGCCACTTTCTGTTGGTCTGATTTTAAGACTTGCTTCTGAAATAGGGAAGCCACAATTCCTGCGTCTAACCATTTCCAATAGCTCTTAAATTGGGAAATATTCTAGCAGTTTCTTGTGTGTGGACACTTGACTAACGTGACGTAGCCAAATATAATTTAGTCTAAAAAAAGTTTCCTGAATGAAGTACCAACTCTAACAATTTTAAAGCCTTAAGACAGCTTCAGTGAAGACTGCATCTTTAAAAGCAGATTCCATATAGTCAAAGTAGCTGAGTTTAGGAAGTTTCTAAAAACAAAGTTTATCAGACAGTACTTAACTTCCTCAGATGAACTAACCTTAACTCAGAGTCCTCCATAAGTCCAAGTGTTAGCCTACTACATGAAAAAACATGCAAGGGTATCTATCATATGTGATCATGTATGGCCCCTGTTTTCTAGGTGTCCTAACCCTTATTCCTGTATTACACCACGCAGAGCAGTATTCTATAGAAGCTACATGTAGTTTTTAAGATCCTTGGCCAAGTTTTCAATGGATGAAGAAAACCATTCAAGTCAGGTATTTGTTAAAAAAATAAATAAATAAATAAGAAAACAAACACACCACCCCAACATCATCTTGCTTATGTCTACCGTATGATATTTCTAATGTTCAGAAGCAACACTGATACACATGTAGATACATTCAGCTCTTACTACCTTATAAAGTGCTACTTTCGCAATTTTTTTTTTTGTCATTCATACTATATATTAAACACAAGTGTTTTCTGTGCATTTCTATTCTGTCCAAACTTTTGTCTAAAAGCACCTCTCTGTTTACTATCAAAAGCTGAAAGTTGACTTCACAAAGTGTGCTTCAGTAGTCTTTCTGCATTCCAGTAAGCTTGAACGCAGATTCTGAGTACGTAATGTAAAAGTGATTCTCCAGTCAAAACAGAAGTCATGTACTGATGTATAAACAGACTGGCTACCCAAAGTAATAAGCAACAAGCAGTTAAGGCTTAGAATAGTAATATATTCTATTCATTCATACCCACCTGATTAAAATTGTTTAAAGCTTCAGTCTGACCCCGTTAGCCCATAACCAGCTACCAAAGTCTTTCATACACAGTTTCTACTCCATCCCCCCTTCACTCATTTATCAAGAGCTGTCTTTTGCCAGTCAACTGCTGTTAAACCAAACCAGAATATTTTTTCATGCTTCTGTAAATATTAGGTACAATTAAATTACTTTAAGAAATAAAGACATTGCTGTCCAACTTAAAAGTAGCAAGGGCTTCTTACCTACTACAAACATGATCTATAAGCAGCGAGACAGAATCTAGATTACTATCTAGTTTGGTATTATGATATAGGCACCGGTCCCGTTGTAGTTCCACAGCCTGACGTAGCAGGTTCTGTAAACGCCTTGGAGGAAGCATCACTGATGGGGGCAAGTATGCTTTAAAAAAAAAGTAATTGAAAAATACATTTATCAAGACCAAGTAAAAGCATTTCTTGATTTGAAAGTTTTTAGAATAAACTTTAGTAAATAAAGCTTAAAAGCTACAAGAAAGAGAGCACACAGCTTATCATATTTACACGTATACACCCAGAATTACAAGCAAGAACTTCTGGTAAGCAGAGCTGTATACAAGTTATTTGTAGTTACAGTATATACTGTCCTGGCAAACAAGCATCATTTACACAAATTCACTCGCAACACAGCATTTAACAAAATCTATCAAATTATAAAACAGTATCAGTTGTGTTCATTTGAGGAATTCTCAAGTAGTACTATCAAAATGAACAATTTATTTTACAGCATAGTATTCTAGTTGCAAAATCCATGGTTTTACACCAGTCACGAGAAATTAGAGGAGAAACCAAAATCCAGAGACTACAGTCTCAGACCACTATTAGTCAGTACTGGTATTCACAGTGGTTCCAGGACACACTTAGTTTCAACCTTTCAATATAGCTGGCATTTACAAAACAACCTTCCCCCAACCCCAAAACATGCATTTAATCATCAACCTGTATTATTAATGCATGCAACAGAGCTAAGAAATGAGAGATGAAGATCAGATATAGAAGAACAAAGTGTTAATGGGGGTGCCTTTAGGTGCCTTAACGAAGAACTAAAAAGAAACAACTAGTAAATGCAATCAGAATCAATTCCCTGGAATACATTATTATGTAATGTGTACTGGATTTACAGAGGCAGGAATAAATTCTAAACACCAGAACATCTTACTCTGGAGTTTGTCCAAAAGTTTAGATCTGGAAGCTGTTCCTTTTCCTTCCCACTCTGCTTTTGCACGCAAGTCTTCTGCATGGCTACACATCAGATACCTGTTAAAAATAAAGAAAATAAAAAGCATACACACACCAACAAACCGAGTCTTTTTGGAAACATTCTTCCCACATGATAAATAACACACTCAATTTGATTCCAGTTCATGTCTTTTGAAATCACTTAAGCTTAGACTGATAGGAACAGAGGCAAGGAACACATACACGCATTTCAGAACAGATAGCTACAAATTGTCAATAGAAAAAAAAGAGCCCCAAAGAGGTTTTTGGAAAGTTAAAAACGTAGGAGTTTCATCTAAAAACAATCCAGACTATTTTCACCTACCTAAGCATGCTTATTCAGTTGTACGATTACAAACTAACAATTCTCAAGATCAGATGAGCACACATGTATTCATTTGGATTCCGATACATAAATCACATTGCTATTTTGATGCATATAAGACAGAACATTATCTACTGAACACTTTTCCTTACTTACCACTTTAGATAGCACATCTCACTACTGGTTATTTATCAGAAGGGTAATAGCTTTAAAACTGAGGGTTTTTTTGTTTTGTTTTGTTTTTGTTTGTTTGTTTGTTTGTTTTAAGAGACAGCATAACCTAACAAAAGCTACAGCATTTCTTCAAAAATTCCATAGAAAGAGCTCTCAAAGTCCGAACACTTACCCACTGAGGACATGAATGCGTTCTGTATTATATTTCAGAGGTGTCAGTTCACAGCGTAGAACTTGAAGTGCCTCCAGGACCTTGCCATCCTCCAGGTACTCCAGGTACTTCTGCTGCAGCAGCAAAAACTTCATCCTCTGACATGACAGAAAGCAGCAGTCAGGGGAAAAAGGTTGACTGAAGTTTCAGAAAACGTTTGAGCCTAAACAGAACAGTAGAAACCATTCTACTATGCCCTTCAGAAATCAAGCTATACGTAATGTTTCATCACTCAATTTCTTTTTGTTGGATTTCAACAACACTATAGCAATTAAGTTACTGATGTAGGTATCCTCCTATCTCATTTCTCAGATCCCCCCTTCAAGTTGTCTCAATTTCATATTCACACCCTTTTCACTGTTTTCCAAACATGGAATTAGACAGGCTTCCCAATCTTAGATTCTAACAAGAAAGAAGCAACTGACCCCATATTTAAGACTGCATGACAGCACAGAACACAGCAGGTCAACTCAACAAGTTCTCAAACTGCTTACACCAAAGCGGACATGGATTGTTTGCATAGCTGCATAACATAAGACCTCAGGCAGTGTCGTTTTTTTTTATTGTCATGTTTTATAATTACATGTTAATTTGTTTTCCTCGGGTGTTTTATCATTTTTCAGGAGTGCAAAGGAAAAAAAAAAATACAGTTTCCTACACTTAGGAATCATTTCACTTTTCTGTTATCAGAAGTAATCACTGTTATATTCCACAGTTTTCTTTTCAACTTGTACAATTTTTGATTCTTTAAAAAAAATAAAATAATAATAATCAAGCCTGCTATTCTAACAACTAATATCTATGGATAAAAAAGCAGGCATTAATTTATTAGGTTCAAAAAGCCAAAGTCCTGGAAATTCCTATTTATACTAAGTTCTTAGATAGTTTGACTGTTTCTGAACAAAACCAGTGTTTTAAAAGTCAGTGTTTGCATATTTTTATATATATATATAATATGTAAAATATATGAATTTTATATATTTGTATATATTGCATTGCAGTGTTTGCAAAGTAGTCATAGTTTGCATTACTGCTAGCAGTTGATTAGAGATGTCTTTCTCCTCTTATAAGAAGACTCACCAAGTTAGAGGAAAATGTACATTCTTAAACATACCAGTGAGAAACAGAACAAATATCAAATGCAGCAAATCACATCTCCTTTACTAATGAACACACAGCCATTTTAATTACCAGTTTCCTTTGCTTCGTCAGATCTCAAGTACCTCACTATTTTCATGCTCATATTTGGTCAATGTTTACTTGTTAGTTTCAAACACACTGCTAGCCTCCTTAAATAAAGGGCTAATTGGGAAGTTTAAGACGTCCCTGTCCTATTAACATTTACATGGAAGTTTAAGGCTTCAAACCCGTAAAAACTAAAATTAAAAAACAAAGCAATTTCAACTTCCAGAGACATTCAGTTCTTCAAAAGAATAGTATTTCTATATACAATGCTACTAAATTACCTCACTATTCTGTGAAGCATAAAACATTGCATAGAAGATTTGTTATTTTATATTTGTTATATAAAAAAAATGATATGTTCAAACATGCCTGTAGCACTCTGTTGTCCTCTATGTGATATGCATTCCTGGATTACATCCCCTATCGATCTCTTTGGTTTATTTGGAATTGTTAGAACTATGTGTGAAAACAGAGCATAACTGCACAGGCTTTTTTTTGTTTGTTTGTTTGTTTGTTTCTTTCCCTCCTCCAGGTAAAACAGCAGCTTTATACTGTTTCGGAGATATGGTCAGAACTAAAAACAAACAAAACCAAAAAAACACACTGACCTCAGTGGTTGATTCCATGCCCTAGGCCAGCAGACCTCAAGCTGTTTGCTTATATAGCAGCAGCAGGAGGGAAAAGAGCTTCCTTTCCTAGCTGTGTACAAGCTCAGAAGGATGCATGAAGGTGCTCAGACAGTAGTCACATACAATTTTTCTTTCCTCTTTGTCACCTGACATTGATGATAACCACGTAAAAGTTGCCTCATATTTCCAGTTTGTAACAGAAACTAGAATTCCTCCAACTCTTCTTCTCTAGTCACTACATAAAGTGCTTATTAAATTTATATTGTCTTTTTCCTTAAAGACAGATACACATATGGTTACTAATTACTCCCTCTCATACTTTTAGAACTTGGCATGTCAATTTCATTTCTTTAGAGGAAAGTTTAAAAAACAAACAAACAAAGAAAAGAAAAACCTACAAAACATTCTTTGCATTGACAATCCCAACTCCAATTGCATGGAACCATTACAGGCACAGTACCATGCAGAATGCTGTTGCCAAGCCATCCAGAGAAACAGAACTTCAGTTTGGGTTTAGAAAATGTAACTTCCAAGAAAAATCACAGTGCCATGTGCAACTTTGGCATATTAAGAATACAAAAGCATCCAAAACAACGTAGTACCATACACTTCGTATAGAAGTCTACTGTTAACATCATGGAGAATAAGAATAAAAGAAAATCAGCTTTAAATTGTAGAACTCAGTCCCTGCCTTTATGCTATCGAAAATGTTGACAGGGAAACTAAATTGGTTTCCTATGCTATTTTGAGCGCTCCAAAACTTACCCTACAGCATGCTCAAACAACACTATGAATACAGCCTCCTTAAAGCAAAGAGTCAGACTTCAGTGACCTTGTATTTCAAACCATTTTTGATATCAGGAAATTCCATCCCTCATACCGCTTATTTTTGCGCAACTACTGTCTCTTGTCTAACAAACGTTTCGCTGAATAAGTTACTTTTGCCTTCATTATCTCTCAGCTACTTCTATATGCCCTAGTAATAGCACTGCTAATTACTTGCAGTACCATTTTCTCAGGGTAAATAAGACCACTTTGAGTACAACATCTTTTCTAGAGCCCAAGGAATTTCTTCTAGGATGAAAAAGAATCAGTTATAATGTTAACAACTGTGGAGTAAAAGCAGAAACCCCACTATTTAAGTGGAACACAATGAGCATAAAACTGATCAGATGCAATGCACACACAAATACAGCTTACTCATTATCCAGATTCGTTAGCTGACTTCTGAAAAACGGAAATGAGAATTATTATAATCCAAATTAAACCACGTACAACATAACAGAAGGGCCTGGGATTTGTTGTTCTCATTTCAGCGTTTGCAATGGAAATTCAACATCATTACACTCCTCACTGTTGAACAACTTAAATCCAGATACTACCATCACTGAGCTTATAGCATAGATTCTTCAATCTACAGAAGCCATGGAAGAATCCCAATGCAACAGTATCATCATAGCAGTGTGACTGTTCTTGTTCAGTTAGTACCACTTCATCCTGTCTTTCAACTCTATAGAGCAGAAGAGGATAAAGTGCATCACTTCACTGTTTCCAGAAGCTACTATACAAGTGTAAGCTGAGCCTCTGGTCATCCCGAGACAAAATGAAGACAGAACTAATAGAACTAGAGTTGTGTTTTTGGTTTGGTTTAAGTGTACATACTATTAGCATTTTGCTTTCTCTGAACTACAGCCTTCAATTACTAACATGTAGGTTTAGTTCTTTACTGTTTGTAATAAAGCCCCTTGCAGAACCTGAGTTTTATATACACCAACACTAACTGAAGCACTATTTACCAGTACTAGCTAAAGGCAAAAGCCTCAGCAAAACAACAGTAAAAAACGACAGGACAAGAATCCCACCATAGTCAAGAAAATATGCCATTCTGATCGCTGGTTACAGTAGCAAATCTTCAGTAGTTTAAAGACTAAGACACATAAGAACCTAATTTTAAGGATTAGATTTTATTATTTATGACCTCCATATCTTGACAATTTCCAAAACAATTTCACTGCTGTACTAAGAGTCGATAGTTCAAAATAAACACAAATGCTGCTGAAACAACTCTTTGTTGAAATAAAAAAGATAACCAAAAAACATGCTCAAATCATCACCTGTTGTTTCAAGACATACACTCAACACAGTAGCTATCTTCTTATAAACCTGCAGCACTAAAACTCCTGTTTCCATTACTTTTATCTTTAGTACTTTGATAGTCCTGTGAAAGTACAACACAGATAAATAAAAACACTTAAAACCATCCCAAACCTAAATGTAAGATTTGATAATGTAAGAATAATTGAAAATAGAAATAATTAAAAAAAAAAATTATGCCAGACTATTTTCTGCCCTATAGAATTTAACAAGGCTTCAACCATACCAAGTCTTATCACTTAAAAAGTAATTTACTCCAATGGGGAACTGTCCCTAATGCTGGTAGCAAGAGAGGCACCCTACAGGCAGGTGGAGCACTTCACTCACATGACAAGATAGGTAACCTATGTTGTATTGCCTGCTGCATGTTGTACACTTCCAGAACTTGGGGAAAACCCAAAGAAATGAAAAGAAGTAAAGTGCAGACAACTGAAAAGTATATTCTAGACTATAATTACATGCGTGATCCCCAGATTCCTTCCCACAGCCAATTAGTTACCCAAGAGAGATGTTGTAGTACATCTGAGTAGCCCTACACTAAGCAAAACATTGGGCTGGCTTACAGCTGATATTTCCTACGGGTAACCAAAGCAAAAATTGTAATTATCATACTTGAACCAACTCTGAGGTTTTCCTACAGTTTGTCTCAAGACAGCTGTATCTTATATGCTGGAAAAATAAACATGACTAATCAGACGATACTGATAGTATATAGCCGTCAGTTGTGTTGATGCAAACAGAAATAGTAGACTTCCCACACATACATCCACACACCACTTTTTAAAACGCATCAAAAGCTTACAAATTGAGAGCAGACATTTCATCATCAGTGCTATCAACTGCAGAACTTTTAGCACCTTGCAGAAACACGGAAACTAAAACAGAAGTAGAGTTTTCAAGGTACATGTATCACCCCTTCACTGAATAGACATTTCAAAAGAAGTTATATATCCTGGTTATTCTGACCAGGTCACATAAAGAAAAAAAAAACACATATAAACCACACACACCCTACTTTGTTAAACACTGCGTCATCTAAGCTTCTAGGTACCCATTCTTCTTGTATGCACACATTTTTAAGACATCCAGTCATACAGTATGAGTAACAGGTCAGGAGTCAAACAAAACCAAAAATCTCATTTTCTGTTTTTGAAAATGAGCAGCAGCATCTTGTTTGGACATGTCATCTTCATTAGCTCTGTCTTCGCTGCAGTCTGGATTACCTACAGAGTATAAAGCATCCCTTCTTACCTGTAATGGTCTTGTACTAGTTTTCCAGTTGCTGACTACAACAATTCCCACCCATCGTCTCAAATCACATACAAGAAAATAGGGAAGAAGAGGGGTGAGGATAGAGAGAACTGTACTTATCCTTTCAAATTAACATTGTCGTATTAAGGAAGACATAAAATGTTTAAAACTTATCCGTCTTCAATCAGATAAAATTTAGATAAGAAAGAATGACTTAAATAGTTAATATTTGGCTTAGGTAAAAATCAGTTTAAATCAAGTATCGGTATTGTACCAAGTTTTATTCAAGCAGTTAAACATCAACATTAAAGAACAGGAGCATGCTTTCAAAGCTGTCCAAGACAGCAGATGACAAGTGTCCCTTCCCCCCCCCCAGTAAGTTTTTCTGGAGAGTACAGTGGTGATACACAGTCAAACCCTCTCAATTCTCAGAGACATAAAACATTTGAATACTATGAAGAAACTTGGTAACTTCCCAAAGTTAGAAACATGAGAAAATTTGCTTCAGATGACCACCTTCATATTCATGCACAGTGGTTTTATACTTTCAGTCTTCATATGCTATCAAAAGCTGCATGCTATATTCTAAACTATTTGAACAATAAATCTTACTTTCATCAAGTCTTTGAGCTAGGAAAAAGTGTACAACTGGTCTAAGTAAGAAGTGTTAAGTTTTGGTCAGATTAACAGAACAGAACGCGAACTTTTCAAGTCGAACTTCTCTGATGTTTTGTTAAACATCTGTTTTCCCTACTTCACTTCCTGTTCTCTCTCTTTCTCTCCCTCCCCCACCAGACAGGAAATAGTCTTGACAACAAATGAATCAGCTAGAAGTAGAACTAAGCAGCCATCAGCTGATTCTTCATTGTTTACAGGCACAGACACTTCAAAAAACATTGCCACTTTTTTTCGTCCTAAGTAACCATGGTTGTCCTAACTTCATGTCATTAAAATCAACAAACAAACACAGCAGAACAAGCAGTCCACAGAGCTAAGCAGTCATTTTTGATTTCAAGACAGAAAAAATAAACCAAGAAACACTTTCCTCAAAGTAACAGAAATCGTAACAGCCGTTGTAATTGTCAAGTCACGGGATCTGTCTATTTCTAGGTTCATCTTTGAAAAAAGCCACCCAAAGAGAAAAAGCTCTAAATAAAATCCCAAACAGCAATACAAATACATTTGCTCTTTAGAAGCCATCTGGAAAAGCAACAGTATTGTTCATGTTCTATAGCAGCCTCTATATGCCTGGGATGTGCTATTACAATGCCAACTCCACATTTGTATTACTTTTACTTCCAAGTTTTTCTCTTTCCTTAAGAAAGCCTAACTTCAATAAACACAGCAATTGTGAGAATTATTTCAAATTTGAAATTAGTATTCAATGCAAGCAATTTCTATGGAAACTGACTTATTTTAGAACTGTTAGAGGATTTATATTTTATCAGTTAACGATGCCTATCAATATTTAAACATTCAGTACACTAAATACTAGTCTTAATACTTTTGGGCCTCTATCTCACATTCCAAAAATGAATTAAAAGTTAAAATTATTGTGATGTTTGAGACAGCATGCAAGCCACTTTAAAAAAATGAAAACAAGAACTATGGACAACTAGCTCCATAGTACAAGATTATACTACTACAGCTAGTCCAACTATTCAGCTCTGAAAGAGTTCAAGCGTGTCTCTTACCACAATTGCATGCGGAGAATGCACTAAGGCCTTAAGTTCATTCAAGTCGTTCTCAGCCTGCAGAAATTGGCATAAGAAAAAAAAAAAACAACACAAAAAGTATATAAGGAGGGTGAATTTTGAATACTCTCACAGATACTATGAATTTAAACAGTGGTTAATACAGTCCTATAATCCCTACGTTACCTTATCCCATTCTCCTTCCATGACATGATTGCGGAATTTGGTAGCAGAAGGATGTTCTAAACGACATCCTGACTCTTGCATGAGAAGATCAACAGTCTGGCTGCAGGAGAGATACAGTGTAAAAAAACCTGACCAGTTTTACCCTCACAAATACACCGCCTGCCATGATAACAGTTAGCCATATTCAAACGTAAGTTTAATAAAGTAAGAACACTATGACCAGATGCAGACACTTGTCCAAAAGATTATCTCAGTTGCCTGAGACACGTAAACAGCTGCCTACGTCTAAAACATGTCATCAATTAGTTTGAGAGCTTTACTGAAGTACCATGAAGTATGTGACTTACCAGCCACCACAAACAGCCAGCCCTGCATAGAAGATAGGCTTCATGAAGGAAGAGACAGACCATAAACCTGTTAGCTACTGGCTACTAACCCCTGCCCCCCTCCCCACCTCCCATAAAACAACACAGACAGCTACTGCATCTACCACAGGCCTAATTTTTTCTTTATTGTGTATTAGAAGCCTGGCTCCTTAAAATAAAATAAACAAACTCGTGAACCTGTAAGCCCTCCCCCTTTTACACTAAAAATAGCTTATTTACTGTGGTGTCGTCTATGAACAGTCACGAGTTGTCTGCTGCTGCTTTAAACTTGCTTCTTGTGTCAGGGGCAATTTATTTTATGTACTAAGCTCTTTATAATTGACCCATCCCGCAGTGTTTTGAGGACTTGTTTTGCGGTAGCTACGTGAAGACTTTGGATTCCTGCTCCAAAATGACGATGTGTTGCCTTTAGCTTTACTCACGCACACGCGCAAATGTTGTGATTAAATTCTTAGGCCTTCTTTGCTACACTGTAAAATTATTTTCCTTATCCCGATCTCAACAGCCAACACGCTCGCTCCCGGCCCCCAGATAAGATTATTATCAAAAACATGTGGCCGGAACAAATCTGCAAAGGCCCTTCACCGTTCGCAGGGACGAGGAGGCTTCCCGCAGCACCCAGCCGGCCTCGTCCAGCGAGGGGTTCAATTCCTGCCAGCTGACAAGCCAAACCTTGGAGCTCATCTGCAGAAACCCCCCCCCCCAGAACCACCACCACCCCCCCCCGTCTCTCCGCCCAGCTGTGCGGGCTCCATTCCGTTTCCCAGCTAACTTCTCCCCCGCTATCGATCCGCCTTATCGGCCTCGACTTCCATTTTGCCGGCCCAGGAAGAAGCTCCCGGCCTGGCCCTTTCCGACGGCCAGGCCCCCGCAGCTCCATTTCGGCAGGGGCCCTACCCCCAACACCGCTCCCCCCCCCCTTCAAGGGAGGCCCCATCCCGGCCCCGCGGCCACTTACTTGAGGCCCAAGCCGTGGAGGTGCTGCCCGATCAGCCGGATCACGTCCTCGTCGGACTGCGACAGCCGCTTCTTCTTCTTCAGGGCGCTGCCACCACCACCGCCACCACCCCCCAGCTCGGCGGCGGCCGGGCCGGGCCCCCCGGCGGCGGGCACCCCGTTGTTAACGCTGAGCCCCCCGGGGCTGTTGGCCGCGGGCAGCAGCCCGTTGGCGTGCGCCAGCTGCTCGCCGGCGGCCGTGCCCGCCGAGGCCTCGCCGTTCTGGGCGCCCAGGCAGCCCAGCTCCGGGCCCTGCTGCTGCTGCTGCTGCTGCGGCGGCTGCTGCTGCTGCTGGCCCCCTCCTGCCCCGTTGGCCTGCATGGCGCTGGGAGCGCTGCTGCTGCTGCTGCTGCCTCTGAGCGGAGGGGCGGCGGCGGGGGCGAGCCCGAGCCCGGCGGGGAGCGAGGGGGACTGGGACGAGGTGAGGCCTGCTCTGGCCGCGGAAGCCCCGGGCTCTCCTGCTCCCTCCGCCGCCGCCGCCGCCGGGGAGGCCCGGGCTTTCTTCCGCGGGGGCGGGGAGGCTCCGCCGGTGTCCGAGTCGGAGGAGGAGGAAGCGGAGGCCAGAGTTTCCTCGCCGAGAGCGGCCGTGGTGGGAAGCCGGGGGGAGGAGGGCGAGGATAAGGGGGGGAGGCGGCGGGGGTGAGGGGAGGCGGAGCGGGGCCCTGCGCCCCCGGGGGTCCCGGAGGCAGCGCCGCCGCCGCCGCCCGCTCGGGGCTCCCTCTGCCGATGGCCGCCGCTGCCCTGAGCCCCCCCCGCCCGGCAGCCCCAGGCGCCCGGCCCGCTCCGCTCGCTGCCCGCCGGGTCTGGCTCCTCGCAGCCCAGCTGCAGCCTAATGGAGTCCGGGCCGGGACGTCACAGGAAATTCCTATACTGCCCCCTACACACACTTCCGCCGCCCGCGGCTGGGGGTGGGGTGCGGGCGCTATAGGGGCAGGGGGGCGAGGGTGGCTCTAGGGCCGGTGGTGGGTGGAGGGGTCCGGGGTGGCCCCGCGGGCACTGCCCTGAGCCTGTAGGGTCGGGGCTGGGAGGGGGGAGCTGGGCGGCCCCGGGGTGCAGGAGGTGTGCGGAAAGTTCCTGAAGCGGTCAGGGGGGGTTTGGGGGTTGCTTGCGTCTGGTTGGGTTTAAAAACGGGGAAATGTTTAAAAAGGGGAGATGTTTTAAAAGGGGATACGCCGAGGGTATGTGCAGCCACCCCCTGCTGTTGCCAAGGGGGGTCACTGGTAGGGCTCGGACCTGGGCATGGCTTCCACAGTCGTGATGTGAGTTAGCACCAAAAAGGGAGAAGATGGTGTTTCTGCACGGGGTCTGATGTTTTACAGTACAGAAGCATTGAGGTGTGGGGTGTGTTTGCCAGGAAGACAATGGGGTGTTTTGGGGTTTCCATGTTTTTCCTCGGAGGTGTCTTTCTGTCTACCTCCCGTATGATGGCGGCTCAAACCCCCAGCCGAGCCTCTGGTCAAAAGTCATGAGACAAGTAAAATCCTGTTTGAAAACAGCCTCGTGAAAGAATACGTTGTGTGGTGTTTGGTTTTAGAGCCTGGAGTTTTCGTCTTGGATGCTTTCAAACTTTTCTCCAAAACGCAGAGCAAAATAAGTGTTTTCATTAATGGGAGCTGAAATTAACATCTAATCATCTGCCTTCAGGAAGCAAGGTTTAAAGAACACTGGATATTTCCAATTAATGATAAAAAGATAAGTTTGGACAATAGTGCTTTCTTCGGAGTACAACTTTGAAGAAGGCTGACTGAGGGAAAACGCCTCGAGACCAGTGTAGAAGTTTGTGAAGAGACAAAATACTTGAAAAGGATGAAACTAGAGAAAACCAGACTGCATGGGGGCAGTTGAAGTAGATACCATAGCTTGCCCCTGTTTATAGGTCTCAAAAGCTATTTGACTAGCAACAGCTGAAGCACACTTAAATCAGAGGGAGAGGCTGGAAAAAGCTTTGTCACACAGAGTTCTGCCCAGGTGTGGCTGTAGGATTAAATTCAATATTGGTCTTCCAGAGAGAGAGGACTGTTTAGGTTTTGTATTCCTCAGTTCACCAGCCACTGCTGGAGAATGCATTGCTTATGTTTTAGCCACTTCAGCACAGCTGTTAGCTCTTCTCATCTCCATTGCTCTGTCTCTTCTTCGTTCTTGAGGTCGTCTTCCTCATTCCTCTCACTCTCTAGTTGCCACGATTGAGCCTATAATCCAATGATCTGGGGTAAGGTTGCAGGAACAGCACCCAGAGCGACATAGAGCCTGTGGCGATGCCTTACAAAGCAAACTAAGGAGCAATATGTTTTTTCTTTAGAAAGGTAAAGTTGCCCATTTTTCCTTCCTGCTCAGTCTCCAGGGGATGAAAGCCCTTTACCACCATTACCAGTTTGTGAGACTGTTCCTCCAGCTGCTTTAATCTGCCGTGCTCCTCTTGCAGTGCCTGGAGAGCCTGGCCTTCCCTCATCAGTCACTGCTTTGATCACCTGCATGTAGCCTGCTGCTCCCACACACCAACTCCTGTGCTGTGTCAGTCACACTGGAGGAGTTGGAAGGAGGAAAGATGCTGATAAGTCTGCGAAGAGCACATCTGTGATGACAGAAGAATCCCTTTACTGTAGCTGGGTGATATATGGATAAGCAGCTCTATGTACCTGTCTGTGGTGGGAAAGGCTCCTGCAGAGTAGCAATGTATCCCACTCGTTTCAATTAAATATTCTAAGGGAGTAAGAGCGGTGTTTGGAGTTGAATCTAAAATACCGCTTTTAAGAGGTACATATTACTGCATTAATCACGGTGAAAGTTCTTACACCCCCCCACCCTGCCTTGTTTCCTTCCCTGGGGGAGGAAATATCCCAGCAGAAACACAAAGAACTGGAGGAAGAAACTCGGTGTTGGAATGGCACAGGCCCTTGGCTTCCGTGCCAGGGGAAGCTGGGACACAACATTTGAAAGTTTCTCAGGATCCCAGCTGACACAGAAGTGTAGGAGAATGATTCAGAGCCCCTGGTGTGGAGAGCGTGCCTCAGCCAGATCGTAGCCCACGTGTGGAAAGTTCCTGGAGCAGTTCCTGCTCCTTTCCTCTTCATCACCAAGAGGGGATCCTGAAACAGGTCTGTGGCTTAGCAGACCTTCCTCCTTAAAATGCAGAAAGGAAAAGGAGAACTGGGAAAGGGACAATGACACCGTGCTTGGGAAATGTGTCAGTAGTTGAGCACTGATTTGGAACTTTCTACTTCACACTCTCATGAGAGACAACCAATTTAATGGCAGTCCAAATAAACACGCTTCTACTGAGCAATTTGGCAAATCAGCAGTTAAATACAACACATCTCATTTGTGTCAGAAGACTTTATTATGAATTATGCATTCATCGTGCCCAGACAACTTCAGTTTCCCAAAAGTAGAGATGTAACAGTACACCAATGAAAATTGACAAATTTATGAACACGCACAAGAAAAAAAAAAAAAAAAGAGGCAACCTTAAATACAGCTATGATGATATCAACCATGTTACTGAAGTACAGTACGTTTTGCTTTAGAGGATGGGGCAGGAAGTCCTGATCTGAATAATAGGAAGGAACTCTTTCATTAAGGGGCTGTTTTTTTGATGGTAATCGTATGAAGCTGCTTAGGCAGAACTGAAATGCTACAAAATAGAGAAAATCATGGAGAGATGGGTTAGTAGTCAAAGCTACACTATGAGCATAAGGAACCACTTGATTCCTCTTGTCAGATGTATGTGTGTATACATAGGATCATAGAACGCGTTGGGTTGGAAGGCACCTACCTTAAAGATCATCAAGTTTCAGTCCCCTGTGCCTTACCACCACCACTGTACACACAGTTTCCTTTTCCTTCTGCACTGAATTTGAGTTTACTGGAAGCAAAACAACTAGAAACAACAAAGGAAGAAAGAATGGTTTAGAATAATGGAATTTTGCATAGTACCAACTAAATAAATGCTATAAATAAATAACAGACACCTGCCTATGCTTGTAACTTTCAAAAGATGAGACACAGGTGAAAAACAACCACTTTTCTTACATAGCATTCCTAGAAAGCAATCAGTAGATAGAGGGTTTATAAGCAAACCACACTGGGCCATTGCCTTCTGCAGAAGATGGTCACTATTTTAGTGAAGGAGGAGAGTCTGGAAAGCCAAAGCTTGGCTGGAGCTGAAACAGAAAAAGAATAAATGTGAGGTGCAACAAAAAGGGCTTTTACAGAAGCAGCAGCAAAAGGAAGGTGAAGAAAAATGTGGGAAGGAAAATTTGCTGCAGAATTAGTCACTGACCTAGCGGTAAAGAGCAAGGAAAAGGCTGAGATTCTCAATGCCTCATTTGGCCTTTATTGGAAGAAAATCCTGCATTTCCCTAGCTTCTGTGGCCAGTAGCAGAGTGTAGAGGAGACTAGAAGACTGCCCATCCTGGTGGACAAGGGAAGTTCAGCATGGGAATTTCAACAGGTGTTGAAATAGGGCTGCATTATCACTGTACCCAGCAGGTATATGCTCTCTGTGTGTCACTGGAGAGACCACATTTGATATCCAGTGTCCAGTTTGGGGTCCTCCGGTACAAGAGACATGGAGCAGCCTAGAGCAAGGTCAGGAGAGGCTGCTAAGGTGGTAGGGACTAGGGCAGGTGATGTACAAGGAGAAGCTGAGGAAGTGGGTTTGACTGCAGCGGGATCTAACTGCAGTGGTCAGCTTCCCCGGGGCAATCACAGAGAGAACAACACAAGGCTTCTCTTCAGGGTGCACACCAAGAGGACAAGAGACAAAAATCAGAAGTTGCACCTGAAGAAATTCCAACTGTGCATAGGAAAAAAATTCAAAGTGAAAGTGGTCATGTGCTGGAACAGGTTCCCAGAGAGATTGTGGACTTCCTGTCCATGGACATACTAAAAACTGGACTGGACAAGGCCTTGGTCAAAGCTCTGAGCGACCTTGTCTAGCTTTGAAGACAGCTAGAGGTAGAATAAGTGACCTGCAGAGGATCTCTCCCAACTTTTTTTTTGGCTACGATGCTAAATATACTTCCTGGAAGAATCCCTGTGGTTTGGGGGAGCAATATTTGTGACTCAATAAGTGTCATGTCTCAGGGGTTACTGATACTATGCCCCAAAGCTTCTGTAAGGATGCTGTGTTGGCAAAGATAAGGGCATTAGAGCTATTGTTGCAACTTAATTAAATATTAGGTAATCACACTCTGTCTTCTGTCCACCAAAGTCATGTGCATTAGACTGATGATGACCTCTGCACTCTCCTAGGCAATCACAACACAACATGGTAACAAAAATATCAGAACGTGCTGAAGAGTCCATGTAGTATGGAATATCTTGTTTAAGACAATCTGTCGTGGTCAATACAACTTCTCATATAAATAACATACATGACATGTATTTTCCTGTGTCTTTCTGGATGCCCAGGATGCCATGTATTGGGGCAAGTCGAATTTATCTTTATGGGCAGATAAAGCATGGATCTGCAAGAGGTCTGAAGCTAGGCTTGTACTTACTGTGCAACTTCTCCAAGCATGTACAGCAAGACAATATCACATATGCTGTGACTCTTATGTGTCAGGCTTGCTTTGCATGCATGATTTATCTGTCTGGGACTATCCTAGATATCAGCCTGCAAAATCTGTCTGTGTGTACTGTGTTATATCAGTCACGTTGAGATACACTAGAAAGCTATTTGTAGCCTGGATTTGGAAAGATGGTAGGTCACCGAGAGATGTTTCCACACTTGCAACGGGCAGAATAGCAGCATCCTTGCACTTTTTTTTTTTTCTCTTGACACCTTGATAGGCGTAAATGTTAATTCTAACACTTACTGAATCACATTCTGACTCTGTGTGCAGTAGAAGCTCATTTCGTTCTGTGGGGTTTTCCAGGCCCATTGTTTAGAGTGTCTCCTGTAGTCTGTGTAGTCCTTAATATTAGTGCGTAGAGTTCATGTCCAGAACTCAGATGGGTTGCTGGTGTTTATGTGCAAGACTAGATTTATCATTCTATTGTTGCAGTTAGTTTGCTTTTCCTACTTGCGGGTTGCTCCCCTGCCTTTTACTTTGTGCTTGCTCTCAAAGCAATTGTTATTTCAGGCTTGGTAATTGTGTCTGCCAACTCTTACATAGCTCCTAGAGCTTAACCCTGAGTGGGGTAACACTGTGCTTTCTGTTGCCTAGCCACTGAATTATGCCCCGCCTCTCCCAGAGTGACATGTATGGTAGTCCTTTCTCTCTCCTTTTTCTGTTTTCTCTAGAGGGTTATATTGCAATGAGCTCTTGCACCTGGAACTAAAAATTCAAGACCAGGCATGTTGGCTGTAGTATCGCATATCCACTCTGAAATGGGCAGAGAGGGGAAGTTATTACGTAATCACCAGCAGATTATATCTTAATGTTAAGATTCAGAATAGCTCCTTGGAGCCCAGGGATTATTTAGTAATCTTTTTTTTTTTCCTTCTTAATCAGGAATATATGGTTTTCCAAACTCCATGTTTAAAAAAGTATGCGAACCACCAGACCCTCCTTACATGTTTTGGAAAAGAGATTAAAGGTTATAGTCACAATGTCTTTGCACTACTATTTAGGTGCTTGCTCCTTATTTTAAGGTGAAATCACTAGTTTTTGCTGCAACTGTGTCTTTGCTTAAAGTACAACTTCTTCCACAAACTTCTCCATCCTTGTTGTCGCATATTACTTACATTAGAAATAAAAAGCCATGAAGTTACAGAAAAAATGCATTCACATGGCTCCATACATTTATATGGTAAAAAATCTTCACCACTTCACTGAATTTGTAATAGTTTTACGATGCATCAGCTCTGACACTACTAGTCATACTTAAGACCTTGTAATGTTTCAAATAACTGCTATTTTTTTTTTATTTATTTTGTTTTTATTTTTGTCTCTGACAAAAATATTTGGGCTTTACACGTAGGTAATGAAACAACCTGGTTTCTCAAATAGGAAAGGTAATGTTCCCCAAATTTTCTAACTTACTTGGCTGTTTCTTGTTTGTTTGTTTTTCAAGAGGATACAGTCTGTGGAATATAGGTGGACATATTTTTTTACTGACATTTGTTTGAGGTGACTAATATGAGTTATTTGAATCTTTGCCTCGTAAATAATATAGTCATTCCAAATACATGCAAATTAAACCTTTATGCTTTTGTGGCTTCTCTCTTAAAGAAGAGTGCCAAGAGAGTTTTTGAAGCATGGCATGATAGGAGGGCTTTGCTAACATTCATTTGGCATTATCAGTTTGACTAATAGGGAGGACACTCTATATATTGCCATTTCTATTTTTATCTGTCACTGCATGTTAATACAAGATAGTCAGTTAGGCTTATAAAATTTCTGAATTCATTCTCAGTTCTCTATAAATACCAATGTCTTTTATTTAAGCACCTCCTATTTAATAGCACTTCTTCCGAATGCCACATCTGAGAGTGGAGCATGTCCTGCTGGATCCACACAACGCTGAGAGGCATGGTGGGGAGTAGTTCCAGCTGGAAGGGGGAAAGGGAAGATTTTCAAAACTGGGACCAAAGGCATGGTCCCAAAGGCATATTTCAGTGCCTACATAGACATGCTTCCATGTGTAGTACTATTTGCCATGTTGTCACAGTTGGAACCTAGTGTTATGAATTATAACAAACCTATCATCTGAAAGATGTCCCCCTGTACTCAGCTCTGGCGAGGCCGTACCTCGAGCACAGTGTTCAGCTTTGGGCCCCTCTCTACAAGAAGGACATCGAGGCCCTGAAGCATGTCCAGAGAAGGGCTATGAAGCTGGTGAGGGATCTGGAGAACAAGTCTTACGAGGAGTGGCTGAGGGAGCTGGGCTTGTTCAGCCTGGAGAAGAGGGGGCTCAGGGGTGACCTTATCGCACCCTACAGGTACCTTAAAGGAGGCTGTAGCAAGGTGGGAGTTGGTCTATTCTCCCATGTGCCTGGTGACAGGACGAGGGGGAATGGGCTAAAGTTGTGCTAGGGGTGGTTTAGGTTGGATATTAGGAAGAACTTCTTTACCAAAAGGGTTGTTAGGCATTGGAATGGGCTGCCCGGGGAAGTGGTTGAGTCACTGTCCCTGGAGGTCTTTAAAAGACGTTTAGATGTTGAACTTAGTGATATGGTTTAGTGGAGCACTGGTCAGTGTTAGGTCAGAGGTTGGACTCGGTGATCTTGGAGGTCTCTTCCAACCTAGAAGATTTTGTAAGACTTAACTATTGCTGTATTGCACACTGTAGCCACTTGAAACTTCACAGTACATTCTGAAATGAGCTCTGACTTTCTATCCTGAAAACAAAGGCTCCTGTCCCTGAAGCTAACAGAATCCCCATGTGCTGTTAGAAGTGTGGTGCCAAAGCCATGTAGTGCCAATGACACAGCTGAACAGGATGGCTTCCATTTTGCCAGGAGCATTGACAGAAATACTAAGTAGGTAGTTTGAGAAATCCATTTTGCTGTTACTGTTGTAATAGCATTATTAGCAGGAAAATTTTGACAGAACTTTTTTAAAAAACAAACAAGCAACCACAATAACAAAAACATACGTTTTGATATTCATCTCATCTGACTCTCTATATCTGTCAGTTAAGCAACTAGCCCAAGCTATGTTTCTAGGTATCCTCTGGAGAAATGGAGTCACTTACAGAGGTGATTCATCCCAGATACTTATTTTAGGATGGGATGAATCACCTTCTGGTGCCTCTCTCCATTGACATTAGGGGGAGCCTAGTCCAGCTATATTAGACTACATCACTGTCTTGGTGAGTAAAGTTAAAAGAGGTATATTCTGGCGTAACTTCAATCACTTTAATGGTAGATTTGAATTTGCAAAGAGTGTCATCATGGGTCAAAGATGCCAATATGACACTGACAGTCACAGTAAGGTATGACAGTTGAGCACCTACTCCCATATTACTGGGAGGCCAACCTGTGGCTCATGAACTGCATGCAGTTCACAAGCTGTTCAGAGCTGATTTCTGTGTTGGAGCCATACTGACACATCACTTCTCGGTGATCTGTCATTGTCTATCTCATTTCTCTTTTCATTGGTAGAAATAAGAACAGTGGCAGGTATCAGGTATCCCGGGTTGGAAGGGACCTCAAGGATCATCTAGTTCAAACCCCCTGCCATAGGCAGGGACACCACCCACTAGATCAGGTTGCTCAGGGCCTCACCTAACCTGGCCTCATTTAACCTGAACACCTACGGGGATAGAGCATCTACAACCTCTGTGGGCAACCTGTTCCAGTGCCTCACCATCCTCTGAGTGAAAAATTTCCTCCTAACTTCTAATCTAAATCTCCATCCTTTTAGTTTAAAACCATTCCTCCTCATCCTGTCGATATCTGATTGAGCAAAGAGTTGCTCTTCACCTTTTTAAAGTCCCCTTCAAGTTCTGAAAGGTTGCAATGAGGTCTCCCTGGAGCCTTATCTTCTGTAGGCTGAACACCCCCAGCTCTCACAGCCTTTCTTCATAGAAGAGGAGCTCCAGCCCTCTGATTATCTTCATGGCTCTCCTGTGGACATTCTCTAACAGCCCCACATCCTTCTTGTGCTGAGGGGCCCCAGACCTGGATACAGCACTCCAGGTGGGGCCTCTCAAGGGCAGAGCAGAGGAGGACAGTCACCTCCCTCTCCCACTGGTCACTTCTCTTTTAATGCAGCACAGGATGCAGTTGGCCTTCTGGGCTAAGCTTTCTTAACAAAACATGCCCATTTGTTCCCTAAAACAATTCTCTTTTTTCATATTTGTTTTTAAATTTAATAAGGTCATTTACCCCACAAGAGATACTTAAAAAGCCTTCTTCAGCAATATTTTAGTGGCGTTATTTCAATATTGAGAAAAGACTTAGGGAAATCTACTTCATTGTTATAAATGCCTGACCATACAGGTACCTTAAAATGTCTGGTATCAACACATTATGACTTTGTAGAAATCTTGTGGAATACTTATTGCTAAAACATCTTAATCTGTCTTTTCATACAGAACTAATATATTACTCTACTGCTTACTTTTATCATTGATTAAATACTAATCTTTTAATATTATTAACAAAAATTAATATTGTTAACAAAAATGTATGGCAGCTATTACATGAAATATAGACCATGCTATTTTACATATTCTCTAAAGTTTGTCATAGGAAATACAATTTTATCCATGCCTCCCAACATCTAATGTCTTTTATCATTTTACCTATGTAACAAATGTATCTATAAACGTGAATTTAAATTATAAATACTTTAATGTATGAAACAAAACTTGGATACTTTGAATACGGTAAGTTGAGGCAGATTCAGATTGTCGGCAGTACTGCTTTCATGACTTCACTTTTGAAGCAAGTCCTTTTGAATAATATTGCATAGGTGTCTATTGTACCACCAGGCAATTCCCAAACATAATTAAAATATTTTTTTTTATTGAAGCCTTCTAGCAGGTTCAACCTGCACAATTTTATATTGGGCCTTTGTAATTGTTAGAGAACAGCACTGCTCCAGGTTTCAAAAGAGAGCGTTTTCAGGGGCCAGGCACAGTAAAACCTCTGAAGTGGGGGAAGTTTTGCTGCTTCTGTAAACATAATCAAAATAAGATGTAGAAATCATCTCTCCTGTGTTATTTGACCTATGCTGATCTGTGCTTTTCTTTACTTAATCAGTAGACTTGTATCAGTCTTTTCATTTCTTAGGATATTTTCATCAAGAGCTGTCAAATTCAACAATCACTTTTATTTGTCATTATATTCTATTTGTACAGATCAGGCTGCAAATTTTTCTTTCAGTTGTTTTAGAGGTTTTCAAAGGCAGGGAAGAGAATCGTATTGTTCTTAGTGACACTGACATGGAAATAAATAACACTGAAACTTGGAAGAGTGTTAATTAGAAATTATTATAACCTGACTGACCTGGCTTGGCATTATGGTATCTCGCCAAACTGGCTTTTTATTCTTACGCGTGTCTGGTTTGTTTTTGTGGTGAGAAGCTAATGATTTCATGGAATCATTTGGCTTAATCCTACTTTTCTTACAGTATGGAAGTCTTATGTGAGGAAGACTAAGTAAAATCAGAGCGAAGTTCACTGGGTGTGGCCTATGGTGGTTAACCCAAATGATACTTTGCATAGGTTTCTATTTGAGTAAGTTTATATATATATGGTATATTGGACCTGTTGTTTGTTTACTTAAATGAGATTTACATTAGTTTCACTCTGAATTCTAGTGTAAGACTGGCTAGCACCTGTGTAATTCTTCTGGCTTCATTGCAGTTGTGTTGTTTTTTTATTTCTTAGTGGAATTAAGCCACCGGAGAGTCCACTGAAATAAGTGACCATTTTCTTGAATGATGTAATGAAGCAATAACCCAATAACCCAACCTACCGCAACTTTTAATCACATTGCTATCCTTATAACTCTGCTGGGAAGAAGAAGGATGGCTGTGCCTACCTGGACTGGAATCTGACCTAAAGAGGTCCCTCAGCCAAAAAAGAGACAGATCTTTACATCCGTAAGTCTGACACAGACATCAGAAGGCTATTTCCTAGAGTCTTTGAAGTGAGGTGGGTTGAACATTCGGCATACTCCTCACTCCAGTTCCTGCAGACACTGAACTGTTGGCTAGGCAGTGGAAGCAGCCAGTCTCCTAGAGTCTCCTGGGGCAGTGGGAGCAGCAGATCCCTGGCACTTGCTGCCTTCCGAGCTGCTGGCCATGCTCATTAGTCGGGTGGAGTGCCCTGATGACACACCTGTACAGCATCTTGTTTTGGATTTAGTTTGGTAGGAGTGCTGCGCTGAGGCGTGCTGTCATATCCTACATTTAACTGTAGGTTTAAATGAGTAATTGGTCAGGTAGCTAAACCAAATTTATTCAGAATATGTAGCACAAGTGACGCAAATACCAAAGAGGTGCCGCGGGACCCCGCTTTGTGGCCAGTGCTGTGTTCAGTAATTGTCAGTGTGGTTTGACATGTGGCTGTAAACAGCACAGGAGCATTCCCAGTATGATGTATCATACCGTGCTTTTTGTATCTAGTTTTTCACAATTCTTTTGTAATTTTCAGGAAGAATTCCTGGAGGGTTTTTGTTTTGTTTTGTTTTGTTTATTTTTTCAATTCTCCTTGTAAGGTATGTAGTAATAACCACAAATCGACATTTCGTCCCATTACCTACAGTATGTAAACACAGTGGGTGTAATATCTGTGTGCCAGTAATCCCTATAGGACAAGGCAAGATGAACCCTATTTTCACAGATATTCAGTACAACATTGGCATCAGTCTTTCAGACTATGGGATAGGAAGCTATTACCAAGGAGGGATGGGAAGGGGGAAAAGGAGAAATAGTGTCACATTAGTGTGAATTGATGGGGCAGAAAGAATAATTTTGAGTCAGAGAAGCTTTTGGTAACTGACTGTGTAGAAGTAATACAATAGCACGGGGAGAAGAAGTCTGTGGGTAAATCATGAGGAGTCAGTCCAAAATTTTGAAATACATTGTTGATGCTTGCTGGCAGCTTTTAACTTCAGCTGAAATAAAAGAGCCTCTTAATTCAAAAAAAGAAAAAAAAAAAAAAAAAAAGGGAGGGGGAGGAGGGGAAAAAAAAACAATTAATCCATAACACTTTCCTCCTCCAACTCAAGTGACTGATAGTAAGGGAGCAGCTTTCAGACAAGGACCCTGGACTGAGTCCTGTTTGGGTACAGTGGAAGATTTCCAGCTGTATTTTAAAACACAATTCACCTCTTGTGTCTGAACTGTTAATGTGCAGTGGGGTCACTCACAACTTACACTATTGCTAGGACATTAATGGTCTAAATAACTGCACCTGCTATGTTAATGAAAGTGTGCATAATAGCTCCAGTAATTTAGAAAATTAGGTATTGTGTTGGGGTGGGGAGGAGGACAAGGAGGAGGAGACAAGGGTATAAGGGGCTAGAACTTGGTCAAAAGAAATACAGATTTCAGATTACTTGCTGTTTTATTGCTGCAAAGTTATCAGTGCTGCTAGTACAAAGCTTTAAGTATTTTAATGGCTGCATTCAACTGTGCACTTGAACATGTTAAAGAGTAGGAGGGCTTTTTTTGAGTAAGGAGAAAGGAAATTGGGATTATGATAAGTTAAAAAAAAAAAAAATCTGCCTTTATTTTTGCTGTGACGTTTGCTTAAGTCTGACCACTGGCACAATATACACCATCACCCTGGATCATAAAATCACAGGATAACAGGACTGGAAGAGACTTTGAGCAATCTATTCCTTGCACCAGTCTGAGGGCAAGTATTTCAATACAATTCCTGATAGATGGTTGCCCAACCTGTTTTTTAAATCCTTCACAAATTCCTCCAGCAATCTATTCAAGTCCTTAACTATGCCTACTGTTAAAAAGCCATTTCTAATATCTAATCTAAACCTCCCACCTGCAGTTTACACCTATTACTTCTCATTGTGCCATGCTGGGCACGAACAGCTTAATTTTCTTCCTTTCTGCATCCATCTTTTATGTATTAGATAATGCTTACATTCTTTTAAGTGAATATAGTGTAGGCCTTTTTATGTACATTTAGGCTCAGAGGAAAATAGGTTAAAGGAAAAAAGTAAGAAAAAATATGTTTCTAGCTGAGAGTCTTTTTAGCCAATTAGGGAGCAAGTGTCTGAGATGGAGCATTATGTAGCTACCAGTTGGAAATGCTGGGCAGGGCACAGAGATTTGCTTAAGGCAATCTAGGGCCCCAAACACATTGCATATGAGAGAGGCTGATGCCTGCCATGTGTTACACATCTGTTATGACAGAGCTTGTTTGGCATTTCTGTCTCACCTGCCCATGTCTCAGCCTGTATCTTGAAAGTGTCACCTGAACTGAGGCCAGCTGCTTCTGTTGAGCCTGATTTTTAGGGATTAAGTTATTTCTCTGCTTCCTTTTTTAGTTCTCTCACTTCTTGAAATAAGAGATGGGTAAGAAAAAGTAGGAAATGAGAAATCTTGGAATGTTGCAGCAGCTACAAGTTGCCCAGATGGTGGAGACAGAAACTGAAGGGTCAGAATTAGTCCCAGGCTCCTTCATTCAGCCCTCAACTGTTGAACTCCAGCATATGCCAGGAAATGCCTTCCTCCTTCCTTCTTCACATCTTGTATGTCCTGGCAAAGATCCCCAAAACTCTGTTGTCCAGAGTGATCCCCACCATGAGTCCCTGACTGATCTCATCACGCACTCCAAGCTGCTGTTCCTCAGCACACATACTGCAGGTACTTCCCAGGCATCCTGCAGACGCTGCAGTGTCCCTGGGCAATTAGGAGCACTGGCCTGCTTGTCCTGACACACTTTGGCTATCCTGTGTGCCTGCTCCCAAGCGTCCATAGCCATGTTAGCCCTTCTTGGTGGTGTTTCTTGAGAGCGAGTGTCTGGAGTCTGCACTGAAGCTTAGTGGTTAGACGGATTAAAATTTAAAGTACGTTAGTCTGTATGATGGCAAATAATTTACTTTAAATGTTGCACATGGTGCTTTCTACGCTGTGGATGCAGGGAGCAGCTCTCCAGTACTCCAGATACAAGGTCTGCAAGTGGGTGGGTAAAACCAGTACATCTCCTCATCCAGCAGGATCCTTGGTGGGGATAACACTGGCTGGGCCCTTTGGAGCTGACAACTGTACGAAGACATGAAGGAGTTCATACAATTTGAAGTTGCAGTCTGTAACCTTGAATAGGCACTGATTATACTGGGGTCACATTTTCTTTTCTGTGACTACAAACTTACTTGTAAATTTAAAAATATGAGCTCAGCTAGTTGCATGATTCTAAGAGCTGGGATGTGAACCATAAGGCCTGATTGTTATATATGCTACCAAAATGGTTAGATTTTCTTTGAGTGAGGGGGTTTCTTAAAAAATGGAGAGGAAGGAAGTGATTCCTCTATCACAGAATTTTTGAAGTGGAAACCACTCCTCCAGCCAATGAAGTCTAGAATTGTCTCATTCCACTCCAGTAGAGAAAATACTTCTCAAATATGCAGTATGATAGGATCTTACAGCTAGACTAAATTTAAAGGACATATTTCCATTTCGCTGACGTTACTGGAAAAACACTGTTTATATTAATGCTAACTGATTTTTATTTTTATTAAAGAAATTGTCTTCTAGTATTGGGATGGGTCTAGCTATGAATATTACGGGTGCAGGAACGGGTATTATCTCTGACAATATGACTGTGTTTTGAAAGAAACCTGCAGAAAACCTCTAAGTGCAGTTTCCTGTTGATAACTGTGACACCCAGTGGTCATTGGAAGAACGATAGAAATATGGAACAGAATGACTGCAGTGAACCTGAAGGCTGCACAAGATACTGAGGTTTGCACAATGAATGTGTGCTACTAAGAGTACTACACTTTTCTTCGATAATGTGTACGTATAGTAAAAATAAACTGTTTTAGGAGTCATAAATTTTTCGTCCATTTAGTTTTGTTTTAGGAGTCATAAATTTTTCATCCATTTAGTTTATGCTTTACTATATTTAACATATATATATATATTTGTATTTACTCATACAAAGCGTTTTTATATCTTGTAATGCTGAGTTTACAGCTCAGATGTATGGCAACTTTAAATAATTACTTTATCACTGCAAAGTACGCAATGGCTTTTAATTCTTATTGGCAAGTGCAGAACCCTGCAGGATAATAGGACCTTCTTTCCCCTCCTTTGTTTGCCATTGACTCATTATGTGACTTAGAGCAAATTGCTTGTGTGAATGGTTGATAAGTACTTCAGTCAGCATGTTCATAAAGGTGTGAGGTGTAATTAATATTAGTCTGGCAGTCATTCACTTCCAACTATTTGTGCCATTTATTCTGTGCTGAATACATCACATATATACTACAAACCATAATGTTAATTTATGTGCTGTGTTTTATTGCAGAGCACTGGATACAGATTTAGTCCCATATATGCAGCAAATGAGAGATTCAATTCTATTTTGTTTATGGGTCACTGAACTTAAAACATTTATTCTTGGTCATGTTTTAAATAAAAAAAAATACCATCAAAATTCATAACATCTAATTGCAGTGGACCCAGCATCACATGCTCATTATATATATTGTTCCATCTGTTGTTTGGGAATGTCTCATGGAACTAAAGAAGCTTCTCCTTGCAGGCAGAAAGAGTTACACAGCAAGAGGATCAACATCAAAAGGTACCCAGTTAAAAAACTGGAGATTAGACAAGGCTGCAAAGTCAGTTATTGCCTAGGGCCCTCTTCTTGGCTGTGTTAGCTATGTATATAGCGTGTGCCTCAGGAGTGCTTTTCAGCTCCCTGAGTGTGTGCTTTTTCTACACCCAGAATAGGGGTGAAATCTGAATTCCACCAGTTATTCGTCTCTACTTGGTTTCCATGCAGGGAAACCACAGCTAATATTACATTTTTCACACCATTTTTTTAGTCATTGATGGCCATAAATATTTCACATTTAATGGAAGCATATGACAGAAAATATTTAATTGTAACCAAAATACTTAAATACCGATCTCAAGGTAAGAATACCTTAAAACAACTGCACATATTGGGGCTAAATCAGTTTAAAAGGAAAAACGCTTTTTTTTTTTTTTTTTTTGCATGTCATTATTTGGATTCCTGTAAACCCCAGTTGCTCTGTTTTCAGATCCTGTTGTCCTAATCTTTACAAGGACACAAAGAAAAGTTAGTCCTTACTCCCAAAAGCTTACAGTCTAAAGATACCATAAGCAACAACAGATGGAAATGGCTAGGAGAGCACCCCAAGAAAATTAAATACTACTTCTAAAAATGCATTGTTTACTACACTGACTAAGATTCTCTCATGGTGTTCTGAACTGCACTACAAAGAAAAAGCAGAGTGGTTGTCTTCCACCTTCTGATAAGAATAAAGTAACATGACATAATGTTCAAACAAGAATGTATACTGATGCTTACTGATGTACGATGTATGTCTGCAGTTGGTGCAATTCTGGTTTAGTCTTCAGAACCAGATGGTGAACGGATCTTTTGCTCTTGAGATAAATCCTGAAACAGGGATGTTTGCTACCAAAATTTGTTTTTGCTTTGTGTTCCTTCACTGTTTAATCTATATTTAAATGACTTGAATGCTGGGTCTGGGTTATCAATAATGCCTGCTCTTATTTCTTTCATATTACAGGTAGCTTGGTTCAACCTCACTTGCGGTTTTTGTGTTTGTTATCATTGCTTTTTCACCTTAAAAAGCTTGACTTTAGTCCTCACAGAATGGACAAATCATGTTAGAAAACAGTTTGTCTTTTACTTTATTTACAGAATTTTTTGCTAACCAGCATAAACAAAGTCTCAGGCATTTTGCCATCCTATTCTAGGCAGGATTTTAATGATTGCAGTAAGGTCAAGATCTTTTGTTTATATTGTGAAGTGTTTGTTTGTTTGTTTGTTTTCTTTTTTTTTTTTTTCCTTTTTTTTTTTTAACATCTGCATGGTTTTATATTCTTTATTTCAAAAGTGTTTTCTTGTCTTATGAATAAGAAACTACAATTGACATTGTGCAAATTTGCATTTTCGGATTAAAGAAGATATAGGTATGTGCTATCTGGAAGAGTCATATTCCAATACTTGACTCATAGGAAAAAGAATATGCTGAAAGAATAATGAAGTCTGACATGTGTGTAGGTATTTACCTTAGTGTATGTGTTGGGAAGAGCATGTTTGGCATGAGTGTTGTTGTATTTTATTCCTTCCTTCATACCAGGCCTGGCATGCTCAGGAAGAGAATCTCTGGTTAATTTTTATTACTGACTACAATGTAGCAGGCCAGTGGTTGATGAAGGCTCTCTGATGTTTCACTGAAACAAAATGTTTCAGTTACATGCAAAAATATCATCATATACACTTTTTTCAATAAAGCTGCACCCCGACTGATTAGCTGGTGCTCTGAGACCTAGTGATAGTGCAGCCTTCTGCCTTAAACTTCTAGACACATCCCTCTTCCACACTACACTTCTGTGACAAACCAGCACTTTGCAGCTGATGGTTGCTAGATGCACATATTCATTTATTAATGTATTTCAGGGAGGAAAAAAAAAGAAAAAAAAAAAAGTGAAAGAAGAAAAGAGCTTAGGACTGAAAAAATGAAAGCCATAAGGTGACTGTGGGAGCAGCCCCAGAGCTGAGAGCAGGGTGAGCTGGAGAGCTCTGTCAGGAGATCAAAACAAGTGGGTCCACCCTCATAATCTGCTTCTTGCACAACCCCTGACAGGGCTGCATGTGAATGTGAAGAGGGGTGAAAAGAGGACAGGCTGCTGACTTACACAGCAGTCACAGGAGATAGACGTGAATGTTAGACTTGGCTCCTACAGATGGTACACAGAATAAAATAACAAGTGTGGAGTACAGAGCAAGCAAGCTGATTCTGTATCAGGATATAACATTTAACAATTACCAGGTCAAATTCCTGCCTTCTTGTGTTTTGAATATTGAGGTATAAAAATAATACATGCAAAATAGGATTTCTGGACACTGGGTGTGAGCAAGATTTTTTAAAGTATGTTTGTTTAAATACTGCTACAGCAGATGTAATACAGATCATGCCATCTTACTAAGTCACAGGAGTTCAAAAGTTGAAAATGGCTTTTTAGGGTTGGTGTATATAAATAAATGTCATAGAAGATGGATAAATCCTTTTTTTCTTGAGGCTGAAGGACCTTCTCAGACCCCAAATGACAGAAATTTCATCTTGCTCCCCAGAAAACCCTCCCGGAACATGCTGTGACTTGTAGTGTCAATGTCAGTCTGAAAAGCTTTCCATCATGAGTTGAATATGAAATTGTTATGTATTCTATGCCACACATCCACCTGAAGCACAGTGCAGTGCCTTCCTACTACCAGTGTTTTCTGTGCAATCATTTTGCCAAAAGGCACATGCTCAGAACAAGTCGCGGTCACTGTGCCGTGTATAAGAGCAAACATTAATTCAAAGTTGCAAACAAACTTGGCTGGAGCAAGTGCAGCATTTGGTTCAGGAAGATTTGAAAACAGTTGTGTTACATTGACTTGCAATTCATGAGCTTAGAAAACACAACTGAGAAAACACAAATGTTTTTGACAGAATTTTGGATTGATCGACTCATTAGTAATCAAGGAAGGATCTTGTGAGTTGTAAATAGTGCTAGAGTGGAAGCTGCCAGGGAAAACAGGTGCTCTTCTGCGTTACTGAAACACATCTATGTCAGCAAGGCAGGACTGTCCCTTCTCTTTGCTATTTTCGTGTGTGGTGTTTTTTTGTTTGTTTGTATTTCTTTTCTTTTTCTTTCTTTTTTTTTTTTTTTCTCTTAAAGCACAGATACCAAAGGGAAGAAGTAATGAACTGCCCAATTCATGGCTGTAACTACTGAACAGTCCTGTTTAAAGAGAAATCTTTGAGAAAAAGCACACAGAGTTATTGGTTGCTGATTGACAATAGAAAATCATATAACCAGGCATTCTTCTTCAAAAAGTGTTATCTGCTGCTCTGCTCCAATGGGGTACTGTAGCTTTGCTTCGTCATCACTTAGATTGTGTACTGTTCCTGGGGAAGTACAGGGAAGGAGGAAAGAAAACAATGGAGAAATTTAAAAAGTTAGGTATATAAAATCTAAGCCATCGATCACTCGGGGATTTCAGCCCAGCTGTGCTAGAAATGTGCTGTATTAATCTGAACATGCCATTGCATCTGTTGGCACCTCACATCTTTATTTGATTTAGGGCAGAAGTTTCAGATTAATTGAAGCCAATCTAGGACATGCAATAATGCTGCAAAAAGGGACATTCCTCCCCCTCCCCCTTCTTACTCACGCAGTAAAATTGACCTAGCTAAAAATTAGTATTTAATGGAGTCTCTAACTTAAACAGGCCATGTGTGTTGACAGATGGTTGGTGGTGCTAGGAAAATGGATGGACTGGGAATGAGCAGCTAGCAGAAGGGAAGGTTAGACAACTGCCCCTGGCAGCAGTGACATTCAGCGGGGGAATGGTCATCTATCTACTCTACCACCCAGTGTGGCCCAAGAGGATTGGGTCTGCAGAGAGAAACAAGTTGTGCTGCCATTCTGAGAGCCACATGGTATGCATCGGAGGGGTTTTATTTTGGGTTAGCTCTAGGTTTGTCCTGAGCAGGAAGTGGGTGTGTTGGGAAGGCTTCTAGGGCTTGTCTTCCAGTTCAGTTCATTAGAAAGTTTATGCAGATGTACAAGCATGTAGATGGGGATACCCTGGCGCTAATATTTCTTGAGACATATTTCTAGGCACTACCATAACACAGAAGTATTTGGAATCTTTTTAAACTTTCCATTTGGGGGTAAAAGGTGGGACTGTAGCAGGTGCATTGCTGAGTGAGGAAAGACAGACTGCCGATATTTCACACACTTGTTTTTTATCACCACAAGAGGCTCAGTCGTTTCTGTGCCTGCTGGGAGCAACGGTGTGCCAGGGCTGAAGCTCAAGTCTCCGTGCTGCTCTCTTCGTTATTCTACCACCACAGCACTCTGCTCTTCGTAGCTCCAGGATACCTCACCCAAACAGCATATGGGCTCACACTCCATCTTAAATGTGTCTTTTTGTGCAGCATCCTTTATTTGCCCTTTGGGGACGTTTTGTGCAGTTCAGTGTGAATATTTTTAATCAGTCATTCTGACAGGAAAAGAAGAGACAGCAGGGGGCACCAAATCTGCATAATTCTGTTAAAACGACAGCATTCGGGGCCGTGCTTGTAACACTGACATGGTTATGCGTACTGACAGCTTAATTCCTTGAATTTCTTTACACCAATGATATTTTTTAAAACACCTCTTTTCTTCTCAGGAGCTACAGTAATGAAAGGGGGGGGGTTGAATTTCTACAAATGTAGAAATCTGGCTAGTAGAACACCTTTTTCCTGTCAATTGTCACCCTATTTGCATCACCCATTTCCCTTCCCCGCTTTGGTGCTATAGGCTTCAAAGCTCACACCCAGAAAGTTGCTATCTCTAATACTAAATTTAGGAAGAAATTTCTTACAACTTATTTTTTTTTAGTTTAAAATATTCTACAAAATAAAAATGAAATGCAAATATATTCCCGCATGGTTCTTTGAGTATTTGATTTAAATGTGTACTGTGAGGAATGGATCTGATTCAAAATCCTTCTTTATGTGAGTGGTTCACACAGAGTACCTGTGGGAATAGTCTGAAAAGTAGATCTATTATTTGTGTATGTAATATATACATATTCTTTATATTTGGAAGTGCTTCAGGATTTGATTTTTATTTGAAAACATGCAATGACAAGTAGCATTGCAATTAGGCAGACAATCTGAGAAATCTATTAATTGAGAACTACTCATGGAATCATTTACTTATCTGAAGTGTAAGTTCAGCTGGTTAGGTGCATGCCTAAGTAAGTAGTTTTTTGCTTCCAGGCTTGTTTACTTACTTTAAATGTAATCACTCATTGGATAAAATAGGTAAATTCTAACTGCATACCTTCTAACCCGTACAGAACAGGATGTTCTTACAGGTAATTGCTATTGTTTCAGACAGCGGGAAAATATTTTCTTCTTGTCAGATGATCAAAACTTGAAAAGTAGAAAACAGATCTGGGTTGTACCTTTATCATCTGGAGGGCCGCTGGATTTCTTCTGCCACCACAGCTCAGAGACTGGGACCCTCAACCCCATCAGCTTCATCCTGGTTTTGACAGAGTTAAATTTCCTCCTAGTAGCTGGTATGGTGCTATGCTTTGGATTTAGGAGGAGATTAATGTTGATAACACACTGGTGGTTTAGTTGTTTCAGAGCAATGCCTACACAGAGTCAAGAACTTTTCCACTTCTATTGCTGCCCTGACTGCGAGGAAGCTGGGGGTGCACAAGAAGCTGGGAGGGGATAGAACCAGGACAGGTTCTTGGTAGGCCATGCAGGGCCTTCACATTTGGTGAGGAATACCCAGGACAGCATTTTGCTAGCACTGTTATCATTTGTTAGTGCTACTGCAGTAGGTATATTTGTCAACGGCAATTCAGAATCTTGTATCTGTCGCCCTATTAAATACATTTGACTTTGCAAAGCTGTCTCAGTGAAAGTCTTTAGCAGGGCTCTGAAACAGGCAAACATTTGATAAGTCTCCTTTAATGCAACAACTCCTTTTCCATGTTAATGCAACAACTCCTTTCCATGTTTGATGACAATTTTCAGTTGTAAAGAGTGTACCTGTCCAAGCCATGGGCTGCCAGCTTCTCCAGGAGAATGCTGTGGGAGACCATGTCAAAAGCCTTGTCATCTTTGCTTCTGCTTCAAGCCCAAGCCTGTTGACTTCATTAGATTTGGTTAACTGAATAATATTGCTTATGATAATTGTTTCAATAGATACAGGATTATTGTCACTAAAATGAATGCTTCAGAAAACCAAATAACCTCCCACATAGATATTTGCTGGGAAAAAAAAGTTTAGATAACCATGTAAAAGTCCATAAGGAAAACTTGCCTGAAGTCAATTTGATCTTGAATGTTGCTTGAACTGCAATTAAAGGAAACTCTTAAATCTGTTAGGTAAAAACAAACAAACAAACAAAAAACCACCCCCCCCCCCAAAAAAAAAAAAACATTTAAAATAAAGAAAACAAACCCCCCCCCACACTAGGTCAACAATTTATGTAACCTGGTCGGCAAGAAACATAGTGATAGCTTCTACTACTCTGACTCACTTAGCTGGCTGATGCCAGGGCAATTACATTAATGTGTAGCTGCTAAAGGTTTATGTAGAAGATAACTTAGTTTCTCTATAGAAGAATTAAATACCTTGAACTAAGAATTATTTTGTGTGTGTGTATGCAATACTTGTGAGTCATGATAGTTTCTTAAAGGCTGTTTAACTTTATGAAGTTGACATGAGTCATTGTTCTCTTCCCAGGTAATGATTAGTTAAGATCACATTTATCTCTTCCATTTTTCTTAGGCTTGTGCTTCATTGATCTTCCAGTGAACAACTGCTTCAGAGTACTGAGTGACAAGTAAAGTCTTTAAGAAATAACACAAGATAGCTCCATTTGAAAGAATGGATGACTAGTGCTGACAACTGTTGCTGCTCAGCTACTTTTGCCTCTGAAATTAAAGTAACAATTGGTTTAACAAAAGTAAGTGTACCTTGTCCTTTTTGATTAATGTCATCAGTCATGAAATAGCTACAGAATATATAGAACTTGGCAAAAGGCATCTCAGAATAACATAGATTTTATAATTTCCAAAAATAGATCAAAAGAGGGAAGAATTGTCTTTATTGCCTGTATCACAATCACTGTTTCTTGTAGCTATTTCTACCATTAAAATGAGTATTCCAGATAGCATTCTGAATATTTGCTAAAGATCTAGCAAATCTAGAGCTAGACCCAAACATTCATTATCTGACCTTGTGGTCTAGGCAAATTTATTTAGACTTTTCAACTTAACAGGAAAAAAAAAAAAAAAAGTAGAGAATCCAAATGAAGAGAATATATTTGTGGTATAAATGGTACGAGAACCACCAGCCAGGATTTCTGACCTTTTCCTTCTCTTCTTTGTAAGAGATGGATAAATCACAAAGAATCACTTACTCTTGCTGCTTCTGCTTCAGACTAGGAGTATTTCATATGTTGTTAAAAACAGGATGGTTAATGTATTGAAGATTTATATTTAGAATAGGAATGATCTTTCAGCACTGCCATTCTCATGAGACTTCTTATTAAACATGTTCCCACTCCTCCATTGCCACCTCCAACCTCTTCTTCTGGTATTTTCCCAATTTACGAATCAATTCTTTGGCTCTCATCAAATACTAAAATAATTTTTATGAGGGACTTTGACGGAACTGAAATTCAGAGTGATACAGTGCTACATCATTAGTTTAACTCCTATAATTAAAATAAAAAAAAAGATCCCCATTTATGGGCTTTTGGTTTTCTTGCTGGCAAAACATGATGAATATGTTTCAAAGTTGCAGGAGCTTAGGGGATCAGTTTGGACAATCTTTAAATAAATTCAGCATTTGATAATCACTTCTGGTATTGTTATGGTAATAGTACAACTCTTGGGATTTGAGATATTGATTTTTTTTCTTCTTTAAAATGAGATAAGTAAAAACTGATACTAATTTATCAGATGGAGAGGACAATGAGGCAAAACTACAAGGTCCTGAACTGCTGGCAACCAGTCCATTTGTACTGACACTGCAGTATGTCCTGCTAATGTCTGTGTAGCCTCTCCTTCCTTTCATGCTGTGGATGTACCCACCCCTCATAAACCTGTGGCAACACACTTTTTAAAATAAATAAATACAGACACAAAGTAATGTTTATGTATTCATCAGTCAACACTGTTATTTATGAACACCATATTGAAGCTACTCATTTATGCATGCAAGTTAAAAATGACTAAGACCATGAATTGAGATAGAACACATATGTCAGTTTGGTGAAATACTGAAAATTCTCAAAATTATAGCAAAGATACCAGCTCTTTGTTCTACTGCATCAGACTGTTGTTTTCTGGATAATAGGGATGAGCATTAGCAATAGCAGTCTCTGTATAAAGAGAGAAAGAAGAAAATTTTATTTAATGTGAGAAAATTTCATTTCCTTCTGAGAAGAGCTCAGAAGAAGGACATTACATGTTTGACTTAGTTCTGGCTTCTTTCTTTAGAATGATGGAGACATGAAGTGGAACTTAACTGTGTCTGCAGTAGATAGGAGCAACCAGCAAGGCTCTGCTAGATCTTCAGTGACGGCTGAAGAGTTTCTCGTAGCTTATTTATTCACAAAATTTATTATTCCATTTTCAGCTCTGAAGGAATTCAGCTAGTCAGGAGTGATAAACCCAGAGATTCCTTGCAAAACAAGAATTAATTTGCTGCTTCCTATTGGCAGGAAGATGTTCGGCCACTGCCAGGAAAGCAGGCTCATCATGCATAACAGTTTATTGGGAAGACAAGCACCATCACTCTACACATCTCTCCCTTCCTCCTTCTTTACCCCGGTTTTTGCTGCTGAGCATGCTGTCATGTGGTATGGTATATGTCATGGGTCAGTTTGGGTCAACTGTCCTGGCTGTGTCCCCTCCTGGCTCCTTGTACTCTTCTAGCCTGCTTACTGGCAGGGCAGCAAGAGAAGCTGAAAAGTTCTTGACTCTGTGCAAGTGCTGCTCCACAACAACTTAAAACACTGGTGTGTTATCACCACTATTTTCATAAAAAAAATCAAAAACACTGCATCATACAAACCTCTAAGAAGAAAATGAACTCTATCCTAGCCAAAACTATGACTATATACACCACTTATTCCATGCCTCTTTTGTCATGCTCAGGTTCCACATTTACAAGACATTCTAATTAATCACCACCTTTCAACAAATACACAAATATCATTCCCTTAGTCTATGGACCACCCCAGTGAGATGTCCATAAAATGTCCACAAAATATCCACTGAGTTCTTTTAGCCCATGACTTAGATTCTTATATTTCTCTGTTGTGGTGGTCACTCAGGATGGGAGAGGCAGTGTGTTGTGTGCAGTAGATGGACATCACAGCCAGCTCAGGTCGTGTTGCTGCTGCAGTTGTGCTGCTTCTTGTGATGCTCATGCTCTGTTGGTTTGAATGGTTCCTGCTATGTGACATCCTATAACATGCAAATAAGATCACAGTTTACAACAATTTAAAGGTACATCCATCACAATCTCCACCCTTGGACCAGACTATATCATTTAACATCGCAATTCCTCTCCTTCCCCTAGCCTGGCTAGCAGCAAGGAGTTCCTGCTCTAGGACTTCCTATAACATGCAGCTCAAATAATGAATTACAACATTTTAAAGTCGCATCCGTAAAATGCAACTGTAAAGTTGCCAGTGTAAAAACGACAGTTTTGAAAATAACATTTTCTTTTTCTAAAGGTGATCATATTCTGTGCATCTGCTGTGTTTGTTCCAGATCCCTTCAGCTGATAATGCAGCACCCTCAGCTCTCAAACCATCCCTTCCGGTCTCTGTGATGTGCATTACTTCAAAGGAGAACAGCTGGGTCCTGGACTGTAATTTCTCATGCAGCTAGGATCAGAACCATTAGTTTATTTGAAGGTTAGGACTAAGACCTTAGAAGTGAATGTAGAGCTAATAGACAGTCTTATGTTCCTGCTGTGTTCTCAGGGCTTAAGCCAGTGAAAAAAGGGGCAGGCACATCTAAATTATTTTCACCTTTTGCCTCACTTACCATGATTTGCAGAAATCTAGTTCAGAAATGACATAGGAATGGCTCCCTGCTGTGAGGTCCGCATCATACACTAAGTTGTAATGAGTTTCTAATGAGATGGAGATAAGGAAGCCATTTTTAGTGATTACTGTGTAGCCTAGACAAATCTCAGAGATGTACTAAGTGACAGCCAAATCTTTCCACAGTTTTCCATCAGTTAAATATCTCAGGATATAATATATATAATATAATGTATATATAATGTATAGATGTAATATAATATAATATAATATAATATAATATAATATAATATAATATAATATAATATAATATAATGTAAGAAGGTGATAGGACAAAAACATATTAAAAGCATCTTGATAGCTTTTTCTTTAACTTTTTTATCAGGAATTCTTGTAATTAGTCAGTCATTAACAATGATTAATGATTAGAAGTAGGGCCAATGGGAAATACATGTTTTGAAATCAATATCAGGAAAGACTGTGCAATATTGGAAGCATTTGGCTGTGGAACTGTCACTTTGCAAAATGAGAAACATATTTCACCTGTGTGTTCATCAAACAGCTCCAAATACATAACTGAAATGTAAATGAGGATAAGAGGCAGTGGAAAACAGGAGAATATTTACCTTAGATTCCAAATTTATACTTAATCATTGCTTCCATGTCTGTCTTTAATGATGCCCATAGAATATTTTTATTTTTATTTATATACATATATGTGTGTGTATACATACATGCTCATAAGTGCTCCAGAAGGAAAAGTTTTATTTTTGTTTTCCTGGAAGCATTGGGTGCTCTGTGATGAGTCTTAGCATAGGTAATGTATATCTAGGTTTTAAAGCAACCAGGACAAAATAAAACAAAAAATACATAAAATCCAAAGCTGCTCCTGTAGCTCATTTTCAGCTCTTTTTTAAAATGTGTGGTTATGAGTAAACCCTTTACTTTCTCAAGTCTATGCTCTGCAGAATTTCAGATACAAAGCAATTAAAAAGGTCAAGGAATTACAATACATTTACTGCATCTTTGTATGACAGCAAAGCTCATTATTTGCTGTGTTCTGTCCTTCTTAATTAAATCACCAAATCACATGCACATTCCAGAGCAGCTCACTTATAAAAGGTTATTTCCATCAGTTTATTCCTGATTGGTTTATTAATTACCAGCCTTGACACTCAGTTCAAGTCAGCACTCTTCGCTCATGGTAGAAGTGCATGTTATGTTTAAAATTCTATACCATAATTTTAACCAAGTTAGTCCCTTCCACCCGTAGATAGAAAATAATGCCATGAACTGAAATTCTTTTAAGTTTTGTAAAGACTTTGCAAACATATAGCTTTCATCCATGGTTTTCAGCATATTTTTAGATTAGTCCTCAGGTAGACCTGTGGTATTTTCTACTGATTTTTTGTTTGTTTGTTTGTTTGTCTGCAAACCTACTGTATTGCCAGCTGCTGTGGTACAAAGAGACAGAAGAACTGGCTGTAAATCTTAAATAAACTCCCTGCAGAAATGGCTAAGGCATGTCTGGAGACACTATGGGAGCTGTCAAAGACCAGGTAAGAAGGAAGAGGCTTACCCTTCATTTTAAACATGTATTTTAGCTGTTTGGATATTGCGAATACCCTGAACTCACAAAGCGCGATCTCCCAAATTGTCGTTTAAAACGGCTTTGCCGTTTATTTACCCTATGTGCAAACATCCTTTTCACCTTGTGGGGAAGAATCTCAGGGTAGTACTTTGCTGAGCGGCTTAGTTTCAGTCAGATCGCCCCTGGGCCGTTTCTGCCTGTCCTGCGGAGAGGTGACCCCTGGCAGTGCCTCAGCCTTCGTCTGGCCATGCTCTCCTCCTCAGAGGGGCCTCCTCGGAACGGATTTACCGTTCTTACTACTACTACTAATAATAATAATAAAAAAGCAAGTTTGGGCAAGTCATTTTTTCAAGATCTGGCCCAAGTCGACCTCAGCTCATAGCCCACGCTCACGCTATCGTGATATCGTGATATGGTTTCCTTCAGAAACACGCGGTCGTGACGGAAGGCACCGCCTTACAGGTGACAGGATCCCCCACACACCCACCCACCCCTCGGCGAAGCCCCCCGGCCGCCCCCATCACCGTCGGCAGCCAGCCCCGCGCCTCACACGCCAGGGCGGAGAGGAAGGGAGAGGAAAGGAGGGGAAGGGAGGAGAGGGGAGGGCGGCGGAGGGGCCGCTCGCAGCTCGCTCCGCCGCCCGCAGCAGGTGGAGGGGGCGGGCGGAGGCCGGGCACGGCGCTGCGGGAGGCGGGACGGGCTCGGAGGAGCGGAGCCTCCCGGAGCTCTTTGTCCTGGGGCCGAGCATCCCCTCCCTTGTGCTGTCCGAGGGCGACGAACTCCGCCCGGCCGGCGGCGGGGGCGCGGACGCCCGTCTGCCCCCCGGGGGCTCGGGGGTCGCGCCTCCCCCGTGCCGGCTCCCCGCCATGGCCTTCACCTTCGCCGCTTTCTGCTACATGCTGTCGCTGGTCCTCTGCGCCGCCCTCATCTTCTTCGCCATCTGGCATGTGAGTACCCGGCGGGGGCCGCCAGCAGCGGCCCCAGCCCCGGCGGGGCCGTCGGGGTCCCTGACAGGCGGAGCGGGAGCAGGGGTGGGAGGCTGCGGCGTGGGCTGGGCCCCCGAGAGCGCCGTGGGGCTATGTACACGTATATCTGCATCCCGTTAAGTTTTCACAAACGTAAATCAAGGGAAGTGCTTCCGCGATAGCTTGTGAAGAACGCGCTTGTTTGTGCCTCTGGGAAGGGCTCGCACCCTGAGCGCCGTGGTAGCGCTGTGCGTGTGGAGAACTTCTACGCCGTTGACTTTCCTTGGCATAAAGGCAGCCGTGCACCCAGCATCAACCCTGTTAACACCACAGCTCTCCGAGGGACGTGGCTTTTGTTTTCCAGGAGCCGAGCACTGTCAAGGAGAAGCCTCCACATATCTGGTGATGCTGATCTTTCCTTCAATAAGTGCTACACCAACAACTTTCTTAAGCATCACTTTTGAAGTTGAAACTTCATCAGTCGTTGTGATGCGTGAGCTGGTGTTTCGATTCCTTCTTCACCAATTTCACTTGAAAGTGGTGGTGTTCACTCCCTGCTGTATGCAGGGGGGGCTGTGATAGGACTAAGCGTGTAACTTAAAATATGGTTTTCCACAATGATGAAATAATCCATATGCATAATTTGAAATTCTTTTATGTTGTTACATAGTGTGGAATTATTTACACTATAGCTTGTACATCTTTGTATATCACACAGAGAACTTAGTGCAGTAAACGTTCAGGCTGGAGCAGGATAAGCTGAAACAGAGCTCAACCAGTCCAGGTTGGATGGCACTTTGAGCAACCTGATCTAGTGGGTGTCATCCCTGCCCGTGGCAGGGGGTTGGAACTGGATGATCTTTAAGGTCCCTTCCAACCCAAACCATTCTGTGATTCTGTGAATGCCTTTGCAGGTACCTGATAGAATAAGATTAAAAAACAAAACAAAACAAAACCTCCTCTAACTAACAAGCAAGGGAGATAGAGAATGTATTTTTCTTATAACATGAGTAAAGCTGCTAGCTTAGCTGTATGTAAGCACGTTAGAGGTAGGAAGCAGTCAGCTGAGAGGATTCTTTGAAATCTAATTGTTCTGAACAGTTAATGGTGCAGTTACAAAATTTTTCTTATTAATGAAATGACAAAAAAGGCAATGGTGATGTCGTGTACTGCAAAGACTGAAAAGGATCTCTAGGAGTCAGCTACTGTACTCCCACTCTTCAGAAAAAAAGGGGTAGTACAATTTAGATGATTACTCATGTTTCCTTCTTTCCTTTTCCCCAAACCATAAGGTCTCCCAAAGGGATAATTCTGCAGATCCTTCAAACCAATTAGAGTTAAGAAGTGTTTTCTAAGTGTTTGCTGAATCTCTTTCTACAAATCACACTGGTATTTCTGTAATCACTACCACAATTTTATCATTTTTTATATATTTGAAGTCTGCTACTGTGTTTCAGTAGTTGTCTTTTTCCTGGACTGAAGTTGTTGTTGGCTGAAGACATACAGTATGTCTAGCAAATGGTGCAAATTACTTTTCCATACATAAGTCAGTGTAGTCACTGCAAATTTAGTGAAACATTTTTCAACTTTCAGTCTGTAAACCCATGGAGAGCAATCCATTATTTATAGAGATCTGTAAGAAGCAAAGAAGAAAAGAAAAACCCTTTGTCAATAGGCTTATGTGTATGGCACCTGTTTCTCACATCCATTGTAAAATTATTGAGGGATTGAAATTGAAAATGGCTGGAAACACCATTCTACTGTAATAGAGCAAGAATTGGTACTTCTGTTATAAATAGATAATCCTATTGAAGTGCATGGTTTGTGTGAAGGTCATAGGATAACAGATGGAACACCCTGCCAGAACAAATTTTGAAGCATACCGATTACAAAACAATTTCCATCGTCCTTTCTCTAAGAACTGTTATAATTTGCTTCCTGATTTCTTCTTAAATGTAGTCTGACATGTAGCTTATGTATTGAGTCATAGGAGTTTCTTTTACCTTAAACATCTCATTGTGAAAATCTTCCCAAGAAACAAAACTCCTACTCCTTCCCTGCAACCAGATTTTCATCTTTATTTTTTGCTGTAATATATTTGCAAGGGACAGTTGACACATTTTAAGTAGTTTCTTATAAGGGCAGCAGAGGATTTTAAATATTACATTTTTCTGCTAAATTTTTTTTTTCTTTTTAATGTTTTGTTACTAAGAACAAAGTGCTGATTAATCTGAGCATCTCATCATATTGAAAGATTACAGGGTTCTAAGGCTGAACTTGCATTTACATTTTGTAAGCTATTTTAAAGGACGAGTATAAAATGCAACATTTGGACTTCATCTTGTTTGGACCAGAATCTGACTGAAATTTGGGCAGTTATATGGAATGAATTAACAGTGGCTCAAACAAAATCTCATTTTCTTCCTACTCAGTAGCCAGGTGGATTTTATAAGAGTGATAGTTTTCATTACTATAGATGTAATAGGTTCAATAAAAGCTTCTGTGGTATGGGAATTTCTTAAACGTTTAGATTGTTCAATGATCACATTACCTCCATCTGTAATGACACAACACTAAAAACATTATGTAGAAATGTATACTTTTGTGTCACTGTTGTGGAAAAGTACTAGAGAATTTAGTAGAGAATGGTGATCCTTCTGCTTGGTTTCTTCTAACAATCCTGTGGAATTTAATAAAGCCTCATATTCCCATTACAGAATTACATAGGCTGTTTCAAACACTATATGGGCTGTTTCTAGTGTTTGGAGTAAACTTTGCATAACTCTATGAATTAGATGTTTCTAAATTTAATAAAACTTTTTCATCTGAGGTCTCAATGTGTTGAGTGTGTTTGAGTTCTCATAGGTACACAGTTTAGTAAAGATGATTTTACTTGAAGCAGTATTTGCCAAATGTGTATCAGCTAAATGAGATTTGTCTTCAAAAGAAGTTAGCATCAAAATGTTAAGAAAACTTCAGTGAGTAAATATCTTATGGGGAAAAAAAATAAATAAATATATATATATATATATATACATATACACACATAGAGATACTGCATGTGACTGTAAGCTGTTTCAGACATAAACTTTTGATAGCACTTTATTTGCATTACTAGCTGTGGTATCATCTACATGTATATTGACCAAGGTGTCCTCTCTGTTGGACTAATACAGCTGAGCATATTTTGGTGGGGTTGCGTGGTACAGCTAACAGCAGGATTTGGTCTGTCAACTGCATAATTTTATATCTGCATCTGATCATGCTATAAACTCAAAAACAGAGCGTATGGTCTTCTTACTAAATATCATAGACACTTTGTGTTGCTATCGTCAGCTATTCTCCTTGTTCTTTATAAACAGCATTTTAATTACATAAGCTGTTTTACTCAATTCCTAAACTATTTTAACTAAGATTTAGCTTCCTGTTAACATTTAAGTGAGCCATGTCAGGTCTTTTTGAACTCCCAGTAAGATTTGACATACCAAGTTCTTTTCTAGTATGGCTCCATTGATTTCAATTATGTCTGAACTGAAGTTGACTGAAAGTGACCAAATTCTGGTTTATGTGTTGTCATTTAATATATGACATGCTTAATATATGACGTACTATTTTTCTCTACAAATACTTTGTTTTGGGGGTAATCTGACTACATGAAAGACAGTCCTTCCCTTTCTTTGTATTTTAAGATGAAATTAACTGCTTTGAGATTTGTTATTTTAAGAAAAGTTTTATGAAAAGAGCTTTTCAAAGTGTTCCATTTTATAACACCACAACAAAACAAAGTAGCAAGGACATTACTGTCTGAAAAATTAATTCAAATGGTGGACCATCTCTTTGAACTAATACCAGTGTATCTGTGAATGTGTGCAATTGCTTAATAACCAGTAATACTTAAGGATTGCCAGTAAGCATTAGGAGTATTGGGCCAGAGAAAAAAAGAATGGTGCTGGTGTAAGGAGTTGTACCACATCAGCTGGGCTTATGCAGTTCTTCAATATAGTTGTGAATTCAATTGATTCTAGAAAAAATTGTGTCATGGCAAGAGTAATATGAGCTGAAATCTGTGGTAGTTACCTAAATGTAATAATAAGAATAAAATAGCAGAGTATATATTTTTTGCTGTATTTATCCTTTCAGAGTTTGGGGACAGTGTTAATGCTGATAAACTACCTTCATATGACACTGGCCTGAATTAACAGTTACCAGATCACAGTTCTATTTAAAACCAGTGGGAGGCAGTGACTGAAAAAAAGTGTTGTAGGCTAAGATGGACTTTTAGTTTCTAATTAGCTACTTTTTTTGAGAATACCAAGGAAGGAAGCCTTTAGAAACTATGTGGTGTGCTGTTTCCTCTATTTGCTTTGTTTGTTATGTTTAGCAGATGGCTTAAATTTTCTGTTCATTGTTTCTCATCTACTAAGTGTGGATAATAGAACCGAACTCCAAGTACTGCATGACACCTTATCAAATATATCCCTAAAATGTCTTTGCTTTCCAACATAAGGTGCTATGTACGTAGAAGACCTTGCCACTTCTGCTATTTTTCACTATGGTCCTGCTGATGTGGACTGTATTTTATCAGTATTCAATTTGAGGTAGTGTAGGTAGAAAAATTTGAAAGCTCTCCAAGAGTTACATAAATGGAATTTGGTGAATATTCAGTACCCATCTCACTTAGGATTCCTCATAAAATTGTTAGCCTAATTTTTGATAAATTGTTTAACCTTAGTTTTAAAGGTAAGTCAAAAGCACACAAGATAATTATTTAAGGCTTGTGCTGATGGCAAATTCACTTGAGCAAAGCACTTTGGCCACAAACTGGTGGCTAGTCTATCAGTTTTCTCTGTGTATCAGTAGCTTAGTTTATCTGTAACTGTGGTTTGGAGGATAGCTGGCTGTTCTATCAGAGTCCAGTAAAAAGAGCTGTAAGCTCACTTGAACCTGTACTTCTCTTCAGCAAAGGCTGCTGGTCAGCTCAATTTCTCCGTACAATACTTTAGAGCCTGCCTTGAAAAGAAAGTAATTTCCTTACAGACTTGGTTGAGCTTGAATATTCTTTCAGTCATTGAAGTTCAGTTCTGTACTTTAATGAGTCATTAATTCAGTTTTCTGAGAATATTGGATAATTATGTGATTAAAAATAGAATGAAATTAAGGTTTGAGGAGCAGGAACACAAACACTGTTGTTATGTTATACATATTTCTGGAAGAATTTTTCTTCTCTAAGCGACTGAGCACATTGTCCCTGAAGGTTTCATAGTCATGACAGCTTAAGGAGTAAGTCTGATGTGTCTGGCTATAACGTAGCTTGACAGCTCCCGTACACTTTGCTTTCAGAAGTTAGTCACATTAATGCTGACAGACAGATACCAGGCCAGGCAGCTTAGGCTACTTAACAAAATATACTTTATGTATTGAAAAGTAAATATATTTCAGTTTAGTTGCCTTGTCATGCTTAAGTATTAATTAAAAAATGGTATAAGTCTTTGGCTGTGCCACAGATTTAAAAGCTGTAAAAAGATTAAAATGGATCTCTCTATATATTGGAATTGTCATGATGAGATTTATTTGGAGAAGGGTTTTACATTGTAAATGGTTGCCACTGGTTGTAACTCCAGATGCTTCACAAGTCACAGTGACACTGTTATCAACGTACAATAAATTACTCTGTGGAGTCTTGTGTCTCCCTCCTTCAGCAATGTGCAGAGAACTGTTTCAATGTTATTTGGTTGTCACATATCCAATTTTTTTTTTTTTTTTTTTTTGTTGTTAATCATAAGGTTAGTTGGAAAATCTACTTACTAAAGGGATTTTATCTCAAAATTGGCAAATAATCTATTTGTAGTGCTTTTTTCAACTGCTACGTTTGTTGATAAGCATGGCAATATAGCTGTCATATTTCATTAGACTGTGAATGCCACTCTCTTGATTGAGTCTGAGGCATGAGGTTTTAGCTCTTATTACATACATTTGTATATTCAGTCACCAAATACTATGTTCAATCACCCTTAAAATTCAACATTCAGACTTCTGGCTGAGTTGCTTCCCTTGCCCCCTTCACCCCTCCCAGCATGAACGCCCTTCTATCAGAATGTTTTTCAGAAAGAAGAGGAGGAAGCTGAGCAGAGAATGAGAATCTAGGTATCTCTTTGACCCATTCCTCTTCTTCAGTGTCTCTGACATGCAGTTCATTTATAATCAGTGTTGTTGCTGACAGCTAGCAGTGACTCCGCCAGGCAAGCAAACTCTGTCTCACAGAAATTAAAATTAGGGGATACTGAGGGACTTACTAGTTTGTAGGTTGGTGGTTTTGAAAACACATCCACTTTCTGTGGAAACAAAGAGTCTTTCCAATATGAAACAAGTAAGTACTGTTGTTATTATTGCCGTTCTTCAAAGGGGTAGTCACCTAAAGTCACAGGACAGAGTCTGTTCATGAGGCAAAAGCAGACATCAAATAGTATTTTATTTACAAGATCAACTTGTTCCAGTGTTTTACAGTTGGAAATTCCATTTTATTATTATTACTATTTTTTTTGTTTGTGGCCATGATGCTTTTCAGAGAGCAAGATGCAATTTTAACAGGATGGTTCCTGTGTTCCTTAGGTAATAATTACACCTTCAGAAATGTCTCCTTCCTGTTCAAAGAAACAATACCAAGTTCATAAAAAGATTTAGACTGGGAGAGACCTAGGAAATCACCTAGTCACATCTCTTCTTCAAGGCAGGCCTAATTTCAAAGTTAGGCCAGGCTGCTCAAGTCCTTGCCTGGTTGAGGTGTGAGTTCCTCTGCAGACAGAGACTCTGCAGCTTCTCCAGGAGCCTGTTCCAGTACTTGACCACTCTCACTGTGAACATAGATTTTATTATACACAGTTGGCACTTCTATGGGTGCAACTTCTGACTTTGTCTCTTGGTCTCGTGGTGCACCCCCCTGAGAAAACCTTTGTGCTGACTTCTGTCAAACCCACCCCGAGAAAATGAATACAGTAATTTGATCTCCTACCCCACAGCCAAAACCACTTCCCTCAGTCTCTCCTTGTGCACCCAACCTTCTTTTGTCCACCAGAAAGGCCAGATCCTTTTCTGCTGAGTTGCTGGCAGGCTGCAATGTTATGTGTGGACAGTGTGTCCCAGGAACAGGACTTTGCAGTTGCCTTGGTTGACCATCATGAGGCTTTCACTGGCCCATTCTTCCAGCTCGTCAAGGCCACTCTGAATGGCAGCCATAGCCTCCAGTATGTCAACTGATCCCCCCAGTGTGGTGTCCCCTGCAAATTTACTCCATCTGTCTCATTTTCCAAGTCATCGGTGAAGATGTCAAACAAGACTTGCTGCAGTATTGATCCCCCAGTAGCTCCTAACTGGGCAGCCCTAATGGCAGACTTCAAACCTGAGACCACTACCCTTTCAGTCTGATGGCGTAGCCAGTTTTTTACCTTGTAATCTGCCTATCCTTTCCCTGTCTCTCCTGTCTGGGTATAAAATATTTTGCGGGGACACAGCATCTCCATCTTGCTTAGTGTTTCATTGTGTGCCCACATAAACTCAAAGGAACATCAATGTACCTTGTCGTGACAGGACAAGGGTCTCTTTTCTTCACTTCCCATTGAAAAAAAAAAAAAAAAGTTACTGTACAAGTAACTTTTTGTGCAAGGATTTATTTTAGGAATGTTGTAAAAAGTTATATTAAAAGGCACTGGAATATCACAAAACATTTATAATGGAAACAGGCTTTCTCTTTAAGATTCTGAAGGACTGCTGAACTTGCACCTACCATTTTGATAAAGTGAGCACATGAAGCAGAACACAGAGGTGATGAAAAAATGATGCTGTCAAGGAGTTGTTCCATAGAACTTTGCCTGGAGCTCCTCACTTATGCAATAGATCATAAAATACTTTTGCGTTGTTTGTGGGTCCTTCTTATTTCTAAGCTTTTGGAGGCTGTGTCATATTCTTACTATCAGAGCTAGATTTTATTTTATTTTTTTAATACAGCTGGAAAACTAAGCACATCATGGGAGTAACTGGAGTCCAATAACAGAAGATCTACAGTAAAATGGTTGGAATTAGTAAGTTATAGTCTTTGTAATTATCTGATAACAGTTGCTGTGCAAATGCCAGGTATTGTTGATAAAGTGCCATTTTTTTGTTGTAATGACATTTGATTTTTGAATGCATTTAAATGCCAGCCATCTTTATGCTGTGAGTCACTGTTTCAAGTGTTTGATTGTTTAGTCAATCTTCTGTTGCATTATTATTTTATCCTGTTAAGAGTTCTTGCTAAAGTTATTTGTATCACCATGTAAATATAAACTGCCTTGTACATTCACAGAACGGGTATTTATAAGGAAGCATAATGAAGACTCCATGAAGATCAATTCAACCAAAAATTAATCAAAAACTTGTGCTTCAGAGTTGGTCTGCTATTACCTAAACACTATTAGATCCTTTAGAAATCTGATTTGTTGATTTTTTTTTTTAAGTGGCAGGTGTGTTTGGATCTATGCTAAAATCTGTCCTTATCCTTACTCATGCTCTTATAATTAAACTAGTCAGTGTCACAGGAAGGTATGTGAACAGATGAGGCAAGATAATAGTGTTGCTGTTTGATTATTTTACTCTAAAAGCTTGATCCTTCTTACTGGCTGCTGTATCCCTTCCCCTTACCTTATTTCTGCAAAAACAAGTGCATTACTACTGCATCCCTTCCCCATGCCTTATTTCTTCAAACACAAACGTGTCTGGTGTGTGTGTCTGGGCTTCAGAGTTACTTCCTTTAGGTTCTGCCTGGCCTCTTTATGGGAAAGAAAATCTGGGGAGATCTCGAACCTGGTCATTCCTGCCTGATGCCACCTGCTCGAAAACCTCCTATTCTCTTGTCCTGCCTCTTGGTGGTCCAGCTGGGCTTCTTCTGTGCCATTTGGAGGCAGGGAATGCAGATCATCAGCACATCTGCCTGCTACCCTGTAATAGGCTTCTTTCTGAGACAGAATTGGTAGGACCCCATGGTTGAGTAGGTAACGGTTAAGAAGAATGGTGTGGGAAGAGGGAAAGTGGGACTAAGGGAAGTAGGACTCAAGGGAGAAAGATGAAGGAAAGCTCAAAAGATGGTGTGTGTATGAGTAAGGGACAAAAAGAAGGATGATTGAAAATGCAAAATTCTTGCTTGGGGAACAATTATTTGAGAAGAGAAGAGAAGGCTGACTGAATCCAGAAGGTATGGTTGAATTCAGATGGTGGACATTTTTGGGCAGCCTGTGTAATGAGTCTTCTGTGTGGGTATGGTGTAATACATGACATGCTTGAACAGATTTATTAGCGACAGAACATGAAAAATGTATTTTGTGGGTTTTGGTGAATGTACATAAACCATTGCTGGTGAGAATGGAGAACATGACAGAGGGAAAAGAGGTAGCAGCAGCAATATGAAACCTGTGAGGAAATGCAAGAGAACTCGACATAAGGAGTGGGGGAAGATACTTCTCCCAAACAACAGTTTTTGCACAATAAATTGACACCGTTGAGGAGAAAATTGACCTGAAAAAGAGTGCGTGTAAGAAAACAAAAATCTCAACATGATGATTTATAACCATATATATGAATCTTTGAAAGTTAAGTAATACAATACATTGGAGTGAGATGATAAGATTGGAAACTTGGTAGAGACAGCAGTAGCCAACTCACAAGTCTCTCATTTATTACATTTATCTTACTCATATTGAAAAAAAAATCTTGTCTTTTGATCTCATTCTCTTACCTCCTTCTTTGCAACAAATATTTTTTCTAATCGTATGTATTCTGGTGTATTTTTCCATCTGTTTACTACCCTTTCCCTAAAATTATTCTGCAGAGACATCCTGTTTATTCCTAGCTTTGTGATTATCAGCTTTGTGCTGGTAACTAATAGAAAATGTGCTTCAGTTCCTTTCAAGAATAATTTATGAAGCAGAGCCTTGTGACTTTAACATGTCTGTTAAACTTAAATAATACGTTTCCAGGTAAAATACATGTAAACTTTTTTTTTTTTTTTCTTCTCAGAAGAATGTGCTGTATTGATCAGTTTTGAAACTAATGGATTTATTTTTTATTTTTTATTTTTTGCTTAATATTATTAACAATATTTTTTGTCCCTTAAAAATGTCAAGTGTTGAGTTTCGTTCACAGAATACTGCTGCTTTTTGAACTTTTTTTTTTTTTCCTTAGGCTTTCTGTTTCACTGTACTAAAAGCAGTACCAAAGTTTTAAAGTAAATGAATTGTGACAAAATACTGAAATCATAGAGGGGGTGGGGGAAACATGGCACTCTTCACCTTAAAAATTCCTCCTCCACTTGAGGTCTGTTTTGAAACGTGTACTAGCTGCAGGGAGCAAAACTATTAGCCTATTCAGAAACAGGCTCTGTACAGCTGTATTAGCATCATCTCTCCTGTACAGCTTGCTTGCTTGTCTTTCTTCTCTTAACGAACTGCAGTTTATCTGCACAAAGCTGTTTTTTTCTTTTTTTCTTTTTTGTTTGTTTGTTTTTGTTTTGTTTTTGTTTTTTCCTGTCTGAGTTTCAGCTGGTCTAGACTGAAAGTAAGGGAGTGGATTTACAATTGTGATACAAGCACAGGTAATCTCTGAACTCTGTCAGTGGGGAATAGGTGGAACGTCTTTCTCTTTCCTGAATGTGAGAGGGTTGACGCATCTCAGTTTCAGGATAGCAGGGTAACATATTTCAGTGATTGTGATGAGAAAGTCAAATCTGTAATCTGTGTCCAGAATCTTGTTGTTAGTAAAACTGTTTCTCCTTGCAGTTGAATGAGGTGATTTAAAAACATTTCATAGCAGTTGTAGAAATCTGTCAATAGATGCTTATCAAATCATCCTTCTGGGAACATCGTGTTCCCAACAGAATTTTGCAGCTGCTGAGTTTTTTTTTGTTTTTTTTTTTTTCTCTCGGTGGTTTTGTCAAAACTAATAACAACAAATGTATTCTTAACATTCAGAAACGAGGTTTACTTTTTCAAATTGTTGTCTGCAGGGTTGCCATTATAATAACCAGTAATGCACTGAGATAGTAACTTTCCATTCAAAGTACTCAAAACTCTGCACAGTATGCTTGTATTCCTGAAGATAAATTTCTGTCTTTCTTACAACATGGAGTTTTTCTTTCTTGTACTAATACATGGACTTTCAGGTGACTGCCCAATGATTATTCTTAGTGGTTTCTCTGCACCTCTCTGCATGCTTGGAAATGTGACTTGCCATCACTGAAACAATGCTATTACTTTTGTCCATCTATATGGTTTCTAGTTTTTGTCCATCCACATAGTTTTTGTTTGTGCAGGGGAATACAGTGGTGTGACTATACAAATGCAGACCGGGATATTTGTGCATGTGCTCTTGGCAGGAGAGCCTTCTACGGATTTTTATCAATATTTAATTAGCGTAGTTGTGGTGGTTTTTACTTAGGTGGGCAGCTGAGTTCCACCACAACTGCTCTCTTGCTCCCCCTCCTCAAAGGGAAAAAGGGAGAAAAATATGATGAAAAAGGCTCAAGGGTTGAGATAAGGGCAGGGAGATCACTCAACAATTATTGTGAAGGGCAAAACAGACTCAGCATAGGGAGATTAATGAAATCTATTACCTATTACTAACAAGCTAGGTAAGTGAGAAACAACAACAACAAAACTAAAAACACCATCCGTCCCATCCACTCTTTTCTGTGCCCTCCCCATAAGTAGCACAGGGGAACCAGGAATGGAGGCTGTGGTTGGTCCCTGATGCTTCATCTCCGCCACTCCTTCATGGTCCCTCTCTGCCCCTGCTCCATGTGGGTTCCTTCGCATGGGATGCCGTCCTTTCCAAACTGATCCTATGTGGACTGCTTCTCTTCAAGCACTGCTCCCACATGGCTCTGTACCACATGAGCAAACTGCTCCAGCACGGGTCCCCCACGGGTGGGCGGCAGCTCCCCCCGGATCCTTGCTCCTCCACGGGCTGCAGCTCCAGCCCGGGGCCTGCTCCTGCAGGGGCTCTCCATGGGCCGCAGCCTCCTCCAGGACACATCCACCTGCTCCACTGGAGGCTCCTCCACCCATGGGGGGGCTGCAGCGTGGAGATCTGCTCCATGTGGGGCCCATGGGCTGCAGGGGGACAGCCTGCTCCACCAGGGACCTCTCCACAGCCTGCAGGGGAACTGCTGCTGCCTGCCTGGAGCACCTCCTGCCCTCCTGCTGCACTGACCTGGGGGTCTGCAGGGTGGTTCTCACTCCTCTCTCCCAGCTGCTGTTGTGCAGCAGTTTTTTTTCCCTTTCTTAAGTATGTTCTCACAGAGGTGCAAACAACATCCCATATCGGTTCAGCTCTGGGCAGTAGTGGGTTCCTTTGGAGCCAGCTGAAACTGGCTCTTATCTACCATGGGGCAGCTTCTGGATTCTTCTCACTGAAACCACCCATGAAGACCCCTGCTACCAAAACCTTGCCACATAAACCCACTACAATACTATAATCATGTCTCTACGTTTCCATAGGTAGATGGGAAAGCCTTTTGAATTGTGTTTGTGGAATAGAGAGTGCATGTTTTTAATTTTACATGTAGGAATTTCTATTGGAAAAGGCTTAGGATATGGCTTAAATACTTCAGAAGTTGCAGTAAGATTTTAATGACTATTATCTTAAACATCCAGTTAGACCTTAAATAGTTTAAATTGTATTGGCCTAAATGTAATACTGCCTTACTAATGACATTTCAATAAAAAGATGAAAACTGTTTGCTCAGTTTTTATTTGTGCAGCCCTGGATAGAGCCACAAGAGCTTTGTTTGCAATAGCAATGTGTTCAGATTTCTGCATGGAGAGTTGTTTAATAGTAGCAGCATATGAAATTCAAGTTAAGTAGAGCAAAGAAATGCCATACGATTATTACTGCTAAATCTGACGAATAGAACAATTTTCCACCCTTGAGTGATTTAAAACCCTTTGCAATCTTAATCTAGAAAGGCACTGCTTAGAGCAATACAGTGCTATAGAGATGAATGACAGTATAATAATCAGCCAGAAATGCATAGTTTCACTGCTCATATGTTATTAGTCCACTGACAGTATTCTTTGTTTCCCCAATCATTTGATGTAGTGCAGAAATCTGGAGGCTCTGTTTCTTCTGCCATTGTTTCTGTAAATCATGTAATTTCCAAGTTTCATTTTTCCCCTTGTATTAAAAATGGAAATGATACTTTCCTAGCATTTAAGGCCTTCACCGCCTTGCAGGAAGATTTACAACTGCAAAGGATTATTAATTATTATCATTTATTTTTACTGATAAATGTGGTGAATCAATAAGTTTAACATTCAGAAAAATAAATGTTTTGGGGGAGAGGTATAAGAAGAAAGGATTTCCTTTCATCTCACTTTCCTCTCTGCACTCTGCTTGGCTGGAGCATTAAGATTCTCATTAAAACCAACATTTCAGATGGAGTAGTCTGGGAAGCTACTGAGTTACATGGGCAGATATGATGAAAACTAAGATTTGAGTTTTTTTTTTTTTTTTAAGATATTGATATTTAACAAAAGAAACAAGCAAAGAATAAAATAAGCAAATTCTTTAACAAGCAAAGAATAAAATATGAAGAAAAAAAAAGATAAAACTATTTGACTTTTGTGACACATTACCCATCCATTCACGCAATTTTGAATAATCATTTTAAGAAACTGCATTCTGTCACTCTCTATTAAAGGTGAGAAAAGCTCTTCATAATAACTGAAAGTCAGGAAGGTGGTTTCCACTAAAATTATACTTGACAATGCAAAGATCACTACAAATTATTTTGCTTTATGTCCTGTCCTTGCTTCATTGATCATGTAATTGCAACTTCCAGAGAGATATAAAACTCACTTAAATAAAATTAAGATGCAGATGTGTGCCAATATGGCAACTTAAAATAGCAGGTGGGTTTGTAGCTGAGATCATACAGGGAAAGGCAGGGAACTAAATCATATGAGATAATATTGAGACATTGACTGAAATGCCCATATGGCTAACGGGGAAGCGCTGTTACAAATCTGAGAGCTCTTGCTGTGCTTCAGAGTTAAGCAGTTAAAAACAGTCAAATAAAGGAAAGGTTGTCACGGATAAGCAAGTATTAAAGGTTTATTCTTTGGTACTAACATGCAATTTGAAGTTATATATCACCTATTTGGATAATATATCCATGTAAAATTACAACATTAGTAATATCTAAGCTTAACAATTTTTTTTTTTCTTTTTTTCTTTTTTTTTTTTCCTGAATATATCTACTACATTTTCAAGGTGTACATGTTTAAACTTGCACAGATTTTGTAGAATTCTGCCTACTGCAAAAAGACACAGGTGATGCATTGTTTGTGCCTGACACTGGCAGCTAAAGCTGTACTCTGAAAGCTTGTTCTACAAACTAGGAAGGCAATATTTATTAACTCCATTACTAGGTTCCTTGTCTGAAGTACAAACCCTGAAGTACAAATAGTGTAGGCATTTGGCTTGTGGAGCTTTCCCTGTTCTCCTGAATCTGAGTTTCTGTCTAAAGAACCAGATTTCATCTTATCTTTGGGTGTCTTTATCCTTAAATAAGGGATAGTGAAGTCCATAAATAGCAGTGGTGTTATATGTCAATATAAAACTCTTTCCAGTTTCTAAATAATGTATTTAATTCTTTTACTAATTCAAAAGCTACACTGACTTTTGAGACTGTTCCTGCACTTGCCATATGTAAATTCCTGCAATGTGGTTTGATACAGGGATAGAAAGCAGGTCTGCATCAGGTCTCTCCGCTCAAGCAGTTTCTAATCAAACTAAAGCTGTTAAGATCAACGCCAAGCTGGGCAGGAGTGTTGATCTGCTCAAGGGCAGGAGGGCTCTGCAGAGGGATCTGGATAGGTTGGAATGATGGGCTGAGGCCAACTGTATGAATTTTAACAAGGCCAAGTGCTGGGTCATGCACCTGGGGCACAACAACCCCATGCAGCACTACAGGCTTGGGGCAGAATGGCTGGAAAGCTGTGCAGAGGAAAAGGATCTGGGGGTGCTGGTTGATGCTCACCTGAATGTGAGCCGGCAGTGTGCCCAGGTGGCCAAGAAGGCCAGTGGCATCTTGGCTTGGTTCAGAAATAATGTGGCTCAGGGGAGACCTTATTGCTCTCTACAACTACCTCAAAGGAGGTTGTATCAAACTGGAGGTTGGTCTCTTCTTCCAAGCAACAAGTGATAGGACTGGAGGAAATGGCCTCAAGTTGCTCCAGGGGAGGTTTAGGTTGGCTATCAGGAAAAATTTGTTCACTGTAGGGGTTGTGAGACACTGGAACAGGCTGCCCAGGGAAGTAGTTGAGTCACCATCCCTGGAAGTATTCAAAGGACATGTAGGTGCTGTGCTAAGAGGCATGGTTTAGTGGTAGACCTGGATGTGCTAGGTTGGACTTGATCCTAGAGGTCTTTTTCTAAGATCTCTAGAGAATCAAACCTGTATGATTCTATGATTCTAAGATGCAGTCATATGTGTATCAAGGAGCAGCTTTTCTTGTCTTTTTTTTTTTTTTTTTTGCCACAGCTTGACTTGCAAGGTGGATTTCTCTGCCTTATGAGGCATCTTCAGATTAAATTCTTGCCGTGCTTCTCTGTTAGGGACATTTCTTCTTGGGATTCAGCCATAGACACAGTTATTTTTGGAGTCAGTCCCCACTTACATCAGCAATGGGAGAGTGTGATTTCCCTTCACCCAGAGAGTGCTTAGCCTACTGGATAGCCATGTGAAGCCTGAAAAAGGAACTTTATTTCAACATTTTAAATTTCTCTGCCACTCGTTATTGTGCTACCACACAGTTCATGGCCCTTTTCTCTTGTTCATAAGGGCCTTCCTTCTTATCATTGCTCCTAGAAGTGAAGGGTTAATAATATGGGGATAATTAGACATGTAACTTTTGTATAAAGGCTCTTGCAGAAATTTGTCAAGAAAGAGGTTTTGACTTTTGATTGATTAAATTTAGTTTCTATCAGGCAGGTGTCAGGACAAAAAACTCCAGGTATCCAAGAGTTAATTCATTCATTTAAGGAGAAATTTGAAGTAGAGATACAGTGCCAATGTCGTTTAGCTTTGTTATTAATTCTTATTCTTGTGCAAGTACTGTAATGCACAAGATTTGCATGCATATGAGTGGGTTTGTATGAATGTCAGCTAGCATGAGCTGGGATGGAGTTTTCTGCTGAATTGAAGAGCAATGTCTTTGGAATCATGCCAATTTTGATGTGAGTTCCTTCAAAATAAAACTTTCTCATTTTACTAAGTAGCTGTTGTAATGAAGCAGTCTTGGCAACTGTTTGTGTTATTTGTGAACAAATTTAATTTAGGAGAAGGTTCCCAGCTTTCACAGCAGATTTGGAAATGGTCTTCCAAAAGGAACAGTGAAAGAAGAAACCATATGCCTCCTCCCTGTTTTTAAAATAAACTTGGTGTATTTATCACTAGTATTTTATTGTGGTGTCTGCAGAAGTAGGGGGTTGAACTTGATGGCCCAGGATGTCCACTTTTTCCTGGATTCTGTTTTGAGAATTAAGTGGTAATAAATTAAAAATATTTACAATCATTGCTGTTTCAGTGTAGTACAAATGAGATACTTTGATCTAGAAAATAAGATAAAAGATTTCAGTCTCTACTAAGCAGTGTGCTTGCTTTAAAATAAATACAATAGAAAATTGAATTATGCCATATAATCTATTTTTTCTAAAACCAAAATAAATTTCAAAGCAAATGTTTAATTTTGGAGCAAGATTTTTCTTTTTGCCTTACGTCTGGAATTTCTTTGAGGATTAGTTTATTGGAAATATTGGAAATGTTTGTTCTTCTGACCGTGAGAAAATATGTAATTTTGAAAACTCAGATATTTACCCTTAGACTTCTTTTTACTAAAAATGAGGATCCTGTTGCTTGTGCTAGTCAATAAAATGCAACTGTGCAGAATCATTGATGGATGCTCTTTCTTTATGAAATAGGAGATTAGAGTAGACTTAAAACATTTCCCTGGAAGTTTTTATGGTTTCTGACTTCCATGTCTTGGTCAAACTAGGTTATATTTTGCTTTCTGCTGCCTTAAATCCTCCAGTCCTACATTTTTTTCTCTAAACTCTTTATATTATACTGATATTCATTGTCACATACAGTTGTATGCTCCCCAACCCCTGAGTGTGTAACTAGTAATTAGTGAACCTGTGCTATAATATGTTTTGGATATCCCGTATATTGAAGTTTTTGTTTGCAATGAACTGTTGATTTATTGTAGATCTTTTTACACTCAAAAAGATGTCTACTGGGGGGAATGTATGAGAATAGCTTTCTAATGTGTAACACTGCACAACTCCAGCATTTTAAAGTCAATAGGCTTTAGTGTCTGGCTTGCTGAAATAGAGCTTACTATAGGTAAAACTGTAGGCATGGTGAATAATTCTGTGCTCTTCCAGTGGGTCATAGACTGAACTTGTGAACCTGAACACAATGCAATTCTGCTGCTTGCCAAAAAGCTGAAATTCTTGTTCAGATTCATTTAATGTCATGATAAGAATTGGGTGGCAAGCGTTTTTCTCTCAGTTTATAACTTTGTCAATGTCACCACTCTGTGCATCTCCCTATAGGCTCCCCATGCACATTGAGATCAAGACAGTGACAATTTCATCTCTTTCTGCACTGGTAACTGTCTGACACTCATACATTTTGTCTGTTGCTGCTTTTGGTCAACAAAATCCAACCCAGCTTGTACCAACATAGTTTAAACATGATTAAGGTTCAACACTGTAAATATGTCTATACAGCAGTTGATGGGCAGGCATGAAATGAATACAAGCACAGCATGCTCCTAAACCTGTTTGTTTGCTGTCCATGTGCTGACTCAGAGACAGCCTGGGAACTGCCTGTACGGGTGCTGTGAAAGCAGAGCAGAGGGGTAGACAAACTGTTTGAACAAGCCATCAAAGACAGTTTCTTTAGGGTAGGATTGGCAGGGTGGTAGCAAGGAAGCATATGTTAAGTGTTACTCTTCTGTTCTGTGGTTAGTGTGGTTGTCATCAAGTTCTGTTTTATTTTAACTTTTCTAAGATACCAATAAGCAATAATTTCCCACTTCTTTGCTGTCACTGAATTGAAACACACACAGCAACCCTACCCACTAGCCCCAAATATCACATTCTAAATTAAAATGTATTTCTGTAAGAGCTGAGTGATTTCAAATTCAGAGGTCATAAATCCATTCCTGCCATTAATAGGTGAACATTTTCAGTCTGACGTGTGTATAAATATAGAAAGATAACAAAATTCAGGTTCAATCATATGTACTTCATCGTCCAAAGCTGTTGTCTGGAGAGATGAGCACAGAGAGTGCAAGTAACGGAGGCACATTTTTATAAATATCACTGCAGCTGTAGGTATACTGAAACATACGATGTCATCACAATCTCATCTGTTGAGTGCGTGCTTAAACTGGGCAAACTCCTTGTTGATTTACAGTTGTAGCTATGAGATTTCCAGATGGTGTGAATCACCAGAGAATGCTACCATTAATTTTATAGACCTTTGGTTCTATTAGTTGGGTAACACCCACAAGTACATTTCTATCAACAGAAAGAAGTGCAGCTAGGCAGCAGAAGAACAAACTTCCTGTGATGTTTTGAAGTTTTGAAGTGTGGGATCATAGAGAAAATTATACAAGTCAAAAGGTAAATCAGCATCCATTGCTCATTCAATCTCTGTCCCCTTTTTACAGTAATGATAAAAGCTGTTGGTAAACATGATACAATTTTTTATGTGATGTAGGTCTGCAAATGAACAGATTTGAAGTTTGGGGGGGTTGTTTAATTTAGGAACCCCAAGGGGAAAAAACCAAAACCAACCATCCATCCAAAAATAAAATAAAATAAAATAAAATAAAATAAAATAAAATAAAATAAAATAAAATGGTCCTTATTCTCTTTCTAGCAAGCTGTATACAACATTACTATTTACTGATATAAGTAAATTTATCTTCTGTGTGCTATCAGTCCATGGTGTATGTTTCCTAAGTGCTATCCATTTGGCTTTCTGCTTAGAACCATGACTAGAGGCTGGTCATTTTTCTTTGGAACAGTCTGCTCGTTGTCTGGCCTTTGGGGAGATGGGGTCACTGATGTCCACACATACGTATGTTTTGCAGTCTTTATTGCCACACTGGATCAAATTAGTTTGGATAACAAAAAGATACTGAATGGTTTATAAAATGCATTCATTTACAAAGGCTTAATGATTTGCTGTCCCTGACTGGGACCTATTACATTGTTTTCCTTGGAATGAACTGTTCTGTCAAGATACTGATGAGTGTGATGTTTTCTGAAGTGAAATGGACATTGAACACACTTGAATGTTGTTCCAGAGCATTCAGCATCTCTGATGGGCTGATGTATGGGAAGCAGGTAGCTATACTGCATCCAGAGGAAATGTAACTGGACAGCAGATTGTTTCTTTGGAGTATGGCCAGAAGTCTGCACTTCCTGTGGAAGCATTGTGAAATACTTAATAGTGGCAAGTAGTTCTTTTTTTTTTTTTCCCTTTTTTTTCTCTGTAAGAAAAAAATGGCAACTCCAGCCACACGATTCCCTAGAACATTAAACTGCTACACAAGGTTAGTTATAACTGAAAGAGGAAGATGTTTCCTCACTGATTATGTAAAGCACTCAGCAGCACAGCCCTCCCTTATCTGCTGTAACACAATACCGTTTGTTGCTCAGTTACATACTCTACGGTGAGCAACCACCAATCTTAATAATCTACAACTTTGTTTCCATCATTTCTTATCTGCACTTTTAAAAATCCAGCATGAGAGGGAAATTGAAAAACTCAACCAACCACCATCAACAAAAAAATTGGGGAGTTTCTTTATATTCCTTCTAATAGGAGCCTTCATAATATTACACTTCCAAACTTTTCACTATGACTGAGAAACAGAAATGCACTTTCTCATGAATGAAAGGAGATATCTTCACGTAAGCACTGGATTTCCAGTCCTTTGGATTTAACAAAATACAAACTATTACGGAACCTTTATGGAGATGAAATATTAAGAGTTTGAGAGGATTTATTTCTGTCTACCTCCTTCCAGAGAGATGCTGAAACTTTTTCTGAAGAAACTTTCCTACCATCTTGTGTGCTTGGTACAAGTCCTCAGTCTATTTCTTGCAGTGTAATAGAAATCTATCTCAAAATTGTTGTAACTGGCAGTCATCCCAAGAGGATGCCTGTGAGACTATTGTATTTAGGCCCGCTGTTTCCATGAAAACAATGTGCTTAATTGTTTCAGATTCATTTCAGTGCACTTAGATATTATGCCATCACAACACAAAATTAACTGCTTGGTAGCAAATAAGGGCATGAAGCTGCAACAGGGGAGGTTGAGGATGGATGTTAGGAAAAGGTTCTTCACGGAGAGGGTGGCTGGGCACTGGAACAAGCTCCCCAGGGAAGCAGTCGTGGCACTGAGCCTAACAGAATTCAAGAAGCATTTGGACAATGCTCTCAGACATATTGTCTGATTTTTGGGTGGTCCTGTGTGGAGCCAGAAGTTGCACTTGATGATCCTTGTGGGTCTCTTCCAATTCAAGATATTCTATGAAAGTAGTAGTAGAAAGAGTAGATTTTATTTTGTCTACAGAGCTGTGGATGCTGGGGGAGAGAAAGACGGGGTAAGAGAGATAGCTGAGGAAATCTAAACACATAGTATATTTGAGGCTAATCTCTTTTCCAAACTGTTATTTAGGATTTCTCCAAGACTTCTCTTAGCTGCATTAGCTAGCTCAACAGAGCCCTACCTTAATGATTCTGTCTTTCAAAGTGACCTAATTCTTCTCCATCTAAACGTGTTCCAGTGTTATCCTCAAACCTTTGTGCTCAGCAAATCTTTAAAGGCTTTCCTGGTCTTCCCTTAGAGTAGAGTTCTTCTCATGATTCCAAAATTTCCAGTTCTCCAAGTTATTGTCTCATACCAGTCTTCACTATGGCATGAGCTGGCTCCATACTGTCTGTTGTTTTACTATTATCTCAAACTCCTTATTGCTGTTACTGACTACCAAAAGGAAGAGCACAGCAAATTCACTATTTTTTTTTTTTATTATTATTACTATTTCAAGAAAATTTTAGCTCACTTCTGTGTTTTTAACACCTGCCATTATTGTACATTATTAAAAATAAAGTTGTCACTCAAAGCTCCTAATAGTTTTCTGTCTTCAAGGCACATCTGTAAGTACTGGTGCAGTTAGACAAAGAGAATTTAAGGGATCCCAAAGTAAATCAGTGAACAGAGTCAGCTCTCTTACCTGTTACAAGAACATCCTTCTTCCTTTATATTGATGCAGCCAGTGCTGACGTTGATATCCAATTATGAACACAACCATGTGTCTGACTTGCATGGTCTTTACCCTCTTAACAATTGACCCATTCCTTATTCCCTTATTCCCAACCTTATCCCTCACAGTTGTACTGTAACCCTCTCACAATCTGTTATTTGCTCTTTCACCTTAGTCTAAACAGCTCATTGCAGACCTAATCCCTAACTTGTGGAGATACTGCATCCATGGGGAGAAACACTTCACTTATAATCATGCTTTTATAGTTCCCTTGGTTTATTCTGGCACTTTGACTTGTCATGGTTGAATAAATTGAATTTTGTAGTGTGCTCTTAGAAAATGCCACACTCTTGATTTTAAATGTGCTTCAGAATGATGAATGCAGCATTAGAGTGCGATGCAGAGTAGTAGTTAGATTTGTGGATTGTAGCTCTAGGTTTTATCCTCAAACCTCTCGGCAGATTATTAGCAGAATCATTTGTAGACTTCCTGTTTTGTATGCATTTCATACCTGTAAAATGAACGTGTTTTAACTATACAGCGGGTCTGTGTTGATACCCACTTGGTTATTGTTTGAACAGCGACGCAGCAGGTACACTGTAATATGTCACAGAATGGCTGTTGCACTCGTATACTAATTACCTGACTACTACCTTGTACTCCTCTCATATTTTTACTGGGTACAAATACTTTCCTGGGTTGTAAATTGTCTGACAAGGAATCACTTTGATTGTGTGTTTATGTAGTCCTTATCACCGTGAGCTTTCGTTCCTTGAGTGAAGCCATCAGAATCAAAGGTATTGCTAGAATACAAACATGAAATGAAGTTAAGAACATGCTTTGAGATCTTTGAATTAAATATGCTGAGGGCTATTACGGCTGTTTTATTTCTAAGAAAGCATCATGAAACTTTACTCTTTTTATGGGCAATTTTATCTGCTGTGTTTTAAAAGCAGGCAGTAATTACCAGTGTACCTAAATCCATCAGCTCATGAATGAAACTAAAGGACCTGAGCAAAAGACCTCTCTCTGTTAATGATATTTGAGGCAAATGTTCTAAGACCCACTGGAATTTAGGAAGGACATGTTTTGCTCTAGAGTAGTTTACCTTCTATTCTAGAGGAATATGCTTGCAAACATATAGCTTAATTCTGAATTAATGTCTGAAGTAGGTTTAATAACTTTTTTAAAAGGATCTGTTGTGCATGCATTAAACCTGGAATAGTGCATCTGATGCTTCACTGTGTGTTAAGAAGCTAGTGACTATTTCCATCAAGCATGGAGATGTATTTGTAAAATAGTTTTACATCTTTTGAAAGTTTGAGAAAGAATTCCAGCTGATGAGAAGGAAGATGGGAAGGAAGAAACCCGGAAAACAATAATGCTGAAAGGGATACAGATGTGGTTTTACAGAAAGACAGAAGGATTAATGGATTTTAGGTTTCATATTTAGAAGTATCCCACGTTTTGTTTTAACTGTTTCCGAAAGGAGTGTATTAGGACTCTAGGTTCCCTAATTTTCTCAGGAAATGGCAGGAAGGGAGGCAACACATCTAACTAGCCTCTAGCAGAAAAATAAGCATTTGTATTAACATTCATTACAATGTTTGAAAAAATTGTTTTTCAGATAATTGCCTTTGATGAGCTACGGACAGACTTCAAAAGCCCTGTAGATCAATGCAACCCAGTCCACGCAGTAAGTACATCCAGTGATGTGCTAAGCAACAGCTACTAAAGATGGGTAGGTGCACTGAGCTATCAAAGTATGAGTGTGGAAGGGAACGTAAAGCCTGTTGTGAAGACAGTTGTAGTTTGGAAAATTGATTTATTGGGCTAGTCTTAGGAAAACAGAAGCTTTTTATGCTAATAGCTTTCCTTTTTGCTGAAGAAGGCAAAAGAAAAAATATTTGGAAGTTCAATTATCTCCTACCTTAGAAGCCCTCCATCAGATAACCCTGCTGGAATAAACATTCCTACATTTTCACATGCTCTCATAACTTAGTATGACTGACTGAACTTTGTTCCCACCATTTCCTCCCTTCCTTACTATCTTGTTGCCTTGGAAAAGGGCCCTTGACCCTTAAAGGAGTGGCCACTGTCCTTCTACATACCCTCATGATTAACCCCAGTTATGCAGAGAGAAATCTGATTTTACTAGTGAATTTCTCATTATAAGCCATTTAAAGAAGATCGTACTTTGACTTGTTTTCTTTCTGTGGATCAAGCTTAGAGCATCTTTTGACTCAAAGTACTTAATTACAGTTACTTTTAGTGTTTATGAATAAATCTGTTGTTTAAAGTGATATTTCTAGGACATTATGGGTATTATTCACTAATGGGTTAAATTATAATAGCACATGTTGCTCAGACACACTATTAGTGATAGTGGAAGTGCAGCTATATCAGCTTTTCAGTTTTTTTTTCATTCAGACTTATCTCAAAACTAGAGGCTGGTTACGTGAAAATGCAAGGCCGAGTCTCTGTGTTGTAGATTGGCTCCAGTCACAAATGTTGACTTCAAAAAAAAAGTTGAAGCTTCTGACTCAAGACTAACATAGACATGAACCTCCTTTTTATACTGCTGTTTTCAGTAACAGATGACAAAATAACATTGGAACTTAGAAATGAGTAGATCCTTTGACTTGCATGCAGTACATTAGAAGTGAATACTGTTGGTTCAGATTAATAACATGTTGCTTCCCTGCAACCAAAAAATATGATTTTGACCCCTTGTACTTGTAATATATTGTCTTTAACTTACAACACTACCTAATCTTCCACCTTTTTCCCCACTTTTTCTTGACAGAGAGAGCGACTGAGAAATATTGAGCGTATTTGCTTCCTCCTGCGAAAAGTGAGTGTAAAATAGTCTAGGATTTGTGAACTGCATGAGAATTAAAGCCAACGACTGATTATCTACATTCATTTGCTCTTTGAATAATTCTCATTCTCTGTTGAAAGGTTCAGTTCTGCTGCAGAATTGGAAGTCATGATGACCTTGTTAGAATGGAGTAAGACAAATTATAAAAAGTTGACATAGTAGAGGATTCCTAGATAAGAAATAAATCCCGAGAACGTCTGCCCATTAGTTTTGGAACATGCTTTTGGATGGTTGTGAATCATTTTGCAGTTGCAGCTTAAGGTTCTTATAGCCCTATCATTTGATTTATAGTGTTGTAATTCAGGCTTTAGATATTTTATTTTATTTTTTTTTTGAACAGGGGCTTGGTATTTAATAAATTAAATATTTTATTACCTACATATTTAATAATTACATTTTTTATTTGGCTGAATTTAAAAGTTGATACACCATTTATTTTAATTTGGCCAGAGATGATGAGTGCCTCAGTTTCTGAGAGTTGAAGGAGCTGATAAATTGTAGGATTGATGTGGTCAGGTTACATCTTTCCTCTGTAGATTGAAAGGGGGCTTTCTTAAACACTCCTTGTTCTCCTGACTCTGTACCAATGAAGTCAAAATAATCGTAGTTCCAAAATATTTCACCTTATATATTAAAGTTTCTCTAAATTGCCTTCACCAGAATAGTAATGGAGCCATCTAAATCATTCAGCATTTTTGCTTAACAAAGGTCATCACTGAAGTACAGACTGCAGACTGCATCCTAATCAAGCTAAGAACTAAATTCAGATGTGTTTTTAATAAGCCGAGGGCCCCGTCCTTAGAAGCTTTTGGAAAACCAGTGCTAGGAAATACTCACTTGGGATGACCAAAAGATCTAGTTGTGACCACACTCAGAATGCAGGAAATGACTCAGATCAGTCAGAACCTGAGACAGATCTGTTTGGCACCATTATGAGCAAGCCACATTTAAGAACTTAGCATGGTTAAGACACTAGGGATGTGAAAAGAAGAGAAAATACACTTATCACCAATAGCGTTCCATTTTGTCATATTGGCAGCCAGCCATTTGCAAGCTGTGTCACAGTTTATCTGACATAAAGAAACTGGTGAGTGGTAATGTATTAATATATGTGAGCCCATGGGAGTGCCTTGCCTTCATCAGTATTTAATTAATATTGAGACTCAGGCTTCTTGTGAACAGCAAAATGGAGCATTTTGTCTAATTACAGATTCTGTATTCAAAAGGGATTGGCTGCTTCTGGTTCTCATATTTTGTTAATTCAGTGTCTTCAAAGTTCTTTGGGGATACATTTGTTTTAATTGAGAGATGATATGAAAGAAGAAGGTGGTGAAATAACTACAGAGATTTGTAGTCTTTAAAACTGACAGTCACTAAAAATAGCTTTAGACTATGTAGCATAAAGTATTCACTGTTGGGGATAAATTCTGGCAAAAACGGTGAATAATTGAGTGTTGTATAGATACAGGAAGACAGCAGTTAAGATGCTATCTACAAGCACTAAATATATCCCTCATTATAAAATTGTGTGGCTTTAGGTTTGTTTCTCCTTCTATGAAAAAGCAACATATCTTTTTTCCTCTGTCACGAAGTCAGATAATTATTTTAAATGGCTTTGGGAATAGTGTTATATTACTATTTATGACATTAGAACTTAATGATGAAGATCTGTTGTAAATTTTTAAAAAAAGAGGTTATAGGTAGGTTATAAAAATACGTTCAGTTTCATTATAGCCTGGTTTTAGAAGGGGCTCATTGGAATTACTAAATAGGGGTACAATATGCCATACAAATGATACTAATGAGTTTAAGGATGGATTTTTTGGTTTACCTCCAAAATACTTGGAGAAGATTATTAACAAACTGTGACCAGGTACTTGATATGTTACCAGATACTGTATAATTTAGTTACATTTTCCATATTTATTTATATATATTATATATATTTTTATATATATATATATATATATATTTTTTTTTTTTTGTGGTGGTGTCTTTTTTTTTTTTTTTTTCCTTTGTTGGGGGGGGGGAGGTTCGTCCTGAAGGAGTGAGTGGAAGGGAGCAAATTCATCAAGAAATCTAATGATAGACAAGCTGATATTAATCTCAAAGATGTTTCAGATGAACTTCAACTGTCAAGAAAAAATAAAAAACAGCAGACAAAAAATATGCAAGGACAACTTTTGAATAACAAAACTTACAGCTTGTTCAATACTCCATTACTAGCATGAGTAACAACAAGAGTGGAATGTAAATCAGTAGCTGGGTATTTAAAAATAAAAATATCTTCACCTAATGCCTTTTGAAGCAAGTACTATTATTTTAGTCAGGAGGCTGATAACTGCCAATGCTTGGTCTCTTCTAGTACCTCTGTCACATTTCTAGTAGAGCTGGATCTAGGGTACTAGTGGTGGAAATGTATCATGTACATGTTGTGGTGTTTACTAGATACAATTCTGTTTTTTACAGCTTTGCAAAAATAAAATTATAGAATTTTAGAATTATAGATTTCTAAATTCTAAATTATAAATTATAGAATTATATTTAGAATTTTAGAAATGTAGAATTTAGAATTATAGGTTGGAAAAGACCTATATCTTTCACCAATATTATATATAAAAAGACCAATATCCTTCATGCAGTGAGGGGCCCAAAACTGAACACAGTAATTGAGGTGCAGTCTCACCAGCACCATGTACAAGAGGACAGACATTCCCCTTGTCCTGTTGACCATACTATTTCTGATGCAGGCCTGGATGCCATTGGCCTTCTTGATCTTCTGGGCCCACTGCTGGCTCATGTTCAGCTTGGCAGTCAGCCAGCATCTATCTTTTCAATTTATATTCCATAGTATACTCCCTAGTACGTATCACAATCATCTTTCACTGTATTTACAGGTTTTGATTATTTATCAAAACCAATGTTACCTTAAAGAGCAATTACAGAAAGCATTCAATTCAGACTGAGATACAGTAAGTAAAAAGTAAAACTTAGTGAGCATAATATATAATTCCAAACACTTGGGTCTCTGTGTACAATTTATTTAGGTATGCTTTCATATGTAAGTATTCTGTTTAAAACAAAAAGTCAACGTAAATGTATGAAAATAGAAGTAATTCAGAGGCATAAGTAATCAGATTCTTGAATGGTTATGAGCTTAATATAGATTAACTGTACTTGGAGCATGTCAAAGAAGACAAAACTTGATGCTCTGACTGTGTCACGCACGTTTGTCAGTATCGAATGCACATAATCAGATCTTGAAAAAATTAAAACAAATTGTTCTGTGAAACTTTGAGTTCTCTGGAGCAGTTAAGAGGAAACAAGGTTTGTATCTGGTTTTAGTATTTTCTTAACGAATGAAAACATAATTTTCTGAGTATGGAGGTTCTGGTTCACATGTAGAAAATATTATGGCAAGTCAGCATTTTTAGTAAGTAGCCCTATCTTTTCTTGCTGCTGGCACCTTTTCTGAATAGTTTAGATGAAGGAGGTTGGCCAATGTGCACTACAGCAATTGTTATATGAAATAATTTTTTGTACTTGGACTTTGTTAGGTTCCAGACCTTATCCAACCAGTAGCTCATAACATTCTTTGCATGCAGCAGCTGTAGTGGACGTAGTCCTTTGAAGAGTATCAGGTGTCACGGTAGCTGATTTCAATTGACTGTTCGTATTCTGTTCTTCTTGGTAAATTTGTTGGTTATTACATTAATCGATTCTTCCATTGTTTTGCTTTGTGGTCACCAACAAGCTTCAGATAATGTCTCAGATTTATAGTGTGTATTTCTGCATATGTTGATTGATTGTTTTATCATGGATTTATGGTTTTATAGATCTGTTACATTCTTTTAGCCAGTCACCATGCTGATAGCTATTAGCAGGGTACTTCAGTAAGCCTATTGCATGGTTCATTAAAATGCTTAATGTAAGTCTGTATAAATAAATTCAGCAAATTTGATGGTGTTTTTAAAGTGGTGTGTAACCATCTGTATGTAAGAAGGAATCATACTTCTTTCATGGATTTGAAAGAACAAATTCATCTACAAGAGGCTACAGCAATAGGCCAATTTGTTACAAAATAAATTTGGGGGGAATAGCAGCAATAGTTGTGCCTTTCATTGTACTATATATATATGTATTTTTTTTTCTTTTTTCTTTTTTAACAACTTCAGTAAAGAAGTTTTAACTCCCTGTTTGGTTAGACTTGATGGAAAAAAAAATCACCAAAAACATTTCAGTATAGCCACACTAGAGAATTAACTCAGCTTAAGCAAAAAATACTTGCACTGCCTCTGCAGGGTAGGTATACACCAGGTTACTGGCATACATTATGCATTATATTCAGCACCTCCCAACCAGTAGTGAGCATTTTGTCTTTGAAGTCTATGTGCATGTATTATCTGAGAGGAAAACAGCCTTGTCTAGTCAAGAGGTATTTTGGCTGTGGAAATAGTACTGGTATGCTGCCTCACAGGACAAAGAGGCTCATGTGTCCAGAGTTCTGATGATTGCTGCTGTAAGAAAGATCACAAAGAGAACAAAAAATGGCACCGCGTGACATTTTGTCCATTAGCAGTGACTGTTGCAGTGATGGAGCACATGAACTTTGTCCGCTTTCATTAGAGACCAAGGACTTCATCATTGTTACTGTCTTCTGAATGCATATTGTATTTCTTGATGTATCTAATGCTCCCTCTTTTCTTAACACATCAATACAATGGAACTGCTGAGTTTGACTAATTATCTGGGCAGTAGGAAAACTTTCAGGAGACCCTTCCTACTGAGTGATTGGGAGCATAAACCCCAATCAAAAGATAGTGTGGGTAACTTCTGAAGAATGAATATAGGATTATGTATGTAGCAAACATTTTGCAGTGATCGGATACATACTCAATACTTCATCTCCCTGTGACTCAGTGCAATATAGAAGCTTGTACTTGTACCCAAGCAGGCATTGCTCTATATGAAGTGATTTAAGTAAAAGCTATGTATTTTAAAAATTATTTGATCATAATCATCTCCCATCTCTCTCTCTCTCATCCTTGAACTGCAATTCAGTGGTTCAAAGCAGAGCTGGTTTATATCAGAAAGTGAACATCTCTGGATTTAGGAAGGGTTTGACTTCATGTTTGTTGCTTACCATTTTTTAGCTCATAAACTGCCTCAGAAGAAATTCTAGAGATTGCAGACAGGCATTAGAATAAAGGTTATTGTTGTTTCTAAAGCATTATTTAGATCTGCAGATTGGTTAGGATGTAGTTGGGACGTGATCTGCTATGCTGTGCAGATTCTGTCAGTGAGGACTTGGACTGTCAGTCCAGCGACTTTCATAAAACTAAATTCACTTAAGATCTCTTTTGTTTGAAGTGACCTAGGAATATTTAAAGTACATTAGAGTCTGTGAGAGACAGAAAACTGCTAAGTGTGCACTTCCGTGCTCACTACTTATGTGGAAGATAGTGCTACATTGCTGTTGCATGTTAAAGTTAGCTTTCTTCTGGCCCTCAGAGTCATTGACAAGGTATTTTTACATTAGGAATGAATAACTTTTTACACTCTAAACAAAATTTCAAGTTAGCTAAAATATATTAGTAAACACATTTTAGTTTATGGAAATCATGTCTTATGGATGATTTATTTTTAAACAATTCTGCTACAGCATCTCTTGGAAAAAGAGGCATGAGATAAATTTAAAATTTACTTTTTATTAAACAGTGGGGCTGTTCTCAGGTTCCAAAAGCAAATGCAGCTTGGCAGGGGAAGTAGCGATATAGGAAAAGCAAATAAAATACTTTGAACTGAAATACCACATACTTTCAGTAGCTCGGTGTTGGTTTAATTGTTTTCTGCAGCTTGCCTAAAAGAGGATGGAGTTTACATGTTGATAGAGATTCACATTTGCATCAGCAGGCCTGGGTGGAGTTTTGTTTGCATCCTGAAATATGAGGGACAAAGTGATTTTCCCTGAAACTTGCAATAAAATTGCAGCATACACAAAATTGTCCTATTTTGTTGTTGTTGTTGTTGTTTCTTTTTTTTTTTTTTTTTTTTTATTTCTTCTTCCTGTTCTATGAATACTAGTCAGCATGCAATACCATGGTAGGAAAGGCTCCTTTATGTTTGAGTTTTGGCATTTAGCCTCCTGAATAAACTTATCTGCTGCCATCTCGGTTAAAGTGTCCTAATTATGACATCTTAAAAGGCTAGAATAGAGAGTGATACTTGGGAAAAGGAAACATATAGGACTTAAGAACTTAGAGGAAGTATAGTATTTCTGGCAGGCTATTCATTCACTACTGACATTCATTTATTATGTTCATTGTGTCATTCATTTATTATGAGAATTTTGCCAGCACTATCTTTAGTCAAATTTACAAGTTCCGGAATTCAGCATTTTTCAAATGTTAGAACATAATAATTGTATTTTTAGTAATCATTACCTAAGAATGTCTTTGCACTCAATGGAGGATAATGAAAAGTTATATCCTGCTGTGCCTGCACAGGTGTTCAAAGCAGCACTGGATAATAAGGAAAGTTGTAAGCCTACTGCAAGCCTCAGTCACAGTTTGGCTTTTACTCTCCTTTTATTCCAGGGAGGAAGTAAGATTTGCCAGTGCAATGCCTGATGAAAACTGATATATACTTTGGATATATCCATATGCATGTTTACTCTTAATGTTATTGCTCAAGAAAATATTTACATATAAAACTATTTCAGATTAACCAACTGTATTTTGCTGTTACTTTCATATTTTAAGAGTTTACTCAATCATCAAAGTGTTAAAAAAGTATTACCTTGTAATAGACAACCACTACAATTCAACTTCTTTCCAGTACTGCTCTGGAGGATATGTAAGCATATGCCCTTACAGTATCTGAACATCACAAGAAATGGTAGAATAAGACTGAAGATGCAGCAAAAATGTATGTGAATAACAGTTGTCTGTAATGTACGCCTAGAAGAGAATTATCAGCTGCTGAGGGAATCTGCCTCTCAGAGCTGTGTTGAAGATACTGGCAAAATATGACTTCCTAATAGACCATATTTTCTTTAATTTAGTATGTAATAAAATAAATACTTACATTTTAATGAAACAAAAGAAATTGGGGTTAAATCAAAGTTCACTTATGGTTAGCAGAATGTTCACTGTGTATTTAAGTCAGATTCAGACCCTATAAAGCCTCCTTGCAATTACCAAAAAAAAACAACCACCACAATAGCTAAAAATATAGTGAAATTATTTTGCATTTTATCTGTTATATGAATAGAAACTGTTTCAGGTGGGAGTTAAATGTCCTACCTTGCATTCAAATGCTGAAGTTTCCAATAAAGCTGTTAGGATAGCAGGGCAGGAATCTTCTTTACTAGCTCTTCACTGTACGAAATCTACTTCCTCAGATTGACAGCCTTTAAAATCTAGATATGGAAACAGCCCTTTAGTGAACAGTTAGTTCTCAGTATTTACAAAACTGTCAATTTTAGGCAGACCCCAAGGAAAAAGCCTGAGGGCCCTTCCTGTACTATGCAGATGGCTGAGCTTCATTTTAATGATCACTAAGATTTCTGCATTCATTGACCTATCTGTGAAACGAGGTGCTGGTTTTCTGGATCCTAATGAGCAGCTGTGGTATTAATTGTTATTCTCACCAGTCTCAGGAGAACAGGTAAAGATGGAATGAACTCTTGAATAACCCAGTTGTGGGCTGTACTCTCTGGTTATATCTGAAACATAGTAGTGAGGTAGGGCAAGAAAGAATTTGTTACCCTGTTCCATGTCAGTGTTGTCAAAATTTGAGGTTCGCACTCCAGGGTTGCTAACCCAGCTTCTGTTACAGCTTCTGAATTAACTTTTAAAAAAAAAAAAAAAAAAAGTTTGTGAAGATACCACATCTTAGATCACAGCAGATCTGCCTTACTGACCGGTATTCCTTGATGCTCTTCACGTCCCAGAGTGGAAAAGCTTTTTCTTTCATCCACTTCATAGAGTGATTTGGCTTGGAAGGAACCCTTCAGGATCCTCTATGGGTATGCTATGGACAGGGACACCTCCCACTAGACAAAGTTTCTCAAAGCCCCATTCAACCTAGCCTTAAGCACTTCCAGAGAGGGGCCATCCACAACTCTGGGAAACTTGTTCCAGTGAACAGATTGATGATAAAGATGATAGGCTGATGACCCTAGCTAGAGACAAGCTGCAGAAGCTGCATCCTTTGGCAGAAGCAGCTGCAGCAGCACTAACTACTGGGATAAAGCAGCATTACTTTGTCTAACAGTTGCCGATCTATGGGTACAATGGTACATTTATGGACACAGGATGGAGGCTAGGCTACATAGATGGAGACTTCTTGGAGAAAAAAAAAAAGTGATTCTGTGAGCATTATTATTATTTTGCATTCAGGAGTATTGGACCAAAACAAAATACTTGACAGGAGTATGAGTTTTTGATGTTTTAGTTACTTAACAGTGACTGAGAAAGCAGTTTGATTCACTTGTTACAATTTATGTAGTGTGAGAATGTAATTGCACTGGTGAAGGGCACTGATTACTATTCATACTGCTATATCTTCCCAGTTTTGGTTTCTGAGAGGTATTTTATGTGCCATATTCACTGGTGAGCCAAGCTGTAGGAGTCATTCCATGAGAAAATGATATATAGTGTTCTGTAAGAGCAAATTGCATTTGGGAAGAAGGTAGTCATATGTAATAAACAGAATAAGGAGGAAGAGTACTTACAGGAAAAGATGTGATTGTTTTTTTGTAGAAAAACAACAGAATATATTCAGGGAATAGGAAACTGAATAAAATTATTTTGGACTGAGCTTCCTGAGAGATGCTCTTATGCAGTTGAGATCTTCAGATGACGTTGTAGTCCGATAAACACAAAGAAGCTGCTGAGAGGTATTAGCTTCAGCTTTCATTTTCCCATGCTTTAGTTCAGCCAAATCTTGGTGTCTACACACAGCAAAGCCTGACTTATTTTCTTTGTAATTAGAAACTACCTACATGTGCACATATGTGTGCACATACACTACTGTGTATGAGGATATATTGAATTTTACTCACACAATCACAGAATGGTTTAGATTAGAAGGGAGCTCTGGAGGTCATCTGGTCCAATCCCACTGCTCTAGCAGGAACACCTAGAGCAGGCTGCCAAGGACTATGTCCAGACAGCTTTTGAACATTGCCCACAGCCTCCCTGGACAACCTGTGCCAGTGCTCTGTCACTTGTACAGTAGGGAAGTGATTCTTGATGTTTAGATGGAACCTCTTGCGTTCCAGTTTGTGCCCATTGCCTCTTGTCCTGGCATTCCTGACACTGTGGAAAAGAGTCTGGCACCATCTTCTTTGCACCCTCCCTTCAGGTATTTACACAGATAGGTAAGTCCCCCCCTGAGTCTCCTCTTCTCCAGGCTGAACAGTCCCAGCTTTCTCAGCCTCTCCTCACAGGAGGGGTGCTCTAGTCCCTTGATCATCTTGGTAAATTTAGTAAGAAAGTACATGTTTTATAAAGCTCATAGCTTAATTGTTAGTACTAGGTACACAAAATAAAGAATTTTGGTAGATAATCACATCTAAAATAAGAACCCAGAGCCTCATTCTCCTTTAATAAACATTACAAATTGCAGATATTTTAAGGCAACCTGACAGTTAACCTCTAACACAAGCAGGTATTAGTTACAGATGCCTGGGCAGTTCCCACCCCTCCTTCTTCCAGAGCTGCAAATTGAAATTTACTAGTGAAGCAAGTGTATAATAATATATTTCTCCACAATTCACGGAGTGTGAATTAACTTTGCTTTCATTTATTGCCCCAATTTTATCATTTGTATTACAATGCAAGAAGGAAGAAGACCTGAACTGTGCCACTACCCCTTGGAAAGATCCTTTTAGCAGAACTAGTGCCAAAGCTTGATTTACAGCCCTAGAGCACTTGTAGATTAAAGCATTTCCCCAACACTTCTAAGTTAAAAGAAGGAAAGAAAAATCATGACTAAATAAAGCCAGACAATCCCTGAAGCATGGCTGGCAAGGTTCAGTCCTGCCTGTAGGGGCAACAAGACCATTGGCATGCTGGCAGTTACTCAGCAAAGTTTGCTTGTATTTGATATGACTGCCTTTAACTTTTGAAGGTAACTGAGACTGGAGAGAACATTTATCTCCTACAAAAGCCTCCCCTTTAATATCAGGCTTTTTCAGACCATTTTCTTCAAATATGCCACATGGTTCTTAATTCAATTGCACATCATAGGATCACAGAATCACAGAATCATCTAGGTTGGAATTGTGCTGGATGAAGAATAGCAGGATTCCAGAAAGCAATAAGGGAGAAAACATTTGTCCCCAGTTAATGGTGGGATGATAATGATATGGTATCTACCTAAGCCTTTACATTTGAAATGCAAATTATGGATTATTAATAAAGACTTTTAATGTTTCCTGATATAAATATTTACTTAAATATACACATCAGAGCATACATAGAAATGTATAGTAGTTTCTTTTCCTTGCTTACATTGTAGTGAAAGGTGTTTGTGAGTAGTAGAATTTTGGTCTGGAAACTCTGACTGCCTTTTCAGGCTTTTCCATGATTTCCCACAGTTAAATGTCAGCCAGCAGAATTTCTAGTGATAAATTTGTAATTGTAAATTTCTAATTTGTAAAGCTATTCATTAGCTTGGGGCTCAAGGTGACCGAATTGCAGCTTTTGAGAACTAGTCTTTTTTTGCCAGTTTCCCCTCCAACTCTGCATTCTGTAGCTGTCTGCAGACTTTATCTTGACCCATGTCAAAAAGCAGTTTGTTATCTGAATCAGAGTGTTCCTGGTTCAAAATAGAATCATACTGTTTATATCCTAACATATTTACCATCTGACAATTTCATATGCTGTCCCAGAAATGAATAAAAGATCTTGATTCCTATTGCACTGCTCTGCATATCACATAAATTTCTATTGTAATGGACCACCTTGGCAGAAATGATAAGGATTGACTGTTGCTTATTTCTAAACCACCTTCCTTCCCTCCAGGAGCTGAATCTCATATTTGCTAAAGTTGACTGAAAGTTTCCATTTTAGAGGACATTTGGGTAGAACTGCAGGATAATCCTTCCAGCCAAGAACTGAGGCATTGTTGGTTTGGGTGTTTTTTGGTTTTGTAGTTATTCATCTATTCAGCTTACTATTCCTCACAAGCCTTGCTGTTAGTGTCTTTATAAGCTTTATGCTTTCACTTTCCCTTGCTTTTAGGTTTAGTTTCTTGGCTAAATCACTTGAATATAAACTATAATTGGCTTGCAGGCTGGTGTTTGATGGCTTTTTTCCATGATTTCTCTTCAGAAACTGTGATCAGCATTGATCCTCTATTTATTTATGTCCACGCAAAAATATCACTCCAAGACAAGGGTGACAAAACAACCAATTTGTTATTCTGTCAAAAGTACAGGTAGATTTCATAGACACTGGAAACTGTGACTGGAAAGTGAGTCTGTTCTCCACTGCTTCCTGTCTTTTCTTTCTAGATTCACAGCTGAATTTTTGTTTTGTTTTGTTTTTAAGCTCCTCATAAATTTCCACCATGGGTTTCCTTCCCTGTTATTACCAGCCAGCCCCCTGATCAAACACCAGGGTTATGTTTTTGCTAAGTTTGTAGGCTGTATTGGAATCAGAAATCAAGTGTGTGATAACGATGTAACAGGCTCTTAGGTGCTGTGATGCTTAGTGGGTAGACATCCAACTTTAAGACCTTTCTTATCTGCAATTTGTGGCAAGGATGAATCATTGTCTTGGTAAAGGTTATAGTCATGTTGTAAATCACATTCTGAAAATGAAAAAAAAAATGCAGCAGTGATAAATAACTGCCATCTGGAATCTACACTATATAATTGTATCATGATTTGTCATGCCCATAAAATAAGCTGTTGAGAATGCTTAAGTGGAAGGCATAGACATAGAGATATCCAAATGTATTAACTACTTCAAGCAGTGAAGGTAAATGAAAGTGAAAAAATGTGTTCCATGGGAAGTGGAAGAAGTCCTAAAACCATTGAATTCATTGCAGCACAGCTGTACAGGAGTAGGTAGGAGATGGGACTAGCTGTAGAGTGGGCTTTTCATTGTTTTTAGTAGCAGGGCTTACTTTAACCATTTGACAGACAAAAATGCATTGACATCAAAAGAAGCCTGCCAAATGCTTTTTGTGGTTTAACTTTGGCTGCTGTTGCTTCAAGACACAGCAAGGGATGCAGATGCACTGTGTATGGGATTGTCTAGCTTTGAGAAATGTATAATGCTGTAAGTTGGTCTCTTTTATGACTTGAACAAAGACATAAAAGAACAGGTTTCTGAGAAAAAGGCATCAGAAGAAAACTACAGAAGAAAGCCAGATAAGAAAGGGGAAAAGAGTGGAAAAAGTAAGATGCCTTTAGAAATAAGTACTCTGAATCAACATCACATGAATTTCTGTTTCTGCCAGCTGCCCACTCACTTTCTCTTTTAATAGAAAGAATCATCTTGGTCTGAAACAAGTAGTGTGGGGAGCCATGGATTTACCAAGGAAGTGAGTTTCCTGTCTTAGTGAGTTTTAGCTCACAACACTAACCTCGTAATGGATTTGATATCTTTAGGGTGTTTATAACATATCAGAAAGGTAGAAGTAGCCTTCTGTTTTTCCAAGGATACTCCTGCAATGTAGATGTGAAGCTTCAATAATGGTTTAATTATTTTCTTTTCAAATGCATCAGTAATAAAACTTATCTCTTTAAGACCTCTTTTATAGAAATGTTCTCACTTATTTTCACAATGCTTCTGTGAGGTAGGCAGTAACATGATGTATGTTCTGTAAACATGAATGTGGAGCACCTGGTAAGACAGCAAAAGATTTGTCCCATGCCTCTCAACAAGCCCCTGGTGTATAGTCAGGATTAGAACCAGGACAAGCCTGTCACTGTGCCTCATGCTTATTGCTCTTAGCTACGCTGTCTGTCAGCTGAGGTATGTCTGGGGACAGACACATTGGAGATTTGCAGAGATGGTTTGTCTTCCACAAAACTAATGACTAAAATCACAGAGATGTTTTACTGACATCTGTTATTTCTGTTCCTTTTAGCTGGTGTTGCCGGAGTACTCTATCCATAGCCTTTTCTGCATAATGTTTTTGTGTGCCCAAGAATGGCTCACACTGGGGTTAAATGTTCCTCTGCTTTTTTATCACTTCTGGAGGTAAGCCTACCCTTTATATGCTGACTACTTGTTACTCTTATTTGCTAACTCATCCCCCATGAAGTTTGTATGAACTATGAATTGCAGTAATAGGAGAAAGGCCTAAAAGTGTTTGTCTAAAAGCAGCTAAGACTTATGTTTCCAGAGAAAAAAGTAATATATATATATATATATATATAAATTTTCATGATTAGATGAGAAAAGTCATAATACATTAATTCGGCTTTAATAGCCACATTTAAATAGTCACTTAGATATTCCCAGTGGTATCAGGATGCCGTCACCACAACCAAATAAAAACTTGACCTGAAATAGGCTGGAGTATGGAAATAGAACTCAGTGGGGCACTAAATGCTTCACAGACTAGGAGCGGTAAGTCAGTTCATGTCCAAAAGATCTTGTACCTATTCGTTCAGCCCTGGCAAGGAAACCTTTCCACCGGATTCATGGGAAAGTTGAGAGAATTTTGCTTCTCATCTGCTCTGATACCCTTACATGTTTTTGCATTATAAAGTAAGTTGCTTCTTGCTGTATAGCACAGAATTTATGTTCTGCATGAGAAGGCTCTCTAAGAGACTCTTGAAGCAACTACTGTTGTGAAGTAGCTTGAAGAATAATTTTGTAAAGAAGCCAGTACCAGTATGTTAGCTAGGAACTGAAAAGTAGTAGCTTTTTTACACTGTTTTCTGCAAAACTTGGTAGTAATGCACCATCGTATGGTGGAGTGTATCACCCCAAAGTTAGAGTGACAGCATAAGTTCTCAGAAAGCTTAATGAAGCTATGAATGCTTTTTTGTTGGGTGCAATAATAGTGTTTCATGGTGTTTTTCAAAGATTAACAATAGAAGTGTGACAATAATATTGTTTTGAGATAAAAAAAAAAAAAAGTTATTTTATGTGCAAGCTGGAAATGGTCAGACTTGAAATAATGCTTCTTTGGATATACTTCTGTGGTTCTCCATATGTATTGCTATAAATACCACTTTTTTTTTTTTTTCTTTTTTTTTTTTTTTCCGGTTTTAGCTACAGAGAGTTTTGGGTGCATTGTGTAAATTTCTACACAAAACCATGGGAAGATAATTGTGTAATACCTTCATTCCAATGAAGATAATTAAGAAGGGATTTCATCTGTGGTGTAAAAGTTTTGCAGTGTTATTAGAGATTGTAAGTGGATGTGACAAATATTAGAAAGGAAGAAAGGAGGAAGGCAAGGTTATTAGGAGGACTTTTGATTTCAAAGTTTGCAGCTGGTGACTTGTATGGGGATTTTATATTTATCTGTTCGTATATCTGTTTATCCATCTGTAAGCAATCCCAGCAATTTTCAGTAGTTAATTACCATTTCAAAGCAATAGAAATAACAGTATTTCATCTGATCTGTGCAAACCTTAAAGCAGTTCATTTACTGTGTTCAGGCTTTTCTTTTTATGGCTTGCTTTTGCTTTTTGCTGCAAAGTAACTGAGACAAAAGCTCCCTTGGAAAAAAAAAAAAAAAACAAAAACAAAACACAAAACACAAACACCACTAACAAAAAAACATTTCATCATGATTTTCTCAAGCATCCAGTCATTACTGAGAATAATTAAAAGTTTCTCCTATGTAAGAAGAAAAACATTTTGCAATAAGAATTATTTGGAAAACATATTTTTAAGCAGTGCTATGTGTAGAAAACACTAGTCAGCCAACTCTTATATTACTCCACATTGCCTTTTTCCTTTTCAGAATTGGAGAAACTGAGCTATAAATTGGTTGAGGCTGTCACCTTCCATCATATCTGAAATCAGTTGTGTAGATGCAGTTAAAGCCCGGTAATCTTTCCTCCATGCTGTGATCACAGACTGCTACATATTGTCACTCAATATGTAAGTTTCTAGTGAGTGAGTAAGCCAGAAAGAACTATATAGGCAGGGGGAATGTTTCAATCTAAAAAAATAACAGAGTATAGAAAGTCTGCATTCATGAATCACTTGTTCTGAAAGAACAGTCTGCTTAGACTAGTATCCTGATTTTAACACTGTCCAGAAACAGGGGCTTGAAAAAGAGAGGAAAGTTCCTCCTGTATCTTGGAAGACTGTTTTCTTCTGAGATGGTGATCAGAACAGTGACATATTTAATTCAGGACATATTTAATTCAGCATGTAACAGAGTCATTTCAGGTGTCTTCTCCTTCTCTTTCAGGTATTTTCGTTGCCCAGCAGATAGTTCAGAACTAGCATATGATCCACCCGCAGTCATGAATGCAGATACCTTGAGTTACTGTCAAAAAGAGGCCTGGTGTAAGCTAGCTTTCTATCTCCTTTCTTTCTTCTACTATCTTTACTGGTAAGTCTGGTCATTTCACTAAAGGAATAGCAGCTGCTTTTCATTTGATGTGTGAAATTGCATTTAGGAATGGATGGAAAAAAATGGGCCTGTTTCCTTAGTTCTACAAAACTGCTTCTGATCTTGATTCAGGAAAGCATACCCGCTTACAGCAACACATACTTAAATCTGTGAACAATTCAGTACAGAATATTAAGCATTTATCTCAAGCCTGAGCCAGGCCCAAGGACCAACCCAAGGGAAAAAACAATTTGCTCTTCTGCATAGTCTCTTAGGATGTGTGAAAGAATACGTGTTGTGATATGACATTATATCAAATAAATATTATAATGTACAGTTTTAGGATCAATATCTCTGTTGTGATTTTTCTTTTTCTTACGCTTCAAAAGAGTATGAGGTCCTCCTGTGCTAACCAGTGCACTGGCACAGCTTGTTAGCATAGAATTTAGCACATTACAGAGCATTTGCTGATGTGTTTCTCACAGTTTCTATAAGCCAGTCTGAATGCAGTACCTGAAAACTGTATTTCCCATTGCTGCATCACAGGCTGTTCAGTACTGCTGGAAGCATGCCTTCCAGACTGCGCTGAGTCTGACAGGTGAGGTTCACCAGGCATATTCTCACAGGCAGTTCACAGGCTGCCTGCGTAGTGATGCTCAAGACAGTAAGCAAATGAGTAGGTAGATGGTGAGTAGGAGTGCTGGATGCACCATGCTTGCCGTCATTCCTACAGACCTCCCTTTCATGATGGGGTTAAGCCTGTGTGTGCTGCAAAACCCTACTTGAAGGACATTCTTGGAGATCTGCACCCCAGTCATTCCCCTACCCCTTTTAGTTGTCAGATGTCCTTAATGCACAGTTGCAAATGTCCAGTGGAAGACTATGTGAGGAACGTATTTAAGACCTTTGGTAGAATTCCTGTGCTTTTAGTCACCCCTGTAATCACACCATACAACTACTTGACAACAAAGAATAACACAATTTAGATGGAGGTGTTGTTTTTAAGATGCCTTTTTTCTACTCCTTTAATAATGTATTTGCATAGAACACCTCTTCAAGCCAGAACTGTGTGCAGTAGTCCTTCTATGTGATAGGTTTGTACACTGGTGGAAAAAGATAAATGTCACTTCTCCTTTGATCACTGATCTGTTATTTGTTCTGTTGTTCATCTTACCTTCAGGAGTCATTGCTGCAGGTTGGTGTTTCTCAATGTTACTTTTAAATACCACTGACAACAAAGTTTTCTGGCCACATATGCACATGTATGTGTGTGCGTGCATATTTGGGAGGGGAAAAAGAAGGTAGAAGGGACCAGACCCACTGAATCTGATAGGTGCCTAACTCACACTGAAATGAATGGGGCATTAGGATCTAAGCAGGAGCTTTGCATCCAGTAGCTCTGTGTGTTTGGGCTGAGTGTCTTTGCCAGCCAGACCTCTTTGCAGAGGCAAGAAGAGATGGCGAGGCATGAATAGAGGAAGGAGCATTTTAACCCCATGTTCTGTAGGCTAAAAGACTCTATCAAAGACAGCTGTGTGGTGTCATCTAGCATTTCTGCTGGGACTAAATTATTGTGCTGAGCTGTGCTTCCCTTTGTTCTAGAATGTGGCTATATAAACCAAAGTTCACCACCTGGTCCTAAATAAAGAAGTATTAATTATATTCACTTTCGCTGTGTTTTCCTGAGTATTATGAAAATTAGAACTGCAGTAAAAACACTATGAATTCTTCACTTTTCAAAGTTGCCCTTAACAGGTATGTATTCACTCCAGCTAGTGTCTGCATTTTGTTTGTTCTACTGCACAGAAATTTTCCAATGGAAAGAAAACAGTCTAGTTTCATGGGAAACCATACCTGCCCTGCTGAGAGTTGGTGGTTGAAGTTTTAAAGATCAAATGTGCTAAAGCAAAATGGTTTTGTTTCTCCACTGTTCAAATTCAAACATCAGACTACACTTTTAATAAGCTCAAACACAGCTTGCAGTGCAGTAGGATGTCACTAATGAATTTGTTATTTCTTGAGAGCTTTTTGATACCCATCTTGAATGCACCATAATTAAGATGCTCTAGAGAGATGGAAGTAATGCAAAGGAAGGCATAGGCCATTACAGTCAGACCTGAGGAACAGACAGTAAAGAGATATAAAAATCAAAGTGCTCTGTATGCCTCAAAAGGATACTTTCATATTGTGTCTTTCTTTTACATTCAGCATGATCTACACTTTGGTGAGCTCTTAACTGAAATACCATCATTGAAGACTGAAAACAACAAAGGCTGTGGAGGTACAAGGGTGAGTGAGCCAAGTGAAGCATGAGAAAAAAAAATAAATAAAAATAAAGAGAGGAAGACTTTGAACCCAAGAAGTAAATAAAGTATGTGAAAGAGAGACCCAGAAGAAGCAGAGTACCATGAAGAATGGCTGAGTTAACTGTGTTTATCTTTTGTTTCTCAGTGTGTTGCAGTAAATGGCTTTCAAAACCCAAGCAAAACCAAAAAATGCAACAAGGTGGGCTGAGTTACAGAACTATTCACCTCTTCAGGGATAATGCTACTCAGCTAAATGCAGTCATCATAAACTGTAGCCCCTACTGTCTTCCAGGGAGCAAAGTTTTGTTGTTGTTGTTTTTGCTTTTAATGACTGTTCTGTTCTGAGGAAGCAGAGGTCAAGATCATCATACACATCAAGAACAGCTACACAATACATTCTGAAAATGAGCATTGACGAGTTCAGATAAGATGTGTGCCCATTCTGCAGGGATGTTCTTGTGACATTACTCAAACAGGGATATTGTATCTTGGGAAATCGTTTCCAGGTGTTCTTTTTTTTTTTACCTATAACAAAAATAACAGAAGAATTTAGAAATTACAGTGTTCTGTTTTTAATGATATGCTATTCCTGTAGAAAAATGTCCAGTATATTTCTGTATTTCATTCATGATGAATCAATAGCACAGTAATATATGTAAATGCATTGGGATTGACTTAAGTATGTCAAGCACTTACCAGAGTAGTGTTCCTCTGACTGCAAAAAAGACTGATAAAAACTGCATATGTTAGAGAGGATTGTAACGTAAATGTTATCTTTAGAATGCTGGATAACAAAATGCTGGAGCGGGTGATCATGGGCTGTAATTCTATTGTGCAGCTTTATTTCTGCTGTCAAATTTAAGCTAAAAGGCACAAAATGTTTTTGTCTCATATTAGGTGGGTATTGGAAGTTGTTCTTTTTTATAATTTAAAAGTGTTTTTTTTTTTTTTTTTTTATTATTATTTTACCATATAATTTATATTTGTCTATATATGTGCTGTATATCTTCATATATATGTGTATACAAATGCACATCTATATAAACACACTCTATTCATATTTTAGGTTTATCTGTTTGATTTAACAGGTCAGAAGCATTATATGTCTAGAACTGCTGCTAAGATTAATAAGACTAGTTCCACCACATGCAAAAAAACTGCTTGGGTCTTGCATTGTCAATGAGGTAATAAGACATGTTACTAGCAAAGATGCAGAGTGTGCAAAGAGGCCCATCTGTATGGAAACAGCTTGGTTACAGACGGTCTTGTTAGCACTAGCTCATTGTTCACCCTCCCAGATTTGTTCTGGGTATTGAGATCCAACAGATTGTTCTTTAGGACTTTGGGCATGGGATTTCAGAAGGAGAGGTCCAGTCTCACATTCAGCACCATCCCTGTGCTAACAAACCCTGTTTTAGAGCGTGGTGGAGAAGCAATGGCTGAATGCAGTAATCTCATATCTGGCAAGGTCAAAATGGTGCTGGAGTTACTGCATGCATACAGTGACAAGGTTTTTGTTGGTGTAATCAGACTATGGTAACAAAATTAAATTCTTTTAGCCTGCAAAGTACTGTTGGTGAATTAAAAGCTGTCTGCTTGTGGCCCATGCCAACTTCTGGGCATTGCCTGCAATAGTGCTAACTGGCTTGTGTAAGAAGTATATTGGGGTCATTCTAACAATATTTAGAAGATCAACTTGTTCCAAGCACAGACATTCTTTAATTTATCAGTACAGACATAGCCAATAAGTCTTGCTGTATGAAGTTTAACTTCTTACAACCTAGCATTCCCACTTCTGGGAAGCACACAACAAGGCTGCCAATTCAGGTTACTTAGGAAGCTAATTTGAACTTGATGGTTCATGAGTTTGGCTTGCACACACTACAGAAGTGGCTAAGTATGCTCTTGAAATCACATTGACTTTGCAATCAGTATGGCTGTGTTTGCTTGGAGTGTACTTGAGCTAAGAAACTGCGGGGTCATTACAGAGCTAACTCTGATAAAGTTCTGTTGCCATGATAGAATTAATGCAAAATTGATCAAAAGCTGTAGTTTGTCTTTAACTGAATTTCTTTTGTACATACTATAACTTTAAGCACCTTGTTCTGCAGAAGTATAGGAGCTAACTTCACAAGAGAAAATCAGCATCACACTGATAACTTCTAAGCATCTTGCTACCTTATAAAGCTCTCAAATCTGAGTAGGTGACTGAATCTTTCCAGAATGCATCAGGGGTAGAAAAACCTGAAGTCAGCTTTTCTACATTCTAGATATATGCTTTAAAGTCAGTTTCATGAAAAGTCCTGGTGTGTTTTTGTGAGGCTGAATGGGTGAAATTATGATCAGGTTTTGCATGAAAAGACAATTTGCAAATCCTGAGCTTTAGGCATGAACTAGATCACTAGCAGATCAGTTGAATGTCTACAGGGCTCTGCAAGTTTTTGTAACTGGCATTGCTATCTAATTCTTGCCTTTGTACACAAAGAGGCACTTGCATTCACAGGTCTTCTGAATGTGGCTTCAGGTGACTGCAAAGACATACTGCTTGAATGGACCTGCTAGGTCACTCAGAACAAGTTCTCTGTTTCAGGCAACCTCATCAATACTTCTCAATCATCACTTGAAAGCAGAATAGTTGGTTTGATCCCACTACTGCTGTCAGTGTTTCCAGGATCTTGCTGCTCTCATAATCACAAGTTTTTCTTCATTTCCAGCTTAACACTTGTTCTTGCATAATTCATCCATTTGCTTTTGAGCCAACATTAGTCTAAATACCCCTTATCTCATGACATTTAACACCCTGATACACAGGGAGAGCAGTCCTTTTCAGCCTCTATTTGGTTAGAAGTGATCTGTCTCTTCTTTCATCCTCCCATAGAAAAGCTCTCCATTCTCCATGTCTTCTTTATAAGATTTCTCTGTCTTTCCAGTCAAATTAATTTTGCCTAAGAGCGGATAATGAAAGCTGTTCAGAGAATTCTGAATATCTTACCCCATCTCATCCTTACTATGAAAAGAGAGTGAAAGCTAACTTTCTCATTTTTTACCAGAAATCCTTGTTCAAAAAAAGTAATCCCACTGTTCTTAATAACACTTTGTTTCTCTTAAAGAAAAATTTTAATTTAAGTCAATGGAAAAATCATCTAATATGAGGATACTTTCCCTTTCCTGGAATCTAGTAAAGCTCCTCCCGAGCAGAAATAACAAATGAAAGTTGCAAAAACATTAATTAGAGTATGTTGTCAATGTAAAGCAGTTATCTCCAACCCAGAACTCAAAAGTAGTAAGTGTCCAAGGTGTATGACAGTAGAAAGAAGTTGCTGATACCATGTGCCTCACAGACAACACAGTAAGATACAGCCCTCAGTGTGTTCATTGCTCAGTGTTGTTACCCAGACAGGTTGCAGCATCTTGCTAGATTACCCCAACAGACCAACACCAACAGCACTTGGCTGTAGTACAGCACAAAATCATTACTTGGCGGTGCTGCTGTTGTGACAAGTAGACTTCAATGTTGTATTCACACTGGTATCTAGATTAATCATTTTCTTACAATGACAGGATTGAAGCCCTGGATTTATCAACAGGTACCAAAAATAAATAAAAAATAAAAATAAAAATAAAAATAAAGGTTTGTTTGTTTGTTTTTAAATTAAATAGCCCTTTACTGTAATAGGAAATGTATCAGTGTTGTAAAAGGTCCAGAAATTTATCCTATATTCTTCTGTGTTGCATCTGTGGGGTGTGACCTCTCTCAACAGTTATATCCATGTGTAGTAGATATTTTCAAGACCAGATTTGTCATTTTAGCTGATAGGCTTGCCATACGTATTATAAGAGAAGCATGAATAGAGGAAGGAAAATTAAGAGAGAAAAGTTATGGGTTGCCCTTTTAATAAATGGACATCTTGCTGGCTAAACACAAGCTGAGTGCACTTTGACTGAAAACAGGGAAGTATTGCTGCAGGGAAGTAGAGGCAGTAGCGAGGAACAGAAAAAAATGTTGTGATTTTCATACACAAAATGGTCTCTTCCCAGTGTCATGTTTTTAGGGGAGAAATAATCTCTTCTACCCCTTTTGTCTCCAGTTCCTCCTTGGTGGGTGGAAGCTACGGATTTCCTTCCCGAGTCTGATCACTTCCCATCTCTTCTCCTTGAAAGGTAAATGCCATTGCTTAGGAGCAGCAGTTTTCTTCTCTCACATGCTTTGGTGATACAGACAAACCACACAAAGATCATAAGAAAACATGTCATTTCCCTTTGCTCCCTTGAACAGGTGTGCAGTTAAGTGCACATTTAAATGATTATTCACTGTCTTCATTTGTACCATCTGTAAAACACCTAGCTTGTGAGATCTTTCCGTACATACAATACTCTCTTTTTTTTCTATGACTGTTGAATATATGTAAAAGAAAAGGGTAGGAGAAAAACAAAATGTGAGTGGATGAAATCTGAACAAGCTGCTTGCAAAAGGGGTAGATGCTTGAAAGGCAGCCCCGTTGGTGAAGTGTTGCTCTGTGCTTCTACCTGTCCTATTTATAGTCAGGTAATTACAGCAATGCTGGATAAAGCCATTGCTGCTGTGACTGTTTTGGTTTCAAATAAAGCAAGTCAATGCTGATAGCAGAATGCTTCGCCTACAAATAATTAACAGCACTTAAGCTGTCATAAATGTTTTTCCATCTGTTTCCTTGGACCATACTCTTTTTACATCAAGGCACTGGAAGTAGAATAAAAAATTCTTCAACCTACACCTTTCTACAGAAACTGCATGGAGGTTGTTGTGATCTGACACTGCTGTTGGGTCATGATTTCTCATTCACTTGTATGAGTATTAGCACTCTATTGTTTTCCTTTCTCCACACAGGTATTTTTGTAATAATAAGGACAATCTTACAGGGCATAGTCCAAAATTCTTAAATTTACTGGAGATTTTCCATTGCTTCCAATGGACTTTGGATAATGCCCATGAATTTCTCTAGAGCTACATGAGAAATACGTCTACACTAGAAAGTCTCTAGAGTTTTGCTAGTAGAGAACCTGTCTTTTAGATCGTGACATCACATCCATTTACCTTAATTGCATTAATGGAAGAGGAACATACACGTCAGAGGGAGAAGTGTAATGTTTCAGTGCAGACTGTCACAGAAAGTTAGACCAATTTAGTGAAAATCAGGCTTAACAGAAGTTAATGGAAATTTTGCCTCTTTATGTGAGTCCCACATAGCACTGTGCAATTCCCACCAAGATGACAATGGAAATGAAAAATTGAAGAAGAAAAAAGAAAGCAACAATAAGCTTAGTTAATCAAAAATGCTATTGGATAGAAATAATTGGGTAGAAAAAAAAGCTATTTATTAGATAAAGCTTGGATTACTATAAACAGAACAGGTGATCAGAAGGTTGAAATAAAACACCTAAAGGAAGCAATGAATATTAGACTCCTATCCATGTAGCACCGAGCCTTACATCAGTGATCTCAATCCATATTCCTGCTCTAGTGAGTTTTTTGATCATTCATTACTCATGAACACATTGTTCTGATTTATTTTTATTCATCACAGGAATGCTGTTGTAGGTGGGAAGGAGGGAAAATTCTGCTCTAAAATACAGCATTTTCTTTTTTTCTCCCAGATAACCTGGGAGCATGCTATAAATGACATATTTCACTGGTACATCTCAACCTAAGAATGAAGCTCTTTGCTGCAGAAAATATTGTACTGCAATTTAATAAACCACAGTTCTAGAAATATTTTGTGCTTAGACAATTAAAGTAGTTATTTTCTTACCTTTAAATTGGTGGTCTCATGTAACAGTAAATGTTAAAACAGTAAAAGTTTCTAGGTAATCAAACTCTCAATGAAGCTCTGGGGCAAATCACATATTTTAAAAATTATTTTTCTAGTAACATATATAGGTCATACATTATGGAAATTGAATGAAGAATTAAGAACTAAAACCACTTATTTTATCAAAAACCTGAATAGATGTTGATCCTTTTCTTCCGATGAAGTATCCCTAATATCACAAGTGTCCTAACAGACCTGAAGAAATCTGACTGTCCTGCTGTGCTCTCACCCGTGCGAAGTAATATGTAGTAACAAACAAACCAGAATTTCTGCTCCATCTGTAATGTGGCACTTTTATTTTTCCTGGTGTATAAAACAGTACAAATTACAAGACAGAAGATAACCAGGGTGCTGCAGTTAATAGGAATGCAAAGTTTGGCCAGAGTTTTTTTAAGCAGTTGCTCTGTTTCTTTCAGCTATTGACAATGTGAAGTTATTGGAGGTGCAAACTGTGCTGTTAATAGCAGCTTTAGCAATATGTATGTTCATTTCTTTTGAAATAAGAATTTTAAATCCATGTTTCTTTCTAAAAGATATTTAACATATTTTCAGACCTTACCTGACTCTCAATATATAACAAATATAAATGTATCACACACACAAATACAAATGCAAATAAAAAATACAGCAAACATAGATTCTTTAGCAAATATCTAGATTGCTTTGCTATTTAAAGGTAATTTCTAGGTCTTATTGTGGTTCTTAAATAATTTGGTCATAAATTTATGATGATATTCCCTTCAATAAAAGTAGAAAGAGATTCCCTGCCCTTATTCTTGGAAGAAACTGTTGGCATATAAATAAGTAATCTAGTATATGTATTAACCACAATATTCTTTTTTCACTATCATCCAGAAGAGTTAAAAAAAAACTCGGAATATACAGCTGAAAAAGCTTTCTCTCACATTTTCTCTTCTGATTAGTAGATATCATGGGCTTGATCTATTGCACTTTAATTAGATGTACAGCATAGCTACACAGCATTTTAAATAACGTATACTTCTGAGCATTGCTTTTTTCTCATATTTTTTCTGTGCCTTGTTTTTAATGTGACATTCAGTGGCTGATCTAGGTTCAGTGGAGCTGTCCCTGTGGATATCATCCGAACAGAGAAGATTGCAGAACTTTCTGAGTTATGAGGGGGAGAGAAATTGTAAGGTCCCTGCGGCTTCAGTAATCACCACTTTTTTTTTTTTTTCAGTATCATTTTTCCTTGTATTATATAAACCATTTTTAAAAGTAGGCAAATAAAATTTTGGCCAATGTTTGAAGCCATGTTACAGTAAATTTGTTTGTATGCACAAGAAAGACCGTCATTTGCACTTGCTGCAACAAAAACTGAAATCTGCTTGTTCATGGAAAAGGAAATTGGTGTTTCGGTAGCTCAAATTTCATTGTGAAGCTGGCTTCATTTTGTGAGGTGCTAGGGACATTTTAAGGGAGATATTTGAAGGATCTTTCTTGTGGAAGCTGGACAGAAAGATTAGCCCCACCCTGCTCTGCAGACAGCAAATATAAGCAACATGTATATTCATGTGGACTAGACTGGGTATGGTGCTGGACTGGTGGAGATGGGCAGTCAGAGGGGACACCTGTCTTGTTGTTGTCACTTTATGAGACCTCATGAGTAGGGCATGCCACTCGAGTAGCATCTGCTGCCGCGACCTCTGGTGTGCAATGCTTTTCGAAGATGAGGGAAGAGATAAAGGTCACCACCTCATACAGCATAAGTAGGTAGGACCCCTGCCAGGTGAGTCAAAATAGGAATTATATGCGTTGGTTTGTCTCAGAGTTGGATCAATGGTAAAATGAGGTAAAATGCTGCTGTGTAACTTTTTAGGGAAACAAATACATGTGTGCAGGCCTATCTGGCTAAGTTTTTTTGGCTGATATCTACATAAGATAATACCTTGTACCATCTCGTCAGGGTTTGATGTGGGTTAGTTATCTACGCTGTGTAAAATGCTCTCACTATGACTGTTTCACCTCACACAAATTGCTTTGGCATTAAAAAAGGAAATAAATCACTTTCTTTCCCTAGCTGAAGCCTCACAGGAGTTTCTGTTTTGATGGAGAAAAAAAAAGAAGAAAAACAACAACTTTGAATTTATAAGCACTGCAGGAACTTTTTGCTGTCATGACTGAAGTCTGGTCATTCTGTATCTGTTCTTTAATTAAGTTTACTTATAAATTTCGCACTATATGATGTTAAAGATAAGATGTAAAGTTGTTCTTCATTTGGTTTCGTTTCACCTTTTAATCAAAGTTTCTAAGCCTAGACTGCTTTGCTATGTTTTCTTCTCTGGAAAACTGCTGGTAGTTATATTTATTATTTTTATTGTAGCAGCCTGTTCCTTTCAGACTTATTCATGCATTGAAGCAAAGGAATGTGTATTCCACAGTGACTTAATATTTGACTTGTTTTTATTAAGCTTAATGAGTTTGATTAGCTCTCTGTGGAAGTAGCTGATGTTGCATAGCATCTGAATACCTGAAATAACACAAAAAATATAACAGAATTCCCAGCCTTTAAGGAGTGTATTTCTGATTTCAGATTTAACAGCTCAGAAGTGTTACAGAAAATGTGCAGGCACAAGGAGCTCACAAGGTCTTCCCCTAGCAGGGAGAAATCTGTACATGGAAACAACTTTGGGAAAAGAACAACTCGGATAAGAGAATGAGGCCTATCTCTGCCACAAATATGCACTGGAGATTTTTTATTTTTATTTTACTTTTTGACATTGACTTCAATGTATCCTGAATTTTAGAGAATTGAAGGTACTAAGCAGTGGAAGTAGTTTGCCTCTTTGGGGATTTCATGCTTCTCTACAGCTATGGCTATCTGATGTTACTATTTACTGGTTTCTTGAGCAGGAGCCTTGACATTGCAGATTTCCTTTTGTTAAATACCTCTAATTAGGTCCTTATGGGCACCACTGAGCCAACATTTGTTGTTCAAAAGAATTCATATGCTTTTCTCCTATTATTTCCTCTTTGCTTGGACTGACATAGAATTATTTCATTCTTTTTACAGGTTTGGTGTCTTTATTCCTAACACAAATTGCAAATGAACAATTCTCAGTGTTTATATGGCTTAATAAAGCTCCTATTTTATTTTAAATTTTTTTAACCATATAAATATATCCTGATCCATCAACATTACAGCTGAAAATTAGTTCCCCAGATAGGTCATCTGCTGTAAAAATATTTCCTCATATTAAGCCCAGGTCTGCAATCCCTTACTCTGCATTTGGTTCTGTCATTATCAAAGGCAACTTAATGAGAAGAGAAAAAATGTACAATGATTTGTGAGAAATAGAGTGGGCACACACTGGTCTAGAATATTTTATGGATTTCATATGATACATTCTGCTTTTAACTGCAAAGGTTCCGTTATGCAAAACTGACCTTTAGTCTTTGCATTCATTGATGCATGAGAAAGCAGTGGCTCTGAAGGGGGCCATTCAAAGAGTTATATACTTCTGCTGCTGCTCTGCATGTTCCTGTTCATACTTTAATTGGCACTGAACTGCAATGAGATATCAATTTCAGTTGACTAAAAGATATTAGTCCAAAAGCCTGCATTATTTCAGTTACTATGGTATTTGCTTTCCTGGTCTTCCTAAAACAGATACTTTGCTATATCTTGGGTGTAACTTTAAAGAAGTGTGATATTGCACCAGTTTAACCTTCTTTGAAGTTGCATGGTAGTAGTAATATATTATTTTCCTATTTAGGAGATAAAACATTGTTCTTTGAAAAGTTGAGTAAAACAATAAAGTAAAGGGCTTTGAATATATATTTATTAAGTAACTATAAACAAAAAGGATAAGATTTTGGGTAGAACTATCATTTCCAGTGAATGGTAGCACTGAATGACAAAATAAAGCACAATGCTAACCTCCATGTAACAGCAGATGGAGAAGGATGTCGTTCCCTGAGGGTATGGGGCATGTTATGGAATGTGAAGGAAGAGCATTTTGGGATTCTACAATTGTCCCTGTACAGGGAAAAAATGAGTATTGGTTAATTAAAATACAGCTACATAGCTCAAGGCACAAGGCTAGATGAATACAACTGTTTTACCAGGCACAGAAAGGAGAATTCAAGTTACTTTAAAAATATTTGCAGAGGTTTTGGTGAGCTATTGAAGAGTAATTCAAGTCGTCAGTCATTTCTGACAAGAAAAACTGATATGGTATGGTAGAGCATATGGGGAATTAGTTCCACTAATATCCTAATGTGAAGAAGCTTATAAACACAGTTAATAAAAGCTATGCATTCTATGCTTAAGTTTTCGCTTTAAGGAAGAAAGAAAAAAAAAGAAAAAGAAATAAAAGTTGAGAATGGTCTGTCTTTTATGAGACCGTTTTGCCACTTTGTTAACCACTGCCACAACTGCAGGGACTAAACCTTCTCAGATAAACCACAGGCTGTATCAGAGCACCTGAGAGAAAGATACAGATATAACTGACAGCTTGAAACTGAGGGGGGATTCATGAAAAATTGAGGAGAAGGCACTTTGCCAGGTAATAGGGACAGAGTTGACTCTTGGTGGTTCTTTATAATTATATATTTTTCATGTATTTTTTCTACTCTTTATCTGTAAATATTGTTATCTGTGTTCAGTTGTCTAAGGATGGACTGTCATTAGTGTTGAAGGAGAGACTTCTTCCTGGTTGCTTGGTATCTATAACATTAGCCCAAATGTAGTTTGGGACATACAAGAGATGAAACTTAACAGAAAGGCATGCACAGTGCAGAAACCATGGTGGCTGTGCTGCTGCTGTGCAGAGCTCTTCTTCCCCATGTTAGACAAAGGTTGTGTCATGCTCAAAATAATATGTGGTCTAATGGTCTTCTATTGACTGAATACAGATGACGCCCTAATACAATACGATTACAGTTAATGGAAATATATCACAGCGCTTAGGTATTCAGAGGATGAGGGGAGGTTGCTTGTTTAGTTTGTTTTGTTTTGTTAAGATCAAAATGTCCTTCATGCTAAGTGAGTTTATGTGACATTTCCAGAGAAATCTCCATAGTGAGACAGTTTCTTTTGGTATAGAATTAAAATCACTTTATTGGAACTATGTGTAACAGCTTTATCTATTTTATTTTTTCTGGATGCACAATAGAAAAATCTTCCTTTAAACAAGTTATTACAATTAATCTAATAGTACATCATCATCATCACTGTTAATACCACAGTAACTCATGTTCCCTTAGATCTTTCCCTTTTCTTGTGGATGATCTACCTCAAAAGCAAAAATGTTTCCGCTGCATTGTGAATACACAGTTTAGTCTAAAAATATAAACTTTATTCATGATGTTTGTCACCCGACACTATAGAGGACAGGCAGATAGGTATCCTATTAGGTATCCCTGGCAGACTGAGGACTGACCACAGAGTTGCGGTTATAATTAGAGATTTATTATTACATTTTTTTTTTTAAAAAAGGAAAGTAACATTCAGCATAGTTTGTCATCTATAATTTCCAGCACTTCACATAGCTTAAGGTTGTGTAGAATTTCTGAAATTCTCAGATAAACAGGCTTTTCAGTCATCTGGACAGATCCTCTGCGGATCAGGTCAAATTCTTACCAATCAGCGTGTGATAAAATCATAACCTAGACTCAGGTTACGTAAAAAAACGTGAGTCACTCACTCAATCCTCAGAGGAAGAAAATGGCAGCGGAGGCAACCTTGGCCACCAGAGATCATGGGTTTTGCTGTCCAGCAGCAGTTCCAGTTCAAGTCCCACTTAGGACTTGCTGCTGTGTGGTTTTATAGACAGTGCTCCCCATGTTGCTACACTTCCCTGTTCCAGGACAAATGTCATCAACTCCTGGCAACCCAGCACCTGGATATTGATAATGGCAATGGGCTTAATCACCCTGTCAGTTGATGCTCCCCATACCATCTTGGTGACCCAGCACTTGGATCTTGATAACACTACTACTAGAGTAGTAGTTCTGGTCTTCCAGAAAGAGGAAGAGAAAAGGTGGGAGGGCTATGCATTAACAGCCTGCTTACATCTTATGGATATTTGTTTTATTGTTGGTTATTCTAACCATACCATCAGGTATCAGGGGCAGGGAGTATCAGTCACAACGTCACTTTCAGCTTTCATCTTTCAGCTCAGAGAAACAAGAACATTGATGGGCGTGAATAATCAAAAGTAAGTGTCTTTCTCAGTTCAATATTTTTTCAACATTCTTGTAAAGGGAATGAGAACTCTGTGCATGTTTGTATTTATGTATTAAATGAGTGACAGTTTTTATTATTATTTAATATTTCTATTTAAGAAAATGGGACACATTCTGTCCAAAATCTCCCCTTGCTTCACCCTTGGATGCATCCTCAAAACTTGGTCTAAATTTGGTGGTGACTCTATGTTGAAATGTAAAATGAGGCAATATTGTGATCAGTGATGATCGCAATATAAATTGCTATAAAATTGATTCAGGAACTATAACACCATATTGCAGTTGATATTTAGCTGGAGGGGGGAAAATGGGATCAGGTGGAATATGTTAGCATTTTTGTCATTGTATCAGGACCCAAAAAGTCAGACAGTGCAGGTTCTGGGAAGATAATATTCAATAAATGTCAATCTCACAGTTGATTGAAATAGCCTATAAAGTTTACAATAACTGAGGAACAAAGAAAGAAAAGAGGTAAGGAAAAGATGAAATTACAGGCATCTTTGTCTACTATTTTGTCCCCTCTTCATAGATATATACAGGAACAACAACCAGTTCCATTGGATGTTCTGACCTGGACATCAGGTGCAGATCCAAATGTGGAAATACGACTCCCTAAAGGAAAAGTGGAAAGGACCTTACACTGTCTTGTTCCACACTCCCACTGCAATCAAAGTGAAAGGGATGAAATCATGGATTCATTACATCCACATAAAATCAGAGCCAGCAGAAGAGGAGAAACGAGACATACCATCACAAGAAGGAGCAGAGAGAGCTTTGTGGCAATTTGAACCAACCAGCTAAGGACTTGAAACTTGTGAATGTGACATGTAAGGAAATTAGACCAATACTGCTAACCACCCCTCAGCACACCACAATTAGTTTAACTCCAACCACAATTAGTTTAACTCCAACCCCAGCTGTAAAAAGAGGAATTGACTCCAAAAATTTTAATAATTGGACCAGATGTGGTCAAAATACAGCTTAGCAGCAATTGTTATACAAATCACTTGTGGTTTCTTAAATGAGTAGAACTGTTGATGCAGGTTGATGTTTCAGCAGTCAATTCAGAAGTCCATTCCATTGCCTTGGTGTGACAATCATTACTGATTCACTAAGTCAGGCTTATTAGTATTAATGTGTCAAAAATCATATTTTATTTGGGCATTAGTGTTTCAGATTAGCAAATAAAGGATTAGTCATCATTTAAATCTTTATGAAAGCCATATAAGGTCAAATCAAATGGATGAGTTAGTTCTCAGCAGACTTCTATTTGCTTTTACAGACTTCCAATGGTGTCTGGCAGCTCAAACTTTCTATCTTTCTATCTTTCTATCTTTTCTATCTTTTGATGTCTTAAAATATACTTTGTTCTTTTAATTATGTAACAAATTTATGATTAATGAAATACAAGTGGAAAGATATAATTTGTATATACTAAGAGCTCAGGAAAAAAGCAAACTGAAGTCTACTGAAGTACTGAAATATGAAAGATACCAGAGTTTTAAACTACTGAAGTACAAAATAGTTTTATCTTAAAAAAAATCAGCTTGGTGAGGGTGTAGTAACATCTGATTAGTTCACCTAAGTACTTACATTACTCACGTCTTCTTGAACATCCCACAGCTTGAAGCATCTCCCCATGACACAGAGCCATACTAAGGAAAGTGTCAGTAGAAGTTAGTTGAGCCATTTACTGTTGGCTTTACTTGATATTACAGTGAGATATTTTTTGGCCAAAAATTAACCTTGTCTGACCTCTTACAGGCTGGTTTTGAGTGTTGCATTGATCAACTTCTGGTCGGAGTTCTCAGAAGTGAAAAAAAACAACCCATGATCATTGCACAAATCTCTCTGGACATAGACACATTTGCTGCTTACAACTCTCTCCCTTCCATCTCTAAAACAACTCACATCAAGCCTGAAAGCAGGAAAAATAGTGTGCTGTATGTGGAAATCCAAAAGTTAGTGTGAGCTTATCAAACAAAATCAGAACAATGTAAAAACAATCTGGTCAAACCCTTCTTTTCTCACAGAGTGTATTACAAGCTTATGATAAATAAGCTTTTGAATATAACCATTTATAGACTACTAAAGAGCAAGCATCCTAAAGTAGAGGTATAATCACAGCAGGTAGGTTGTGACCTAGGTGATGACTGCCTCATGCAAGCAGAGTGCAAGGGGAAAAACCACGGCTGTAACTTTTTCACTGTTGGAAAGTTCAAGTGAGTCACTGAAAAGCTTATTATCAAAAAAAAAAAAAAAAAAAAAAAAAAAAGAAAAAAAAAGCAATGACAACACCAACTTTCTCACACACATATAAATACACAACACACAGGTTTACAACTGATAGCTTAATGCAGTTGGCATCTAGGATGTGGATATCGGGGCTGGACAAGCCAAGGGGCAGCTGACCCGTAAGCCCACAGGCCAGAGCCTACAGTGGCAGCCTAACGGCCCTCCAGGCCCCAACGATCCCCCAACGGGCAGGAAGGGACACCAGGGGCTTGGGGCTGCAGCTGCTCCAAGAACCCCCATGGACCTGGCCCATCCCACCCATCTGCCCATGGTCAGACCTGACGGCCAGGTTGGTGGTCACAGGGATGGTGAGCAGGGCCAAGGTGTCTCCTTGGAGGGGTTTCGTGATACATAAATTACCAGCTGAACAAAAAGCTGCTGAAGGTTACTAAATCCCTACAACTTCGTGTTTAAGTGGGGTCTATGGGCCAGCTGTTGGAAGGATTGCTGTGAGGGTGTCCTAATGCTCAAGTGCTAAGGGAGATGATAACACTGATATATCTTGGATATCTTGTCTCTCCTTATCACGGCACCAAACATGCAGGTTTTCATTTAGCTTACGCCTAAATTTTGACATGCTTGGATACTAAGGTGTCCACAATACAAATAGGGACTGTAACAAATCCTGTGTTTTTCTATGTTTTTTTTTGAAGCAGATATACATTTTATTAGTTTCTGAACATTTGTTGCTGACAGTTGAAAAGATCACACATTTGGATTGTACATCAGCTGGATTTCAAGTACTTATATTGCTTGATCAGTTGAGTCCTTAATAAATTATTAACTCTATATTTTGACTAATGAATTTTGATCCCTGTGACAGAACAGAAGGTAGATTTTGATTTTGTTTCTGTTGAAGAAACATAAACGATGTTTTCAGTCTTCTTCAGTTTTCTTTCTTTATTAGCTCTTCCATCTTATTATACTTTAAAAATTAAGGAAAAGAGTGAAATCAGTGGGTCATAGTTCTCTCTCTGTTTTCCCCAATGATGTTACACCTCAAGACTAGAGGAAGAGCTGGGAGGTATTTCTGGAAGGGATCCATCCAGACCCCTAACAGGAGACTCCTATAAGAGATGTGAGATATTGCTACTAGGGGTAGTGATTACTTAAGCATAGGTATTGGTAGTATGGCTGCTTCAGTATCAGTCTTTTTGGATTTATCTGTAATGGGTAAAGAGTTTACCACTACTCAGTGGGAGCTTGCCACTTCCACGGCTGAGATAATTTTGCCTGTGAACTGTATTGATTGACTCTGGTGCACAGTTAGTTCTTGCATTGGTTTGAAACATCTGTTCTGCACTAAATTTATTGAGGAATGTAAATGTGATTTCTGAAAGTTTATTGATTGTGGGGATACTAGCTACTATCTGAAGGATACTAAGTGGTAAGAAAACCTCAGCACTTTGTATTCTTGGGGTGTGAATGGTTGTCCTGGGTCTAGTAAGGAGCAGTTTGGATAGGTCATGGCCATCATTTGTTTGCAGCTGCCTCAGCAACTAATTCTCAGGTCACAGCACCTCCCTGCTGAAAATGCTTTAGACTGTTAGAAACTTAGCTTATAAAGTAATACCACAAGAAGCAGCAAAGTGCCACCTCTCACCACTAGTTGATTTTATATCATTGAAAAAAATAGTTACAAAATGTTCAGAAATAGATTAAACTTCCACATTAATATTAGACCAGTATTAGTAAACATCTTCAGCGCATGCTTTACTACCTTGCATGTGATCTTTAATTCAGTGAGCATATTGACTTGCTGCTACTGTGGATAGAGCTAGATCTACAGAAGATTTTGTGGTTTCAGAAGAGATCTCTGCCACTGGGACAAGACAAGTCCTCCTTCTGCCCATTTCCTAGTTTTAAGATCCACTAAGTGACTGAGCCGTGATGCATGGGGTGAAGGGTGTATCCCAGAGAAACTGGAGAAGAAATTGAGTAAAAGTGATCATCTGAGCTTGTAGCCTCTTAAAACTAAGTTCTAAGGTAATTGTTTTTAATGTGAACTCTGAACTTTCAGTTCCAACACTGCAGAAGTAAATATCCGCACACCACCTAATTTCTAAGGTGCCTGCAGATCTTCTCAAGTGTGAAATTCACTCTGAGGACACAGTGGGGAAACAGTCATTACTGCAGATTTAGTTTATTTGATGTATTTTTGCTGTTAGGATGAAGGATGTCAAACCCAGATGGAATGTCAAACCAAAACGCTGAAAGAAAAATTAGTGTCTCGTCTCCGGTTTGAACCAGAGAGGACAGAGGTGTTGCTTATGGTAAAAGGCAGGTATAGCGTGTGTGAACCAGCTGGCAGAAGTAAGGAAGACAGCAGTGAGCAGGTAAGAATGGCTGTTTACAGCAATGTTAATATTAAATTAATTTCTATAAAACCGATTTTGTTTTCTAATGCACTTTGGGGGATATTGTGGTTTGTTTTTTTTTTTAAGACTGAAAAAATTGACGTCAATCTAATGAGTAGTCAGGTATCCTTTGCATGGATAACCTTGTTATATATATAAGGTAGTCCTAGATTTACAGTATTTTTACATACAGCTTTTTTTTTTTTTTTTAAATCTGGCTTTTGCCTGGGAAAATGTTATATAAAAACATGTTGAATACATGTTTAATACCAGTGAAGTCACAGGAGTGAATGTCTTCCTCCTAGGAGCTTTGTATGTAAAACTTCAGAGACTGTCATTTATTGTGAGGCCTTTTCCTGGAGGGAGGATTTGGTATTCAGTAACCATTAAAATATGGGGATATGGCAGAAAAGTGTTGTTTTTTTGTTTTGTTTTGTTTTGTTTTTCCTTAAAAACAATTCTATAAGTGTTGGTATAATCTGAATTTGTTCATAACTCACTACCCTCTGTCTTTCCAAAGTGGAGTTCAGAGGAAGGCTTTACATTACCAAATTACTCTTACCAAATATGCTACAGTAGTCACCATTTAAAATATCTTCTCTCTGCAGTAAGCTGTAGCTCTCAAATCTGAAGCAGAGGCATTATGTTTTGTCTTATTTTATACTTTTATCTTTCTTATGCATTTTAAACTCTTTATTCTATTCATTCCTATGAGGTAAAAATGTTCTATTGTATGGTGATAATTGGAATAACCAAATTCAGTTCTCTATGGTTTTTATATGTGAACCTACTACTACTTCATCTATAAATCCAACTAAATGAATCTAATTTCCATGATTAATGGAAGTCTGTTCATTTAGTTAGTGTTTGCCTCAAGTGTCCTGCAAAACAACGATTCATCGTTCTAAATTTAAAATTTCTTTTTCTGAAGCTTTTAACTATTTCAGGCTTAGGTTGATGGAAACAGGATTATAAAAACGATGTTACAGTCCATATGAAAATACTATACATTTGTTTTAGTGCTCTGAGCACAATTATTTTTAAGTCTTTTATCAAGATTCTTTTTTATAAGTAAATTTTCATGCACATAAAATGTATAATTAAAGTCGGAAATATTCTGTAATGAAAGCTGAGTACAGCTATCAGGCGGTGCTTTTGGAAATATTTTTCATGGTTTTTAGATACATTTATTCTCTGGCTTTTTTTTTTTTTTTTAAGTAAAACATGTGATCTCCCCCTCTATAATTATTAAAATTAATGCCCTTCGTTCCCAGTCATCTTCACTAAAGAAGAAATACTCCATTCTTCGCACAGCAGTTTACAGACCAAGCACAGAAAAGAGAAATGAAGCAGAAATAAAAGAGGAAGGCATGTGCTTTGATAAAATGTAGGTAAAAATATTTTTCTTCATGATAATTTTTTGTTCTTTGCTAGTTAAAACTTGATACTGCACTGGACTTCTACCAAATTATTTGACTCTTTCCTTGTGAATTCTGTGAAACCTGTTAACACTTCAGCACAAACTTTGTAATTTTGGCTGATTGCAATAGAGTTTGATTTTTTTTACATCAGTGAAAACATGGAGAAGTGCTAGCAAAGTCATTGTAAAAGGAACACAGTCTAGTAACATACTATTTTTAATTCTGGTAAAATGGGGTAATTATATGCTACAGGAACCTGTGCAAATGTATTCGTATGTACAGCGTTACTGTCACCTGCAAAAAAGTACAAAAATATGAGTGTATTTCAGATTTAATTAAATTTTAAAAATTAAAAATGAACTTCAGCTATTGACGAGGTTTTGTTTAATGGAACCTCAGTTTTCATCAGTCCCAATGCAGGCAGAAGGGTATCTGTTCCAGCTGTTGGGAAGTAACTGACCAGTAAGGAACTACATTCTGGCTAGTATTGCCAGCTGCAATGCATGCTGCTTACTGTCTCATTCAATTAATGGGTGATGTGGGAGAAAGCTGAGAGTAGGAGTCCAAGCATGGGAACTGAAGCTGAAAATATTTCTGGGGAGGGATTAGGGAGTATTAAAGCACAGATTAGGAAATGTCCAGTCTTCATTAGTTTCAGTGCTCACAGTACAACTTTATATTTGTCTAATTTGCCCACATCAAGCCTTGCACATCTGTCTTGAGAAAAGCACATACATGCTACTACCATAATCAAGGTCTCTTAACACAGACTTCTGCCTCATGTTCTGGATCCAAGAATTACTTTTACTTTGCTGTTTATCACTCTTGAGTAAACAGAAAGAATCTTTTCCAAGGTTGCTACTTGCTACCTGAGGTTTCACTTTTTTCTCTTATACTTCTAAGAGCGCCAATCATCCTTCCAGAAGGCACAGCCCTTGGGAAGAGGTTTGTACATATGACTGGGTTTGGAGGATGTTTTCTGTATAGTGCTGCTGTTTATAAATACCTATGTACCTGTGTTTTTTAGAAACAACTTTAAATGTGAAAGTTAGTTTGAAACCTGTACGTACAACTTCATGTCTGTATACTGCTTGCATGTCTCTCGGTGTGGACAAAGACTTGTACCAAACCACTGTTGGTTGTGCAAGTAAGCAGGTGACCTGCTAGGCTGCTTCCTTCAGACTAGGATATGTCTTGGACATTCTTACTGATGTTTTTGTTCTCATTTGCAAGATGCTGACTGAGAGTTTTAAGGAAGAAATCTCCTGGCATTTATATGGCCCACTTCCACTCTTCAAAACACCAGAGGCTTTAAAAAAGAAACAGAAACTGGCTGCACCATCCAGCTCAGTGCAGTCCACCTCTCCACTCCTTTTCCAGATATTCCTGAAAATGTTCTATAAGGAATTTTTCTCAGCTGGAATTCCTTCAGATTTTTTCCTAAAATTGTTTGATTTTAGACACCCAGGAAAACATAAAGAAGAAAGAGACTTATCTGCTTGTGAGCCTACAGTAGTATCTGAGCACGAGACAGTGAAGCTAAAGAGGAATATAACAGAAGTGGCATCCTTAATGTCAAATAATGAGAATTGGGAAACAAGTTCTGTTTGCAAAGCAGTTCAGCAAGTCTTTGGTACATCACCTTCTTCTGCTGTATATGGTAAAGTACTTAAAAATGATGGAAAAGTACTTAAAGTACATTTAAAGTACTTAAAGTACTTAAAATGATGGAAAGTGGAGTAATAAAAAATATGATATTCTTTCCTCATCGCTGTGAATCCACAGGAAGAAACCTGCATAACTTCACTTTTATTTATTTATTTTTTAATGAATTAGTGGAGATGCAACAATGACTTTAAGTCAGTATGCCAACTGCAAAGTACATAAGAATATATGTATATTGTACTTTTTAAAAGTTACAGTTATCTATTCTATGCTTCTTCTCTGAGTAGATTTATCTATTCAAAGTTTTTTTAAGTGAAAAGACTGTGTAATGGGTATTTTTTAAAAATTATGATGTGAGATCAACTCTCTGAAATACAAAATCAAAGTCTTATGTATGGGGAAATAAAACTGCACACACGCAGTTTGAAGGTTATTGCAAGCTTCAGACTGATTTTAGTGGGTTTCAAGCAACTCTGCAAGCTGGAGTTCTCTTTCCTTATTAATTTTTGCACTATGCTTTGTGTAAAAATTGAAGAAAGGATTTTTAATCTGAGGACCTTCTTTCCAAAAAGTGGCTGGACACCTCCCTGATGGTGGGAAGTGGTGAATGAATTCCTCTTTTTGCTTTGCTTGCACCTGCAGTTTTTGATTTTCCTACTAATTAACTAATTTTCCCTATTACTACCATCCCTGAGTCTTCTCACATTTCTCCCATTTTCTCCTCAGCCTGCAGGGGAAGGACAATGCACCCCAAGGGTTTAGCTTGATACATATCACTAATTATTTCTTACATGATTTGCTGAGCAGGAGTTCTAAAGGAAATCTTAATTGATTACTTCTGTATGAAGTGGGGGAAGAAGGAACATAATACTTGGAGGTCTGAACCTGCTTTATTAAAATTAAATGGTCAACTGACATGTAAATGTGATATAAGAGGAATGCAAAAGGAATGCTAAATATTTTTTATTTTTTTTTCCCTCAGAGAATCACAGAGTCAAAGAATGGCTGAGGTTGTAAAGAACCTCTGTAGATCATCTGGTCAAACCTCCCTGTTCATGCAGGACCACCGAATGGATTAAATAGATAAAATTTCAGAATGGATAAAAAGGTTTTCTAGTAATGAACAAGGATAATAAACCCTTGCTGTAAAACAAATGACAAAAATGAATATTAGTCTCTAAATCTCATGGAATACACAGGAAATAAGTGTTACATTTATTATGCAACCATTCTGAAGTATGTGATGCCAATTTATACAATTTTTAATGTATTGTCAACAACAAGTAATAGTATCTTGTGTGTGTTTGTGTGTGCATGCCTCTAAAATCATCAGAATGCATTTTGAGAAGTAGAAGTTACAGAAATGTAAACCTGTAGAAGTTCAACTTGAATTAGAAAATAATTGTGCATAGTGATCTGCTTTAAATGAGTAATATTTTCCTTTTTAATGTGTTGGTTGTAGATAGTAGTAGAAGGACTGAAATGCAAATGCCTGTGTTTGAACCGAGTTGTCATAAAAATATTTGTGAGCAACCAAAAGCTGAAGGATCTCCTAAAAAGCCCATGAAAGCAAAAGTTTATTCATATGATAAAACAGGTAGGTAGTCGTAGCACCATAGGGAAGACTGTGTTCTTAGTTATACATCTACAGCTATTTGTGTCAGATTTACAATAATATTATACTACTCAGCTGCTACTCTTTTTCTTCATCCCTCTCCTGCTTTAGAGTAAGAGTACATGTCAGGGAAATGCTGACAACTTTATCTTCCATATTCACCTTATGATGGGTTTGTTTTTTAATACCTGTCTCATACCAAAATTTACTTTCATACATAATTTGAATAATTGTTTTAAAGTTGTTTGTATTTTATAGTTAGCTACAATTCCTTTTTCTTTTAAATAGTTTCTTAAACAGTAGGTATGTTTTCCTTCTTATCTTCCAGGATTAGTGTGGGGAAAAATAGATTTTGATCATCATTTCTTCATTAAAAATATCTGTGGCTGAGCATGAAAACTGGGAGGGACTCCTATCACAATTGGATTCTGATTTCTTTCTTTCTTTCTTTCTTTCTTTCTTTCTTTCTTTCTTTCTTTCTTTCTTTCTTTCTTTCTTTCTTTCTTTCTTTCTTTCTTTCTTTCTTTCTTTCTTTTCTTTCTTTCTTTCTTTCTTTCTTTCTTTCTTTCTTTCTTTCTTTCTTTCTTTCTTTCTTTCTTTCTTTCTTTCTTTCTTTCTTTCTTTTTCTCTCTCTCTCTCTTTCTCTCTCTCTTTCTCTCTCTCTCTTTCTTTTCTTTTCTTTTCTTTTCTTTTCTTTTCTTTTCTTTTCTTTTCTTTTCTTTTCTTTTCTTTTCTTTTCTTTTCTTTTCTTTTCTTTTCTTTTCTTTTCTTTTCTTTTCTTTTCTTTTCTTTTCTTTCCAAATTTTTTTTTATTAATGAACTTCTTAATAGGGATTTAAAACTATGGGAACATATTTTCGGTGTTTTCTAGGATTTCTCAAATTGTTTTCCATAACATTACTGAGTCTTTTGTTCAACTGGAGTGTTCTTCTCCTATGCAAGATTAGATTGGTCTGGTTTCTAAATGAACACTGTTTTAATGGATTTTTTAAAAAAATATTTTAAATATTACTATTAAAATTATTATTGCTATTCTTTTATTTTTCAACTTCCTTTTTGTTTACTTGAGAATTTTCCAGTCTTCTTTCTTATTTTTTTGGTCTCTAGCACTTGAGAAAGCCTTTGGGCAGTAATTTATGTTTTTTTCTAGTGAGTACTTTGAATTTTTCTATGTACATTATACCAACTGTCAGAGTAAAATCACTGGAAAATTAGATCACTTTTAAGTCAATTGAACCACTGTTCTTCAATTACAGCAAAATACATCTGGAATATATGATGGTTCATTATTTTTGAGAAGGACTTTCTAATACATGTTTTCAGCATCTTCCAACATGGTATAAATCCTCCTATACCAATTCTCCATACTTACAAAGGCTTATGCAATAAATCAAAAGACTTTATGTTTAAGGATGACAAAAAAAATCCAATAAAAATACATTTTTTTTTTCTTTTCTTGATGTACCAGAACCAATTGATGATGTTATAATGCATATTTTGAGGCTTCGAGGCAAACTTGGCTGGCAAACGGTGTTACCGTCGTGTGAATGTTTAGCTAGAGAGGCTGCTATGGCCAGACTTCAGAAATATGCACTTACGGTGATATTCACTTTCCCTTCTCCACATCCTGTGTAGTTGAATATTCTAGAAATGATATTGGTTACAAATCTAAAATACTTATTTTCTGGAAGTTTTTGCCTCTGAAAATGATAGATTTTCCTTTAGAACATCTGGATGCATAGCAGTCACTGTACATTAGCACTTATCCAGTGCTTCCCATAGCTGATGTTTTCTAGAATTAAGCATAATTGTGACCATTTCTGTCCTGATCAGACATACCAAGTACAAAGCTGGTATTCACTGTGATTACTGCTGGGCAGTCTGATCTTGATGGAGCCAAACAGGACACCTCCTGCATTCTCTTGCTCTTTTGGTGCAAAGACAGACAGATAACTGGTTTAATTGTAATTTTGCATATACATTTTCATGACTTAAATAAATAAATAAACAAATAAATATAATGTTTCTTTCAGTATGCAAAATGTTGTGAAATATTGTGGATACACAATAAAAATAATATCTCTGTCATTTGTCATTTGGGACTTTTGATTTCATACATGGTTGCAAAATTTTTAAGAAACATTCCAGTTGTTCACAAAACTAAGATATCTTCCAGTAGTAACGAAGTATTTCCAAAATAACTAGATACCACCAGTATCTACAGTCCTAGATCTAAAAATCTGGAAACTGTTAGGTATTTGTTACTTCTTGGTGTTTTTTAAGCTTAACAATGCTTACCATAGTATTTATAGATGTAGAAAGATAATATGGAGAAATGTAACTACTGAAAAGTTTGTTGTTTGTATTAAAAAAGTTGTAATAGGCTAATAGGGTTACATGAAACTTTTCTCAACAAGAAAGTAATATTTAACTTGCTGTTGGTAGAACTGAAAAATAATTATTTAGAGTCGAGATAATAAAACTGAGAAACTTGATAATAAAATAATAGTTTTCTGGTCAATTCAGAGTTGTTACTTTTTAAGCTTATTATTAGAAGATTCGAGTACTTTTAATATTTCTTCTCATGGTAAAATCTGTAGACATATAACTTGCAATCATGAAAAATAAATTATACATCTACATATAAATATTTTCTTCTTTTCACAGAGACCTTTGTTGCTAAAAGATAGTGGGGAATATATATATGGTCTTCAAAGAAACAAGAATAATCTTAAAGTTCCCTACAACCCATATGATTTACAGGCTGTCTCTACAAATACAGCTATGCACAGTGAAGAATATTGGACTATTACAGCTTCATTCGTGTCTAAGGTAGTATACTGTACAAAACACTGACAACATGAACTTGGAGATTTCCATAGAAAGAACAATTTGCTCTTCACTTATTATCATGTCCCATTCCCATTGCAGTTATGTTACCTTCTTCACTAAAGAGTTTACCGGTCCCTTCTAAAGATGAGTCCTCTGCTGGCTTTGACCATAACAACTCAGCCTTTTGCTCAGGCATTTGTTTGGATCTTGAACCGTAGTGTACTATGTGTATCAGAAGACTTAAAGCTTATCTTTAAGTTTAACTTAAAGTTTAGCATCTTTGTAATCCACTAAATATCTGCATTTCCAGGCTTAACAATGCATATCAGGGAACAAACACACAGCCTGTATTTCACAGAAGGGCAGAACAAACACACAGCCTGTACTTCACAGAAGGGCATACTCTCTGCTGATGGTTGTATATGGAAATCTCTAATGTTCATGCCTTATCTTTGATTTTTGTGCTCTTTTATTCTTTGTGTTGCAAATAGGTAAGATATCAGCGACTTACTGGTTATCCTTTCTTCCATCTTACCAATATTTCCTTAAAAAAAAAAAATAATCCTAAAAACAACAAACAAGCAATCAAAAAGCAAACCTGGAACTTTGTTCTCTACCTCGGAATGAGCATTCATGGTTGGTTTAAACCTGTGTAAGGCTGCTGAGAGCCTGTCTCTAAGCCACCCTCTACATTGTTGGTTTCATGGTCAGTATGTTGATCATTTCACTCAGCTGGAAATGAAGTAAAATACTTTATATGTGTATTTATTTTATTGCCAGATTAATTTCCAGTCATATTGGAGAGCTAATTATATCACCAGTAGCACATACTACTGATATACCTAATAGAAGTACTAAAAACAATACCTTTTAGGAATATGAGCACCACATTGCATTATCATCAGTTCATCAGTTCTTTAATGTTTTTGCAAAGACTGGATTTTTTCCTCAATTTTTTAATTCCTTGTTCTACTCAGTATCAGTAAAGTTTAGCACTAGTATGACTTTTGCATGGAAGAAGTGATAATTGCAGAATTTGCATAATGTACATAATTGAATTGTTGCTGGATGCTAAACTTTTTGTTGATACATGATTTGAATGTCAGACAGTTATAGGTATAGCTTAGAAACTGGTGTAATTACTTAGGTTAAAATGGAGGAGATGTGTTTGCTACCAGTGGAGGTACTAAGCTTTTATAAAACCAGTTTGGAAGAAGAGTATAAATGTTGGAACCTATCTGGGAAAAACGGCTGCAACCTTGTTCCTTTGCCTTCAAGATGCCTGCACTAGTACATAAATTTGAAATATGTTCTTGATTTAAATCCAAATTGACTTGTTCCAAAAAGTCTATAATAAAAGATCTATTGCTTGCTTTGTATAAACCACAGAATGATTCTTTCAAAAAAAATTGTTAGCGCTTAGCAGCTAATTTCTATCTCTTATACTCCTATAATGAAGTTATGTGCTCTGTAATGAAGATAATAAGGATTCATATTTAACTGGCATCTGTCCATTGCCAGTTCGCTGTATTCTTGACAGTCAGATTCTAATTCACATTTTGAAAATAAATTATGCTAATTTTCAATTTGGAATGTTTATATCCTTCCACACAGGAAAGATCATTCTCTTTGAACAATTAGAATCTATTTGCTTAAGATGTTATTAATTTGGGTATAAGATGTGGCTATTTGCTTAACATGTTATTAATTTGAATATAAGGTGTGGCTTTCCTACCTGAAAGATATGGCAGAGGTTAAAGTAAAGGTATTTTGGAATTTGTTGCCAAAAAGTGGTATGATGAGCACCCACCAGGTGCTCATGGACATGGCTTTCCACAGTGTATTGGAAATCTTTCCACAAGGCTAATTCTATTTTACTCTTATTCAGTAATGAGTATTTTACCACCACTGAGGTATCAGTATGTACATTTTTCGTCTTTGATAGTAAGGATTCAGAAAACATCTGAAGGGTTCAGAAAACATTGAATTCTTTTAACAGACAGTTGTAAAATGTATCTGTTCTTTTTTTTTTTTTTTTTTTTTTTTTCCACCTAGTTTCCTGCAAATCAGAAATTAGGAGAAATGGAAGCAACATCAGTACCACAATGGCTGCGTGAAAGACATCTGTATTACAGGTTACTTGACTTGAATTTGTTTTCCAATTTCAGGTAAGGGAATAAGAAAAAAATAACTGAAGTCTACCAATTACAGTAATAATTTTCCCTGTCTTTGTATGATAAAATGCCACCTTAATATTGTGTTAATTCCTGCATTAGTATTTTCAAGAATTACAATATTTGAAGATTACTCAAAATCTTTTTGTTTTCCTATCTAAATCATTAAGAGAATCAGAAGTCTTCTCTTCTCTTCTCTTCTCTTCTCTTCTCTTCTCTTCTCTTCTCTTCTCTTCTCTTCTCTTCTCTTCTCTTCTCTTCTCTTCTCTTCTCTTCTCTTCTCTTCTCTTCTCTTCTCTTCTCTTCTCTTCTCTTCTCTTCTCTTCTCTTCTCTTCTCTTCTCTTCTCTTCTCTTCTCTTCTCTTCTCTTCTCTTCTCTTCTCTTCTCTTCTCTTCTCTCCCTCCTTCTTTGTTTGCTTCTTCTTGATTATTTAACCTTAGAAAAAAGTATGAATATCTCTAGTAACATCTTCATACGCACTGTATTTTAAGAGGCGAACTAATTCTGTCACTCTTCTCTCTCACATTATATAGAATGTATGAAAAACCAAGTACTGTTCACCTCATATAGAATGCATTAAAGCAAATTATATAGTGTGAAGTAGAATAAAATATTTAGTGGTAAAGTAGTCAAATTCTTCTGGTTGGCTGTTATGGAAACTTATAAAAAAAATGGCAACTTAAGTTTAACTTCTTGCAAAACTAATATTAAATATCCACTTCTTACATGTTTGTCTCAATATTTTACCTTTATTTTATTTATATGGGATATATTGTTTCTGATTTAATTTTGGCTTTCATCTAGACAATTCAGTGATTCAGTTTTGTTTGTTTTGTTTGACTCCACATCTTATATAGGATTTGTGTGAAGTTTTTTTGTGTATGCAACAATCACTGCAATGACAGCATCACAAATTTCACACCTGTTTTGAAACTGCCTTTTATGTTTGTGTCACATTTGACATTTAAAAATTAATGAAAGTAGTCATGGCAGTCATCGTTTCATTACATATGTATCAACTGGCAAATTAAGGATTGCTACAATAGGAATATTTAGAAGACTGATAAGAAGATTTAAAACCTGTCCACCAAGGGAAGCTGAAACTATAGTGAATATGTCCTGCCTCTTCGCCTACCATAAGCCAAATGGGGATCCTGCCCATTTACTAAATGTTCTGTGTGTCTGGACACTTGCCCTCTCCTTCTGGGCTAGGCAAGATTTTAATGTGTGCTTTCCCCACTAAAATCCCACAGGCTGCAGCAGGTTCATTGTCCTGTAGCTTGTCTCCCAACAACATAAGTACTGTTAACGAGCTGTAGTGACAGCAGGTGTGACAGTCAATTTCACATACATAAATAATTATTTTTCTTGCTTCTAGAATGAAGAAATTCTTTCTGCTCTGGAAAATCAATGCTAGAAGAAGTAAGACAAAAAAGAGCAAGTCAGTTTGAATGTGAAAATAATTAAAGAATCTTCTGGTGTGCACTTGTGGAGAATAGTCAGACTTAGTGTCACTGATAAACACCACCCTTGTGCAAAGGGGGGAGCTGAGCAGCTTGATTCACTTCTCTTGTACAAACTTTGTGGATGGAGGTCCACAAGCTGTGTGTGAGAGGTTGCCAAAGAAGGGAGTCATTTAGTGTTAGCATTAGTTAGACAAAGTGACAGAAAAGTTAGGAAAAGAAGAGTGAAGAGAGAAAAAAGAAATTGGAAAGCTAGAAGAGGCATTTGATGGGCTGTGCTCTTTCTCCTCCACCAAGACAGGGATGCCTTCATGATAAATTAACCTACACTTTTTGGTGAGGAATACCCAGAATAGGCTTTTGCTAGCACTATTATCATTTATTAACTCCCTTTAACGTAACAACACTTCATCAATATATCTTATTTTCCTTAAATATTTTATGAGGCAACAAAGAATATTATAAAATGCTAGATTACCTGTTAACAGCATCACAGACTTACTCTAATAAATTTTTAATGCGACTTTTATCTTGCTGTGAAGGAGCCTAGGATTTTAATATGGAAAAACCTGAGCTTCAATGTAATATTTGTACAAGTACAGTAGGGTCCTCATCCATGATAGGGATTTTCAACTATAGATAGGATTAAAATAATTATTTTTTTTCTATTGTGAAATGAGAGTTGCTACACTGAATCCAGGCTGAATATGGAGTGAATAATGGAATTCAGTCTGTATATTAAAGTGAATGAACAAAATCCTGTCACATTTCACCTTTTCCCATTAAAGCATTCCTTACTGAAAAACTGCTTTACTGTGAGGGTGACAGAGCACTGGAACAGGTTACCCAGAAAGTCTATGGAGTTTCCTTCTCTGGAGATATTCAAAACCTGCCTGGATGTGATCCTGTGCAACATGCTCTAGGTGACCCTACATAAATGATCTCCAGAGGTCCCTTCCAAAATCAACCATTCTGTGATTTTTCTAATTTGGTGATACTGTGACACTGGTGTGTAAATAATATTTGTATTATATAGGTTAGATGATGGAAAAGACCTTATTAACTTTTCACAATAAATTTGTTTTCCCGTTTTTATGAAAATGTATCCTATATTCAGGATTATTCCTGCAGATCTTTAATTAGCCCTTGTGTTAGAAAAAGACTTCTAAGTGATTAGCATTGTGCTAAGAGAATATGGATTAGGACCTGTGAAAAGATTATGTCCATTCTATTCCGTTTGAGCAGACAAACAGAAAAGGTATAGATTGTCAAGTAATTCTGTGTCAAATTTTAAAGTTACTGAAACAAGAAAGGTATTAGAGTAAATACGGGGGCTAAAAGCATAAAATCTGAAAGCTGTCATTTATGAAATTAATCATTAAAACAATATATGATGAGTCAACTTCTGAAAAAGAAAAATCATTTATGCTTTGCATTAGTCAGAGATAAGTTTGTTAATTCATACATTAATGCTGACATGTAGCACTTTCCCTAAAAGAAGAATTTTTGTAGGTGGCAAGTTCATCAACATTCAGTTGGTGCACTTTAAATGATCTAACAATGGAATATTCTTAGATTTTTTTTTTTTCAAAATCAGATTTGTACAATTCAAATGAGATGTCTTTAGAAACGTTTTTATATACTGAAATCATACATCCTTAAGCAGTAACCTGTTTATTACCTAGAAAGTGGCCAACACTCTCCAAACTTAAGCATTTGAGTGAATTTGTGAGTGAGCTAGTCCTATAAACAAAGATTTGATGTGTTAAGTTTTTGATTTTGTTTTGTTCCTCTGTATATTGCTGCTTACATAAAGGTATTGGTCCTTCATATAGGTAGCCTAGAGGAGGCGACTTTTGCAAAAGGAAATCAGAAAAGGACTTCTAAAACTATGTTGGCTATTCAGCCTGTTTATGTAATGGGTTGTTCCTGTTCAAGGTTTCTGTTGATTTAGATCCTTACATGTTAAGAAAGGCAATTTAGAAGGGTTTGTTCTAATCCTTTATATTTCTTCAATGCAATGTTGAAGCAAAGCTCTTTGAAGATTATTCATGCAATAAATAACTTTGGTTATGCTGTTCAGTAAGGTAAAGCTCCAAATGTAGATAGTTAAACAAAAAGACAGAATCATTAAGGTTGGAAGAGACCTTCAAGATCATCTGGTCCAACCATCACCCATATCACCCACTAAACCTTCCTTTCAGGCAGTTGTAGAGAGCAATGAGGTCTCCCTTGAGCCTCTTTTTCTCCAGACCAAACAACCCCAGCTCCCTCAGCTGCTCCTCACAGGACTTGTGTTCCAGGCCCTTCACCAGCTTCGTAGCCCTTCTCTGGACATAAGTTGCGTATTGGCTGTCCTTTCTGTTTTCTGCACAAAAGTGCTCACATTGCTTCATGCAGCTCAAACAACAAAACAAACCAAAAACAAAACAACAAAAAACACCAAAGAGTGGATATGTTTTGATGTAGAAACCATTAGGTTTCAGTACATGCATAATCATTTTGATTTAATATTTTTTCTTATAGTCGGTTTTAAGAAAAGAATGTGACAGTAGGTTCATAGTACGTATATAATAAACTATTAGGGACTTCTGGAAAAGCAGACATTATTCATTTATTTTGTTTGTGTCAATATATATTTAAATGCATACATTTTCTTTAGAATTTTTAGTAATTCTTCTTCAGGTCAGATTAAACCATTTTCACAATATTGTCATCGATCAATCTTTACTCACCCTGCAGTTATCTCATAGTGACGTTTTCTGGAAGAGACAATGAAGAAGGGTGAAAACATTACTTAAAATCATGATCTGTTTGGGTAATACTTCTTGTACTAGACCTATGATACCAAAACGATATATGAATCACAAGACTAAGAAATGTGACTTAAGTGGCAACTGTAGAAGAATAATTTCAGAAAGTCTATATTTAAGCCTCAGAAGTATGTGCACTGTTATATGAAACAAAGCAATGTCTGTCTGGAAAAGTTACCAGTATAATAACAAAACATTGGGGGGCACCATTGAGAGTTAAGTAATACTGAATATTTTTAGGCAGGATTTGAGATAGTTTAAAATGATTGTTCAGCATAACAAGTTGAATGTATGTAAGAAAATACGATTTTGTGCTCTTTGCAGTGGTATGTCTTTTTTCACAGCTGCAGTAATTTAGAGTGTTTAAGTAATTGCTTGAAATTGGCCTGCTTATTCCCTCTTATCTTACATATGACTGTGCCTGCTTTGAGAACACTGCAATTCCAAGTATGTTAAAGTAATTCTTTCCTCACCAAAATCCTAACGATTCTCAGTAAACAAGCGGTGTCAGTTAAGAGTTAGGCACTTTTATTGTACAGAATAAAACTCACAGTTTTTGTTCTTCCAATGTTAAATCTGCATGTGTTGAGTCCTCTGTTTCTTAGTAGCTCAATGTCATAAATATAATCCTACAGCACACAATTTATATCATTAATTTTAACATGGTTGCTAATGGTAAAATTGCAAATATCAAAATCAACAATACAAAAGGAAACATCTTCAGAAGATTTCAAGACCATTCTAGATAGGTATGGAAATGAAAAGGAAGAAGTTGTAGGAACAGTTACGGAGAAATACACCATATGAAAAAAAAAAAAAAAAAAAAAAAAAAGTCAAATGCTTTAACTATAAGGAAGACTGCTTTCTTTTTCTTTTTCTTTTTTTTTTTTTTTTTTTTTTTTTTTTAAGAGTCAGTTAATTTGACACATTTGTCTATGAATAATAAAATTGAAGAAGTTAATGCACATATCTTTGAATTGAGTAGGCTTATAGCTGGTAAGACCTAAACACTGATGGAGATAAATAAGAATATCTTTCATGATCATAGAATCATAGAATATCCTGAATTGGAAGGGATCCACAAGGATCATTGAGTCCAACTCCTGGCTCCACACAGGACCATCTGAAAAACAAACCACATTTCTGAGAGTGCTATCCAAGTGCTTCTTGAACTCCAGCAGGCTTAGTGCTTCCCTCAGTCTCCCCTTATTCTCTTCTTCTCTAGGCTAAACAAGCCAAGTGAATTTAGCCATTCCTCGTATGTCTTGCATTCTAGACCCTTCTCCGCCTTTGTAGCCCACCTTTGGATGCTCTAATAGTTTTGTGTCCTTTTTATATAGTTTGTGAAACCCCAAACTGTACAGAGTACTCAATGTGAGGCCACACAAAGCATGACAATTGTGTCCCTTGACAGGCTATCAATGCTGTGCCTGATGCACCCCCAGATACTGTAGGACTTTCTGTCTGCCAGGGCTCACTGTTGACTCGTATTCAACTTGCTGTCAACCAGAGTCCTTTCTGTGGGTCTCCTCCCCAGCCCCTTGTTCCCCAGTCTGTAAATGTATCCAGGGATGTCTCCTCCCCATTGCTCTTGTAAAACTTCTTGTGGGTAGTGATTGCCTGGCCCTCTAATTTGTCAAGATCACTCTCTGCTGAAACTGATTGTATTACATATTTAAAATTCAGTGGTACTTTGAAATCAAGATCTTCTTCTTGACAATGATGTCACTAGATGTTTAAAATCAAATGCCTGTTTGGCATTCTGAGCTGCATTTTATATAAATCAGTTGTGTCTTGAAGGGATATGTGCCATAGCCTGTATGCACGTTCATGAAGTGGTTATGCATGTGTCTTTTCTGTCAAGACCTTTTATCAGGATACTCTGTGGTGGGCACACTGATGTTTCACTTCCCTTTTTCCTGAATACAAACTTTTTTAGTTCTCAAGTAGTGACAGACCATTTCATGTCTACATTCTTCTAATGATTCAGCCATCGTGGTTCCACCCATGTCTTCTTTAAATATTACCTCATTTATGAGCTGTCCAGCACAGATACAGTACTCAACTAAGTGGTCCCAACATAATTTCTGTGAAAGATTTCAGAATCATCTGCCTTGTAGAACTGTTTAGGGGCTTATTTTTGGAATCATCCATCATCCACTTTTGCTTAAAGATAATATGCCCAGTAACTTTAATGTTTGAAGTCCATAGTCTACATTTCCTGCTCTTCTTCAAAGGTCCCTTTGAATGGCATCCATTCCTTCTTTGGTATCAACTGCACCACTCAGCTTGGTGTCATCTGCAAACTTGCTGAGGGTGCAGTCAACCCCATTATCTATGATGAAGATATTGAAAAGCACTGGTCCCAAGGCAGACTCCAGAGGGTCACCATTCATTACCAAACTCTACCTGGACAAGAACCAGTAACCGCTACTCTCTGGGTGTGGACATCAGGCCAATTCCTTATCCACCGGATGGTCCACTCATCATATCCATCTCTCTCCAATTTGGAGATCAGGATGTCATGTGGGACTGTGTCAAAGGCCTTACAGAAGTCCAGATGACATCTGTAAATCTTCCCTTGTCAACTGTTGCAGTCACTCCATCGCAGAAGGCCATTGGATTGGTCAGGCATGATTTGCCCTTGGGGAAGTCATGCTGGCTGTCTTGGATCACCTCCTTGTCGTGCATGTGCCTTAGCATAAATCATTAAGTGATTTTACTGAGTGCTCTTATGAAATTATTTTCCTGCCTTTAGGACTTGAGCAGTACTTATAATGATGCAGGCTTGAAGCATGTGTGGTATCCAATGACTTCAGCTACACTGAAATACAAATCTCTGTAGGCTCAAAATCTTATACAATATAAAGAAAACAATCAGACAACTGAGTAGTAAATTAGCTGTTATGCTTCTCATTGCAAACCTCAAATTTACAATAAATTGCTTCAAGGGAATAATATAATAGCCTTACTGCATTTTAGAAAGAACTGTTTTTTCAAAAATATTAATGCTCCTTTTCAAATATAATCTTCTGTTTGAAATGGCTGTGTTTTTTATGAAGACTTTTTATGAAATGTGAGTAAAACACAACGTGCAACTTGACAGTTTTAGGTATTTTTGAAATATTCTTATGGTATTAACCACGTACATTTTGTTTACATACAGGACAGCAAGCAGAGTGATTATTGCTGCCGGTAATTGGACAACTCATGTAGAGAAGTTTAGATAGTTTCACAATCAAATTTTGTGTCCATATCAGATCAATAACTCACTATATTCTTAGCTGAGATTCCTTGAAAGTACATTCTTGGGTTAATGAACAGCTATTGACAATTTCAAATTTTAGTAGCTTTTCAGTAGAATTCAATGCATGTTAACAACAAAATTGGGTTTAACTTTGCTTTATTCATTTGCATAAAAACTGCTTGCTTCTGGTGTCATGTTCTCCTTAAATTTCTGCCAATGTTTTATGAAAGCCAATTAAAGGAGTGGGCAGCTGTATTTTTGGGCACTAGAGACACCTTTTTGAGCTATTACTATAATCTACAATTCTTTTTCAGGCATATTAGAAACCTTACACACAAAGAATACTTTTGAGACACTGAGATTTTTTCAAAATTATAGGTAGATATGCTTCTACCTGTAGAATGGACTCCAAGAGTTCTTGAACTCTTGGTAGAACTTGCCTGTTCTACCTTTTACAGGTTTTGAGAATGGTTACTTCCTTTCTGTCAGTGAAGACAGTGTTAAAACTGCTCATTTTGAAATCTCAGATATACTTGATTTAGTATCTTTATTATAGTGGACAGCTCCACTTTTGTCCTTTTTTCAGCTTCATTGAGATGCTGTGCCCAAAGTTAAGAAAATATGTCATAAAATATGTTATAAAACTTATATTTTTACTACTAGTAAAAATAATAAGTTTAGAAGAAAGTGTCTATTTTATATATTTTGTCTGAATCCAGTAAGAAGCTTTTATAGACAATAGAGGAAGAAAGTTGCTGGAAAAGCAACTGAATTTAAAACTTGGGTTCTCTTGCCAAGTAGGAAATCTGGCAGAAGGGTATGATTTTTAATTTTTAATTTTTAAAGCTTTTTCTGACAGTTATATTTTTTAAAATTAAAAATCCTTAAACTGTTATAATGCAGGCTTTTGCTTTTATTGGAGACAAATACAGCATCTGTATTTTATGGTGTATTTCTCAGGACATGACATTCAGTTAAAAATAGCTTTAGAAAAACATGTTTTTCTGTGCAAGAAGCATTACAAAGGCATGTTTTTCTTTACAAGCAATATTATAAAAGGATGTTTTCTTGTACCTATTTTGAGCTATCAAATAGGTGATTGGTATAACAGAAATTTTTAGTAACAGGGAATGATGTGTATCATACTTGCAATACCCAAAAGAATGCTGCCACACAGATTCTGCACTAAGCAATACAGTCATTCAAGGACATCTTTCTATGTTGCAGGTCCTGTCCAGTTTTTTTTTACTGTGTTATGATGCTGCAATTTGACTTTTTTTCTCTCTATAAAGAACAATCTACTGTGCCCTAAGGAACAACTAGAAGTTGTAGAAAAGAGGTAGCATGATTAAAGCTAGGTCTCTGCCAATCTCTTCTTCCAATTATTCATTGAAAATGAGGAGTAAATATTCATGCAGTGGCTTTAAGTAACTAGTGTCTAAGTGGTTACTTGTGTTTGTTCAGTATCATTTTGGAATCTTTAACACAAAGCATTTACTCCAAAAAATGCAGCCTTTTCTGTGTGTCAGAACGATGTTGTAAAGAACCTGCAGAAACCTGGAGTTGCTGGACAGAGTAAAGCACAGACTAAATAACAAATTCCTTCCAACTAAGGTGATCAGGAGTTGCCTTGCATTTTTAAGACTGGGCTACCATGACATTATATTTTAGGGAAGTTCCTGCTGTTGCAGTGTACTCTTATCACTGAAGGATGAATATAAGCCATGTGTTAATTAACATTAAATTAGTGGCATTAAAATAAGTGAAGCTTAGTTACTTCATTGAATTTCTTAATGATATGTTCCATGGTGTATATGGTCTCAGCACTCTTCAGTGTAACTCTAGCCTGTCATTTTTTTACACTGTTTTATGAAGTCCTTTTCCTGTCTTTTGAGAGTACCTTCTGTTTTTCTACCATTTTGTTCCAAACTTCTTTAAATACAAAAAAGTTACATAACTGTTTTTTATAAAGTATCTGACCTCCAGTATTTGATTAATAGTGGAGTAAAAACTGTACTTTTTAAAATAGTTTTATCTATGGTATCTGGTAATTTCAGTTGTGTCAGTTTAGTTTTCATTCAAGACTCACCTTCTTGATACTCTCAGTTTTCAAGGACTGCAAAGCGTGCTGGAAGATTGCAAAGGTGAAGACCAGAAGTAGCTGAATGATATTCTGTAGACACTATATCCCCATACATCTTAATTCCAGGCATATACCAGGCACTCTAGAACTCCTGGAGCTCTGGTTGTATTTTCCCATGAATTACAAGGTCATAGAAGTTTCAAGATTGGATGTTTCATCTGGGAAAGTAATCCTTTTTAAGCTGAACACTACTTTAATATTGTAACCCATGGGATGTATGTATCATACATACAGAACAAATACTTTCAAGATGAAGGCAAAGTAATTGACCAGAAATTTGTTCAAGATGGCGACATCTTTGCACATTCTACCTTCTGTCCCACACAGCCTATTTTCAATCTGATTTTCAATGAGAGTTGATAAAACCTGGGATTCTGAGGTTAGGGAAAAAAAAAAAAAACAGCAACAACAACAAAAAACAAACACACACACACAAAAAAACAAAACAAACAAAAAAAAAACCACCACAGATGTTACCACTGGGACCAACACCAAAAGGCAACCAACAAGAAAACAACAAAAACAACAACCTCAAACTGGTGAAGACCATGTAAAAAGCTGTAATGTATATCAGTTCATGGCAGGCAAATATTTGAAAATGATAATAAACTGTTGAAATTATTGATTTTTCTCTGTTTCATTCATTTCAGGGGAAAAAAAAAAAGAATTTCTGGAAAAGCATTCTGACAAGTTGCAGTCACTATTAGGAAAACTTTGTGTATTTGCATTTACTAGGGCACCTAGAGGTGTTTTGAGAGGAGAGGATGATTATAAGGAAGATTCACTGATCAGCATAAAGAGGCTGTGTGAGAGTGGTAAAAATAATCTGAATAACATTTAGTTTCAAAAGTCTTGTGCAAGACTCATTTGAAGGAGCACCACCCCTTTGTAATCCTTATATATGAAATATATGTCATGTCATTCATTATCATGTTTCTGCTATATCATTTTGTTTTTCAAGACTGAAATGTAATTAATATGCACGACTGTTTTTGAAAGCCTTCTATTAGAATATGACGTTTTATATTTAAGAAGAAAATCCAATGAGTAATTCTCTATTTTCAAATTTAGTGCCAGATCATCTTCTAGAAGCCACGACTGTCATTATGAGGATTAGATGCAGTCATATTCACATTAATAGTAAGACTGAGAAAGAGTAGAGCATCAGGATAGATCAGCCATGGTTGCTACTTTGGATGATATTTATAGCGACTTGATGAATGTCCTTCATAAAGCAGAATATTAAATTCTAGAGCATTTAGTGACTTTAACATGTAGTCATTCTTACCTCCCCTTCTTTGGATCAGTTTGCTGGGGCATTTTTAACCATGCATAAAGAGACTGTGCAATCAGGATATAAACAAGTTATGGGTAGAAAGCAGTAATTTGTTGGTTGGCACACACACATAAGATGTTCAGGGTTTTAATGAGATACAGACCTCTCTGTCTACATAGAGATCAGATCAAACATCAGGATCTGTTTTCTCCTTCTGGCATAGACAGCTCCAGGGCTTAGTACAGAGCTGCCACAATCCTGCTAGAAACATACTACTGTAATAAGGAAACTGTCAAGAAGAGCTTATTGTATGGAAGTGGCTAAGTGTTTTTTACAACCAGGTTGTGTTACTGTTTCATGGCATCAACCCCAAACTCTCTTGGAAGTGGAAGCATCTCCTACCACGTCTCTATTAGGTTATTCAAAGTTCATTTTGCTGATTTTTTACTCTTATATCTCCGGACTGGAGACTTTTCTGTTTCTCTCATGGTAGATTTCTGAGGAGTGTCTGAGGAGTCTTTTCTAATTCAGTCCACCAATGGCACTTCAATCTCATGGCAAATCCTATTTACTTCTTAGTAGGAATGCTGCTTAAACCCCTGGCAAAATTTTCCCATCTTCATTTGTTTTTCTGATATCAATTATACTTGCCAGAGAAGGAGGAAAAAATCAAAGCTCTGATAGCTGATTTTCTTCACACTGTTGTTTATTTTTAAGGATGAAGTAACTCTCAGGACACTTTCAAGCATCTTACATGTCTTTATTCTAAGTAAGTCAAAAAAATTATTTGCCTGTGATTTCTTCCAAACCCATATTAATCTGGTGCAGGAGCTTTCTCTCATATGCTGAGTATTAGTTGTGTTTTATCTTTTTATACCAACAGAACAAAATCCTTTAATGGCTTTCCTTATCTTTTAGTGTCAGATGCTGAGAAGTCCTAGGATTTACATATTTCCTTAAAGAGAATTTCTCCATAAAGAGAATTTCTCCTTAAAGAGAATTTTGCATAAATGACTCGTACAAATATGTTATGAGATTGTTGAAATGAAATCCTCTGCACCAGTTAGGGCTCATTCAGTAAGAGCTCAGGCCAAAAAAAAAATGGGGTTTTACACGGAGCATGCTTCCAGTTGAAAACTGTGAATCAGATGTTTGAAACTCCACTTAAAATCTTAAAATGCACTTTTTGACAATCTGAACCCAAGCCCACAGGAAACAGGACTGCAGTTTTATCCACTGCTTTGGAGTCTGCCTCACTGCCTCTGGATGTTGGGTTATTCAGCTACTCTGGCTGAAATACTATTTAACACAAGGAAAAAATCCCAGAAATATGGTGAAATTAACCTTGAGTTTTTATGTGCTGCTCAGGAAGGTTCTGTCCCTTTTTAAGAGCTCTCCTAGCAACAGTATCAGATCTGGGGATGCTGTTCTTCAGTCCTCCTAAGGTACATTTCACAGACATTTCTGATTATCACCTGCCTAAAAGCAAAATGTGATACTTTCCTGTTTGCCCACAGTAAGATTTCCTGAGGCTTGCTACACACACTAGCTAAGGACTTGATACAACAGAAATTTGCATTCACATCTTTCAGCCCATATGGGGAAATTTTTCACTTTTTTTTTTTTTTTTGTTTGTTTGTTTGTTTTTCACTTGTTAGTGTCCTTCCTTAACATTGCCTCTTCCAAAGCAGTAAGAAGTCCAGGCTGCTGTAGCTGATCTTCACTTTTGGGATAAGATTATTCCTAGGACACATCCTACATTTCTCCGTGAAGTGGACTTTGAATTTTGCCAAAATTATTTTGCTGTCAGTCTTTTCTGGAACTTGTACCATGACAGCTGCAGCAACATTTAGTTTTTTGGACGCCAGACATGCCCATTTATTCTGCTTATGAAGTAAGAAGCCTTTCAGCAGAACACCTTGTTGCTTTGTTGACACAGAAGAGATGTTTGGACACACGTGTATGTGAACAACATATCTCCGTGGGCTTCCAAATACTGATAGTAATTGTTCTAGTTTTTATGTCCATTTCCTGTTAAAAACAAACAGACAAATGAAAAAGTAATTTCTGTCATCCACTGTGTCTTTTTGTCTCCAAAATACTTTTTTGTCATCCATTGTTTCTTTTAGATTACAAAATCTTCTTGGCTTTGATACATTCGTTATATGCATATTCTCCCAGCATGATGACACCTCTGATTATCACAGCAATGCAAACTTAGTGGTAAATACAGGTAGCTGGACTGATTCAATTTAGTTTTAGTTTAGTTTAGTTAATTCAATTTATTTTTCATGAGCATAAATCACATTCCTGGCCTATGACGATATTTGCCTGTAGTGGGAGAAACCCTGAAGAGCACTTCCTGACAGAGCAGTTCAGAATAAGCCAGTTGAACAAATTAGGTGTGAAGGAGAAAACATTTAGGAAGAGAGACAGATTGGGAGAACCCAGCAGATATAATACTTCAGCATCTATTTCACATGTTCTCTGACAGTTGCTATTTTAAAAAATTATTACTTAAAAGCTGTTTTGTTGATGAGATTTTTATTCTAATTTATTATTTTCTCACTGAACAGTTCACTTAGAAGAAGCTGTGAAAATTATGTATTTTGGTAATAGCGCACACAGGCACAACAGGACTAATTTGATAAAAGGAATTTTAGGAAACAATCATGGAGCAACTTGTGTATCACTGATCTTATATTCTTTAACATCTCAAAATAGAGGTGTGTGATGGAGAGACCTGGTGAAGTCTTGAACATACATGTAGAATTGAAAATGTTGCATTACTGTAATTCAGTCAGGCAGAATAGCTGTACTACCATTACTATTCCAATGGTGACTGATCATGAATAAATACTTTTATTTCTTTTAGTTCCATTTTATAAATGGCATAAAATAGTACCAGGTAGACTTGATAAAACAATGATTATAATGGAACAGACTGCATTTTTATATTGCTTTTTTTTTTTTTTTTTTTTTTTTTTTTTTTTACAACTACATCTCTGCTTAAAGATACGTGGTGTGGTATTGAGGTAAAGGCTGAAGTAACTGGGAGTGATGCACAACTAGCCATGATAAGTCTGGTTGTGTTTAGGGTACTGAACAATCACAAATAGGCATTCACAAACTGTGTAATACACCTTTGTAGTGGGTTTACATGGCAAAGTTTTGGTAGCAGAGGGCCATAAGGGCGGCTTCTGTGAGAAGAATCTAGAACCTGCCCCGTGGTAGGTAAGGGCTGTCCCCCTGCAGCCCATGGGTCCCACATGGAGCAGATCTCCACGCTGCAGCCCCCCAGTGGGTGGAGGAGCCCCCGGTGGAGCAGGTGGATGTGGCCTGGAGGAGGCTGCGGCCCATGGAGAGCCCCTGCAGGAGCAGGCCCCGGGCTGGAGTTGCAGCCCGTGGAGGAGCAAGGATCTGGGGGGAGCTGCCGCCCACCCGTGGGGGACCCGTGCTGGAGCAGTTTGCTCCTGGGGGAGGGATGGACCCCGTGGGACGGAGCCGTGTGGGAGCAGTGCTTGAGGAGCTGCTGCCTGTGGGCAGCCCATGTGGGATCAGCTGGGGAAGGACGGCATCCCGTGGGAGGGACCCCGCGGGGAGCAGGGGCAGGGAGTGACCGACAAGGAGCGGCGGGGACAAAGTATCAGGGACTGACCACAGCCCTCAGTCCCCTGTTTCCCTGCGCTGCTCTGGCGGAGGAGGTGGAAGAGGGCAGATGGGGAGAAGGCGTTTTTGGTTTCTTTCCTTTGTTTCTCACTTGTCTAGCTGGTAGTAGGCAATAAATCTTACTATCTCCCTATGCTGAGTCTTTGCCCGTCACAATAATTGTTGAGCGATCTCCCCGTCCTTATCTCAGCCCTTGAGCCATTTGCACCGTATTTTCGCCCCCTTTCCCTTTGAGGAGGGGGAGTGAGAGAGCGGCCGTGGTGGAACTCTGCTGCCCACCTGAGTAAAACCACTACAACCCTCAATCTAGTTGAGCTCCATGAACTACCATGGCCACACTTAAACAGTTTGGTTGCGTTCAGTGAGAACTACCATGGCTAGATTTAATGAGAAGTGCAATTTATTAAAGCAACAGGTACACAGGTTCTTCGGAGTGCCAGTGATACTATCTGCAAAGCACATACAAATACCAAAATTATGAGTAATGCAGCCTGGCTATAAATGCATTACAAGGTATAAAGTGACTCTACAGAGATTACTAAGTTTCCTGCAGAGGCATTTGTTATATATATTTATATATTACATATATATATGTGTATATATATGATGTTCAAATCATACCCAAAGGCATCCCAAGGTGGGGGAAAGGCTCAGTGCACTGACTGATCCCAAAAGTCAGAAGGTATTTTTTGCAATGGCATCTTACCTTTCATCCTTTCTCTTGTAAGCCAATTTATATTATTTTCTATCTTTTAGGTGGAGCTTGAGTGACTCTAGTCGTGCATATCTTGGTTACGATTGGTTCAAAAGTGTCTTGTTTTTGTTTAAAGGTATAGATTCAGAGAAATTCAGAGCGCATGTTCAGTGAGGGGTGATCACATCTTGGAAACAGGTAGCCTTTGGGATCATTATATCATTATATAATGATTATATGTATATTATAATGATTATATAATTATAATCATAATATATAATACATAACATTATATATTATGTTATAACTATTTATTATTGATTTATTTTCATTTATTATTATAATTATATAATTGTAATATATATCACAATATGCAATATATAATATATATATTGTAGTTATAGTAATAAATGAGATAATGGCTCATTGTATGGACAAGCTGATGTAAATTGTATGGGGCATATTATCAGCTGGGGGAACACTACAGCCAAAACTTGTAGGCCTTTATAAGGTACAGCTGGTGCAGCTCAAATGATAGGCTCTTACTTCAAAAGTTCCTGAAGCTTGTAGCAAACTACAGTTTAGACTTATGATAAAAATTAAGCATTTAATTTTTTAATTAAGCATTTTCTTTCATTTTGCTAGTATTTTATAAAAATATAAACTGTATTAAAGGAACAGAACCCCAGATCTTCACAGACATTAAAGAAGCCACATGTCCTCCAGGTGAAACCTGTTACCACTCATCACACTGCAAAAGAAAGCATCAGCTGAAGAAATCAACCAAAAAAAAAGACTGAAGTAAAAGTTTCCATAGAAAGCAATCTCCATCCCTATGTCAGTCCTGCCACAAAGGTGCCAGGGATTCCAGCTGGCTTAGGCTAAAGCTCAGACTGTGGACATTATTTGAGTGTTTATGGCATGCTTTTGTACTGTGCCCTAGTGTGGTATTGACTTTTCCAAGCTGCCACAAAAGCCTGACATATTGGAGCCCTCTGCTGCTCATTTTTAGCAAATGGAAAATACTAGCACAATGTAACCGCTTACACAGGCAAGCACAGGAATTCTTGCTACATAAGATGAATAAAGAAAATGTATGAATTTTTCTGATGCTCTTACAGATTCTGTCCTAACACAATTCATGCATCTATGCAACATTTCTTTTCTGATTTAAAAGTTTTGATCTGATGCTGCCTTCAAGAGCATTGCCCTCTCTTTGATTTGATTATGCCCAAACATCAGGAAGCAGTTCTTCACTGCACAGCTGACTTGAGCACTGACACCTGAGATTGCCCAGAGGTTTTGGGGTCTCCCTCCTTGGACATCTTCAAAAGCTGCGGGGAGGGGGGGGGGGAGGGAACTCTTTTCAACCACTCGTGCAGCATCCTCTCCATGGGATGCCGTCCTTCCTGTGTGGGCTTCCCACATACAACAGTTCAAGAATAGGTACATACCACAGCGCACATCCTTCTGGAAGAGGCAGCTCCAGCACAGCTCCCCTACAGGCAGCAGCTCCAGCCCGGGGCCTGCTCCTGCGGGGGCTCTCCATGGGCCGCAGCCTCCTCCAGGCCACATCCACCTGCTCCACCAGGGGCTCCTCCACCCACTGGGGGGCTGCAGCGTGGAGATCTGCTCCATGTGTGTGGTGGTTTTACCGTGCTGGGCAGCTAAACCCCACAACCGCTCTCTCACTCCCCCTCCTTTAGATGAGGAGGGGGAGAAGTAAAGCAAAGAACAACTCACGGGTTGAGATAAGGATAATTTAATTAAAGGGAAATAATTATAATAATTAAATAAAGACTACCATGAACTAAACAATTTAACTAAGGGGAAATAAAAGGGAAAGGGGAAAAAGGGAGGGGAAAAAGGGAAAAATAAAAAGAAGGGAGGAAAACAAACAAACAAAATAAATGAAAGCTATATGGAAGTGCAGAGGAAAGAAATTACTCTCTACTTCCCACAAATGAGCGATGATTGACCACGTCCTTGAAGCAAGGCCTCAACGCACGCAGCCGGTGTTTGAGAGGACAACCTACATCTTCTCAACGAGAGCCCACCCCTCCCCTCTTCTTCCTGTTTCCACCTTTTATTGCTGAGTGTGACACCACATGGTATGGAATATCCCTTTGATTGGTTTAGGTCAGCTGCCCTAGTGATGTTTCTCTCCTCACTTTTTGCCCACCCCCTAGGAGGGTTAGAGAAAGGCCCAATGCTGTGCCACTGCTGCTCAGCAGTAGACACAACACTGGTGTGATGACACTGCTGTTCCAGCTACAAGTACAGAGTACGGCACTGTATGGGCTGCTGCCGGGAAAGTTAACATTCCAGCCAGACCCAGTACAATGTGGGACCCATGGGCTGCAGGGGGACAGACCTTACCTACCAGGGGCATCTCCCTGCACAGGCTGCAGGGGAACTGCTGCTGCCTGCCTGGAGCACCTCCTGCCCTCCTGCTGCACTCACCTGGGGGGGCTGCAGGGCTGGTGCTCACTCCTCTCTTTCTCCCTGTGAAGCAGCCTTTTTTTGTTATTTTTGTCCCCCTTTCTTAAATATACTCTCACAGAGGCACAAACGACACAGTTTCTTGGCTTGGCTCTGGCCAGCAGTGGAGCCCTTATCTAACATGAGGCAGCTTCTAGATTCTTCTCACAGAAGCCACCCCTATGGCCCCCTGCTACCAACACCTCGCCACGTAAACCCACCAGAGCAACTCTTTCCGTGAAGAAATTTTTCATAATAACCAACCTAAGCCTCCCCTGGTACAGCTTGAGGGTTTTTGTTCTTGTCTTGTGACTTGGGGCTTGGGAGAAGAGAGCGATCCCCACCTCTCTGGAGCCTCCTTTAAGCTTACTGTAGAGCACAGGAAGGTCTCCCCCGAGCCTCCTTTTCTCCAGGCTGAACAGCCCCAGCTCCCTCAGCCGCTCCTCACAAGACTTGTTCTCTAAACCCTTAACAAGCTTCAGAGCCCTTCTCCGGACACGCTCCAGCACCTCGAGGTCTTCGCTGAACACAGTGCTCGAGGTGCGGCCTCACCAGAGCCGAGCACAGAGGGACAACGGCTTCCCTAGTCCGGATGGCCACTCTATTTCTGATACAAGCCAGCTGTATATATATGTATAGACATATATATACACAGCACTAGTACATGTTCCTTGGAAAACCGGTCAAAGTCTCTTCAAACCGCGTAAGTTGATGGTTTCCTCTAACTGGCACTGATGCTTCAGCTGGATCCTCTAAATCCCATTTTACTGCTTCTGCTTCCTAAGCAGGTGACAGAAACTCCTAACCGGAGAGCAGAGGAGCTGTACTTCTGTATACAGGAAATATTTGGAAGTTTTGAAGATGCTTCCCTTGCTCAGCTGCCATCCCTATGTTAATCAATCACCCCATCTTTTGCCTTCCAGCAAAAGTCTTGATGCAGTTCTTCAGTTATTTCTGAAAATCCTCAGCCACCTCTGTGCACGCCAAACCTTTCACGGCCCTGTGCAATGCGCGGATAGCAGCGATAAATCAGCTTGTGGAATGAATGGCAACATGTGGGGAAGGAATTTGCAGGTGGCTTCGCGCTGTTTCGCAGGTCCCTGAATTAGAGGTAATGAGGAAACAAGCGGTAGAAACCAAAACTTGAGCAAGGCTGAGATCAAGAATTGGCTACAGTGTTGAAGAGGACCTTTGGGCAAGGGGCGATTGCTGGCTGGCTCCAGGCGCGTGCCTGAGGGTCTCTGACCAACTGTATGATGGATTTGGGCGCGTGGACAGCACGTGGGGCTACGGGGAGAGTACATGTAGTAGTGAAAAAGGGCAATAAACGCCTCCTCTTCAAGAGCCATCAGGAGTCTGTGTCTTGCATCCCTTCAGCAACACAAATATTTGGCTCCAGATCCAAAATGTCATGCATTTGGCAATTTTATTTATGGTAGCACTCCCCACCCCTCCCATCCCCTCTTTTCCCTTCCCTCCACCCCCCTCCCCTACGCTCCCTGTCCCTACACTCTGCTACACTCCCCTCCCCTATCCTACCCTACACTGTCCTAAACTCCACTCCCCTACACCATCCTATGCTCTCCTACGCTACACTACCCTATCCTACCCTACCCTACCCTACCCTACCCTACCCTATCCTATCCTATCCTATCCTATCCTATCCTATCCTATCCTATCCTATCCTATCCTATCCTATCCTCCCTTACACTATCTTCCTCTGCCCTCCCCTGCCCTGCCTGTCCCTCCCTGTCCCTCCCTTCCCCTCTTTTCCCTTCCCTCCCCTCCCCTACGCTCCCTGTCCCAACACTCTGCTACACTCCCCTCCCCTATCCTACCCTACACACCCCTATACTCCCCTCCCCTATACTACCCTACACTCCCCTTTGCTACACTACCCAACATTACCCTATGCTCCCCTCCCCTACACTCCCCTCCCCTATCCTACCCTACACTCCCCTACACTCCCCTTTGCTACACTCCCCTACGCTACACTACGCTACACTACCCTATCCTATCCTCCCTTACACTATCTTCCCCAGCCCTCCCTGTCCCTCCCAGCCCCTCCCCTCACCTCCCCTCCCGTCCAATCCCCTCCCCTCCCCTCCCCTCCCCAGCCCTCCCCTCCCCTCCCCTCCCCTCCCCTCCCCTCCCGTCCAATCCCTCCCCTCCCCTCCCCTCCCGTCCAATCCCTCCCCTCCCTTCCCTTCCCTTCCCTCCCCTCCCTTCCCTTCCCCTCTTTTCTTCTTCTCTCTTCTTTCTTTCAGGTAACGTCAGATCGCTTCAGTCGTTCTCATAGCTCCTATCCCTGGCTGATTCACAGGAGCCCATCAGCAGCAACCATAAGTGCTCCAGCTGCTGTGTCACTAGTCGAGCAACGGTCTCCAACTGGGAATCACTGACTTCGTTGTGTGGCTCAGACAGGTGCCTTTCAGTTCCACCCTGGCCTGGACATGTCCTCTTGCTGTGTCCCCACCGACATCGCAGTTCTGCTTAGAAGCAGCAGCACGGTTTGGAAGTAGTCCCACTACTTGCATTTTCAATGGTTTAGCTTGGCTAGCCGGGTGGTGTCTGTCAATAGAAGACAACAAAGAGATTTTGGTTAGAAACAGCTGAGTAGTTCCTTTCCACAAGGGCAATGAAACAAAGCTTACAAATTCACAAAACTTACGGGTGGTAGTTGGAAGTATCGGTCTGCAGTCTCTATTTCCTTCTTCATCTCAATTCTCTTTTGGCCTGTGAAGCTTTTTGGATCAGAGGAGAAGATCCGCTGTCATACGGAGTTTTGGATACTGCAAGGGAAATGAAGAATTATACTGAGAACTCTTTTCAAACTCACCTGCAATCATCACAGAAAAGAATACCGAAAGAACACCGCTTTATCACGGGAAGCATAAATTTGAGCATAGGTGTCCTATAGCTGAAGCGAGGTGAAGCAGGTTCCACACAAGGTGAAGGAGCACACCCATAAGCATTTCCATAAAGCTGTGCTTTCAAACAAATGGTTTAAAGACTTAGATTGTCTTACAAGTGAAGAATGAAGAAATAAAAGAAAAAGAAAATTACCAGGACATACAGTTTTCCTCTAGCTTGCTTTGCTTCCTTCAGAATCTGAGTCTTGAGTCAAAATCAGGGAGCAGCATTGTGCAGAAATGCCAAAGCCTCCCCAGCTTGTTGTACCTTTGTCAACAAGGGCTTTGATACTGCTGCCTCCTCAGCAACATCAGCAGTTTCCTAGGAAAGCTGGTGTCCACCAGGTCAAATAGGAATGGGAAACCCCTCTTGCCACAACTTCACACTCACACCAGAGTCGGCAGGACAGGCCGATGGACAGAGAAGTGTCTGTAAGAGTGTTAGAAAACAGACTTTAGAACAGATTCCCGTCAACCCAGGAAAAATTACTTGCTCATCCCTTCAGACTGAACTCTAAGTAGAAGTAGGCGATCCCAAGCTGCCTTCCTGACATCTATGCTGCAAAGTCATCAAATGTGACATGTTACTGTACCAGCCTGTTATGAAGATAAACAGGAGTTTGAGGTTATGCTGTTTGATTAGAATTAAGCTCAAAGAGTTAGTCCTTTGGTATGTTTTTGTCTGCAAGTGTTTTCACTGTTTCCCAAACAATGTCTCCAGCAAGCTAGCTGCTTGTTTCATTTGTTCTCTTCTGTTCCATTCTGGTTTGTTTTGTTTTCTCAGTGAGGATTCTTAGAGAAATGAGATTAAAGTGATCATATTGTACGTCCATCCCTCCCCTTCGCTTGTCCAGAGCTTTTACCTTGTCCACCAGGCTGAATGAACTCGGTCATAGGCGCAGTTGTGTCAAAGCCATTCTGTTGCTAGACATGTTGTGAAAACAGACAGCTAAGTAGTGGGGAGAGGACGTGCTGCTGTCTGCAGTGTGACCTCAGCGCTTACCAAGCAGTAGGGAATACACAGAGAAGGGCGTTAGGAAAACTTCAAGCGCCAGATACATTTTATGTGGAAACCATATTTCCCAAGATAACACTGGACACAACTCCATAATCAAAATGGATTCATTTCTTGGTTCATCCAACTCCTAGGTTTTACTTTTAAAAAGTTTCTGTCTTGGCTTAAAGCACTCTTCCAACCTCTCTTTCCAGTTACTAGGATTCCCTGAAATAGCTAATCCCATTTTTTTCTTTGTACAATCTCCCACTCTCTTCGTTTTCCTCTCCCCAAGAAACTTAGAACTGCTCTCTTCATACTTGACCACTAGATATGGAGCTGTATCAGCCAGAAGGAAGTTTCCTTCACACTTGCCGCTTCTTACGGTATCTGGACTCTTACCTTGACTCTTACTCGCTCTTCCTACATTAGCACAAAGAAAGCTGTTTTGGAGATCTGATGTCTTCTTTTTCCAGAAACTACCCTGAATCACCTTTACGAGAGCTGTCCCACGCTGCGAGCATAAGTCTTACAGTCTGCCCAGATATTTGCCTTCCAGGTCAATAACCAAATCTGTCGAGTTAAGAACATGTAATTAATGGAAAGGAAATCCTTTTATTTATTTTTTTTTTCCAAGACCAAGAAGGAATGAATTGTGGGGAACAAGCAAAACTCAGGTGAAAACTCAGGTGAAAAATGAAATGAAAAATGTTAAGGTCAGGCAGCTTGCCCACTGCAAGTGCTAGCCTGAAAGCAGATGGAGTGCATCTTCATACACCACAGCCTGAGACACTACTCAACAGGCCAGCCCATGTGATGAAGTACATTGCTGTCCTGAATTTTAACGTGGCAGGGGTACTCTTAAGCCTCTTGTTTATGCTTAACAAAAAAAAAAAAACACTTTTTTTTCCTCAGCCAGGCATCAAAACACTTACAGAAGGGCACGGGCCCTCTCTGCACCTCAAGGTGGGATCCACAAATCCTCACGTGGTTTCATCACATCCAGCACCCTTCTCTGTCCCTCCCAGCTAAACGGGCACAGAGGCAGCTGTTCCCAAAGTGCTGTGCTGACATAATTCAGTTCTGTTTCTGAAGTCATCACCGCAGGCGCCTCACAATGACAGCACAACACTCTCTGTAGCTAATGCGTATGTCTCAGAAACAGCTAGAGAAGTACCACTATGCCCAAACTGACTTTAATTAGAGTAGTTCCAAAATTATTCTCTGCTCCCCTACGTCTGTGGAAGGTGTAGGATAAATCTTTTCCTCGAGAAAGGATTACAGACAAAAAGAGCTTGATTCTGATACGTTGCCCGTACTTGTAGGGCAGCTGACCTTTTATTTCCATGTAAGAAAAAAGAAGGTCAAATCAACAATTCTCCTCCTCCGAGCTGGGAATATGAAATAACCCCAATTATCAAGGAAGCCTTCATAAGGAAACTATGCATTTCCTTGTTAAACATCTTGTTTCTTCGGAAAACTTTTCCAGTCCTTTGCAACTGCGGTGGTCTGGATCAGGTGGGCAGCCGAGTTCCACCACGGCCGCTCTCTCACTCCCCCTCCTCAAAGGGAAAGGGGGAGAAAATACGGTGCAAATGGCTCAAGGGCTGAGATAAGGACGGGGAGATCGCTCAACAATTATCGTGACGGGCAAAGACTCAGCATAGGGAGATAGTAAGATTTATTGCCTACTACCAACTAGACAAGTGAGAAACAAAGGAAAGAAACCAAAAACGCCTTCTCCCCATCTGCCCTCTTCCACCTCCTCCGCCAGAGCAGCGCAGGGAAACAGGGGACTGAGGGCTGTGGTCAGTCCCTGACGCTTTGTCCCCGCCGCTCCTTGTCGGTCACTCCCTGCCCCTGCTCCTCGCAGGGTCCCTCCCACGGGATGCCGTCCTTCCCCAGCTGATCCCACATGGGCTGCCCACAGGCAGCAGCTCCTCAAGCACTGCTCCCACACGGCTCCGTCCCACGGGGTCCATCCCTCCCCCAGGAGCAAACTGCTCCAGCACGGGTCCCACACGGGTGGGCGGCAGCTCCCCCCAGACCCTCTGCTCCTGCGTGGGCTCCTGTCCACAGGCTGCAGCTCCGGCCCGGGGCCTGCTCCTGCGGGGGCTCTCCATGGGCCGCAGCCTCCTCCAGGCCACATCCACCTGCTCCACCGGGGGCTCCTCCACGGGCTGCAGTGTGGAGATCTGCCCCGTGTGGAACCCATGGGCTGCAGGAGGACAGCCTGCTCCACCAGGGGCCTCTCCACAGTGTTCTACATGAAGTCTCAACTCCATCTGAATTTTGTAATATTTATACTTATATATGATTCCCCATAATGCGCAGCTGCTTACCAGCGAGGGGCAGTTGTGTGCACGGGTCTGCTTCTCTCAGCTCGAGCTTCTCTCCAGCTCCGGTGCGCCCATTTCCAGCGACTTTCAGTACGAGCTTCTCTGAGTGGTTTGCTGAGTTTGGCCGAACCTATCTTCATGAGGCGATCAATGGGCCTGTTCCCGTCCTGGTCTGCGTTCTGCTAGTCTGTTCCTTTTCATTCCTTCTTTCTGCTTCTTTATTGATGACATAACTCTTCAACACAGCGTGTTGCCCTCCTTTTTTCTTTTTTTTTTTTTTTTTTTTTTTTTTTTTTTATCTTGAGGGCAAGCTAAATATACCCTTCTCTCCACAGCAGTTCTTTTCAAAGCAACTTTTCATTGGTCAAACAACTTTGAATATAACAACAACAGCAGACACCCAGAAACATCCATTCCTTAAGGGCTGGAGAACACACAACCCGAGATTGCATGGAGTCTCCTGAATCACCCTTCTTTGTTCCCTCTTGACTTTTATATTCCTGATGGCCTCATCGTTAAGGGTCTAATGTTATCTCAACCACGGGGCTTTCCAACCCCCATGGCCACCTTCCCAAATCTCCCCCTTCTTTATTAATATCAACCATTTTCTCGACACAAATTACCACTCCATATATAACAATCCCTCCTCTTCTTTTGAATATCATTAATTCTTGTCTTGTCTTCGAATTTGGCCAAGGCCAATTGAAGCACAAGAGAATGCCGTCACAATATTCTCTGCAAGATTTATAAAGAACTTTTTAGCAACTGTTTGAATTCCATATCTAGAATATTTCACCCAACTCATTTTTCCACAGAATGTATAATAATCGTCACTAGCAGCATCACACACATCAAATTTGATTGATCAAAGTAGATAACCAATCCTCTAGGTATATTTCTCAGCTATTATTTCAATCGCTACAATTAGCATCCAACAGGGGTAGCTATGCCCTGATATACTTCTTCAAGTTGCTGTTATGGGTCCCTTTTCACCTGACCCATCCTGGAACCTTCAAATAAGTTCTGAATCCCTGGAACCCTCAAAGAGGTTCCGAATCCTTGGCTGTGCCTGTGTCTAGACGTGTCTTGCAAGTGGTTAACCCACCCACAAATTCTTAGCTTCAGAACTAAATTCCGTCTCAGTTACACCCCGACACACAATCACACAACCGAATCCACCCAACCGAACGGTATCTTCGTTCAGGTCTTCGCGCACAGAATTACGGGTCACAAAATAAGAGCTCTTGGTTCTTTACTTGCTTCTTATGTTCAAAATCTTCTTGGACTCTAGTACCGCTATCGGCAAGGGCCACTATGTGGGGCGCCTCCCTTTACCGGTCACAGATCCAAAGTCCAAGAAGATCACGTCGGGGTCACCAATTTGTTATAAACGAAGTCTCAACTCAATCTGAATTTTGTAATATTTATAAAACAAATATTTATAAAAGGTATAAGAGGCACGTAAACAGCGCTGGGTGTGCGGGGAGTCTAAGCTCCACCAACACGCACACACAAACATCAAACATTCTAAGTATACAGAACATCGCTTTTACATACTCAACCCAAGTATGCCTATACATATGTACAATCAGAAAAGGTAACAAACAATCCTTTAAGTTCCATGACTTAAAAGTCTCCATTTTGCATTCCTTTTGAACAATACGTCTCGCTCTAAGTTGTCAAGCAACTCGGTCTTCAGGCCTTATGTATCCCGTTCTTCCTGGATCGAAGAAAAGCTTCTTCTCACAGAAGCCACCCCTATGGCCCCCTGCTACCAACACCTCGCCACGTAAACCCACCAGAGCAACTCTTTCCGTGAAGAAATTTTTCATAATAACCAACCTAAGCCTCCCCTGGTACAGCTTGAGGGTTTTTGTTCTTGTCTTGTGACTTGGGGCTTGGGAGAAGAGAGCGATCCCCACCTCTCTGGAGCCTCCTTTAAGCTTACTGTAGAGCACAGGAAGGTCTCCCCCGAGCCTCCTTTTCTCCAGGCTGAACAGCCCCAGCTCCCTCAGCCGCTCCTCACAAGACTTGTTCTCTAAACCCTTAACAAGCTTCAGAGCCCTTCTCCGGACACGCTCCAGCACCTCGAGGTCTTCGCTGAACACAGTGCTCGAGGTGCGGCCTCACCAGAGCCGAGCACAGAGGGACAACGGCTTCCCTAGTCCGGATGGCCACTCTATTTCTGATACAAGCCAGCTGTATATATATGTATAGACATATATATACACAGCACTAGTACATGTTCCTTGGAAAACCGGTCAAAGTCTCTTCAAACCGCGTAAGTTGATGGTTTCCTCTAACTGGCACTGATGCTTCAGCTGGATCCTCTAAATCCCATTTTACTGCTTCTGCTTCCTAAGCAGGTGACAGAAACTCCTAACCGGAGAGCAGAGGAGCTGTACTTCTGTATACAGGAAATATTTGGAAGTTTTGAAGATGCTTCCCTTGCTCAGCTGCCATCCCTATGTTAATCAATCACCCCATCTTTTGCCTTCCAGCAAAAGTCTTGATGCAGTTCTTCAGTTATTTCTGAAAATCCTCAGCCACCTCTGTGCACGCCAAACCTTTCACGGCCCTGTGCAATGCGCGGATAGCAGCGATAAATCAGCTTGTGGAATGAATGGCAACATGTGGGGAAGGAATTTGCAGGTGGCTTCGCGCTGTTTCGCAGGTCCCTGAATTAGAGGTAATGAGGAAACAAGCGGTAGAAACCAAAACTTGAGCAAGGCTGAGATCAAGAATTGGCTACAGTGTTGAAGAGGACCTTTGGGCAAGGGGCGATTGCTGGCTGGCTCCAGGCGCGTGCCTGAGGGTCTCTGACCAACTGTATGATGGATTTGGGCGCGTGGACAGCACGTGGGGCTACGGGGAGAGTACATGTAGTAGTGAAAAAGGGCAATAAACGCCTCCTCTTCAAGAGCCATCAGGAGTCTGTGTCTTGCATCCCTTCAGCAACACAAATCTTTGGCTACAGATCCAAAATGTCATGCATTTGGCAATTTTATTTATGGTAGCACTCCCCACCCCTCCCATCCCCTCTTTTCCCTTCCCTCCACCCCCCTCCCCTACGCTCCCTGTCCCTACACTCTGCTACACTCCCCTCCGCTATCCTACCCTACACTGCCCTAAACTCCACTCCCCTACACCATCCTATACTCTCCTACGCTACACTATCCTATCCTACCCTATCCTATCCTATCCTACCCTACCCTACCCTATCCTATCCTATCCTATCCTATCCTATCCTATCCTATCCTATCCTATCCTATCCTATCCTATCCTATCCTATCCTATCCTATCCTATCCTATCCTATCCTATCCTATCCTATCCTCCCTTACACTATCTTCCTCTGCCCTCCCCTGCCCTGCCTGTCCCTCCCTGTCCCTCCCTTCCCCTCTTTTCCCTTCCCTCCCCTCCCCTACGCTCCCTGTCCCTACACTCTGCTACACTCCCCTCCCCTATCCTACCCTACACACCCCTATACTCCCCTCCCCTATACTACCCTACACTCCCCTTTGCTACACTACCCAACATTACCCTATGCTCCCCTCCCCTACGCTCCCCTACGCTCTCCTACACTCCCCTCCCCTATCCTACCCTACACTCCCCTACACTCCCCTTTGCTACACTCCCCTACGCTACACTACGCTACACTACCCTATCCTATCCTCCCTTACACTATCTTCCCCAGCCCTCCCTGTCCCTCCCAGCCCCTCCCCTCCCCTCCCCTCCCCTCCCCTCCCCTCCCCTCCCCTCCCCTCCCCTCCCCTCCCCTCCCCTCCCCTCCCCTCCCCTCCCGTCCAATCCCTCCCCTCCCCTCCCCTCCCGTACAATCCCTCCCCTCCCTTCCCTTCCCTTCCCTCCCCTCCCTTCCCTTCCCCTCTTTTCTTCTTCTCTCTTCTTTCTTTCAGGTAACGTCAGATCGCTTCAGTCGTTCTCATAGCTCCTATCCCTGGCTGATTCACAGGAGCCCATCAGCAGCAACCATAAGTGCTCCAGCTGCTGTGTCACTAGTCGAGCAACGGTCTCCAACTGGGAATCACTGACTTCGTTGTGTGGCTCAGACAGGTGTCTTTCAGTTCCACCCTGGCCTGGACATGTCCTCTTGCTGTGTCCCCACCGACATCGCAGTTCTGCTTAGAAGCAGCAGCACGGTTTGGAAGTAGTCCCACTACTTGCATTTTCAATGGTTTAGCTTGGCTAGCCGGGTGGTGTCTGTCAATAGAAGACAACAAAGAGATTTTGGTTAGAAACAGCTGAGTAGTTCCTTTCCACAAGGGCAATGAAACAAAGCTTACAAATTCACAAAACTTACGGGTGGTAGTTGGAAGTATCGGTCTGCAGTCTCTATTTCCTTCTTCATCTCAATTCTCTTTTGGCCTGTGAAGCTTTTTGGATCAGAGGAGAAGATCCGCTGTCATACGGAGTTTTGGATACTGCAAGGGAAATGAAGAATTATACTGAGAACTCTTTTCAAACTCACCTGCAATCATCACAGAAAAGAATACCGAAAGAACACCGCTTTATCACGGGAAGCATAAATTTGAGCATAGGTGTCCTACAGCTGAAGCGAGGTGAAGCAGGTTCCACACAAGGTGAAGGAGCACACCCATAAGCATTTCCATAAAGCTGTGCTTTCAAACAAATGGTTTAAAGACTTAGATTGTCTTACAAGTGAAGAATGAAGAAATAAAAGAAAAAGAAAATTACCAGGACATACAGTTTTCCTCTAGCTTGCTTTGCTTCCTTCAGAATCTGAGTCTTGAGTCAAAATCAGGGAGCAGCATTGTGCAGAAATGCCAAAGCCTCCCCAGCTTGTTGTACCTTTGTCAACAAGGGCTTTGATACTGCTGCCTCCTCAGCAACATCAGCAGTTTCCTAGGAAAGCTGGTGTCCACCAGGTCAAATAGGAATGGGAAACCCCTCTTGCCACAACTTCACACTCACACCAGAGTCGGCAGGACAGGCCGATGGACAGAGAAGTGTCTGTAAGAGTGTTAGAAAACAGACTTTAGAACAGATTCCCGTCAACCCAGGAAAAATTACTTGCTCATCCCTTCAGACTGAACTCTAAGTAGAAGTAGGCGATCCCAAGCTGCCTTCCTGACATCTATGCTGCAAAGTCATCAAATGTGACATGTTACTGTACCAGCCTGTTATGAAGATAAACAGGAGTTTGAGGTTATGCTGTTTGATTAGAATTAAGCTCAAAGAGTTAGTCCTTTGGTATGTTTTTGTCTGCAAGTGTTTTCACTGTTTCCCAAACAATGTCTCCAGCAAGCTAGCTGCTTGTTTCATTTGTTCTCTTCTGTTCCATTCTGGTTTGTTTTGTTTTCTCAGTGAGGATTCTTAGAGAAATGAGATTAAAGTGATCATATTGTACGTCCATCCCTCCCCTTCGCTTGTCCAGAGCTTTTACCTTGTCCACCAGGCTGAATGAACTCGGTCATAGGCGCAGTTGTGTCAAAGCCATTCTGTTGCTAGACATGTTGTGAAAACAGACAGCTAAGTAGTGGGGAGAGGACGTGCTGCTGTCTGCAGTGTGACCTCAGCGCTTACCAAGCAGTAGGGAATACACAGAGAAGGGCGTTAGGAAAACTTCAAGCGCCAGATACATTTTATGTGGAAACCATATTTCCCAAGATAACACTGGACACAACTCCATAATCAAAATGGATTCATTTCTTGGTTCATCCAACTCCTAGGTTTTACTTTTAAAAAGTTTCTGTCTTGGCTTAAAGCACTCTTCCAACCTCTCTTTCCAGTTACTAGGATTCCCTGAAATAGCTAATCCCATTTTTTTCTTTGTACAATCTCCCACTCTCTTCGTTTTCCTCTCCCCAAGAAACTTAGAACTGCTCTCTTCATACTTGACCACTAGATATGGAGCTGTATCAGCCAGAAGGAAGTTTCCTTCACACTTGCCGCTTCTTACGGTATCTGGACTCTTACCTTGACTCTTACTCGCTCTTCCTACATTAGCACAAAGAAAGCTGTTTTGGAGATCTGATGTCTTCTTTTTCCAGAAACTACCCTGAATCACCTTTACGAGAGCTGTCCCACGCTGCGAGCATAAGTCTTACAGTCTGCCCAGATATTTGCCTTCCAGGTCAATAACCAAATCTGTCGAGTTAAGAACATGTAATTAATGGAAAGGAAATCCTTTTTTTTTTTTTTTTTTTTCCAGGACCAAAAAGGAACAAATTGTGGGGAACAAGCAAAACTCAGGTGAAAACTCAGGTGAAAAATGAAATGAAAAATGTTAAGGTCAGGCAGCTTGCCCACTGCAAGTGCTAGCCTGAAAGCAGATGGAGTGCATCTTCATACACCACAGCCTGAGACACTACTCAACAGGCCAGCCCATGTGATGAAGTACATTGCTGTCCTGAATTTTAACGTGGCAGGGGTACTCTTAAGCCTCTTGTTTATGCTTAACAAAAAAAAAAAAAACACTTTTTTTTCCTCAGCCAGGCATCAAAACACTTACAGAAGGGCACGGGCCCTCTCTGTGCACCTCAAGGTGGGATCCACAAATCCTCACGTGGTTTCATCACATCCAGCACCCTTCTCTGTCCCTCCCAGCTAAACGGGCACAGAGGCAGCTGTTCCCAAAGTGCTGTGCTGACATAATTCAGTTCTGTTTCTGAAGTCATCACCGCAGGCGCCTCACAATGACAGCACAACACTCTCTGTAGCTAATGCGTATGTCTCAGAAACAGCTAGAGAAGTACCACTATGCCCAAACTGACTTTAATTAGAGTAGTTCCAAAATTATTCTCTGCTCCCCTACGTCTGTGGAAGGTGTAGGATAAATCTTTTCCTCGAGAAAGGATTACAGACAAAAAGAGCTTGATTCTGATACGTTGCCCGTACTTGTAGGGCAGCTGACCTTTTATTTCCATGTAAGAAAAAAGAAGGTCAAATCAACAATTCTCCTCCTCCGAGCTGGGAATATGAAATAACCCCAATTATCAAGGAAGCCTTCATAAGGAAACTATGCATTTCCTTGTTAAACATCTTGTTTCTTCGGAAAACTTTTCCAGTCCTTTGCAACTGCGGTGGTCTGGATCAGGTGGGCAGCCGAGTTCCACCACGGCCGCTCTCTCACTCCCCCTCCTCAAAGGGAAAGGGGGAGAAAATACGGTGCAAATGGCTCAAGGGCTGAGATAAGGACGGGGAGATCGCTCAACAATTATCGTGACGGGCAAAGACTCAGCATAGGGAGATAGTAAGATTTATTGCCTACTACCAACTAGACAAGTGAGAAACAAAGGAAAGAAACCAAAAACGCCTTCTCCCCATCTGCCCTCTTCCACCTCCTCCGCCAGAGCAGCGCAGGGAAACAGGGGACTGAGGGCTGTGGTCAGTCCCTGACGCTTTGTCCCCGCCGCTCCTTGTCGGTCACTCCCTGCCCCTGCTCCTCGCAGGGTCCCTCCCACGGGATGCCGTCCTTCCCCAGCTGATCCCACATGGGCTGCCCACAGGCAGCAGCTCCTCAAGCACTGCTCCCACACGGCTCCGTCCCACGGGGTCCATCCCTCCCCCAGGAGCAAACTGCTCCAGCACGGGTCCCACACGGGTGGGCGGCAGCTCCCCCCAGACCCTCTGCTCCTGCGTGGGCTCCTGTCCACGGGCTGCAGCTCCGGCCCGGGGCCTGCTCCTGCGGGGGCTCTCCATGGGCCGCAGCCTCCTCCAGGCCACATCCACCTGCTCCACCGGGGGCTCCTCCACGGGCTGCAGTGTGGAGATCTGCCCCGTGTGGAACCCATGGGCTGCAGGAGGACAGCCTGCTCCACCAGGGGCCTCTCCACAGTGTTCTACATGAAGTCTCAACTCCATCTGAATTTTGTAATATTTATACTTATATATGATTCCCCATAATGCGCAGCTGCTTACCAGCGAGGGGCAGTTGTGTGCACGGGTCTGCTTCTCTCAGCTCGAGCTTCTCTCCAGCTCCGGTGCGCCCATTTCCAGCGACTTTCAGTACGAGCTTCTCTGAGTGGTTTGCTGAGTTTGGCCGAACCTATCTTCATGAGGCGATCAATGGGCCTGTTCCCGTCCTGGTCTGCGTTCTGCTAGTCTGTTCCTTTTCATTCCTTCTTTCTGCTTCTTTATTGATGACATAACTCTTCAACACAGCGTGTTGCCCTCCTTTTTTCTTTTTTTTTTTTTTTTTTTTTTTTTTTTTTTATCTTGAGGGCAAGCTAAATATACCCTTCTCTCCACAGCAGTTCTTTTCAAAGCAACTTTTCATTGGTCAAACAACTTTGAATATAACAACAACAGCAGACACCCAGAAACATCCATGCCTTAAGGGCTGGAGAACACACAACCCAAGACTGCATGGAGTCTCCTGAATCACCCTTCTTTGTTCCCTCTTGACTTTTATATTCCTGATGGCCTCATCGTTAAGGGTCTAATGTTATCTCAACCACGGGGCTTTCCAACCCCCATGGCCACCTTCCCAAATCTCCCCCTTCTTTATTAATATCAACCATTTTCTCGACACAAATTACCACTCCATATATAACAATCCCTCCTCTTCTTTTGAATATCATTAATTCTTGTCTTGTCTTCGAATTTGGCCAAGGCCAATTGAAGCACAAGAGAATGCCGTCACAATATTCTCTGCAAGATTTATAAAGAACTTTTTAGCAACTGTTTGAATTCCATATCTAGAATATTTCACCCAACTCATTTTTCCACAGGATGTATAATAATCGTCACTAGCAGCATCACACACATCAAATTTGATTGATCAAAGTAGATAACCAATCCTCTAGGTATATTTCTCAGCTATTATTTCAATCGCTACAATTAGCATCCAACAGGGGTAGCTATGCCCTGATATACTTCTTCAAGTTGCTGTTATGGGTCCCTTTTCACCTGACCCATCCTGGAACCTTCAAATAAGTTCTGAATCCCTGGAACCCTCAAAGAGGTTCCGAATCCTTGGCTGTGCCTGTGTCTAGACGTGTCTTGCAAGTGGTTAACCCACCCACAAATTCTTAGCTTCAGAACTAAATTCCGTCTCAGTTACACCCCGACACACAATCACACAACCGAATCCACCCAACCGAACGGTATCTTCGTTCAGGTCTTCGCGCACAGAATTACGGGTCACAAAATAAGAGCTCTTGGTTCTTTACTTGCTTCTTATGTTCAAAATCTTCTTGGACTCTAGTACCGCTATCGGCAAGGGCCACTATGTGGGGCGCCTCCCTTTACCGGTCACAGATCCAAAGTCCAAGAAGATCACGTCGGGGTCACCAATTTGTTATAAACGAAGTCTCAACTCAATCTGAATTTTGTAATATTTATAAAACAAATATTTATAAAAGGTATAAGAGGCACGTAAACAGCGCTGGGTGTGCGGGGAGTCTAAGCTCCACCAACACGCACACACAAACATCAAACATTCTAAGTATACAGAACATCGCTTTTACATACTCAACCCAAGTATGCCTATACATATGTACAATCAGAAAAGGTAACAAACAATCCTTTAAGTTCCATGACTTAAAAGTCTCCATTTTGCATTCCTTTTGAACAATACGTCTCGCTCTAAGTTGTCAAGCAACTCGGTCTTCAGGCCTTATGTATCCCGTTCTTCCTGGATCGAAGAAAAGCTTCTTCTCACAGAAGCCACCCCTATGGCCCCCTGCTACCAACACCTCGCCACGTAAACCCACCAGAGCAACTCTTTCCGTGAAGAAATTTTTCATAATAACCAACCTAAGCCTCCCCTGGTACAGCTTGAGGGTTTTTGTTCTTGTCTTGTGACTTGGGGCTTGGGAGAAGAGAGCGATCCCCACCTCTCTGGAGCCTCCTTTAAGCTTACTGTAGAGCACAGGAAGGTCTCCCCCGAGCCTCCTTTTCTCCAGGCTGAACAGCCCCAGCTCCCTCAGCCGCTCCTCACAAGACTTGTTCTCTAAACCCTTAACAAGCTTCAGAGCCCTTCTCCGGACACGCTCCAGCACCTCGAGGTCTTCGCTGAACACAGTGCTCGAGGTGCGGCCTCACCAGAGCCGAGCACAGAGGGACAACGGCTTCCCTAGTCCGGATGGCCACTCTATTTCTGATACAAGCCAGCTGTATATATATGTATAGACATATATATACACAGCACTAGTACATGTTCCTTGGAAAACCGGTCAAAGTCTCTTCAAACCGCGTAAGTTGATGGTTTCCTCTAACTGGCACTGATGCTTCAGCTGGATCCTCTAAATCCCATTTTACTGCTTCTGCTTCCTAAGCAGGTGACAGAAACTCCTAACCGGAGAGCAGAGGAGCTGTACTTCTGTATACAGGAAATATTTGGAAGTTTTGAAGATGCTTCCCTTGCTCAGCTGCCATCCCTATGTTAATCAATCACCCCATCTTTTGCCTTCCAGCAAAAGTCTTGATGCAGTTCTTCAGTTATTTCTGAAAATCCTCAGCCACCTCTGTGCACGCCAAACCTTTCACGGCCCTGTGCAATGCGCGGATAGCAGCGATAAATCAGCTTGTGGAATGAATGGCAACACGTGGGGAAGGAATTTGCAGGTGGCTTCGCGCTGTTTCGCAGGTCCCTGAATTAGAGGTAATGAGGAAACAAGCGGTAGAAACCAAAACTTGAGCAAGGCTGAGATCAAGAATTGGCTACAGTGTTGAAGAGGACCTTTGGGCAAGGGGCGATTGCTGGCTGGCTCCAGGCGCGTGCCTGAGGGTCTCTGACCAACTGTATGATGGATTTGGGCGCGTGGACAGCACGTGGGGCTACGGGGAGAGTACATGTAGTAGTGAAAAAGGGCAATAAACGCCTCCTCTTCAAGAGCCATCAGGAGTCTGTGTCTTGCATCCCTTCAGCAACACAAATCTTTGGCTACAGATCCAAAATGTCATGTATTTGGCAATTTTATTTATGGTAGCACTCCCCACCCCTCCCATCCCCTCTTTTCCCTTCCCTCCACCCCCCTCCCCTACGCTCCCTGTCCCTACACTCTGCTACACTCCCCTCCCCTATCCTACCCTACACTGCCCTAAACTCCACTCCCCTACACCATCCTATACTCTCCTACGCTACACTATCCTATCCTACCCTATCCTATCCTATCCTACCCTACCCTATCCTATCCTATCCTATCCTATCCTATCCTATCCTATCCTATCCTATCCTATCCTATCCTATCCTATCCTATCCTCCCTTACACTATCTTCCTCTGCCCTCCCCTGCCCTGCCTGTCCCTCCCTGTCCCTCCCTTCCCCTCTTTTCCCTTCCCTCCCCTCCCCTACGCTCCCTGTCCCTACACTCTGCTACACTCCCCTCCCCTATCCTACCCTACACACCCCTATACTCCCCTCCCCTATACTACCCTACACTCCCCTTTGCTACACTACCCAACATTACCCTATGCTCCCCTCCCCTACACTCCCCTCCCCTATCCTACCCTACACTCCCCTACACTCCCCTTTGCTACACTTCCCTACGCTACACTACGCTACACTACCCTATCCTATCCTCCCTTACACTATCTTCCCCAGCCCTCCCTGTCCCTCCCAGCCCCTCCCCTCACCTCCCCTCCCGTCCAATCCCCTCCCCTCCCCTCCCCTCCCCTCCCCTCCCCTCCCCTCCCCTCCCCAGCCCTCCCCTCCCCTCCCCTCCCCTCCCCTCCCCTCCCGTCCAATCCCTCCCCTCCCCTCCCCTCCCGTCCAATCCCTCCCCTCCCTTCCCTTCCCTTCCCTCCCCTCCCTTCCCTTCCCCTCTTTTCTTCTTCTCTCTTCTTTCTTTCAGGTAACGTCAGATCGCTTCAGTCGTTCTCATAGCTCCTATCCCTGGCTGATTCACAGGAGCCCATCAGCAGCAACCATAAGTGCTCCAGCTGCTGTGTCACTAGTCGAGCAACGGTCTCCAACTGGGAATCACTGACTTCGTTGTGTGGCTCAGACAGGTGCCTTTCAGTTCCACCCTGGCCTGGACATGTCCTCTTGCTGTGTCCCCACCGACATCGCAGTTCTGCTTAGAAGCAGCAGCACGGTTTGGAAGTAGTCCCACTACTTGCATTTTCAATGGTTTAGCTTGGCTAGCCGGGTGGTGTCTGTCAATAGAAGACAACAAAGAGATTTTGGTTAGAAACAGCTGAGTAGTTCCTTTCCACAAGGGCAATGAAACAAAGCTTACAAATTCACAAAACTTACGGGTGGTAGTTGGAAGTATCGGTCTGCAGTCTCTATTTCCTTCTTCATCTCAATTCTCTTTTGGCCTGTGAAGCTTTTTGGATCAGAGGAGAAGATCCGCTGTCATACGGAGTTTTGGATACTGCAAGGGAAATGAAGAATTATACTGAGAACTCTTTTCAAACTCACCTGCAATCATCACAGAAAAGAATACCGAAAGAACACCGCTTTATCACGGGAAGCATAAATTTGAGCATAGGTGTCCTACAGCTGAAGCGAGGTGAAGCAGGTTCCACACAAGGTGAAGGAGCACACCCATAAGCATTTCCATAAAGCTGTGTTTTCAAACAAAGGGTTAAGATTTAGATTTTCTTACAAGTGAAGAATGAAGAAATAAAAGAAAAAGAAAATTACCAGGACATACAGTTTTCCTCTAGCTTGCTTTGCTTCCTTCAGAATCTGAGTCTTGAGTCAAAATCAGGGAGCAGCATTGTGCAGAAATGCCAAAGCCTCCCCAGCTTGTTGTACCTTCGTCAACAAGGGCTTTGATACTGCTGCCTCCTCAGCAACATCAGCAGTTTCCTAGGAAAGCTGGTGTCCACCAGGTCAAATAGGAATGGGAAACCCCTCTTGCCACAACTTCACACTCACACCAGAGTCGGCAGGACAGGCCGATGGACAGAGAAGTGTCTGTAAGAGTGTTAGAAAACAGACTTTAGAACAGATTCCCGTCAACCCAGGAAAAATTACTTGCTCATCCCTTCAGACTGAACTCTAAGTAGAAGTAGGCGATCCCAAGCTGCCTTCCTGACATCTATGCTGCAAAGTCATCAAATGTGACATGTTACTGTACCAGCCTGTTATGAAGATAAACAGGAGTTTGAGGTTATGCTGTTTGATTAGAATTAAGCTCAAAGAGTTAGTCCTTTGGTATGTTTTTGTCTGCAAGTGTTTTCACTGTTTCCCAGACAATGTCTCCAGCAAGCTAGCTGCTTGTTTCATTTGTTCTGTTCCATTCTGTTTTTTGTTTTGTTTTCTCAGGAAGGATTCTTAGAGAAATGAGATTAAAGTGATCATATTGTATGTCCATCCATCCCTCCCTCCCCTTCGCTTGTCCAGAGCTTTTACCTTGTCCACCAGGCTGAATGAACTCGGTCATAGGCGCAGTTGTGTCAAAGCCATTCTGTTCCTAGACGTGTTGTGAGGACAGCTAAGTAGTGGGGAGAGAACGTGCTGCTGTCTGCAGTGTGACCTCAGCGCTTACCAAACAGTACGGAATACACAAAGAAGGGCGTTACAAGAACTTCAAGCACCAGGTACGTTTTATGTGGAAACCATATCTCCCAAGATAACACTGGACACAACTCCATAATCAAAATGGATTCATTTTTTGGTTCATTCAACTCATAGGTTTTACTTTTAAAAAGTTTCTGTCTTGGCTTAAAGCACTTTTCCAATCGCTATTTCCAGTTACTATGATTTCCTGAAATAGCTAATCCCATTTTTTCCTTTTACAATCTCACAGTCTCTTCTTTTTTACCTCTCCCCAAGAAACTTAGAACTGCTCTCTTCATACTTGACCACTAGATATGGAGCTGTATCAGCCAGAAGGAAGTTTCCTTCACACTTGCCGCTTCTTACGGTATCTGGACTCTTACCTTGACTCTTACTCGCTCTTCCTACATTAGCACAAAGAAAGCTGTTTTGGAGATCTGATGTCTTGTTTTCAAGAAACTACCCTGAATCACCTTTACGAGAGCTGTCCCATGCTGTGAGCTTAAGTCTTGCAGTCTGGCCAGATATTTGCCTTCTAAGTCAATAACCAAATCTGTTACAAAAAGAAACTGAGATCTTTTAAATGGATCGATCTCCTCTTCTTGAAATTTCCAGAGAAAAACCACCAGTGAGAAAGGACCTTTGATTCATGTTACTAGGTAAAGACGCACGTTTGCCATTGTGAGTTTTTAATCAGACACCACCATAAACTAGCAAAAAAAATGTACTACAAAATTTTAAGCAAGAGCTTTATTTTAGCTTATAGGCTTGTTTGTATTAAAAACAATTACTTCAAAATCAAATTCACATAAAACTCAGCATGTAAATGAACAAACAAGTTATTATCAATCAAGATCTGTTTCTGAAATAAAAGGAGTCTGAATTACATTTTAATAATCTTGTAATGGCAACAGATAAAATTGGGATGGCAGTAGCATCTCAGAGTTCACAGGGTGAGTTAAAACGTCCCCAGCTTCAGTATAGTTTTAAAACACCAGCTGCAGTTAAAACACCAGCTCGTGCAGATAAATGATTGCTACGTTTCCCATTAACCCACTGAGCAATCATAAAAAAAATAATCCCAGTTTCATCTGCTACTTCACAGGAGTGAATGCTCTTCAGTGTTGTTACAGGCACTGCTCTTTTTCCAGCAAGCAACGTACTTGTCCTAAAACATTTTCCTTACAACATCAAAATACAGATTTTCTGAAGACACTCGAAAAATCAAGCTCAGCAAGCTACATTATATACACTTTAAATGTACAATTACCATTAAAAACGTCTGTGTACAAAAAGAGGATTTTTAATTAAAAAAAAAGAAACTCCACATACTAAATTTCAATTACATCAACATTTCAAGAGAACTGACCATAATTAAAAATAGCAACATTCTGATTTGTTAATAACCTTCCCACAAGCAACTGCAAATGTACCTGCAATTCCTTCTCTACTACACATTTAAGATTCTAATAAGCTTTGAGAGAATTTGTGCTATAAACCTCACTTATGAAGTATGTGAAAAGTTATCAGTTGTGAAGACAGAATAGTAGTTCTAGTTAATCAATACAAGATTATTTCAGTAAAATATAAAATTATTCTACTTAAGTAAATACTGAAATGGCATCTGATTTACAGCCAGTTAGACAAAGAACACAGCTAATGACTAGAACACATACATCAGTTAAAAAGTCAAATATATACAAAAATATATTAGGAAGTGGTCAAGTTAAACCACAGGCTCATGTAAAAAATGTTTTAAATAGCAGTAGCAAAAAATAGCTATTTTCTCTATCTGCAACAGTACAAAAGGCAAAACCTACATATGAGGTAGCAATGCCAAATTCAAAAAAAAAACTTTGGAATGAGGAGCACTTCCTACATTTTCATAGCATATCTGTCATGAACACTTCAATTGTTTTGAGAATTAATACATTAATTTACAAAAATCTTTATTAAATGAACTTTTTTTTAATGGCTGGAAATTGATTTAGTTAAAAAATGTCTCCTGCTCCTAAAAAGGTTATCACATTTTCAAATCCAAACACTGTACAGCAAAAACGTGGAAGCTTTATTATACACACTCAGTAAATGCTATGGTACATTAAGACATATTTTACAAAGATTGGAATAAGCCAACTATGGTCATTTTACTCTTTTCAGTCATGCATCATTGCAACTTTTGCTACCCCTGTGTTTGTTTCTAGATGCAGGATTAGGATTTGCTACTCACTTCTTCAGCTCCATTTGCAGCTGAAGTGAGCGCTTGTATCATCTACCTTCAGGAATCTGAGCCAGAAGTGTGGCGTCCCTCTAGAGGGGGCCAGGGGCAGCACAGAGTCCCTCTTGGCCCCTGTTGAAGTTGCTTCAAGAATAGTGAGGAAGTATTTGTGCCCTCCTCCTCATTCTGTCCATTCATCCCTTCTACAGACGCTGGTCAGAAGGGGGCACCTGAACCTTCCTGACCAAAAATCCCACTAACAAAAAAGCTAGAAGGGGCAGGAATCTTGCAGGGGCTGAATTTTCCACCTGTAGCTTCACTGACCAAAAAGCACTGCCTGCTCCTCCAATTCAGGCAAATAAGTCAGACATCTGAAGTTAGATGGTACAAGTAACACCAAAAAATTATCTGGGTGGAACTTCCATGTTTATTGTATTAAGAAAATAATATACTTTACATCACAGTGCTTAATTAACGTAATAAAAAAATGTGTAAACTCAGGATTCTAAATAAAATTTAACTTGAAAAATTAGGGCTCCAAGACTTTTTAAAATTCACAATTTTTTTTTAAATTGAGGTCACAGACAGTCAGTTCACGTAACTCACGGATTTAGGATTACTTGCAAATACTCGTTGATGCACTCCATTGTTTGGTCACTTTTTTTTTTTTTTAAAGCCTAAATAAATTGACCAAGTGCAAAGGTAAGAGGTATATTTTTATTTGCAAAGAAACTTTAGAAGTAATTTGCAAAACAGGTATCTGGAGCGCTCTAGTAAATGTAAGGAAATATGCGGTATGGTACACGCTGACAATACCTTTCCCATGCCAAGCCATACTTTTTCTTACAATGATGTTCATCACGAGCTTCCCGATGAACAAGCAAGCAGATGAAATAAATCACATAGAAATATGGCAAAATGTGATTAAAACCTGCAGAAAAAAAATGTGAGGAACATCATTTTTAATACATTAAAAATACCAAAAATTTTAGTTATTAACACGTGTAGACGTAAACTCATTACAAACTGAAGCACCTTTTACTCATTGTAGAGTATCAAACATTCATCAGGATGGTACAACTATTGTGACATATTTGCACATAAATGCGCTCCCCCCCCGCCCCTCCCCAAGTAATAATCCTTAAAATTCATAGTCTTAAAATCCACCAATTTCTCCCTCAATGTCTGTAAAGCTGTCCAATATCTAAGTTCTTTAGCTATCAAACACACAAATAGTTAAGCTTCTGCAGCACAGGGCTGCCACATACGAGCCCCCCAAGGTTTTCTCTGTTTTGTAGGTAAATAGTAAACTCTACCTTTGCTCAGAGCACACTAAACTTCCCTCCCACTTCCCCCAAGCAGTTACTGGCAGAGAACTCAAGTCCATCATTTTCATGTAGGAACCCTCTTCCAAGATACAGTCTGCAAGTGTATATGCTAATCAGTATTGCCTAATTTCAATTAAAGTCCAAAATGTCTGGAGGTACACTTCAACTCCAGCAGCCTGTCCTTGCTGATGCTCCTGGTCAAGGCCCTAACCACTTGGTCAAAGACCCACTCTTTTGTAACTGTGTATGTCTCACAGCCTGCAAAAATCCAATTGTGCCACGAGGTGGAGTAGGTCTGCCTCAGAAGACCTGCCACGCTCTTTTTTGTGTTTTGATTTATGTGTTTGTATTTATTTATTTATTATTGCCTTCAGGCAAGTGAGGAGCCCAAAGCCATTTTTCTAACTTGAAAGAACTTTGCAACTTTCTAGAAACTCTCTATGGAAACGCTATAGCACAGCTAGTAGCCTTAAAATGAAAAAAGTAAGAATTTATTAGCAAACAAACCCCAGCATTATTGAATGACCAAGTGTCAGAACTAAGTGTCAAATCTATATTAAGATATAAAGGAAAAGATTTCAGAGAAAATAGGTGTCATATCAACCTTGCAACATGTAAAGCTGCCATTCATTTAATTCCAGCTTTTATCATCTCATAATTATCACTTTGCATTTCAAAACCAGTCAGATGCCAAAACAATTTAAATAAAATCCACTTTCATTTTAGGAACTTACCACAGGGTAGGGACCATGCTAATGCCATGATGATGTCACCGAGATAATTAGGGTGACGGACAAAACCCCACCAACCTGTAACAAGAAGCCCTTTTCCAGTTGCAGTGGGTATGAATTTCAGATCTGTGAAGAGAGTATTGTAGTCAATACAACAATGAAACGTGCACATCAATATTCCAAAAGAGACACTGTAAAGCAAGTTGAAGAAATCAAAAAAAAATCACTTACAGGCCAATTTGGGATCTGCTGGATTCCTTCGGAAACTATTTTTCTGAGAATTTGCACTACGGAATATGTAATACCCAATACCTGAAAAAAAAAAAATTTATTTTGCGTATTCTGTGTTTTCTGTTTCCTGACCTTCAAAAGCATTCATATGCCTTCTGTCAGTCTTATTACGTTGAAATCAGTTATGTCTCTGAGGAAAAGACATTCTCCAGATCTCAGAGCTCTAGCAAGGCAGAAATGCTACTGGAAAACTGTGTTCTGTGTGCTTTCACAAGTTAATGATCAACTTCTAAGATCTAGTAGGAGCTGTATTTTTGCATCGAGCTTTAGATTTGTATCTGAAGAGGATCACACACATTAAATGTATGCCTTCGCTTTCTAAGTGTTTCAATTTTGTCAAGCTCACAATTAACTTTTTATTTCAAGTTCACTACTTAGATAAAAGGAACAAACTAGAAGGCCACATTGGTGCAAATCTAAGGTCCCCTGAAGACATGAGATCCATTCTCAAGTTCTCAGCTGGAAGATTATTTCCACTGAGATGTGTGGAAATAGTGCCTATATATATATTGGGCATTGGGGAAGGAGATAAAAATTAACAAAAACAAACAGCAAAACCTCTTTTCCCCTAGCTTCAATAAACTGTAGCCAACAGGGTTTTTTTTGTTGTTTTTAGAAGAAACACTCAAAGTAGGAAGCAATACTTTTCCAGATGTGATGTTAAAACGCAACTGCAACACTCTATTCTATGCATTTTAAGTTGTAACTCTGTCTAGATTGTATCCATCTAAAAATGTTTCTCAACCGAACAAGACAGGTGTCCAGATTCTCCTTTATCCTTCTTTTAATAATATCATATCACATTCTTTGTTTTAAACAATAGCCAAACACATGCGTCCTCCAACTGTGCTTAACAGAGAAAATATGATTACTGCATCCCAGTGGAAGCTCCCCCACCTTACAACTCAAATTAACAGTTAGTACTACATTGTCACTATCAGTAACATTAACATCTACTATAACTTACCATTCAGAATAATAATTGCAGCAGCAGCAGGCCAAGAAATTGCAGTAGGATGTCCAACTAAATAGAAGGCCTGCAGACTGTAGACAAATGGAACCCATACCAAATCTCCAAATGCGAGCATGAATCCAAATCCATCATGGGTAATATCCATTGTAGTCAGAACAGCTTCCTAGAAACATGGAAGATGCAATTTAGAATTCACAAAGCCTCATTATGTAAACACTGCAATTAGAAACGGTTTCAGTTTAATACAGGGTTGAAGGTTTATTTACCTCATTCCAAAGAGCATCTACCACATAAAGAAGCTGAAAGCTGTTCACGAGTATCATTGACAGAGATGGCATACTCTGATTATGTATCTTCATCTCAGCCAAGAGCATCACCAAGTTTATAACAACCTAGTTAAAAAAAATATTTTATTACAAGTTTTCCTTGTAAAAGCAAGTGTTTTTTTCTATCATACTATAGTACATTTTAATATAGATGGTTTGACTGGTACTTAAATTAAAAAAAAAAAAAAAATCTGTTCAGAGACAACAGTTTGTAACTAACCACTTTTCTGAAGCAGTAGCCTCAGCATGAGTACTTTAAAAAGAAGTTTTCATTTTTCACAAACCAAAGAAATGTAGGATTTGTAGTTGTCCTAAAGTAAATAAAAATAGTCATTACAAATTTATCAACATAAAACTGTGTATTTTTCCTGTTTTTAAGTAAATATTGTATTCTTAGCATCTATCATGGAAAAAAGTCACGAAGTAGCTCAGATTACTGACTCACCCAGCCAATTAATCCTGGACGCAACTCACAGAAGTATTTAAGGTCAAAACTGCCAATACGAGGGTTCAATTCATGTCCAGTAAAGAAGTCGTAAACAAGATACCCTGCAGATGAGACACACTCCTTGTTAGAAATATCAGTCCTTTTATCCATCACTATGTTCCCTATAAGGCACTTGCTACTCTATACTAAAAGTACTGTCATTATAAATAAAAAAGCAACATTTTGCAAAAAATATTTGAGAGTATATGCAAAGTATGAAGCAATGGTTTGTATTTTAAGAGATACAGGTATCTTATTTATTAGAAGGGCTAAACGCTTCAGAAGTTACTGTAGTCTTATCTCTCTTTGACTTTATTCCGTGTTTTCAGCCTTATCCTGAAGATCATCCATGATGATCTTAATACCAAGTTATTCCACTTTTCTTCCTACTTCTTTACTCTTCTCTGTGAATAATTCCTTTAGCCATGACAACAACCCGCGTACCAAGAGAAGGACAAGGAAAATACTACCTGAACTTCTAGACACCCTGCATTGAGTTAACAGCTAACAACCACTGTTACTTCTAGTTCTGTACCTGACTTCCCACTGCCAGAATGTCTTAATGTCTTAACTGAAATGTCTTTTCAGTTTTTCCTTCCAGTTGTTTCTGGAAAAGTCCCACCAACTGGGGTACTATGAAGATAACTACATAAGCCTCTTCACAAATACAGAAAAATTAAAAAACAAAAATCAAAACTCTTTTCTCGTAAGTACAGGACTAGACCAGCCAAGACATTTTTAAGTGTACCAGTTTGGGTCGATATAGTGTGCCAGTTTTGGCTGGGGTATAATTAATTTTCTTTAAAGTAACTTCTATGGTGCCAAGTTTTGGATTTGTGACCAAAACAATGTTGATAACACATTTTAGCTATTGTTGAATAATGCTAATATAGCATCTAGGTTTCCTTTATTTTTTCACTCTGCCCCTCCCAGCACATAGGTTGGGTGCAGAGAAGAGGCTGGGAGAGAACAAAGCTGGGGACAGGTGACCCAAATTGACCAAAGCAATATTCCATATAATGCAACATCATGCTCAGAAAAATAAAATGGAAAAAAGGGGGGTAGGAGGAGTATGGGGGACTTGCCAGAGGTTGCCATTACTCGCCATTACTCAGGGACTGGCTCAGCATCAGTTGGCTGGTGGCAAGCAATTGCTTTTTGCCTTTTTTTTTTCTCCCCCTTTTCTTTTTTTTTTTTTTCTCCCTCTTTTACTTGTCTTTATCTCAGGCCCATGAGTTTTTTCCACTTTTGCCCTTCTGATTCTCTCCCCCACATTTCTCTGCATTTGGAAAAAGCAAGAGTCAGTACTACAATAACCTGCCTTAAATCTAACCTTTAATTCATAAATACAAAACAGTAGCAAATAACTGTAGGGAAATTTCCAAAATATTAACTCACCAGAATTTCCACCTGGTGCTAGGTCTTCCTCAGGTGCTTTCAGGGACCGGATATACAGATAAATGCTCAATCCCATAGAAAAAACTGCAGCTGATACTGCAAACTGCAGGAAGTGTTCATACAAATAATGAAGTTCGAATTGAAAATATAATAATATTCCAATAATTGCAGCAGTCAAAACAAAAGCATAAAACCCTAGGGGATGTAGAAGAAAACCGTATTAGTAAAAATTAAAAAAGAAAAAAGTGAAGTCATTCTTAGAATCTACCCAGTCCTGCCTGTCTGCATATTTACTTCCAAGATTTAAGTGTTTACCAGTATTGTAGCCCTATTCCATCTTAAAGTGAGATTTAAAAATGGTGCATCTTACAAGACTATGACAAAACACCACTGAACTTATTAATGTAATATTTTAATTCCTTTACCAACAGGCAGTGTCTTTGAACTGACTATGAATCAAACAGGTGGTCTGGAACACCTGGTGAGGCATCAAACTACACTCTCCTCTTTAAGCCAGGAAAAGCAGGACTGCTCAAGGGTGTTGAACCGTACTCTAAACTTACATGTAGGTGAGAAACTTGCCTGATAAATAGGAAATGAAATCATAGCTGAACAAAGACTCAGAACTGTTCTTTGACAGGCAAGAACATCCTAGATCAACTACAACACACTTTTTACTAGTCTGTAAATCAGAGACATCCAAAAAGATGACCTAAGAAACATGGGATAACATTTCTTCAGATCATTCCTGAACATCTCCTTTCAAGTAACAGTCATTGTTACACAAGCATTCTTAACAATCCAATAGGTAACTGCCTATTTAGCAATTATGTAATGAATATGACAAGCGTCACCAAGCACAGCTGGATGGTAAAACAGATGCCCTGCATAATCTAATGCCTTGCTCTTGTGGCAGTTAGTTCCTTCATTACTAACCATCCTGCTCCAAAAAGAGCCTCATGTTTCATGATAAATTTACAACAGATATCTAGGTTAACTATAGAGTGCATTTTTCTTCATTTGTTATCATTAATTTGTGGTACTGAGCACTACAAATCAGGTAGGGGGTTCAAATTTCAGAACGAGCACATCTTACCATTTATCCTGTACTGCAGTTTTGTTCCATTTGAAAGAGGTAGGCCTTCCACAACCTAGGAAGGACAAAACAATAATGTTTCAACAAAATAGTTTGAGAGCACTGGAAAGGGAAGGACGATCACGGACATCTCCATCATCACCACCACAAATCAAGTTAACTAGCTGGATGTATTCAAATCTGAAGACCATGCACTGTTTTTAAAAGCAAACTTTGGATATCAAAAGAAAAAGGGTACCAGTTTCAAATAAAAAAAATAAAATCTTATTCCTAGCATCAAGAAAACAGAGCAGCAGCTCCACTCATTTTTAACAGGTGTACCAACAGAACAATTTGACAGACTGATCTATTTATTCTAGTATTCTTTCAGAACCTGGCAATATCCCTTAAGTCACAAGAAGACTGTAATAGACCATTTGCCTGATTAATATGGCTAGAATAGTTAATATGATCTTCCATGCTTTAGAAAGTAATCTTAATTTCTGGGAAGTTTTTTTCTACTGAATATCAGTAACTGAAACTGGGTAAACAGCCTTCGGGTTTAAAAGTCAGATACCTGGAATTCTTCTAGAATTCTGCTACGTAAATTTTATCCATGCTTTGAATTGCTATGTTATGCTTTCTGCCTCTTCCACTATAGAACTTATGAAATGCATAGCCATTAATTTCCTAACAAACTGTGTTCTCTTAAGCTTAGAGAAATCAGCACTAGCTATCTGTCAGCTTAATATGAAAAAGAAATTAATTTGCTTTCAAAAATCACTGCATTATGAACATACCTCATCTTTCAGCCTAACTCACAAATCAACTATCCATAAAGATGCAATTGCTACTGAACAGCTTACCTTTCCAATCGGCAGTAAGTAGAACAGAGCTTGAAGGAAAAACCACAGAAGAAAGACACCAAACACCCTAGCTTCCCAGAGACTTTCAAGTGCTGGCATAGGAGGAGGGAAGTTCATAAGGCTGGGGTCGTCTTGTTCACACATCAACAGCAAGTAGAATACAGTAGCAGGTAGGAAAAATATCAGCACAAAGGTCCCTGTAAACAGACATAATGCAGTATTAGAAGATAAGCATGAGAGCATGAGAAAAATTAAAAAAAAAAAAACAACTACTTTTGATCCCACTAATAAAGCTTGATACTAACATTAGCAGCACAGAAATCATCGTCTATCCCTGCAACAAGACAGCAGCAATCCCTCAATCACATAATAGGATACAGAGACATTCCTCTCACTCCCACAGGGGGTCACATAACCAACCCAAAGGATTGCATCCATTACATCCCTTTAAAACTGTCAAAACAACAACAAAAAAGTATAAAGAATCACGAATCAAACTACCAGGTTTGAAGCACTTAGCTTTAAAAATGTAAAAAACTTTGCTAGTTACTTCCGATAAGATTTATAAAATACTCAAATCTCACTGTGCAGGATCAAGATCTCCACAACATTTCACTAGAGAACCATATGTTAGAGCATTTCTTTGACTTTTACCAAAATCACTCTAGACTGTGACTGAAGCACTGTCATATGATTCTGGAGTCTGCAACTAAGGCCCAGAAACAGGAAAAACAGTCCTTCATAGGACAGTATGGTCAATAACTAAAAAATGTGAAGTTCTACTATTACTAAAATTTGCACACATACCAAATCTTCCACCAAACTCCAGCTCTTTTGTTTTTGATGATACTTTCTCAGTAGTTTTTACCATCTCAAAAACCTTTTTCTCTGAATATATCTCTTCTTTTTTCTTTTCTTCTTCTCTTGAACGCAAGCTGTACTGATCAAGCACACGCTCTATTTCCAGGTCTGGTTTCAATTTTTGCTGATAATGCATGAATGAAAAGATTTTACTAAAAAAAAACTAGTTACTTTACCTTATTTTACTCAGGACATTATTCATTGTAACACAACAATATACAATATATTCTACTTCTACACACTACTTAAACATACATTTTAAATTAAGAACCCGGTAAACCCACTATCACTGCAATCATGTAAGTCAAAATTAAATACTCAGCAGCTGTTCCAGTGTGGGTTATCCGTTCCCACCCTCTTCCCTTCTGGTCTAACCATCAGTTATTCTGCTCCGTGCATTAGCTAGCCATCAGGAATAAAGAACTGATTTGACTGAAAAAATCACTTTCTATGGACAAACATTAAAACATAAAACAACGTTCTCTGCGGTTATACCTCCAAGATTTTGCTGGATGTGTCATTTCTCTCTGTGCTGTCAGGTTCACCATTGTACCTTCTGGTGTTGTTCTCACTTGGTTTCTGATTAAAAGAAATATAATTTTAGCTTTCTGAAAATTTTATCTCCATTAAGTGCAAGTATAAAGTGAACAATTAAGGACACTAAGGATCTAGTTTGTTTCAACTGAAACTGCTCTGGTTTCCTCTACATGAAAACAAGCAGGTTCAACATCCTAAGCACAGACAGTTTCAGCTCAGAAAGAAGGGAAGAAAAGCCATTTAAAAAAAGGAAAAGGTTGCTATGCTTTTTGCTTTTTTTAATTAAGAGTGGAATTAAGAGGTAACTTGGAAACTCTATTTTTAATTCATCAGTAGGAAGTGCCAAGTACAAAATACATGCATATTTAGTAATATTATTAAAACAGAGGAAATTTCAGAGTCCTGTACATGGCAGTGCTATGCACGAGTGTGAAAGTTGGGTTTTCTATTAAACAACCTTCTAAGAAATTCTCTTCCAAAAACACTCTAATCTATACAACTGGAGGAAGACAACTCATTGTTGTGTTTTATTTTAACACAAGCTTTGTATAAAAGGACCAGGTCATTAGTCATAAAAAAACAAACAAACAAACAAACAAAAAAAAAAAAAAAACAAACACAGATCAATCCAACTTCTCAATTAAAAGCCAGAAGAACAACGATATTTTAATCTTTTTGTCCAAAGTGTAACCACTGGCTACAAGCTACTTAAAACGAACACATGGTCCGTTTAATTTAAGGTGGTTTGGTTTAGTTTAAGCCCAACTAAAACTAAGGTCTATTTTCAATAGCAAATAGCAAAATAATTTCCAGTTCTAGGGACCACATCTCAGACAGGTATTCATGTGAAGACATCTTAAGGCTACATGGGGTGGAAGAAACACTGTTTACAGTACTACCGAATTCATACAGAAGATTTCAATTTCTTCACAACTTGGCAAGCTAGAAAGCCTATTTGCTAAGTAATAAGGCATTTCTATGATACGTTTTTGCAGCTAATTATGTTGCTCAGGAAACATGAAGTACACCTGGCCCTTACAGTAATAAACCCAGTATAAATAAAAATATGTTTTGGGGGAAAAAAGTGATGCTGCAACCAAGAACAAACAAGCAAGCAAAACAATACCAGTAGAGCTAAATTGGTTTCCTGAATAATTTTCTTTTTGTCATCTTTATGTTCTCTGCTTTGGGAAGAAGAACGGCGTCTGCCTTTTGCTGGCCGACCAGGAGATCTAGATCGAGACCTGCTAGTACTTCTTCTGGAAGGAGAACTTGAAGAAGACTGGCTCTTCCTGTGCTTGAACGATGATTGGGACTAACAGAAAAAGGGGAAGAAAGCAAAGTCTTGTCTTAGACACTCCAAAGAATAGCTTTAGAAGCATTATTTTTTTGTGAAGACGACTCTGGCATTTAGTTTCACAGAACTATCTTTTCATTTTTTTTAATAGATACTGTACAACAGTGTTAAGAAAAAGTAATTATAGCACACTCATTTTGCTGGTAATACCTAAATAATCCTGTCCAAAGTCCAACTGCTGACAATTCCTGTCAAAGCTACAGAAATCAGGACAATCTATAAATGTGAGCACCAAACTCATAAGCCTACTATTCACTTAAGCCTTTGTATATGACTTCTATTAAGGCTACCATTTCATTTACTTGGCTTTATTAATACATTTGCCATGTCAAGATGCAATGATCTACATAATGCAACACAACTCAAATGTGAAAAAATTAAGTCAGCTAAAAATCATTATATTAGATATGAAAAGTGATTCCATAAGGTTTTCCCCACAAGTATACATTTTAATTTCTCAGTGGAGTCTGCAATTCTGATTTTGCCATGTAACAGTTACACAATACAACTTTCATAAGGCACAAACGCTTTACAACAAAGGAAGGTACTTTCTCGGTTAGAGTTAGCTAACCTGCAAACAAAGTAAACAAGTTAGAAACTCTTAAAGCAATGAACAACTTTTTCTAGCTCAAGCCCAAACCATTTTGTCCAAAAAGAAGCCAGTCGCTCACACACACTGCCAGTAAAAGGTAAAAGTATATTTCACCTACATTAATATCAAGCCTCTAATTACTGGCTTTCTAAGGTACCTGAAAATAATTTTTATAAGCAATCTCTGTATTATAGAGTTCCTGAAGGACATTTTTCACCCCAAAGGTATCACTGCTTTTACAACTTAAAGAAAATAATGACGCTTCTTTAAAAACACGGACAGTATGCTGAACTTGAGATGCCCCATAATGAAGAACTATTGTTTAGCACCAATTTCTTGGAGACAGTTAATGAAAAATATGCAAAACAACTGTGCAATCATAAATTGTATTCTTATCTGCATCACAAAAATCAATATACCCTTCCATTAGCAATACTGTTATTTCTGTGAAGGCATACTCACCTTTATATCACTTTCTTTCAAAGCAAGTTCAGTCCCATCTTTGTACTTAACGGTATAAAGATGAGTAACATCATCGTAATTAGTCACTTGTACTTCATAATACAGGACACTTCCTGGCCAACGACCCATCACCACCTCGCCATCAGCAAACCTTCGGTTCGGCATTTTCCAAATCCTAGAAAATAAGTAAGTTAATAGTTATGACGTCCAAATATTAAGCTTATTTTTTTCCCCTACTGTCTACACATCATTTAGGCTGGAAGAGGGAAGCTTTAAAGTAAATAACTCTTCAGCTTAAATATGCAAAAAGCTTCCTGATTAAAAAAAAAAAAAAAAGTGATGCATTTCCCAAATACTAGACAGAAGAAATAGGTTTAAAATAGAGCAAAGACTGTAGTTAGATGCTACAAAAAATGTTCCAAATGCATTAATAGTACATCTAGATAATTCTTCTACATAATCTCCATCAAAGACCATCAAAAGCAGGCTATATATTTGACCTAGTACATATATGTAGTTGATTCTATCTAGAGGGGGGAAAAAAAAGTAAATAAGATGACATCTAAACATCCTCTAACCCTCCTTTTCTGTGGTTCTAAAAAATTACATAAGCATTCAACCCTAAATGCGAAAATAACATGTTATTATTTTACCCAGTCTATTCCATACACGTTACTTGCCCAGGTTGCCCAGAGAAGTTGTGGATGCCCCATCCCTGGAAGTTTTCAAGGCTGGTTCAATGAGGCTTTGGACAATCTGGTCCAGTGGAAGGTGCCCCTACCCACAGCAGGGGGGTTGGAATTAGAGGATCTTTATGGGGACCTTCCGACCCAAACCATTTTATGATTCTGTGACTAGCCACATTACTTATGCCTTTCAATTTGTTACGCCAAACATTCGAAAGCTAGGGAACACCAGAATTCTGGCTCCTATATGGATTGAATATTTTCTTTTTTCCACCTATTTCATCCCTATCTGCACCATAAGGTTTTTACTTGATTTTAGCAGCATATGGCTTAACTGACTACTGCCCTTGGTCCCCTATGCTGGCGTACTGAAAAAACTGTAACTTGAAATCATGCCTTTAAATATAAAGCCCTGTGAAATACTTTGAAAAGTTCCTGATATTAAGCTATTGCCATCTAAAAATAAGTAACTATACTAAAAGGTATTCTTATTACCTGAAATTCTGACTCAGGTCTCAACATAGAGTGAGGGTATCTTACAAATCTAGGGTAAAATACACAGAAACTTACATGCTATCACCATGTGTATAATGAACTTTGGAACTTGAAATAGAAAAAAAAAAAAATCAGCAAAAGTTTCTGTTTCAAAGCATTTTTTAAATCTTGTTTGCTATGTGAAGCCCCACAAAATGATTGGAAAACAAATATTGAACTAGATACTCATTCATTACACATTAACTAACCTGCAGCAAAAAATCAGGTTCTTTGGCAAACCATCATAACGCACTGGGGGCAGAGCTAAAGAAGGCTGTTCAGTCAGCTTTACTTTTGGCACTGCCTGATGTTCCTGCTGTTGGTACATTTTATACCTGTGTAGGTCTCCACATCAGAAAGAAAACAAGAACTCAGCAAAATTGCCTCATTTCCTGTTAATATCGTGATTTGCTTCAGAACAGAAATAGCTGACCATCCTCTTCGCTGTATAATATTTCAGGAAGTTAAGACAGTAAGTTTTATCAGTTAATTTCACTGCTGCTTGCCAACCAGTAAAACTGGCACCTCCACAAACTTAAGAGGTCTAGTCCATGTTTGTACTGTAGGCACAGGCTCTTCCAGCTCATCTGTTTTCTACCAACAGTTTCTTGCCACAACCTCTTGTTACTTTCTTACTCTTTCTGAATTTCAATTCATTCACCCTGTCTCTTTCCAGAGAGTTTAACCCCCTTAAACTGCATACGCTTGTTCCTTACGACTCTATGAAATACAATTTCTCTACTTTCATCTGAAATTCTTTTCATTCTCTCCTTGGTCCTACTTAATTCCCTGGGGGTTACTGCCTTTTCTGCCCTTGTTCACTGAATGAGTTGCACTTCCTCATCACCACATTTGGGCTCAAGATTTGATCTCAATGTCACATCTGTTTTTGTGTCAAGTTCTCTTAGCCACAAGCCAACTCTCTCTTAAGAGGTTTGTGTCTACTACAGCTCTTCCCCCAATCTCTTTCAGTTACAGCTTCCTCCTCCTCTTCCAAATGTAATCTAAGTTCTAGTCCTCTATACCAAGTCCAGGCACGAATTTCACCAGATGTCCTAACCCGATCTATGCCTTAAAATTGGTTCTTAAGATTTATAACAACCACTTAAAAATTAGATACATTTTTATAGGGATAATAAAATGCAACTCTCTGCCAAACTTCAAAGCTCAGCGTTTTAGTAGACAGACTGAAGATAAGGAAACCTTATTTAATTCTTTTTAAAAGGCAGTAAGACCTTTTCCTCCTCCAATCTTGCACTCAAATGGAGCTGGAGTTGGCTTTGAGAATTTAGAAAATGTGGTTGAAGGAGAAGAATCTAAAAAAAGTGTTAAGTTATTCAGCCTGAGATAGATCGCAGTGATACAAAATTCCAGACTAGTAAATTAATCTAAGCAAGTAAAAAGATTCTTTTCTGATTTGAAAGTGATAAAGAGTATTAATAATGGAAAGTTTGTTTCTTCCATTTTTCTCTAAATATTAAAGCTTCATAATGATGCCAAACCTTAAACACTAAAAAAAGTATTACTTGTTACCCTGTCAGAAATTACCACCTCCTGCACCAGTGTACCCTCTGCAAGGGAGTTTTGCAATCCTCATTCCACATATCCCACTTCAAAAACCTACATCATTTAAAGGCAACTTTCATCTCTTCAGATAACAAAAATCATTACTGGCATCAAAAAAAATAAAAGAATAGAGATAGGATGCCTTAAAAACAAAACAACAAAAAATCTTGCATTTTAGAAATTAATTTTGAATTTAGCACTCTTTCAAGCTCAAACACACTTTTCTGATAATTTTCAGTGTATCAGAAGGCATCAGCTTACTGTTCACTGTGGTCCTATGCAAACCTTTTATTTAACTCAAAGGGCTTCAATATATATATATATATATATATATATATGTCAAAATTATCTCCAAAGACAAATTATTTCATACAGCAAATGCTGCACTGGATAGGTACCTGAATGCAAGTAGCCTCAATGACTCCTAAGATGAAATTTGTGGTTTTGGTTTTTTTTGGAATAATTATGAACTTCCTTAAAGAACTCGGGATCTAAGTAAATGGCTCAGAAGGATTTTGCATCCTCTGCCAAGTGAATTAATGCAGAAATGTCTGGAAGCTAAATTTGGTCAAGAAGAAAATAACTACTGACTGAACCATGAACCGTTTAGTTCATGGTTCTAACTGTTTAGTTAGAGAAACATACTGCCCCATGGATCTATTTCTGGTCTTCCTTAATGACCCTCCCCCTAGATACGCAGAAAGGTATTTCAGTCAAGAAAATATGAATAAGAAGATGACTAGAGCTTGTAGTCCCTAGAAAATCACACCACACCAAGTGCTGCGTTTTGAGAAATTAAAAAAGAAAAAAATAGCGGGGTTTCTTTCCTTTTGGAAAAGCTGTGGAGAGTTCATATATAGCCAGTGATTCTAGGTATTAATTGCGACACCTCAATGCTGGTGGATAACGCTGTGTATGTCAGAAGAGGGAAAGTCGCTGCTGAACTCAACAAAGCGACCGAACGGCTAAAAACCAGCCAACCGCGGCCTCGGAGCCGTGCTTTTCACCGCTGACAGCGGAGAGGGAAAGCGCCTGAACCCCGAGCACCCAGGGGCGGCCGCGAGCCCCGGCGGCGCGCTGTTGACAGGAAGGCGCCCACACGCCGCAGGCGGCGGAGGCCCGGCCTCCAGGCCCCGCTGGGCGGCCCCGCCCGCACCGCCAGCCCGGGCCTGGCGCGGGGCCTCCGCCGCGGGGGAAGGGAGGGGAGGGGAGGGCAGGGGAGGGGCCGCGCTGCGCCAGGCCGCCCCTCGGCGCCCCCCCACGAGGGAGGGGAGGCCCCCGGGGCCGAGCGGCGCTGCGGCGGCGCGGCCCAAGCGCGGGGAGCCCTCCAGCAGCCTCCAAGCGGCGGAGCGCAGCGCAGCGCAGCGGGGCCCGCCAGGCCTCCCCGCGGCCCTGACGCCGGCGCAGAGAGGCGGCGGCGGCGATTGGCCGGAGCGCTGCCCCCGGGCAGGCGGCGGAGGCGGGGGTGTGTCCGCGCCTCTCCCGGCGCCGCCGAGCCCTTACCTGGCGGCCGGCCGCAGCGGGCCGGGCGGGACGTGGGCTCCGCCGAGCAGCGCGACCAGGCCCCGAGCGCCGCGCTCCTCCTCAGCCGCGGCAGGCGACGGTTAGGGCCGCGCAACGGTCCGGCCTCCGGCCACGCCCCCCTGCCCGGCGCCAAGCGCGCCGATTGGCCGGGCCGCGCGGTTTGAATCGCGGGGGGCGCCTCGCCATTGGCTGCCGCGCGATGGCGCGGTGCGGGGAGGGGAGGGGAGCGGAGCGCGGCCTCCTCACGGCGGGCTCAGGCGGGGGGGGGGGGCGGAGCGGGCTCGCCTCAGGCCGCCTGCGCCGCACGGCCCCGCCGCCTCCCCGCCAGCACAAAGGCGGCCGCAGCATGCCCGGGGCCGAGCCGTAGTGAAACAGAGAGGCACTCTTCAAAAAAAATAAAAAATAAAAAATAAAAATAAAATAAATAAAGTGCGGAGGGGAGGAGGGGGCGGCGCGCGTTTACGCTGTCGTTTTTGAGGCAATCTTTCTAGAAAGGTCACCGAAGCGGCTGGCGTGTTGTGAAATCAGGAAGCCTCAGCCGTGGTTTTGGGCACAAAGAGGTGGTGGAGGAGTTAACGAGTGCAACGGGTTTTAAAAGGATTGCTCCCAAGTGTTGGGGTCTTGGGACAACATCAAGTCCTTTAATAGCACAATACAAACACGTTTGTACCGAGTTTATGGACCTCCTAAATTGTTTAAATTCTAGTGCAGGTTGACAAGTCATAGTCTAGGTTGAAAAATACCAGGCACAGGCAGATCCCAAGAGGACAAGAGCACTGCTTTGCAATATAGGAGACTAGCAACGCTACACAAAAACAACAAAATTATCAGATTAAAGAACAACAACTGAAACAAAACCTAAAAAGCTACACACCCATAACCATAAATAGGGCCCTTTGTAACCATAAACTAGTTTTAAACTGAGATTTCTCACTTGCTTTTATTTGTGAGTTAACTGCACTTTAAAAAAAAAAAAAAAAGGAAAAAAAAAGTTCACTTTAAAAAAAAAAAAAAAAGGTTGTAGCTTCCCAGCCTCTGGGAAGGTTGTAGGCTCCCCAGCCTCTTGTCCTCTACTCTGTGTGTACAGCCAGGGTTGTCTAGTCCCAGGTGCAGAATCTAGCGTGTGCCCTTGTTAAACTTCATATTGATGGTGATTGCCTAGTTCTCTAATTTGTCAAGATCTCTCTGCAAGGCTTCTCTACCCTTAAGGGAGTCAACACCTTCTCCCAGTTTAGTGTTGTCCACAAACTTATTTAGTATAACTTGAAGTCCTACATCCAAGTTGTTTAACCTATAGAGCCAAAACCATCAGCTGTTTGTTCACCCATTGTATTACCTGTTTATCTAGCTGTATGGTGGGCATTTTGTCCCGAAAGCTACTGTGGAGAAACAGTATCAAAAGCTTTACTGAAATCCAAAAAGATCACAAGTGGCTTCCCTTGGTCAACCAGGTGGATGACCTTGTCATAAAAGGAAATTAAGTTCATTAAATAGGACTTTCCCTTAGTGACCCCATGCTGGCTGTGACCAATGACCCCATTGTCTTTCAGGTGTTTTTCAGTAACTTCCAGAATAATGTTCTCCATAATTTTACCAGGCACTGAAGAGAGACTGTCAGGCCTATCATTACCAAGATCTTCTTTCCTAGTCTTCTTGGAAATTGGAACATTTTCCAGCTTCCAGTCAACTGGGACCTCTCCAGATTCCCAAGACCACTGAAAAATAATTGAGAGAGGTCTTGTGATGACATCAGCCAGTTTTCTGAGTACCCTGGGATGAAGCCCAGCAGGTCCCATCAACTCATATGCGTCCAGCTGGAGCAGCCAATCCCACACAAGTCCAGGGTTGGTAGGGAATTTCTCATTACCACAGTCTCAGTCCTGCAACTCAGGGCTCCAGGGGTCCCAGAGTCCATCACCAATGTCAAAGACAGAGACGAAGAAAGCATTAAACATCACTGCTTTGTCTACATCTCTATTTGTGATCTTATTTTCCCAGGAACTATGTATTTATTTTGTATCCCTCCTTTTTAAAACAAACAAACAAACAAAGGTTGTATTTTCATAGGCATTCATGTCATTTTTCATTATATAATGAAATAAAAGACATTTAATTGAGATTAATGGTTTGATAAAAACAGAGTAACGTTTAAGCATCGATTTAAATAAGTGCTGTCAGAATAAATTTATTCTTTAGCTGCATGAAAGCAATCAGCTTTTATCTGAAAGACATTTAACAATTTACTATGTGAAAGAATGCAATCGAAGCTTCATTTCTGGCTTCAAATAATAAATGGTTTTAGTTCCAGCTAACTTTGTTTGTTTATTTTTTTGTTTGTTTGTTTGTTTTTTGTTTTTTTACTACTGCACAGTTTACAATTATAACATTAAGAGCTGTTTACAGTAGACATCTAATTACAGCAACTAATGCTTGGAATGAGTCTGCTTCATTCTGTTGGCAACAGAGGCCTGCAATTAATATACTTAAATATGAAGATTTTCAGTTGTAATCTCATTTAGAGAATAAATATACTTTCAGAGTAATGGTTTTCTTTTGGATTTGTTTATTGAACCTGGATTATGGAGCTGTAGTGCCATTTAGAGCTGTTTATTATCAAAAGGTTTACTGGCAGGCTTGTAATGGTATACATTTGAAGGATTGTTTTGGATATATTGATTGGACCATCTCAGATCAGCTATTAAATGGGACAAATGTGAAACCAATCAGACCTTCGTCTCCAAGATATTACCTGTGCACTACTGCTGGTTAGGTTGTCTGTGTCTCTATTATAAAGAACTCAGAAACAGAGAAATTTGCAATCAACACACAAAGCATCTTGATCCCACAACATAAACCTGAGAAAAGAATTCCCCAGCTTTTAATTTTAGCAATAAATATTAAGCACTACAATATCACATCTACCTGAAAAAGCAAGACACCCTTGTTCCCTTAAGATTTTGGTACTTCACACTTTAAGACTAGAGGCACTGAATTTAGTGTCTTATCTGTATTATCTTATCTTAACTTTAGCGTCTTATCTGTATTATCTTTAATTTAATGATTTAATCTATCAAAATATATTTTTAAAAGCTTGGGAACTTTAATTGATGTTAATATTCCAAGACTTACAACTCAGAATTGGTGACAGTTCGAGTCCCCTGAATTGTTATTAACCAAGTTACTGCTGCCTGCAATATTACAAATAACTGGTAATATTGTGTGTACCAACTATTTAGCTAATACATCTGGAGGCTCATAAAAGCATCCTTTTTAAATGCCATATGAAAACTCAGGTCCCACAAAAGGGGCCTCAGCTAAAGTCAAGTCTATGGAACTTAACTGAGGTAATATCCAACCTGTTTTCTTTAATTAATGATCTGTAAACACTTCCTGAAATGTGAAGTTCTACTATAAATCCTTTAACCTTTATTTTTCATTGTTACATAATAATTTTTACAGTGTATATTTTTTCTCTTTCTGTTTTTCGTTTTACAGAAAAATCTGATACTAATATCAGTTTATCTTTCACAGGGTTAAAAATATTTTAAATTCATCAAACCACTTCAGCAGCATTAAGGGTACAAAGATTTGCAATATTTGGGAAATACAGCTGTAGCACACTGCAGCAGTTGGTGCTGATCATGAACTCTCCTCAGTTTGTTTAGCTCTAAAAACCCCTCCAACATTTCTGTTCAAAGCTGATGTTTTTCAGTCACACATCTAATAGCCTAACTGCCCAGTGAATGTGCATCCGAACCATACCTAGCCATCTCTATACTTAAGACAAGTATTGCTGATACTTTATGGGGTATTTTGTTTGCTTGTTTGTTTTGTTTTTAACCACTATTTTTATAGGTAGTCTAGAAAGGCTTCAAAATACAGCCCTCCTATAAAGTTGCCAACCCAAGCAAGTTGAGAAGCGTGATGATAAATGGCTTTAACGGAGGCTTCAGAGGTGGGTGGGGTAATTAGCTTCTATTTCCTCTCTTGATTAGCTCTTTGCCTCTGTGGAAGAAAACACCCATATGGCTCACAGACTTAAAAACTCCACCTTACATAAACACAAGCATTTATATACGTATGTGTCCTATATTTATGTGCCTATTCTATACAGACTATAGAATGTGTGTGTGTGTGTACATATATATATATGTGTGTGTATATATATACACACACACACTACACTTTCTCTCCTTCTCTAGTATTATATATGATCAAATTTTCCTAGCCTGTCTAGTGAAAAGATCTCCACTATTTGCATTAGAGGAAGAAATCTCCCAGATGGCAGCTGCCTTCCCAACACACACAGCTGCTGCAGATGAGCATACACTGATGAACACATGCACCATGCATTTTGAATCATAAGATATAACATAAAAGAAAAGGCAGGCTCGATTTTGCTCATTGACAAAAAAATAATCACCTCTGTTTCTGAAAATGCTGTTGGAAAAACTAAGGACAATACATTTAAAAAAAAAAAAACAAAACACGATTGTGAAGATTAAAGAATGTGAATGTGATCAGGCAATTTAGGGATAGTTTAGATTAGTGCATAGAATTTTATTTATTTATTTTTCTGTGATAGAATGGTTCTTTAAAAAGGAGCGGGAGTTTGGGGATTAACCTCTGAATTTTGTTGAACAGAATCTGTAGAGGCTTTGTTTGCACAGGCCTCAGTAAGGCTGGGGTTTCACCCTTAATCATGGAAGAAGCTTCCCATTATATCTTAATTTATAGCACATAAAATTTGAACTTAAAACCATATGAAGAAACTGCACACTAACAGACAGTGTGGCTCTGGGTAAATTAAGATGAGCGCTTGTATTCTGGGGAGTTTTGCAAAACGTTTATCTTCAGAAACAGCTTTAAAAAAAATGTCCAAGGCTATCAACAAGTGCTGCGCTCAGCAATAAGGAGAGGGATACAGACACATGCAAACCAACGTCAGTTCTCTAAACAGGGGTAGGAAAAAAAACATTGAAACTTTGATCTCCACAGTAGTCCAAACTTCCTTTTTGTATTGTATATGAATTTATAAATAAGGCTCAGTATTGACTAAGGGAAGTAGATTCTTTGATTCTCTAAGCAATGAGTATTGAAATAAGAGTTTTAGCTACTGTATCTTTGGCTGGGCTGCTTACCTTCCTATTTTTGCAGCACGATTGTTAAATTACTCCAGCAGGAAGCCCTTGAAGCAGTCAATTTTCAAAAAATTACAGTAAACACATACTGCAGTATTTCTTAGTATTTTCAAGACATGTCAGAGCTACATGCATTGTAAATATTTAAACAGGAAGTGGTTTTAATTATAGAATAATGAAGAAAACTTAATTACTTTAAAATATTTTTAAAAGACACTGCTGGGTTTCAAGCATCTCTTGACTCACAAACAGATTCACAGTAGGCTTCTAGTTCTTGAATCCATTACCTTTAGTCTTCAATAAGGCATTGCAGAGCAGAGAGCAACCTCAGCTGATGTGCTGCAGCCATCTGGAATCTCAGCAGGACAGGAGGGACAGAAGATACCTTCCCCTGCTTCTTGTGTGACAAACTGTGCTGGATGTAGGGAAAAAATTGGCCTCAACCCCCAGCTATAGCACATTAACCATATTGCACCCCTAAATCGTTAAAGTTCTCTGGTGTCTGGAAAAAAAAATAAATAAATGTCACTTCAAAATCTTTATATACACACATACACAGCTCTGCCCACAAAAATGTTGGCTGTCCAGCTTTATTTTTTTAACCACTTTATGATTCTTCTGCCTGTCACTGACAGTAGGCACAACTTCTTTCAATAGCTGAAAGTAATATTTAACGGGCTTTGTACCAAAAATGAAGAGTTCAGCACACTGCTGGTACCAAGTTCGCAAATGGCATGGCAGCCTGCAAGAGCTGTTCGTGTTGATCCACACAGGGATGGACAGTGGGGCTGCAGACTGCTGGAAAATAATTTGATGATAAACAGAGATGTAAGCTCAATGCACCAAAAAAAAAAAAAAAAAAAAAAAAAAAAAGGTGAACTCACATACCTTGGCTTTATGAGCTGCTATTGCTGCATATCTACTCTCAATTAAATTATTTCATAAAACCTGTTCAACTGGTTTTTTATTATTATTTTTTACATACAGTAATTTAAATCTTTTAAACTTTGAACTTCAACGTCTATGTTTCTACCAGCATGTTGAAATATATCCATGAATGTAGGTTTTCCAATCTATTTTTTCAAGATGGAGCATTTAAACAGAAGTGTTGGCAAGAAACAAAAGGAAGATTCGTTCAAATGCGGTCACCAAAACTGAAAACCCTGCACTTGGCATTTGGACTTGGTTCACTTTTTTTCCTGCCAGTGCCTGCCACTTTAAAATTGTTATAAATTTTTAAAATTGTTATAAGAATATCTGCAGAAAGTTAGCTTCACCAGGAACAATTCCAGTAAATGAATCAGAACCCCTCAGGGCTTGCCTTACACCATCCTCATTTTCATAAATCTTTCTTACCTTCCTTCCCTACCTGCAAAGATTATACATCTACCCTACCACCAACACGTGATATGGGGACCATTTAGAACACACAAATTGATCTTCAAATCTTGGCTGAGCACTGAGCAGCTAACACCCAGAACAGGAGTGATGACAGACAATACTAATATGAGAAGTTTCAGTGAGCCAATACTTTGGAACAGATAAAAGGCAAAGACACTTGCAGACTTCAGTCTTCTCTTTTCTCCTCTTTCTCTTAAATTCTCCCCATTTATCCCTGGCTGTTAATGCAACAGCCATCTGTACCCGCCATGGGTGTATATGTAATTTTCACGATTTCAGTGGCAATCTCAGGCATTCCCAAGGCAACAAATCATTGAAACAAGTGATTCAGACATTAAATAAATACATAAATTCTGTTACTACCAATTCCCACACAATGTTTATTTGTTCTGCACTACTTAACCACATACACACAAAAGGAAACTACACTTTGTTCTCAAAGAAAGCATTACTGCAGACATCAGTGCCTTAGTTCGGTGTCCTGGTAGGGTGGTTCAGCCAGCTAACAAACACTTTTCCCAGCTCTGCACGGAGCTGCACAGTCCCAGAGAGCTTTGACAAGTATTTTAGGGCCAGAAATAGACTGCTGCGCATACAGCGTATTTGGAAATCACGTGGGCAGTAGGTTACAGGGTTCTGCTTTAAGATACATATGTTTTAAAATCCAATATCAAATAATAAATAACTAAAAATACACAATATGCAAGCACATGGCATCAAGTTGCATGAAATTACAGCCTCCTCCTAGCAGGCTGCTGGGCAGGATAACCTCAATGATTTGAATACAGGTGGGAGGGAGCCAGCGTTTTGTTGGCTACAAACGAACCTCAGTGAAAACCTGACCTGAAAGCACCCTCCCATGCACAAACACGAAGATGTTTCCTGGTCATACATGCTTTGCATTTATGCCAACAGGCAATACGGCTCGCTCTATTTGCTTCAGAAGTGTGCTTTCCCTTCAAAATTACTCCAGCTAACCTAACCTGGATAGATCCTTCCTACTGCAACACACTTGCTGTGCTAAGACCTTGCTCTGGGGGACCCACAAACCCTAGCATTGCATCAGACTGGGTTTTTCCCTTTTTCTCACTCTATTTCTTTAAGGTGAAGCTGCTGTTGTGTGGCCCAGGGGTTATTACAACAAAGATCTGGAGTTACTCATCTGCCACACACACACTTTTGATGATGAAAAGAAAGGCAGGAAACCTTTCCCATACAAAGGCTGTTGGGGAACCAAGTATGAAAACCACACAGCAACCTGAAAAATAGCCAATTCACTTTATTTTCTGTTCCTCTTCCATTAGCTTTACATAAAAATACTATCTGGAGCACATCTCCCTGATGTATGACCTTTGCCAACATTGCACCAGCTTTTTGGTGAAGCTGTGGCGTCCTGCGCCAGACGGCTGCAAAATGATTCCTTGGACTATCCAAGTTCCCAGGTAGAATAGCAAAACAACTGCCAATGGCAAAAACAAAACAAACCAAACAAACAACAACAAAAAAAAGTCAGGGCTGCTTCTGCAGATAGCTTTCAGGCAAGGCTAAACAGAAATGAAGAGATTATTACGGCACCCACTAGCCTTGTTTCAAAGCTGGGATTTTAAAGCATTTTCTAGTTTGAAGCACTCATCCTTTCTCTGTGCAGACAAAAAGGGAGGGGGATAAAGCAGCATCACCCAGAACCCTGACATGAAAAAATCTCTTTGTATAGTCATGAGAGCTTCACAAAGGCTTGGGGTAAGGGGATAGAGTGGAGTTGCAGAAGTTTTCCTGTTCAGCGTATCTGGAAACACCTTACAACGTTCAGGACACAAAGGACAGTTTCTGAAATGCTCTCACTTGCAGTACCACCTTCCCCCTGCAGTCCTGCATGTTGGCTGGCAGCTGCAGCCCTCATCCTGAAAACATCTACTTCATGAATACACAAAGTGCAGGGAGGCTTCTTGTATTACTTCAAAAGAAAATCTCTGGGAAAGATCTTCCTCCAAATGTTTTCTTACCTATGTATTGACACTTAAATAAACATGGGTTAGGCATGGGTTGCCTAAACTGCGAATTTAGCCACTCCCATTGCTGACACAGTTCTCACTTGAAATTGAGTTTTGCTTTCAAGTTCAAGATGAGATGATTTTCTCTTCCTGCCTACAGCTACCAGCAGTTGGTGACCCTTCTCAAGTCTCCTTTGCTCTGGAAGATGAGTTTCCTCTTTTCAAACTACTGCAAATCTCCCAGTGCTCCAGTCTGGGATAATTTATCCTCCAAACTGGGGGATAACCCAGTTTCTCTACACAAACTTTCCCAAAATAAGACAGAAAAAAAAACAAAAACAAAAACAAAAACAAAACAAAACAAAAAAAACACCTGAATTTTTTGGCATCATCATATATATTAAGCTCTGTTCATTAAGCTTAAGTTTTCAAACCTTCCTTTCCTTCCTCATTTTGGTTTCCTGTATCAAGGAGACACAAAGAGCCTAGGCTTTTGCTAGCATTTAGCTATAAAGGGGAGTCCTGCTTCTAGTTTGCTTTCCTCATTAGGCCATGGTTCTGAAATAGCAATAAGCACCAGTGATATCCACTGACTGTCCTTTGCAAAATTAGAGCCCTCCTAGTCTTTAGACTATGCATGCTTATCCTATTTCTTTTAACTGTTTTTTATTAGCATATTAGAGCCAGCACATGTAAATTTGAAAACAAAAAGCAGTAGCAAGGTGTGATACTGCTTTTCATGTGCATGAAAACAGGCAAAATACCACAGCTCCCAAGGGTCCAGAGAGGAAATGAGTCATACACTATAGAACAGCCTAAGTTGACTCAATAGTTGGCAAATGATACTAAGCAAATTAGAGATTTTTTAAGTGTGTGTGTGTTTCTTTTTTTTTAAATAAACACAGATTCTCATATTTATGAACATGAGGATATGGCATATATAAACACATAAGAAATTTATAAATGTTTATATAACTATATATGCTACATATCACACATAATTTTAATATATATTTTGTACAAATTAATAATTGCACAAAATTGTGCACAATTACAATTATAAATTTAATTTATAATTTGTGTATTTACAATACATAATACATTTGTTAGATATATAATGCAAAGAAACACTTCAGAAATTTTATATAGAAAAGTTTTACATGGTAAAACTGGCTGAGCTTTCTCAGGAATTTTGGAAAGTCATTTTCACTTGCAGTCTACACAGTGCAATTAAAACCTAGTTTATAAGTTTCAGCACATTCAACACACAAAAAATTTGCCTACAAGCATGCAAACAAGCAGCATATCTGTGCCTTATTGTTTTGCTCCTCAGACAGGAAAACTGTTGTAACATTTGCATCCTCAGCAGCTGCCCTAGCCAGTGGCACACTTTCTTCAGGAATCCTGCTTGTTACAACAATCTCCCTTAAGCTACTGCAACTAGAACTAAATTTCATCCTCCGGGTGTAAGTAATTGGCTGCACCATGGAGTAAGGGAAACCAGGAGGGAAAAAAAGCAGCACTGTGCCATGCCAGCAGCTATGCCAGTTAGAACAGCACCACCACAAACTAACAAACCAAAATGTGTTTCCAGTTACCACTAAATTATTGAGTGACTTTGCGAGAACAATCCCAAATCAGAGGCCTGCTACAAAGTATATGGGGTCATACTTGGAAAGCAAGAAGGAAGAAAGGCTGGAAGACATGCAAGTTAGAAGCAGAAATTTTATTTTTTAGTGCAACCTGTTACCTTGCAATAAAAACGTGATTATCAGAGGTGGTCTCAAAGCAGCCACTAACACCAATATTGTGGTGAGCTGCTTCTGTTTTTTTGTTTTGTTGTCTCAAGTAATGGCTTGCTGCATAAATATACAACATGGAAAAAAAATGGGAAAAGGCAGAGGGGAGAAATCTTACAGAGAACTATATATTTTTTGCATTAAATTCAGCTAGTTTAGTCACAGATGTAGAACCTTTACAGTCCACTCCACACAGTCTAATCTAGGATACATTTGCTCTCTGGTATATATGACACAGAACAGAATAATAACAGTATTAGGGTTAAAACTAACAAATACACAGTATATTAAGGAAGAATCTTGTTGTGGAAACTAGAGCAAGAGCTTCACCCAAACTGATGGAAGCTGGAGACATGTCTATTACAACCAAAAACAAACAAACAAACAAAATAAAACAAAACAAAAAACAGCAATATTAGCTGTATCTGATAGGACACCAAGGCTGTGGATTATTCTGTGACTCACTGGAAAGTATTACCATATTTCATGTTCCTTTAGAGTACATGTTTCAACCGCTCTAATTTATGCACAATTATTACCAAGCTAGGAACCAATAGCCCCCTCACCTATTTTATGTGCATACGTTTAAGTCCTGCCTTGTTGACCAGCTAGCTCCCTGTAGATATTAAGTGCAACAGGCTGAATGTTTATTTTAGGAATAAACAGTCAATACAATGTTCAAGAAAAAAAATAATCCTTGTTTCTTCCTTTTCCTTCATTCTAAGTCTCTCCTCTCAGTTGTCCCTTTACACGTATATCCTTCTGTACTGAAGCCCTCCGGGAGGTGATAGGTGACAAAGAGCATTTACCCCCTTGGCTGTCCCAGCAGTACAAGCACGTCTCAACACCTGCAGCAAGCAATGAGCGCCGAATCACCTTGACGGTTTTCAGCTGGACATCCTCAGAGCAGAAAACTAAACTCAAGGACTCTGGTCTCCACAACCAGGTAATTAGGGGGCAGACCAAGCATAGTGGTTTGTGAGCCCAAATGGATGGCTGAACTGGTGGGGAGCAGAGGCTGTCTGAATGTAGCTGGATAGGCATGTTCCCACTGCTGCAGTCAGCTGTTGTTGTGTGCTTGCTGATGCCCCTTAGCAGTCTTCTAGGGTGCCTTTTAAGTTATTTTTGTCCAGTACTTACACAAAGCTTCATTTAAATTTTCATTGTCTGTTGAAGTTTTTGCAACAAATTCAGTCTGTTACAGCTCCTGTGGCCTCTCTGTCTGAAGAGCTGTTGTTACTAGTGTTCCAGGGAAGCATCTAGGACTGGTTAAAAATAAACAGCTCAGTGGCTGCAGAAGTTACCTGTTAGCTGAACAAGAATTAGATGACTGCATGATGCAATTGCTTCTTGAACCCTGCATCCACCACCCTCTCAAATACACATATTGCTTTTTTTCTGTTCTCTGAGGAAGCTGTTCAAAAGTGACCTCAGGCAGAACTTACTTTTTGCATAGGGACAGACAAACAGGGAATGATATTTGGTAAAATGATTCTTCCATGTTCTACATGGAAATTAGGATTTGTCACACACATCTGAGATGATGCCTACAGCACTGGCTTGAGTTAAAAGGGTTGCCCTGTGCCACTGTTACTATTATATTATACCCTAAAGGGTATTTCTCCACGTCAAAGCAGCCACACGGTTTGCTTCTATAAAATGTGTATCTGGGGGCAACTAGAGGCATGTGCTCTGAGGGTTGTGGTATTTAACCCAAATGCTTCAAAATAAATAACCTTCAGGTCACACAAAACAACTTGGCAGAGGGACATGCAAGTTAGCTCCCTTCATTCTTGGGCTCACTTCCCTCAAAAAACAAAACCACAAGCACAGCTAAAACAGCATTTCACATCTGTCAGGGCTGTGAGAATGTTTTCACTCCAACAGCAGCCCTCTCTGATGGACTGCCACAGAGTAGTGTGGGAGTTCAAGGCAAATGATGCTTTTCTCATCAAAAGCTGAAAGCACTGTGCTTCCAGAGCAATTTTGGAAGCTAAACCAAAGATGACAACATTCTCAAGACATGAGGGACTATTTACAGGTGCTTCTTGTGCAAGCTAAAGCGTTCACTGTGTATGTGTGGTATTGCTTCTGGTTTGAGGTGCTGCAATTAGACCAGAGGAAAGCAAAGCAATCAGTGCTAGGCTCTGACCTCTGACTGTCAGACACGTTGCAATTAGCTTTCCAATTATCAGTGAGAAAAATGGCACGCAAAGACTTCATCCCTGTAGGGAAAAAAAAATACACTAGTTTCCATTAACTTGCTAGACTCAACCCATACTTCACAGTAGCATCATTTTGCAGCCAGTTGAACTGTGAGGCCCAGGATGGCCTCCAAATACTCCACAAACTTTCTGGGGACCAGGCTCCACACAGACCCAGAGCTCATCTCAAGCCAGAAGCCCATGAGGACCCCATTCTCCAACACCTGCTTGGGGGTGGTGGCTGCTGCAATGCTGCTACAGTGACACTGCCTGCAACGGAGACACGTGAGGTTCTCCATGTGCACTTCAGTGGCAAAACTAATTAACCAAGATGTAACTAAGTACATCATTCTCCATCCTTACATCTCTTTTCTCCATTATGTGATCATGCTCTGTTCGTTTTGTGTGGCATTCATTTTGTGGATTTAATCCTGGTTTCTTGGTACGTTTTCCAAGAGCAAAGTGCAGTCACTACTTTGGGAGCAAGAAAAACATTGTGGGATTTTGGGGCTGTATGGAGAACTGGGACAAATATGCTTATCACAATCCCATTGAAGGAACAGATCTCATCAGAATCTGCATAAGATGCACAAATCAAAAGCTACATTACAAATGGGCAACAAGATGCTTTCTGTGGAAGCACAGTAAACTCAAAGGTCCCTCATGGAGTATACTATTGTGAACTTGATGCCAAAATAACCAGCCACAGTTAGTGCATCCAAGGAGCAATTCTGAGAATGCTCTGACCTATATTGTTCTCACCATACATGCATTAACTTTAATTATGCTCTGCAGAAGTTAACACTCTGCTCTCAGCTCTCACAGTAGCAGCAATTGATGCAGCATCATTAGCAGTTCTGGCTGCCCACAGAGAAATAATTACGCACATAATGAAACAGCAACGTAAATGACAGGCTCAGCACACAGCCACATAATCAAGTGAATGTATAGATAAGAACAATACTAGCATACAGTAACTTGGAGGAAAATAAACATATGTCTGAAAGGAGTAGAAAGATCAGCTGGGACAGGAGGGAATCAAATGCGTTGCTTTTTATTCGAGCTCATCATCAACTATAATCTGTATGTTTGTGGTTGGTCCAATCTGACCAACAAATGGACCTCCCACACACATCCCCACACACTTCATTTATAGAACTGAACTACTTCAGTTCAGACATCAGCTTCAGTAGAAATACTTTAAAGCACAAAATTCCATGAAGTTCAGAGAGTGTTCAAATGTGAATCTTTCTCTAGACCATTTTTGCATTTCTAAGTAAAAGAATCATTCTGGTTAGGCCTAAGCCTTAAGGGGCAGAATAATTTAAATCTTGATCCCTCCCCAGACCCCCAATTGTCATGAGTTTCTGATACTTTATAAATTATGGCACACTGAAATTTATGTTTATAAGACAATTTTTAAGTGTTGGTGGTCTTTGGAAAAAGAAAGTTTTAAATATATCAGAAATTCTATATGAACAAAACAGTGTCATCTCTGTGGCCTCATCAGCTGTGCTTGGTAGCAAGATGTGCACATTTTGATTTCAGGGTGGGACGGTGTTTAATGCTAGATCCTGAAGCCTATCAGTTTTAGTTGCATCCCATTTACAGAAGACACTTCTAGACAAACATGCAGCAAAACAGCATCAAAACTTCCAACATTTGCCTTAGGGAAAAAAAAAAAAAAAATAGCAGTGTAGCTGCAGACTTTCTGGGTGCAGGTACACCTGCAGTTTTCTGTAGATAGGTGGTCATTTACTGTTGTCTTTCGTACTCCCCTAACCACACCCCCACACTCCACCCCAAGAAGCAGCATGTACTTCTTATCATGAATTTGATTTCCCGAAAATCTAACAATTCCTAAAAAAAATCTAATTTGTTTTTACTAAACAAATTCTCCAATCAGTTTTGGAGACTTCTGGCCAGAATTCTTTAGATTCTTGATTAAACCTCAGTTGCCACACAAGATTTCAGGAGAAGCATTACAGACAAGACAATTCCTATTCCCAGAGGCAAATTGAACTAAGATTCAAGTTCAGTAAGTTGGGTGAAATTCAGATCTTCTACTCCCAGCATGTCTGGAAGTAGTAAGTGAAATGCAAGATGCTTGATACATAATGGATGTGCAGCTAAACTGTGTCTGTGCACCAGCTACGTATTCAGGACTGGCCAATTTCTACATGTGGGTTGCTGGGCTTCATGAAATCAGACCCTCTTCCACAGTAGTCTGGCTAACAAGAAGTACTTGTCTACTGCAGAAAACAGTGGAGGTGGTAAATATGTGCACTACAATTCAGGTTCAGTGAAAGTTCATGTAAAATACCCATTTACAATTTTCTTGTGGAGCCAGATGATCCGTGGTCAAGTGCTTCATAAGGAAATGAATTTATTCAGGTTCCTGAAGCTGCAGGGGCGATTCCAACTTCATTGAGTTCTTGCTTGTCATCAGGGCAAGCTAGTGCCATCTGAAAGATGGGGAGGAAATGGCAGGGTGGTGCTTTTTTTTTTTTTTAACCGCTATAGCAAATGAAAGCCTTCAGCAGTGCATATAAATAGCTGTCCCAGCAGTGTGGTTTCTGTGCTTCAGGTTGTTTCCTGCTAGCTGTCTCAGTAATATCATAGAGAAGTTAATGAGCTGAAGTGCTCACAATGAAGAGAGGATTTGGACAAACATAAATAAAGTTTCAGTAAGCGGTCAGGAATCAAATAACCAGACAGTATAGCAAGAGTTATATATGCTGGATCGTTTAGATCAACTTCAAGCATTTTGTTGTTCTGTTCTAAAACAGATGCCATTCTTGTATCCCCACTGCACCAGAGCATCAGTCTTATTGATTTTCCCCAAAAAAACTTCAAACAGAGGATCCAATTATTCTCTATTAAAATAGTAGTAACAGTTGTGAGCTTATGTTGTTGCAGCCCTAAAACATAACACAGTCCTTCAGAAAATGTTTTCATTTATATAGCACCAAAACTAAGCACAAGAGCTTTTGCAAAGATTAGTCAGATTTTTGCTGTACATTATTTATCTATTGTTTCCTACTGTAGAGAAGGAACAAATAAGTTACACATATGCTTGGCTCTTGTGAATCTGCAGAAGAGTTAAATGGTATTTTTTATGTGCCTCTGATCTATACACGGACGTGTACTTGCCAAGTTATGTAGTAGAGCAGTAGGCCCATGTAGCTAATTTAGTCTCTCCCCACTATAATTATCAAATATATGTATGTTTTCTGTACTAATTTGAAATGCTGTGCCCAAAGAGCATCTGTAGAGGTCAGGTATGCTAAGTTAACACCTTCCCATTGGAAAAAAGATATTTTAAATTATTCACTTTTTAAAAAATACATATAATTCCATTTTAGATGCAATCTTTAGCTTGAAACCTATCATAAAATTTAGGTCTTCAAAAGACTTGTGTACCAAGCAGTGCCACTATGACAAAATGAGCCACAAGGACTCCTAAGTTGCTAATACAACTGGTTCTCATTTACTACTGACATTGTATATAAAAAGATGTTTCAAACTGAACATACAATTTTGCAGTACCTTCAGAAGACTGAATCCCTTCTGTGTTTAAAAAGCATATGTCATGTTCTTTTACGTGTGTCAAATTTAGACCATCCTTTATCTTTTCTAGTGGGAAGCCCTGGGAAGGAGAAATGAGGGTTTTGCCTGGCTAGTTTAAATCATTGAATGACTATCTAACAAGTAACTTATTTAGCATTTGAAATAAGCAGTCCCAAGTAGAAAGGCCTGGGAGCACTGCAGCTGAACTGAAAGTTCATTTTCACATGAAATAGGATTCCCCAAACTTGCATGGTATTTGGCAGATCCTCACAACAACATTAATTCAAGAGTAATTTGCATTACATCTTCTACGCATCTGTATCAATGACTTAAATGAACCTACAACAAGGCTGCACACATTGCATTTATAAACCCCAGGGAAATGCTTACAGACACAGCCAGAGATATGCTGTATCCTCCTCAATAGGTTTCAGGTTCTTTTAGTCCTTCTCTCCACTTCCTGAGGCTCTTCCTTTTGCCTGCATTTCTCCTTTTTGAGGACATACTACTTTCTTTGATAGTGTCACTAAGAAAGATACCAAAATTACCTGGCTAGGAAAGCAGATTCACAGGGTTCAGCCATTTTTCCTCTGTGTTGCACTTCAAAGAGAGATGGCTTCAGCAAGCCTGAGATTTTCTAGCACTGACATCAATTTGGGGAAAGCAAATCCCTAAAATAAGTAAATAAAAAGTTAGTGAGCATATTCTATTCCATGATATCTAAAACAAAGGCTTGAACTTGTAAATGGATTACAGGGTCGTTCTGTCTGGAACAAAACTGAGGAGCCCAGCCCAAACTCTATCTCAAGTCACTGCGAGCAATGAGGTCTGTTCACTTGGAGCTTTAGGTGTCCTTGATACAGCTCTGCTTCCTTGATACGGCATTTTAAATAGCGTAAGAAAACATTCCTGAATGCCAACACTAATACACAGATATCCCACCTGTTAGCACTGAAAACGTTGCAGTTGTAAGCCTTACCAGCAGATGCCACTACAGTTGTTATGGAATACACAGCCGAGTTGTGATGAAGACCTTTTGTTAATTAGTACATCTTAGACATCTATCTTAGACATACTACCTACCCAGAAACTTAATGGATTTACTTAAATAAACAACTGGTCATAAAATTCCCCAAATCCTGCAACACTACCATCCCTCTCAGAGGACAGTTTTCTTAGGTTTAGCATAGAAACAAGACCACAACATTGCAAAGTGTGAAGATACCACTTGATGCAAGCAGAAACACTGTAAGCAGCAGGCGTTGGACACTTCATTTAATCCACCCGGGAGGATGCTGAAGCGCTCAATACAGGGCACTACCTGAATCATGGAGAGCCTGCTAGTGCTCAGGTGGCCTTATGCATCTGAGCATCTTCCATGTAGAAGGGACTAGAATATGGTCTTTAAAAAGAAAAGTTTCACCATAAACTGTTGCCTCTTGATAGCAACAACAACAAAAACTAACTATCTGGGCACAGGCATCAAAAGTCAGCAATCAGCAGGCATCAGCAGCCACCTCTATTCCTTAGATCAGGCTTCACCTCAGCTGGAGGATTTTCTTGGTTATGTCTCTGGCTCAGTCTCTGAAAATCCTTACACTTTTCAGAATTAGAAGGAAAAAGCAGCACTGTTTCTAGTAAAACCAGCCAGATGATACATGCCTTTCCTTGAAGAGGCTGCGGGGAAGTAGTGGAAGAACCGAGCTGTATTTCTTGGCTTATGCCAGAGATGGTTACTCAGTGATATAGGAAGCCCAGCTACAGAAACACTTCTGTCTGCTGCCAGCTTAGCTGCCTGAGAAGTCTGATAAGCCTCAAAACACTGAGATGAGGCTTGGCAGCTGTGGCCTATGACTTATCCAAGGAGCAGCTCACCATGGCAGCAACACAGGCAACACCACACCCCAGTCTCCTGCAGTTGCACTTCTGAAGACAATTGTGGTGGGCACAAGAAGACAAGGAAACATGGCTTCACTTAAAAAGGGGAATAGGGACAAGACATTTAAACAAAAAACACAGTGTCCACACGTTTCTTGGACATCATATGAACTGAAGGGAGCCTACCAGCTTCTGAAAGGGACATAGGGACACAGGAAAAACAGTCTTCTCCCAGAATGAGCCAGGAAAGTCTCCCCTCATCTTTTGCATTTCTCAGAAGGGAATTTCTCCACTCATGATGCCCTTGGAGAAAGAAGGTGCATACAGAAGTCAGCTCTGTGTCTTCGTAATCTCACTGACCTCAAGTTGGATGATTGATAGAAACCTACTTCAGGCAGCACCCAAATCACCAGCTGTGCAGCAGTCAGAGAACCAGAACAAATTCCTTGGGAGAAAAGGAGCCAAAAGGAAGAGCTCTTCAAGCAACCATGGCCCCATATTGTCAAGCCACAGCCAGAGAGTTAAAGCTTTCATACTCTGGTGATGCCAGTTTCTCTCCATTCTCTTTCATCTCCATCACCTAGGCTGAGTAGTTTAGACTTGAAGACCTACATGTAGGTGTGGAAAGTGAGACAGTGCTATCACTCCTGAAGCTGTAGGTTTCCTTTATGGCCATCAGCTCCCTTGGGAATTAACATTTCTGACTTTTTCCAGTTCCTGAGAGGTAGGGATTTCTTCCAGTCAAGCTTAGGAAATAAGGATGTCTCAGCACTGCTCCCAAACTGCTTCTCTATCTCTTCACAGACAGAGACACACTTAGGGAGACTGCAGACAGCATCTGTTCTGCAGCAAGGTGGTGAGGATGCAAGAGGTCCCCAGCATTCAGCTGAACAAATAGTATTGCTAGGCTCCTATAAGTGACAACTCTAATTTTATTAACTCCCTAAAGCATTTTGTTTCTCCAGCATTCAGCTTGACTTGAGCTGAGATGATAACACTCAAATGTCTTAATTCTAAACACACTGATGGGATTAAGCAACCCCACTCAATGAAGTTTTCTGTGGACATAGATTAACTGTAGGTTTACAGTAAATGAACGTGTTACCTAATGTCAGGAAATAACTCGAACCACAGAGCTGATTTCCTCTTCTGTCATTCTTTCTCTCTCTTTTTTTTTTTTTTTTTTTTCTCTTACAGTTTTATCAGGCCAGCTTGTAAAAATAAGGGTCAGGCTTTAGTTAGAAGGTAAAATGTATTTTTTAACGGGTTATCTCATCTCATTTCTTTCTTTTAGTACAAGATGCTGCTACTGCAAGCAAAGTCTGAATTCTTATGTTTTCTCACCTATTTATACCTATATAGCAAATGATGCTGATGAGGAACTCCCCTCCCCCTAAAACAAACAAACAAACAAACTAAACAAACAAACAAACAAACAAACAAAAAAAAAAAAACAAGCAAACAAAAAAAACACTAGACTAACACCAAGCACCCCCAGAAGGATGGTTATTTTTGCCTTTCAGAAAATTGTACCAGCACATAATGAAAGGCTGAGATCAAGGAAAGAGCCATTCAGTCACCAGAGAAAAAGGAAAGAAATTCAGGAATTCTTTAATAAAAATGCTTAGAATAAAGAAAGAATGCATCATATCAGTAACTTGTACCAATTGCACATTTGAGAAAAGCAAATGGAAGCAAGAGCTGTAGACCCCTCCTCCTTTCCCCAATGACTAGTGGTATTTGACAGTACTCTACCATCTTCACTTGACATTTTAACTGCTCCTTTTGTAACTCAGCTAAGTATTTGTGTATGCTCAGTATAAATTTGGGGCCACATGCAAAGTAGATTAAATGCACAGAAATATGATTTCCACTCGCATGCCTATTTGTCTGTCTCTTTTCCACCCTTGCAAAAAGTGGAAATCTTTGCAACTCTTACTTAACATATGCCTGCAATTGAGCTTTATGGCTGAAAAGCCCATCAAAATTATATGGCTTTGTCAGACTAATAAAATAGCAGATGTTGATTTAATGAGAAATGACTGCAAGTTTCTTGTGATATCACTTATGTTGTTTGCTAGTATTACTTATAAAAAGTATGAAAAACTCCTTTTAAAACATCTAAACTTGCATTCTCATACAGGCAAAGCTTCAGATTTGAATAAGAACTGAAGGATTAGATTCTCTAATCAAAAGCTCTTCATTGTCAAAGGCTACTTTGTGTTCTTGCATGGAATTTCTATAAACAAAATCTCAGAATGCAACAGAAATGTGGATATGGACTGGACCTCCAAGCATCATCCAAACTCCTGCAATGAGGTACGATCATGCAAGTCTCAACCAGCACTGAGATCTTTTTATAAAACTCCCCAATGAAGAACACAAGAATTTTGTAAACTACTTCAGACTCTCACCCCGTGAAATCATTGTCTTAATTGCATTTATTCTGCAGTTTATCTACATTTAATGTCATATTTAGATTTTGGGCCATCTCTTCAATTTCTGGGTTTTATTGTGAACTCTCATTTATTTAAAATTACTTTGAGAAGTGAACCTAGCACAGATGTTCGTCTTGATTCCACTTGACAGCGCATCTTCACCCTCCCCCTCTCCATTTCGGCAGAGAAACACATACTCCTTGCAAGTATACATTTTTTCTCCTTCCCCTAAACCAGTTTGAGATATTACTAAAACAGTAACAAGCTCCAGACTATACTTTCTACTCCCTTATGTGGCCTTGTGGGACACTGTCAGTGCATCATTAAAGTTAAGATACAATTTTCATGTCTTTATCCTTATGAACTAAGCAGATGACCTCATTCAATGAAATGGTTTGGATAGATCTGCTCTCTTCAAATCCATGATAGCATTTCATTTTGTTTTAAACCAAATTACCTTTTGAATACTTACAAACACATTTTAATCATTTCAGCATCTTTTGAGGATGCACAGATGTGTCCATGATTCCTCCCATCCTCCTTTTTCAAGCCTCTTCTCATTGATGATGTAGATTGTGTTATGAAAATCCACTGGTACAGACGGATCTCCAAAAAATCACCTATTTTCAAATATGAAACCGTGTATTTCTGGAGCCTATTAAACACATGCTTTTTTTGGATCGTTTTTTCTAGACTTGTTCATTTTTTATGAATCTGGGAGTCAGATAACCAAAAAAATCCTGACCTCTGCCCTGAACAGAATAGAACATCTCAACTGCTGAAGTCCCAAAATCTCAGTAAGAGTGAAATACTGAACTCTGGACCAAAATATGTCCTAAATAAATAAATAAATTAATAATAATAATAATAATAATAATAATAATAATAATAATAATAATAATAATAATAAAAGATTCTGAAGTTCATATATACATGTATTATCTATCTGTAGCATTGAAGTGTCTCTAAACTCTGAGTTGAAAACACTTTCTTTGTACAAACCTGTATGAATCCCTTTATCCCCCAAAACATGAAATTTAAACACAAATCACACAAAGGAAATACCACGCTATGGAAGAAGGGCAATTGAGGCATCAGCAAAAAAGAATAAAACTCCATATTCAGTATTAAGGCACTTAATATCATTGGGAAGTAGGCACCTAAACACCTATGCAAATCTGGGGCTAAGTTAATTGACATTCTATATATTTACTTTAAATCTCATTAAGCATTTTCAACACGTGTGAAACACAAGCAGATGCTAAACCATGAGGAAGTGGGAAGAAAGCGGTTGATTTGCAAAGTGTGGTAGCTACTGCAACTCTGAAAGCTGTGTAGAAGAAAGGATCTGGGGGTGCTGGTTGATGCCCGCCTGAACATGAGCCGGCAGTGTGCCCAGGTGGCCAAGAAGGCCAACGGCATCCTGGCTGTGTCAGGAATGGTGCAGCCAGCAGGAGCAGGGAGGTGATCGTCCCCCTGTACTCGGCTCTGGTGAGGCCGCACCTCGAGTGCTGTGTTCAGCTTTGGGCCCCTCGCTACAAGAAGGACATCAAGGCTCTGGAGCGTGTCCAGAGACAAAGTTTTTCAAAATTTTTTGAAATTATCTGTCTTCAAGCTGATCATTTGAACTTGGTCAACTTGTACTTTCTTTTGGCTCTGTTATATTACACTTTAAGGGTTGGTTATATTTTATTTAGCATTTAAATCATTCTCTTTGAAACTATAATAATACTACTGACATCTAATAAGAAGCAAAAACAGTACTCTCTTGAATCTTCTTCCTCTCTCACTCCCCACACAAACAGATGTATATGGTTTTGTTTCTTTAGAAGACCAAAAATCAAACAGTAAATTCTACAATCAAAAAACTTAAAAACCTTACAGTGGTGAGCAGCATTTCTATTTTAAAATGTTCACTTAGTTTTGAATATATGATTCTTACCATCATTTAGGGCAGCAAGTACAGAAACCTACTACAGTTGCAATGATACAGGTTGATGAGAGCAAAGTTGCTGCATGTAACGCAGTGGATGCCCAGCTTACTCACCCAGACAGACAGAAGTCAGGGAACACTAACCTGTTAGTAGGAAAAGCTCAACAAGGGCTTGCCATTTCATTTTTTACCTTTGAAAAGCAACTGCCCAAATGAAACAGGAGCTGAGAGACATTAAATTCACATTGCTGTACTAGACTTGAGAACTACCTATGTACATTTGTACACAAATATAGATTAATTTAAATTGCCATAAAATAGTGTCCTTGTGATTGAAAAAATATGCTTAACCAATAACTGATTTTGGTAGTGGGGCACAAAGTAGAATCTCGGAGTTTTCCCTTGGATTTATTTGGAGCTGGTCAGTATTTTCATTAATAGCTTAGAAGATTTACCTTTGTCCTCTTAAGACACAATCTTAAGATTTGAGGATGATTTCAAGTTATATCTGGAAGAGTTTTTAAAATCATTGTTATTAGAGAATTTTGTGAGGGTGTTAAGCCAGTTATACTGCAAGAGCTTCCGATCAACAGCCTCTCGATAGCCACAACACCACTAGGATAAACAGTGTCTACTGGATGGGTGGGATGATATCTTTTATTAGTTCATCTTACAAACCGGCTCTGAAGAATACAAACCCTTCTCTGGGTCAATGTGCTTCATCTGACTTTAGCAAAGAGATAAAATATTGAACTACCCTCTGTGATACTTCTATATTTAGTGTTTCAGTTTGGATGATCTGCTTTTGGAGCCAGTCTTGCTGTTGTCTGTGTGCTTTGCAACACACAGCAGCCTCAGAGCCCACAGACTGGAGTCCTTCTGGATAAAATTGAACTAAGAGGTTCCACAAGCATTTCAGTCACTGACAGGCACTGAAGTCTGTGATACCAGACTAGAATTGGGCCAACATGAAACCTCTGAAAAACTCAGTTCAGACACCGGGGCTTCAGCTTGCACTGTTTCCCTATCCCAACGCATTCTTAACATGCTGTGCTGCTCTCTGGTGTTGGCTTAGCTGTAACATCTTTCCATATTTTCCACAAATCTATTCTACTTATATTCTTAATGCTCCCAGTTTTATCCTTGATAAAATACTTTCTGATTCTATTTGTATTTAAACTCCTGATAGTACTTTCTCTACATATTTTTTTCATATCAAAGTGCTATGAATTTTATTCATAAGTCACAAAGGCACCTGATTCTTTCATAATCTTAAGGAACTGTGACATTCTCTATGTGTTGGGTTTACATGGCAAGGTTTTGATAGCAGGGAGCTGCAGTTGTGGCCTCTGTGAGAAGAGTCAAGAAGCTGCCCCATGTTAGATAAGAGCTGGTTTCAGCTGGGTCCAAAAGAGACCTGCTGCTGGCCAGAGCTGAGACAATGAGCGATGTTGTTTGTGTCTCTCTGAAAGCAGATTTAAGTAAAGGATAAAAAATAAAAATAAAGAAAAAAATAACCAATCTGAAAGCCTTCTATAATAGTATAACTAGCTGGGTAGATGAGGGGAGAGTGGTGGACGTGGTCTACCTTGACTTCAGCAAACCTTTTGATATGGTCTCCCATAATGTCTTCATAGACAAGCTCAGGAAATGTGGCCTAGTGGACAGTGAGGTGGATTGAGACTTGGCATCACCTGCATCACCTTGGGGGAAGACATAGAAAAGGGTGGATGGGGAGAAGGTGTTTTTAGTTTGTTTTTAGTTTCTCACTGCTCTAGCTTATTAGTAATAGGTAATTAATTACATTAATCTCCCTATGCTGAGTCTGTTTTGCCCATGATGATAACTGTTGAGTAATCTCCCTGTCCTTATCTCAACCCTTGAGCCATTTTCATCTTATCATCTCCCCCTTTCCCTTTGAGCAGGGAGAGTGAGAGAGTGGTTGTGGTGGAGCTCCGCTGCCCAGCTGAGTAAAACCACCACACTTAAAAAAGACCAGGAAGTTCATGGAAAATGCAGTAATCTCCTAGCATAAAGCCAGGTAAAATAATTCCATTGTTTGCACCAGTCCAGGCTTGTTTCTGTCATGTCCACATTGGCAACAATACATAGCACACATCAATAAAGTGAATTGTTCAATGGCAAGTGTTAATGCCTAAGAAGCTGCAAAAATGCATTGTTTTCAGTCCAGATAAACTAGGGGAAGTTAACTAAAACAATACTTTACAATGAGACACACTAATGCAGAAGGGAGCATCTCTGAAGTCAGAAACTCATAAACAAGTCCACGATCAATTCAATCACTTATAATCACATTGCTATGAACAGAGAGTTGCACATAGCAAAAAATCAGGAAGCAGTAATATACTTAAATAATATTCCTTGAGTATACAATATTTGATACTTGATACTACAATATTTAGGAGTATTTCTACCAGTATCTTAAAATTGTAAGCTTTAACATCAAACTTCTCTCAGCATTCAACACTGGGATGAAAGCTAGAGTTAGTCCTCAGCTAGAATATCATATTTCCTGGACCATCTCTGACAAGTCACTTGGCAGACATTAATCCATGCAGATTGATGATCTCTTCCCAAATGTTTGCACAGAGCAAGTCAAAGGCAGCACTGAGAGGATCTAGTGGCTACAGCTTTTACAAATAAGGAGGGAACATGGGGATACAGAAGAAAATGATGCTTGTAGTTATGTTAGTAATACCTGATAAAAACAGAAAGTTTACTGGACATCATCCTTACGATTCATTTCAGCCTTTTTCTGATTTTGTTTCCTGAATCAGCTCACCAAGAGACAGAACTGTAGAAGGTCACACCAGATCCCAGCAAATCCCATTTTCAATCAACTTGCACTGTTGTAAAGAACACTTGTAGATGAGTATAGAGGCCCTAGTTGTAGTGGAGTGCACGCTACAGTCTCCTGGTCCTGTCAAGCTGGACAGAAATGTTCAGGTGGCCTTAAGTAACATTTCCTTCCCCTGGACTGTCTACGAAGCAATACAGAGAATTCTGTCCTCTCCATCTGTAGGTAACAACTTGGAAAGCAAACAAATTCAGTACTACACACAAATGTTACCATTTTAAATATTTCCATTTCAGAAGCACAAACTTCATAAAAAACAATATACAAAACAAACAAACAAAAAAATCAGTTGTTTCAATTAAAGTAATCCTGAAAATCTTGCCCAAAACAACTTGCAATGCAAGTTGTTGTTGTGCAAAGACAATGGCAATAAAATACAAATTTTTAAGGGAATCACACTGAATTAAATCTAAACATGGTAATGAAGAAATGGACCTACTCTAAAATTCTGAGAACACATCAAGGTATACTTCAAAATTGGACTACGGAGTATTCCCAGACAAGATACATTGGCAGTAATGACCTGGAAAGGCCATGAGGAAACCACAGTGGATGAATTGGCTGAACAACTCTGGCAGTATGAAGAAAGTTTGTCCTCTTCCCTACAGGCCTGCGTCTGGGCTGTGGAGAAACTGTCTAAAGAGGTCCGCCAACTTAAAGAGAACTGATCTTCCTCCCCACCTGTACAAACCAGCGTCTCGGCTATCAGGGGTAAGCATCCTTCTGTGCAAGGAAGACAACAGAGCAGGAACACAGCCCATGCCACCCTGTGGCTTTACCTACGTGACCATGGAGAAAACATGAGAAAAAGGGATGGAAAATCAGGACACTAGAGGCACGGGTATGTGAGTTACAAGGAAAAGCAATCGGGAAAGGCGGGTTCTCTGAGAAACTTGGTGCTCCAACTTCCAGTGGGCAGTGCTCGGTCTCCAGATCTGGTCTTTCGTGTGACTCTCTATGATTAAAAAGGATTTCTATTCAATAACAGTGGTTGAAAAAATTCTAGATTAAGGCAGTGTGATTTAACATATAACACTAGGAATATTTTGAAGGAACTTTGAAAGTCAGGTCGCCACAGAGGACATAATTCCTAAGCAAGGCATTTTATGGGGACCAAGTTCTGTGGTGCACAGCGTATCCTAAGCCACAGTTGGGATCTCAAGCTGTCATCTCAGCTTGACTGGCTCCTGAAGTTGGAAGTATGCAGAAAAATGTTAAACAATGCATTCCACACTTTTTAGCCCTAATGTCTAATCTGTGGTGGTTTGCAAAGGGGTCTTTGCCCTGGCAGGAATACGTTAAAGTAGTTTTGTGGCAATGCAATGTATTTTTGGAAGTTGTCTTGCCCTCTTATACATCTGCAACCTCCTCCCTTCATTGAGAGGAGACATTATGAAATCTGAAGCTACGAATCCCTTATGCAGAATATGAGCCCCCCAAAGTACAGGTAGCTGTTCATCTTGGAGGGGGTATGTCTGAATGCAAAACTCATCTTTAGGACCGAAGCAAGACATTAAGCTCTTTCTTTTAATAGGAACATGAGTTTTGCCGCCTGGAACATGATTCGACAGAGCAGTCAACCATTTCTTTAGCTTTGAAGATGCTGAAATGGACCCTGGGTTAAAAAGAACCAGTTCCCAGCCTGTCTCTAAAAACAGTTGCTTAGGGCTAAAATCTGAATTTCCTTTCTGTTACGTGAAGGTCCAAGGAGACTCCTCCTCCCTTCTCAGTTGAGGTCTGTGCTGCCTAGTCTTAAGATTTTCAGTACTCAGTAGTGTGTGTACCTCAGACTCTCATATTTTGAGGGGGATTGCACTCCCCTTAAATAATATGGGAATCCCATTTTTCTGTGGATACTGGCAGTTACTGGTGGCATTATCATTACTTTCACTAGGTGGAAATTGTGAGAATGCTCATAAAAGAAATGCTGTTTTCACAATATGCAAGTCAAAAGCCTTTAACTTACTAGAAGTTAGAGTTTCAAGGAGATAACTTTAAAAAAAATAAATTATTATTGGACTTCCCCCTCTGAGCCCTCCATAGATTGGCTCCCTGAAGAAAAAGCGTGAAAGGTGTAATCATTAATAGTTTCTGAAGTAGGGTCAGGGGAAGATGGTTTTTCCCACTTGTTCACTCTCCCTTTCTTCTCCTCCAGTTATGATAGCTGCAATGACCACCACAATTACTTTCTATTGCCACAAACACAGAAATTCAATTTCAAGGGCAGTATTTCAGCTGTTATGTTCTTCTTTTGGTTATATTTGAGTTGTTCCCTAGGTATTATGGAACACACAGCTTATTTCAAGAAAGCATAACTTACATGATAAATACACATGAGAAAGGAAGTAAGAGTTCACAGACAAAGGAAAGCAGTTTTTAGATTTGCCATTTAATTGTCTGGAGGCTTTGGTAGGTAGACTAAGGTTTTCTTCCAGGTAGTTTTTTGTGTAAATCCAGGCCTGAACACAAAGCAGTTGAAGGTTATTCTCAGCTACTGGCAGTCTGGGCACAACTCCCATAGCACTGATCAAACACCAGACCAGCTAGCAAAAGGAGTAGGTAAAAAGAAAAAAAAACAAACAACATGCTAGAGAAACTGAAATGCTTTGTTCTTCCCTCAAAACACAGATCAGTCACTGCCTCTCGGTGAAGTACGTAAGCGAAAAACCCTAGTTCTTGCCTTTTTAACTTAATCGACCAGAGCTCCACAGCTATGCCTTTCTGCAGTAGCAGAATACAACCTCGGGACAAGCGAATAAACGTGAGACTGCTGAGTGAGGTTTAGGAAATCCGGAGGATGAACACAAATGTGTAAGTACGTCTCGCTGTCTCACCCTGGCTGGGGAGACGTGGGACATCAGAGTAGGAGTCTCTTTGCAGATTCAGAAATGCAACAGAGTGCCTCGCTTACAATCTGCTGCTGTCAGCAAGCTGAGGTTGAAATAGTAGCAGGAGATGCCAGTAGTGCCCAGAGCATCTGCCATGCCCATCACTCTGGTTTGAGCTGCTGGTTACAGAAACCAGTGTCCTGCCGCAAAGGCTCACAGTGCACCGTCAGTATTACTGCAGGATGAAAACGCTGCTCCCAGGGCAGCAATAGAAGAGTCTCTTCACAGGAAGAAGCGCAGAGATGCCATACCTGCGTGTCTGCATTTAAAGCCATATTTAAGCCTGAAAAACACTATGGCTGAACAGTCATCCACTGCCTGCTCTGAAGCTATTTTAACACTGAAAATATCTGAAATTGTTCTTCTCCAGGGAATGGTTCAATTAACAGTTCAGTGATACCTCAACCACCCTGTAGAATATCCCTTATCTCAAGCTAGGATGACTGTAAAGTCTATTTTGTTTTACCTCACTGATCTACATTCTGAGCATCTAAAACCTTTCTGTGAAAGGAAACCATCACAACAGGAGAGACTTTTCCGGTGGCTGCCCTGTTAATCACTTGAGCTACCTTTCCACAACACACACACACACACACAAAAAATCAGTACCCAACTGCAAGAAAAAAGCTACACATCTTACATTCATCTCAAATAATCAGTGTTTATTTAAAAAATTGATATTGAACTGTATCAAAATAGAACCTCTAATAAGTGGGAAAGCATGGATATGAAGAGGAAGAGTTGATCAGTTATCACTGAGAAACATGTAATATAAGCTTCTCTCTCTCCCTCCAATCTAACATTTTCAAGAGGAGAAACTGTAATTAATGGGAACATGAAATCTACATGCAGCTCATAAAATATACAAGGACCTTTTTTTAAGTCACTGTCTTGCATACAGAATCACAGCACAGCTCTGATACATCTTTGCAGCACTGCACCTAAGTTTTCCTCTGCAAGCAGTGGTTTTGGCAATAAAATCTGATCTGAAAAAAAAACACTGACGTAACTCCATATTTGGAGCATTTTATTTTATTTTATTATTTATTTTTTTTTTTAATTTTAAAGCAGACATTAAAACACCTCTGAATGTGAGGAACTTCTTCATAAAAAGCCCCGTTTTCCTTACCTCTAGAAAATTAAACTCAGTAGCGGAGTTCAAAAACTCCTAGAAGACTTGCAATCACTGCATCATCCTGTAATACCTGCTCCAAATTGTACCAGTTATAAATGCTATTAATCTCCTTACTCAGAAAGGATACATTACTTGCAAGGAATTGCTGTTTATTTGTTGTATCTGTATTTGAGTTAATTATCAAATCAATTTTACCTTAGAAATATTGTCAAATATCCTTTATTGTTTTCTCACAGCATACTACAGTTGCTATATTGTAGTCATATTAATAGCATTTGAGATCACTAGAATATTCATAACATGCAACACTGTACGCAAGAGGCATGCAAGTCCATAGCATATAGATTTTAAGTTATCAATTAAAAATAGCGTGAGCCATTCTATTGCACCCCTCTGGGTATCAGGAGCAGGATTCCCAACCTCCAAAAAAAAAAAAAAGCAATTTCCTGCAATTCAAGTCATATTTTATTGCTTACATTTTTATTTTTTGTAGATGCATAAAAAAAGATGGACAGTATTTACTAGTCTGTGTAAATACAAGACCACTAATATTCAAAAACAGAATTACAGCTGATGTCTGGAAACATTTCAGACTAAAAAACAAAACAAAACAAAAATCAAACTGTAACACAACTCACATTGACTTTGGAGAAGCTGAGAAGACTCAGGGGCTTGAATATGTGCAACATTTTTTATTATAACTGCCAGCATAGGTAGAAATGTTCACTATTTGTGTCCAGTTAAAGCATGAAATTATTGCCTTTATGACAACACAGAAGATAAACATATGATGACTCCTTTGCTTTAGAAGTTGCAGAGTGAAGTGATCTTAATTGTGGTTTTTTTTTTTCCCAGAAAACAAATGACTTCATGGCAAATGAAGGTGACCTTTAGCTGATAATATCAAATGTAATTAACAACTTATTACACACTAAAAAATCCAAAACTTTACTGCTAGAGCAGTCCCTAATCGTGGTCAAGTCTTCACAGGTGGACTGTTTTGGGTCTGTTTACCCGAAGTTCAGGTCTTAAACTGTAACACTGAAAGGCTCTACACTTCCGCAACTTTCAGAACTAAACTCCTTTCCCTTTGTATTAGTCAAACATATGAAAGTCATGAATTAAGTTACGTATTTCACTTTGTATTTCTATGTCGTTAACAAAAGCATTAAAGCATAAGTGCAAAATAATACAACAAGAAAATGTAGCATTTCATGAGGTGCTCATTCCTTGCTTGAGAATTTCTAGAAACTCTCAAAACCGTGTTTCTAAAATTGTGTCACCCTACAAAGGGCAACAACTCTACCTTTGATTTTTCCTGCTTTTTGACTCCTCCTCCCCTTCAATTTACAAGCATCATTTTCTCTGCTTTCCATAACAAGCAATACTTGGGAACACACAAAATCTAGATGCTCTAATCAACAAATCAACATTATTTTGTACATGCCAAATGCGCCACCATTTTCAAAGTCATTTGAAGGTCTCTTTTTTCTTTTCAAGCTTTGCATTTGTGGCTGTCAGAAACCTTCTGAAGTCCTCACATTTGCCTAGGTTGTTTTTTGAAATCCTCCCCGTTTTTAAAAACATCTACTTTTCCTGAAGGCACACTATCCAATCCCCATCCCTAACCTCACCCGTAGAGAACTATCCTTTTAGGTTACTTTCAGACACTTCCATTACACCTAGTCAAATAGCTTACACGAGCATTTTACATTACAGTAACCCTTCACACCCAACTGCATGTAGCCACCAAGCCCAGCCATTTAACACAACTTGGGAATAACCATCTATTCTTGAAAGTACTGAATATCTTGCTGATTCTACTATAAATTCCTACATCAATCAATAGCTCACGAGGTATTATACAAGTCAAACAGAAGATGGAAACACATCTTTTTTTTTGAAAAAAAAACAAACAACTAACACATTTGAAAACTAACACTAACTAAGTCAAAAAGTGAAAGCTTGCATTTCAGTGGTTAGTTCCAATAAATAATACAAGAGTATTAGTTAAGATATAACAGATAAGTTACAGAATCTGGTTATTTTCAGCTTGCAAATTATTATTCTTTAGAACACTTGACTTTGAGGAACACTTGACTTTTAATTCTTATTATTTAAAGAGAATTTGAAAGCTGTTACTAGTATGCAACCCATACGTTCATCTTCCATGCAGTTTAAGATCTGCATAGAAATGTGATCTTGTGAAGACTTTGCCACTGGCATACCACAAGATGGACTAAAACCAATACAATCAAAGCAATGTCCTGAATTCAGCTAGGGTAGAGTTAATTTTCCTCCTAGTAGCTGGTAAGGTGCTGTGTCTGGAATTCAGGATGAGAAGAGTGCTGATAACACACTGATGTTTTCATAGTTGCAGAGCCGTGCTTACACTAAGCCAGGGATGTTTCAGCTTCTTGCTCTGTCCTGCCAGCGGGCAGGCTGGGGGTGCAGCAGGAGCTGGGAGGGTACAGAACCAGAACAGGTGACCCAAACTGGCCAAAGGGGTATTCCATACCATATGGGGTCATGCTGAACAATAGATAGGGGTGGCTGGCTGGCTGCTCGGGGATAGGCTGGGCATTGGTCAGCTCATTCAGCAATGCTGCCTCTCAGAACGATCTCATCAAACATTGACCTGCCTCATTAGAGAAAGACTCTAATCTCCAACTTCACTTTGCATCACTTAACACTGTTTTCTTTTTTTCCTTTTTTTTTTTTTTTCCTTAAGAAAGAAAAAAGGCAATGAATATTATATTTTTTTTTTTTTTACTGCTGGAATAAGGACTCTGATAATCAGACAAAACCGGAACCTATGCACTCGTAGCTGGCTATCATATCCCTTTGGGTACACAGTATTTATTAGGCACTTCACCTCTGCTACATCTGGACTTCCGATGTCTGACAGGATTGTGTTCCTCAGCTTTCACACTCCCAGCTACTACTGGGTGCTGTGGTCATCTCTTCTTTATATACACTCAGGTCATATAACAGCATTAATTTCAGTTTTGTGGCACATTTAAAAAGACAATTTTGTGAGGAAGAACTGCTTCATTTTCCATAACTGAGATACACTTCCATACAACTAACATCAAATAGCATAACAGTAGGACACGAAAAAGTTCTCATCGCAGATGACCCAAAATTCTTGCGAATACTTGACCTAAAGAAAATAATATTTAAGTCAAGTCTTCTGGAAAACCTGTGCAATCCCCTTATTCCTCTACTGAATGACTCACTGCAACCAGCTCAAACACAAGCTGTCAGAAGCTTGACTCTACATGTACCACTGAAGACTGGCATAGCTGGTACATCACTAGAGAACTGCATGCAGGTGCTGGTTAGCATATAGCCCAAAGCCCTTAGCAAGCAGATCTTCCACCACCAGAAGGCACAAGGAACCTTAAGACATTCTTCACTCATTTGTTTTCTTCTTTGACTTGCATCTTTCACTATCAACTCTTGAAGATCTGCCGATAAAACCAGTGTATGTGACAATGGTCCTTTAAGAATACCAGTGATACTCCACTGTCACTGGCATCCTGCATTACCAGCTAGCGCTCCTCTGGACTCCCTTTCTGTCATCAGTCACCAAACAGGGGGAAGGACATTTCACTTACCCTGTGAAATCCCGTGACAGAGCAACTCCATTGGGACCGGAATCCTCACGTGCCCCTTTCTGCTTCTTATACTTTAGCATGTTGTCAGCCTGCAGGATTGAGAGCAGTGTAGAGCTTTTTTTCGTTAATGGAGGAAAGGTTACTGGGCAGAAATTACAAGGCATGTTACTGGCCAATTTTGTCTCAGATGCTTCCACTGTTCACTGGCAGAACCAAATAAAATTCAAAAGTTTCTCATCTGCTGCAGCCTCAGGGTTTCATGGCAATGACAAACTTCCCTAGATCCATGGAGCCATTTCAGTACCTGGGGCTGTGGAGGGACACAATGGCCACCCATAAGTAAGATTGTTGGTTCTGCAGCATTAGAGGACTCCTAAGCTATGCAGTCAAACTGGCATAACACTAGAGTAACTGTACTATTGACTGGGAAAAATGTCAAGCAGCAGATAATCTGTGTTAAAAAGAGAGGTAGGTTGTTCTCTTTTTTTCTTTTTGTTTTTTCTTTTTTTTTTAATTATTTATTTATTTTCCCCAAACATACAAGGCCTACAGGTGGTGGAGAAGCAGCCCAAAGGCTGCCCAGAGAGCCACCTCTGCTGACCCTCTCTATTTTCAGATTCAAACACCATCCAGACTCAATCTGAAAACTGTTAGTGAGCTTTCAGGACTCTTGCAGGCCTGCTCACTTCTAGCTGCATCCTTCTCTGCAGCTATCATGCTACATTGAATAATTCCATAACTGGTTTATACTTTTTCTTATATTCCCTTTTTTGCTACTGTTTACATGCCTAGAAGCTTTGTAAAGAAACCTAGGATAGTAGTTCAGCATGTTCGTGGCATAGTTAGCACAGATAACCTTAATGCTAAGTTGAAAGTTGTTCTGAAAGTAGGGACTTAGGTGGCTCCAAGCTGGCCGGTGATCACAGAATGGCCCATGTTGGAATGGACCTCAAAGATCATCCAGTTCCAACCCCCTGCCACAGGCAGGGATGACTGACACTCACTAGATCAGGTTGCCCAGGGCCTCATTTAACTTGGTCTTGAGCATCTCCAGGGATTGGGCCACAACCTCCCTGGGCAACCTGTTCTAGGGTCTCACTGATTTAAAAAAAAAAAAAAAATACACTTACAATGGTAAACACAGGGTGATCACGGGAGATCACTTTCAACTCTACTGTGCTTGACCAATTGCAGCATAGACCTCCAGTCACAAAAGGTTAGTGAAAATCCTGAATCTTTGAGTCTCCATCCTTTACTGGACGCAGGGGGGAACATGACTACTGAGGATAAGAAAAAGTCTGAGTTTCTTAATGCCTTCTTTACATCTGTCCTTACTAGCCAGACCACTTATCCTTGGGGTACTCAGCCTCCCGACCTGGAAGTCTGGGACAGAGAGCAGAAGAAACCCCCCACAGTTCAGGTGGAAAGTTACAGACCTGCTGCTCCACCTGGACTGTCTCAAGTCCATGGGGCCACATGAGGTCCACCCCAGGGTGCTGAGGGTGCTGGTGGATGTTATTGATGGGCTGCTTTCTATCATCTATCAGTGGTCGTGGTCATCCGGAGAGGTCCTGGATGACTGGAGACTTACTTATATGACGCCCATCTATAAGAAGGGCCGTAAGGAGGACCTGGGGAACTACAGGGCTGTCAGCCTCACCTCGGTCCAGGAAAGGTGATGGAACAGCTCATCTTGAGTGCAATCGTGCAGCATATGAGGGACCACCAGGGGATCAGGCCCAGCCAGCATGGCTTCATGAAAGGCAAGTCCTGCCTGACAAACCTCATCTCCTTCTATGACTGGGTGACCCGGCTGGTGGGTGAGGGAGAGGCTGCTGACATAGTCTGCCCAGACTGCAGCAAGGCCTTTGGCACGGTCTCCCCCAGTGTTCTCCTGGAGAAGCTGGCAGCCCATGGCATGGGCAGGCACACACTGTGCTGGGTTAAAAACTGGCTGCATGGCCGGGCCCAGAGAGTGGCGGTGAACGGAGTGACATCCAGCTGGTGACTGGTCACCTGTGGGGTTCCCCAGGGGTCGGTGTTGGGGCCCATCCTCTTTAATGTCTTCATTGATGACTTGGATGAGGGTCCAAACTTACACCCCCAGTAAGTTTGCGATGACACCAAGCTGGGGGGAAGCATCGATGTGCCGGAGAGTAGGGAGGCCCTGCAGAGGGACCTGGACAGGATGGGTCGATGGGCAGAGGCCAGTGGGATGAGGTTCAACATGGCCAAGTGCTGGGTCCTGCACTTTGGCCACAACAACCCCACATGGCCCTACAGGCTTGGGGCAGAGTGGCTGGAAAGCTGTGCAGAGGAAAGGATCTGGGGGTGCTGATTGATGCTCGCCTGAACATGAGCCAGCAGTGTGCCCAGGTGGCCAAGAAGGCCAACGGCATCCTGGCTGTGTCAGGGGTGGTGCAGCCAGCAGGAGCAGGGAGGTGATCGTCCCCCCGTACTCAGCTCTGGTGAGGCCGCACCTCGAGTGCTGTGTTCAGCTTTGGGCCCCTCACTACAAGAAGGACATCGAGGCCCTGGAGCGTGTCCAGAGCAGGGCTACGAAGCTGGTGAAGGGCCTGGAGCACAAGGCCTGTGAGGAGTGGCTGGGGGAGCTGGGGGTGTTTGGTCTGGAGAAGAGGAGGCTCGGGGGAGACCTTACGGCTCTCTACAACTGCCTGAAAGGAAGCTGTGGGAAGATGGGGGTCGGCCTCTTCTTACAGATATTGCAATAAAAGTGGAAGGAATGGCCTCAGGTTTAGGGTGGAAATGAGGAGGCATTTCTTCACAGAAAGAGCAGTCAGGCATTTGAACAGGTTGAGCAGGGAGGTGGTGGCATCACAGTCTCTGGGGGCATTTAAGGAAAGGTTGGATGTGGTGCTTAGGGACACGGTTTAGGGGGTGATAGTGGTGGTAGGGGGATGATCTGGGAGGTCTTTCCCAATGCTAAGGATTCTATGAAAATGTCACACAGGTAACAGCTCTAATAACAGGCTGGGAAGACAGGAGGTCCCCGTAACTCGGAGTGACTGCAAAATTAAGCACATCCATAGGAAACTTTCAGCTTACAGGTGACAGCTACAACACCTACAGTAGCACTGCAGTTCATCCATAGTAGTTGCTGATCTTTGCCATTTAACAGTTTACCAAGGTGGGACACCAGATGAAGAATACTCATCGAGTAAAATTCAGGACACCAAACTCTAGAAAAAAAGGTAGATAAGGCATTTTCGTAATGACTGAGTACAACTGGGATCCATTTATAAAATGGAGGTAGTTTTACAGAGCTCCTTGACTTTTGGAATCACTGTGATGATTACTCCACGGGAAGAAAGCGTTGATTACCAGGTAACATGCAGGCATTAGTCCTAGGACTAAGGTTTTGCTGAGCTTTCACAGAATTTAGCACTACACCTCTATTTGCTATCTTAGACAATTACACCAAGCTACATTAACATTTTTTCCCCTTTAAATTAAGACTATAAACCCAAATCAACTTTAATATATTGCCAGTCACTATGTATCAATGTCATTAGTCTTAGGTTACCATCCCTACAGTAAAATACATAACTCTTGTCAGGCATTCATTTAGGATGATTTAAAGGAACACTTTTGAATGTGTAAAAGTAGTAATATGCTGTGACAGTTAACAAATTTACTTCTCTCTCTTCATTAAGACTCTCCTAGATAGCATGTAATTTAGGATTATTTAATCCTCATTGTTTCCATATCCCAAAGTCACCCTTTAAGATAAATGACTTAAGTGAACGTTGATATCATCGACTTCTTTCCCTTTTCATTTTCTATCAAAAAAACAAATGGTGAGAACCTATGTGGTCGGGAAAATATAGTCCCCTAAGAACTGTTAGTTTCGGGTACAAAGTCAGTTTGGGAAATTTTCTCCTTGCTCCCCAACAGTCCAGTCTTGTTCACCTACTAAAACGAGGGAGCATCTTATCTTGATTTTGCAAGCATTATATGACTCCTGAGATATCCTGGCAAGCAACATTTAGCACTGCAACTGAGCATATTTGACCATTTTCAGAAGAGAATATTTCAAGTGTCGATAATCACTGGCTTGGTCAATCACAGACAACTTTTCTACTTTTGTGATACACAATTTTAAAAAATAGGCATCGTGCAGCTGTGGCTCTTCTGGGAAACATTATTTTCCATCCTGGACCTAAAAAGTTTTTTTTACAGATGCAATAGGCATCATTGACACTGATGGACAGACTTGGTAATACTGATCAGAAATTTGAATCAGAATTTTTTATACTTGTTGCCAAAATGCTATCCCAGTTATAGCTGACTTATCTAGCAATAACTTTACTTGAAAAAAAAAAATAATTACAGTTGATGCCAAACTTGGCACTAGTATCAGTGTTTGACAAAGCTGGATTAACCCATTATCACTTTAAAAAAAGTCAGTTTGGGGGCAGGTAAGACTGCATAAAACAGGTAAAGGATATAGAATGTTGTATTATAGTTTTTTTTTTTTAATATATATAAAAAACAAACTTCCATCTTCCTGCAACCAAAACCACTTAACATGTTCCATATACACACAAAACACAGAACTTATGTTTTACCAGTATTGTGTTGGCATTGGATTTTGACTTCAGCTCACAGTGAACAAAGATGACATAAGACTGAGCTGAAGAGCTGAATAAATAAAGCAACGAAAATCAGTATGTAGACTACAAAAAAAAAAAAAAAAAGAAAATTAAAGCCAGCCTGCAGAACAACTAGCTTCCAAACTGCCGTAGACAGAACAACCAAGATTTAACACTATAAAACCTTACAGAAAAGATACCCTAGATATTTCACTGAAGAAAAAGCTGAAGAGAACCAAGCTCACTGGCAGAAACACTAGAAAAATACCCTTGTATTCAGCTGACAAGATACTCTTTTCATTAAGGGCTTAAAAGACTTCCAAATGAGGAATTACATGTACATGCCATAGTATCACACGTTTGCATCACCATGAAGTTGTCTCCTCTCTCCTTACGTACAGGCTTCCAGAAAACAGGAGACAGACCCAGGCTCTCCCAGAGCCAGGCAGCAAGTCACAAGGATCGCTGGCAGCAGAGAGGAAAGGTATCTTCCCATGTAGAGTGAAGTACGACTTGAATAGCAGCTCTGGATTTGGGCCTGCTTCTGTAGACAGATACCTGGCCATTTAGGCTACAGTCAGAAGTAACTGAGTATGGTGCTGGTGCATATCCTTACCGTGCTGGTTGAGGAATGTGGCTTGCCTCAATCTTGCTAGCCTGGTTGGCTAACATTGATGTTTCAGCCTGCAGTTTTTCACAGCCTCTATTTAAGAGCTGCCGCAGTTTACAAACTGCCATGCAACAGGTGTACCCTGAAGCATGAAACTGCCACAGTGAACACAGCCTGACTGCATCTTTCACAACTGGGGAGAAGTATCAAGTCCATAAAAACACGGCAAGAGAGCAAGAGATGAGAGTTCAAAGCAATGTTGATTGAGATGTACCAGGCAAATTAGAAGAGGATAAGAACTGGTGCTTTCTGAATAAAACAGCAACAGCAAAACAACACAGCTTTTAGTATCCTAAATCAAGAACATTTAAATAGCTACTTTAAATATTCTGCTTTAAGACAAATTGAAACTGCTCTTATTAGTGTATAGAAAGCTATACTGATCTTCCATGGTAGGTTTTTATTACTAGTATTGAAAATAAGTAATTAACATAAAAGCAAGAAGAGCAAGCTGGACTAACTGTAGCTACTTTATCCCTAGTTTCTCCCTGTCCCTCCCTTCTGAGTTCTCTGTGGACACATAGAACAAAGTGTGCCTTGTTAGAATGTAAATAAAATCACACACTTAAAATGGATTTGATGTATGTACAGTAGATATCATTCATGAATGTTACATGGCCAGTGCAGTTACATTCTTTGTAAGGTATTTAATGTTCTCTATCAAATCTGCCAAAGGAAAAACAAATGAGTGGGGAAATCACAGATTAAGGAATTATCACAGTCATTAAAGTTCGAGAATTGTAGTAGTAAATGTATGATATTCTTCTACGAAGTTCCATAAAGAAATGGTGGCAACATGTATATATTGCAATTTTATTTCATTCGCTCAAACAAAACGTTAGCATGTAAGAAATTTAAAATGACACAATATGGTAAAAATAGCAGAGAATGAACTGAGAAACTAAAAGGAAGGTAAACCTAAATGCATGAAAATTCAACATTCATTAGTGATCATCTTCAGTTTTTGATTGACACTTGATGCTCGATAACTTTTTAAAACAATGAACTGGAAATCATCATGACTGTCTGAAGAGATTTCAGCACCAGCACTAAGATTTTTACATTCAGTTTGTGGTTGACTTGTTAGCCACTTGTATATAGTACAGATTTATCACAGATCAGATCACAGTGTTGAGAAAAGCAACGCTTTCCTGGAATTAGAAAGGATCCCCTAAACTGTCCTCAGTTTAAGACATCCATTGTACAAAAGCACAGAACCACCACAATATGGTTTTCAAAGAACTTAGTTACCAGTAAGCAAAATAATCTTAGCTTCTGTAGTTCATTTTCAATACTGAAATCTCTGAAAATGTTGCAACTGTCAGTATGACAGGAGATGTTTACAGTTATCTTTAACTCAATCAGATTTTCTGGAAAGAACCAATTCAGCAATTTGGGATTATAGAAATTATGTATGTAGAAGCAGCACAAAAGAAGACATCTGTTCCTTTTTCTTTTAAACAGAAATCATGTTAATTTTAGACCAAGGCACAAAACGTTTAGTGCATAAGCCAGTTCCTTGCAAAATCTAGTAGTTCATCATTTAGTTTTGGACCACTTATACCCATTCACACTATTCCACTATGCTACTCCTGAACTCTCCTATAAACAAATCAAACATGATTTCTGACAAGGATAAAACTTCCTTAATGCTGAAAACCTCCATGTAAAATAAAGTTACATTAACAAAGATGAAAATGCCTCCTCTTATTTTGAGTAAAACAGTACTTTACAAGCTCACTATGGATTTCTTTTTTTTTAATGCCTTCAATAAACGCATGCAGGAAAATCTTTTTTTTTAATGATTCATTAATTCAGTTGGTCAATATTTCCACTTTCATCTTCTCTCAGACTTTGAAGGTATAGAAACAGAAAATGTTTGGAGAAAAAATTCCATTTTAAGCCTTTTGAAAGCACTAAGTGCTGCTTTACTTTGGTGTTCAGCACTTAAGACAGTATGTTATTGAAAGCATTTGTCCTAAGGATGGAGCTGCATGTACAGTAACCTCTCCAAAAGTTGAAAGTAAACTTTTCTTTTGGAACAGCACAGAACACAAAGCAAACATGGCACTGGTACGGCTCAGAGAAATTGTTAGTGCAAAAAAAATGGGAAGATTTTGATCTGTATTGTTTTTCCAAAAGCACTACAGATCCCATTCACAGAATTTATATGCCACTGAACTGTACCACATTAAAACAATTACAAACAAAAACTGAAAATCTAGGGAAATAGAAGGGCGTCATCTCTCCCAAAAATAATTCCCAATTTATTGACTGAAACCAATGACATACCACTTACGTTTTCCAGAGTTTGGGTATTGGAGCAGCTGTTTTTACATTTGTTTTTATGTTGTGCCCCCCCCCCCCCATCCCGCACCCAAGGAAAGTGGCAGATAAATTAGAAGAAGGGGACATTTACTGTGACCTCATGCTCCATTATTCTAATGCAACTAATTGTTGTCTTGTTTCATTAAGCAATCAAAAAACTAGTCTCAGAAAACCGTGAAGCAGAAGGTCATGGTAAAAAGATAAAGAACAATGCACTTATACAGGTGCATCCTCAGCAATTCAGATGTCTAAGTGTTTGTTCTCTTGCCAAGAAATGAGTTTGATTCACATGGGAGTTTCAGAACCATTATGGAAGTATTACTGAATTTCAAATATAAAATTAAAAAAAAAAAGAAAAAAAGATATAAAAAAGGATTAAGTACCTGGTTCCATTAACATGGTTACTGATAAAAGTCACATTTTCCTCATTATTACACATGCATGTAAGATGAAGAAAAAGTGTAGAAAGTAATAAAAATGTGTCGCCTTCCCCCTCCCTCATCCCACATTTTTCTGGGCATAAATTAAGCCTTAAAAATAAAAAGGCTACTTAATATCTGTGACATGCAATTTTTCTTTTAATTAAAAAGCTGTGTTGTGTTACATTACAAAAATGTCCACATGCATAAATCTAAAAAAAGCCCAAAAATCTACTGTAAATCTACAACATACTAATGATTTACATTTGACTGCTGATTCGCATTATGTAGAAGTCTTAGATTTGGTAAAGCATTGTAACAATGTAGGAAGGCATCTACATCTTTAAACTCTGGACTGTATTTGCTTTTTTTTTTTTTTCCTATAAAATTGCATGAAGGCTAACTAGAGAGGCTTCCTATCATAAAATTCCAAAAACCCAACATGTGATCCCTGTCTAGGTCATTCACTTACAAATACTGCCCTTAAAAAGCACATATTTCTAATCATTCCATTATTTTGTGAACTGAACTTATACACATCTGATCTTTTAAATTATTCATGGAAATATCAGATATGATAGGAAGACAAACCTGAGATTCATTTGAAGTACAACAGTATAACTTGCTAAATCCTTCATTAATAAAGAAAACCTCTCTGAAAAGCCTTCCCAAGCTTTTCCCTGTTTGTTTGTTTTGTGTAACAACAAATTCTGAAACATGTGCAATTTTATCTTGTCATGAGTATACTTCAAAGCACTGTGATCTTGTCTGATAGGCGTAGGAAATTCTGCACAATCATTACAGTAACTTTAAGACTCTTTTCCACCTTGCTGTAAAGGTCAGAAAAAAGCTGCAAACTAGGAGGAAAATAGCGTATCACCAGAGTGATGTGCCTGAAGCTTTTCAGAATATGTTGTTTCTCCCTCCTTCCAAGTGTCTGTCTCCATTTTCTTCTAACAGCTCACAAAACGTAGTCAGTTTTATGTCAAGTTAAAGAGTCACATCGGCTTAGTACTAGTCTTTCTATGCAGTATTCGACTTGCTCAGTTCCTGCCTGATAGCTGGAGAGAAAGAGAGAGAAATTAACAAATCAAACATTTCAAGTCAAGGAAGAAAGCCAGAATTCACAACTAACCTCTTAAAGAAAGTTCATCCTACTAAAACGTCTCAGAAAAGGAATAGTCTATATGTAATATGCCTCTCATATGGTTAAAGGCAAGTGTCAGTCTCAGCTAGGCAGAACGCTTTTCACTCCTATTAGGTTTTCATTAACTTTTTATTTTTCAGTTCTACACCTCCAGCAAGTCTACCACTGAGATATCAAGGAGCATGTGTGTGGGCTTATTTATTTCAGTTTAGCAATAGCCTCTGGGCCATACACTGTTTGCATCGTATTATCCAAAAGGCTGTGGTACACAGCATAGCCAAAATATTAATGAAGAAAAAGTATTTTATGAAACAGTTACTGATTTAAGTATAGGGAAAAGCACTGCATTGTAGTGCAAAACCAGTCAGCTCTTTCTACCACATCTGTTAATGACATTTACTATTTTACCAGTTGTGGTACCAGTTTCAATATGACCATACTTCATTTTGGTACAATCCACAAAGCAGTAAAAATGAAACAAAACATTAACACCCACACAGTTTTATTTACTTCTTGATTCATCGATCTTAAAGATGATTATTCCTAAATAATTTCCCATAACTACGGAAGACTACTTAATAAAATATCTTCTGTTAAAATAAAAATGAAAACTGTGAAAATTATTTTTACTTGAATCTTACATTAAAGACAAACATTAGAAGACTGGAAGTTGGAAACATAGCCATAGTGAATATTATCAGTTTTGAAATATGCATCCCAGCAGCCCTGGATTATTTTAATTATAAAAATAGCCCGTTTACAACCACGATATAAAAAATGTCTCAGAGCACATATTCAAAAAATGACACTTGGTGTCAAATCACTTAAAAAAAAAAAAAAAAAAAAAAAAACAGAGGAGAGGAAATAAGACATACAATATACCAGTAAGAGCAGGTCTGGCACTGTACTGGGTCTGGCTGGGATGGAGTTAACTTTCCCCACATCAGCCCACACAGTGCTGTGCTCTGCACTTGTAGCTGGAACACCATTGATATCCCACCAATGGTTTGTCTACTGCTGAGCAGTGCTGGCACAGCATCAAGGCTGCCTCCAAATCACCACAAAGTAAAAGGCTGCGAGTGGGCAAGAGGTGGGGAAAAGACATCGCCAGGGCAGCTGACCTAAACTGACCAAAAGATATTCCAAGCCATATCAATTCACGCTCAGCAATAAAAGCTGAGGAAGGGGAAGAAGGGGAACTCTTGTTATAAAAACCTGTCCTCCTAACAACCACAATGTCTGTCAAGGCCCTGCTTCCCAAGACGTGGCCGAATATTGTTTGCTAACAGGAAGCAGGGAATATTTTTTTTTTCTTTGCTTCCATGCAGCCTTTGCCTGTTTTTCTTCTTCCCTTTAGACTGTCCTCATCTCGACCTGTGAACCCTTGTCCCCATAGGCACAAATGAAAGAATGCCAACAGACTATCAGCAAGTCTATATTTTCCAATATTTGATTCTCAGAATAAAAACATACCAAGCTTACATTTTGGTGCAGCTTAAAAATTACTTGCTCTGAGACTCAACAATAACAAAATAAATTGATACTTACCATCAATGAGTTCCTCCTTTAATTTCGTTAACTCCTTTCTCATTTCATCTAAAATATCCTGTGGTGTCAGAATAATAGATTAGTTTTGGAACATCTAGCTTTCTACTGAGAGAAATCCAAAATTATTATAGCCTTCAATCGACCTTTAACAATTCTGAAATTTATATTCCACACTTTATCATAAGAAATTAATCCCCCAAATCTGAAACATTTAAAAAGTACGTCTTATAAATTGATTTCAGTAGTACTTATTAAAGAAGGGAAATACTTAAGTTAGAATATTGCACTAATATAATTGCTAAATAATAATAGGATCATCCCTTTAAAATAAGGGAGCTTTATCATAGATGAAAGCTCATATGCAATGCAAAGAAATCTAATTAAAAAAAAAAAAAAGGCCAAGAAAACATTCAAAGGGAAAAAATATGGGATCAAGTTATCAAGTTAGCCCCAGTCACGAACTGGAATTTAACCTAATCAAAATGACTGAGTTAAATGCTACCAATTTTTTCTGCAGCCTTCTGTATATCTGATTTGGGATAATTATTTTAAGAAAATGCTTTTGAAACCAGAGTGGGAAGTACTGTCTGTTTCTGAAAAGTACAGTCTCATCCCAGGCAAAACAGTAATCATCACTAAACACATCCAAAAGATTTCAATTTTAATATTCAGCTCTTTTTCAGCTTTTCAACACAATTAGAATACTAATGTGCAATACTAGACATTTTTTCGATGTTCCTCAAACACATACACACACCATATATGCACGAACCCTGTCTTCAAGTAACAGCATCAAAGCTTAAGGGGTACCCTCATGCAATTTAAGCTCCTGGAGAAGGTGGTAAGAGCTGCATTCCTCCCGCTAGAGAATGGATATGCCAACAAGCTGCTATGAAGCACAAGAAAGGACTTGCAATGTGTCAAATACTTCATAGTAACTGCCCATTTTGTCCGAAGACAAAACAATCCACCCTAAACAACCTAGCCATCTAGACTCAGACTGCTGGAAATTTGGTACATCTGAACTTTATGAGATTATAGGATCTACACAAACTCAAAAGAACCACTGACAACATCATAAAATCATCCAGACTGCTATCTGCAAGTTGTAGCATGAGTGCTGAAAATCCTCCATAAAATTTGAGGAGTACCTGTTTTATCTCCAGAACAGACACTACAACCCCAGACTTTTATTTAGCTAAAAAGGATTACGAAGTGAAAGATGTCTCTTTCCAGAACAACAGCAAAAAAAAAATCATATTTGCACAGAGTGCAGACCTTTTTTTTTTTTTTTTAACCGTCTGGTTGGAACAGTTCCTAGAAAATAGAAAACTACATTTCCTCATACAAGACTCAAAATAACCCACAGGGAATCTATCTGTGTTAACATCAGAAATGGTGGGGTGTTTTTTGTTTTTTTTTTTGAGCCAGAAAGAACGTACGTTCCCTGAACAACCCACGTATTAGCAGAGGCATTATGAAGCATGACAGAGAAAAAATATACAGTAGTATTATCTTATTGTCTTCAGTGGAGAACATGGAGCACCTCATAGAAATGTTCTCAGATCAACATCATCCCTACATCCCAGATATCTGCCACTCTCTAAAGAGAATCTTGCTTGAAAAGACATCACCTACAGTCAGCAAAGATGATCATATGGCCTCAAAGGCAGACTTCTTAGGAGCTGGAGGAACAAAAGTAAATTAAATCCACTTGCTCCTGTGAGGGTTCCTATGAGGAACTGCCTTCCATCTAGCATGGGAGGTCTTAGTCTAAATATTAGAAATACTGTTAAGTGATGTCTCCTGCCTTGACACAAGTGACACATCTGTCGCTGAGGTTTTTGTTGCTCAGATTATGGTATGCTTGGCAAATAATTGTCACGTACAGGTTAAGTGTTAGAAAAGTTTTCCAAAGCATCCTGTAACATGTTTTGCTAATCTAACAGGAGCCTTCCTTCACACAAGGCTCATTTCTACGGATAGCCAGTATATAGACAGACAGAAAATGCGATACCACTGGATGCTATTTCATCACCAAGCTCATGACCACAAGTGCTCAACTCTGATATTTAAAAAAGGTTATACTTCGGTAGGTAGAGCAGTCTTTGTTTTGTGAGGGAGGAGAGGGGAAAGAAAGGTTTTCCAAGCAAACTAATTTTACCAGTTCTATCTGTATTATCAACACCATCTTGTGTATTCCGTGTAATGCAAAAGCAGGAACAAGCATCTGGGAGAAAGTAATGGGGCTGTGTAAGCAGGCATCATACAGTTATAGCTCCTAAGAATACTGAAGTAAGTTTGGGAAAAAGTAACTACTAATAATTAAATAATTACTGAAGTTTGGAACTAGTTAATAGAACAGTTCAAAACTGGTATTTGAGAGCTCCAGATCCTAATACCCAAGTTTTCTATACAAAGCATGATATATGTACCTGCTTCAATCTGTCATAATCTAGACCTTCTGACTGTACTCCATTGGCACTGGGTTGCCCCGTTGGTGTAGATTTTGGTCTGCAGTACAAAAACAAATCAGTAAGTTACTGGTCACTCATTATTACAACATACATAATACATCTCCATCAAACTTGCTAATATTCATCTATCAAAACAATTATTTTTAATATTAAAAGAAAAACAAAAAAAAATAGACCCAAAATACCACACAGAATGGAAACCAACAACCAAGAACATTTTCCACGCACTGAAAATATTAATCACCATAGGAATAAGTTATTAGTTCAAAACAAGAACAATTCAACTTGCAGACATATTTCATTGTCAGTGGTTTCCGATGTTTTTATGGTGTTAATGAAAAACTGATCTCCTTTGAATGTCAAACACTTTTCATTTTCCCCTTTAAAACTACGTATCTCAGGAAAGGCTCTCTGAAAGAAGCACTCCCTCTTAATGAGTGCATGTTGATACTGCAACCTAAAAACATGTGGTGTGTGGCATCACCCTTGAAGACTGAGAATTCAGCATGGCAAGACTGAATAACCTGATCTAATTCTTGCTTTGAGAATGCATCGGAAATAGATAGCTTCCAGAGGCCCCTTCCTATGTTATTCCATGCATTGTAAAGCTACTGAAAACAAATACTCAAAGACACTGTAATGGCAGCAAGTTTTATCATATAATGTTTGAGGAAGTTCTGATGTGTTGGTTCTAATGTTTGGTTACTCTCCTAAGACATTGAAACTTGCCTACAGAGATTATCCTGCATTCTTAAAACGTGTTCCAAAATAAGAGGATTCTCAACCATGTCATCTCCCTTTTTCTGATCCCCTGTTTATACAATGTGCAACTTTCAGACTCACGTACTTAACTACACTTCCAAAGGGCCTTCCATATGCACAGCTATAAGCAGAGACAGAAGCTAGATGCTAACAGCAGAAACAGAGAATGGTTCTCTAAAACACGAATGGCTGGCTGGCATCAGACAAAGAGGAAGGAATGTTCTGCTGTTCTTAATTGCTTTTTACATCCTAACAATCTCTGTGACTCTATAAAAGGATACAGAAAAAATGCTTGTAAAAAATTGCTGACAGTTAATTTCAAGATGTTTCCCTACTGTTAGAATTATCATCGGATGTAGAATTTAAGGGTAGGGTGAAGGTATAATAAACTGGGTTCTATTTCACTGCCCATATACGTGGTATCACTGAACAAAAAGCCTGGCTTACATTCAGTTTCTCACTTACAAATTCTTACATAGGAGGAATTAATTAAACACTGCATTTTTCAAGATTTGTTACTTGAAGATACAACCTTTTTTTTGTTAAGCTGGAAGGTGACCAGGCACAGGAAAAAAATAAACCAGCAGGAAAGGTAGTTATGCTTCTTACTTTCTTTCCCATGCACAGTATCTCATTTCAGTACGAGGGACACAAAGCAATGTATCCATTGCTTTAAAAATGCCCAGATAAATGGAAAATTATTTATCTAGCACAAACAAGCTGTGCTCTCACTCAGAAAAAAAAAAAAGAACCCCAATAATATACTTATTTTTTAAACAAAAGCAGTACTTTCAGGTCTCACTCATCTTCCCTTAAAAGATAGTAGTTTATCCATGAAGAAATAGTTTGATTACACTCTGGTTTTTCAATAATAGCAGAATGAGCCTCATTCCTGATGGTCTTGATGACTTAAAATTTGACAGGCTATTATTTGCTAACAGAAGAAAAACACTCCAAGTGCAACTCTGAACAGAAAAGGAGATGCACACTTAATTGTCATTTTGATACTACAGAAACTTCCTCCGGCTTGTACTCTCCATATTTTCACCTCTTACTGGTTCTCAGTGTGAAAAACAAAGACACAGCACGTGACAAGAGTTTTTTCCACGCAACCTATATACAGTAACATTTATCACACTGGCATCATTCTAATACAAATTCATAGCTACCAAGTAATCTGGTGACAGCATTTTAAATTTATACATCCTTTTTTTTCTTTTTTTTTTTTTTTTTTTGGAAGGCAATAACTCTGGTGCAAGTAGTAGAAAACTTAAGACTTGTTTTTAAAGCTTTGCGACTAATTCTGTGCACTGACAAGTTACTTATGTGAAGTCCTGTTGCACCCATGTAGGAAAAAAACTGCCCACAATTAGTCATGCAAAACAGAGTCAGCAAAAGCAGTGTTTAACTGTCCCTTCGCTGATGGACTTTGCATCAAAGTAGGTGCAGGAACATTGTTATACCACCAGCTCTATTCTTCACATGGGATCAGAATATTATTAAACAAGTTCCAAAATAGACACTGCTAACATTACTGGACTTGAAACACACTGAAATGAAATACACAATCCATGGATTAAGATAGAATAAGGAATATTAAGTAACTTTATTGTAGAAGCACCTGGAAAACAGAATTCACCTTGTAGCTGTAAGAAGATCACCAGTGTGTGCTAATGCTATGAAGATAAACCACAGTTTGGGATCTTTTACAAAAATCTTTAGATACTGACAGTGCTAAGTTCCTTAGGAAATAATTCCTTGCTCAAAATAAAAATCAAGACGGGAACTTTGGCAAGTGCTGCTGCTTCACATACCTGACGTTTAGAATGCTACTTTTGCAGTTAATACCTGAAAGCGCAAACACAGACTGACTCCAAGCAGAACAGTGTGAGTTTTTCAGATTCTCCTTATATTGTTTCTGATCATTAACTGTCTCTTTGTTCCCATATACTAGGGCATTATAGCATTTACCCAACTAGACTGAAATAAAAAAAAAAAAAAAAAAAAAGAATCAGTTTCCTCCCCAAAGCTATTCCTGACGAGAGATAGCAGGGATCTACTGAATGTTTTATTAAAAGAATTCAAACAAGAACATATTTGAGTATTTTAATAAAATTACTTATGCTTTAAAGAACATATCTCCACAAACCGACTGCTGCTTGCTTTGCTCAAAATCTTTACAATAAAAAGGTAGCTTTGCCAATTTTATTTCATATATTCCTATAGTGAAATACCTGTCTAGATGTATAACAGGATAGTCTTCTTAAAAACTTGACCACTCAGTTGTAGGAATGTATTCAATTTTTTTTTTTTTTTTAAGAAGTCCTGCAAGAAATTCTTCATTCATCCAAATATGAAAGACTTTAACTTGTAAACTAGATAAGTTAATTATCTCAGTCAAATCTAGCTTCCTCTCTACCCAAATTATCCTTCTCCTTCTCCAGTTTGCTCAGAGAAAAGATTCATGGTGAATGCAGTTGCCATTAAGACAGACATTAGCTACTGAAAATTAGCAAACGAAACATCCCAACCATTAGTCCTAAAATGGCTACAGAGCACTCCCGTGTGGTTTTTCATAGCATTGCCTAGCAGGACAGTGAGGCAACCTTTGTAATCCCTAAAGCACCTTAAAACAAACATGCAAGATAAAGATTTTATTCATGCCACCATGCAGAATACACCACCCAAGATAAGTATCTCAAAGGGGAACTTCTTATACAAAAGATGAAGTATTCACCACAGTGAGTGCTTGATGAAAAACGAAGGTGAAATTTGATTCAATAATTCAAAGTGTTCAAAAAAAAATCCAAAGCTCTACGAAGTTCAGCTGCAGAGAGCTCTTAAAACCCAAAGGCTTTAAATGTATTTTTTGCAAAATTTTTGTACCACTACAGGAACTACAGTTTAAAATAGTTATTTTAAAATTTGTGAATACTCTCCCAATTGAAACATTAATTTATGTTTAATGATTCCTTTATTTTTTTCATTTCTTTATTTTTTCATATGCTTGTGTCAGGCAAAATCTATTTATCTGTACTTAATCTGTGGCAGCAAGATATGAAAATTCACTTGGAAAATTACCTGCTATTCCTGTATATCTAAGCTTACATTTCTGAAAAATTTCTCAGGATGTTACAGAATGTTCAATCATGGCATATCCAACAAGAATTTGGACCTTCACAGGTGGTGACTAACAGAAATCTAGTATTTATTTCTAATTCAAAACTGGTTCTTAAACCACTTCAATTTGCCTTCAGAACCATCCAAAAACGTTCCAAAAATGGGCTTAGCTGGACAAATGAAATACAAAGAGGAACCTGATCATGCATGTGGTGATTACCAACCTATGTAGAAAAAGTCCACCCTTGGATTGGTAAAATAAATAAATAAATTTTTAAAAAGTAAGAAAGAAAGATTTTAATCATTAAAAAGTCTCAAATCCTAACAGGATAATACCTGTTTAATGAATCATAGAGCCTGTTTTCAGAAACAAGCAGGTTTTTCCATGGAGATTCCCGTCTATGAGTAGGGGAGAAACACTACCTTAACAAGCTATAAAAGACCTTAATTATGTTCAGTTTTAAAATCTTAAATACAATGGAGCCTCACTGATTGTGTTCCAGGAGTTCTATTTTGAACATATCAGGAAATATGAAAAACATGTAGTTCAATACTTAAAAATCTGCACTAGAAAAAAGGGTTTATTTTTAATAGGATAGTATTGATTTATAACATTCATTCTGAATAACAAATCCTTTGTCTAATTACTTGGAAGCTCTCAAGAGAAAATATTGCTTACTTGCCATTTTTGTAAGCACGCTTTATTTAATCCTCATAAATGACCATGTTCACTCTGTATAGGTCAGGAGCAGGTTTTCTAGGCTTAATAGGTGAAAGATATCCCCCCTTGCCGGCAAACATGGTATTAGTGTTTCAAGTAGCAGCACCCTTTGACTAACTCACTCAAAGAACCTTAACAATCTGCTCATAGAGATAGAGTTGTCAACTTCAGAGAATTTAGAAAAAATGCAAGGATATTTAAGAGAGCCTTCTATTAATACCTTTTCTTTCTTGGAAAACTTTATCTGCAGTTTTTACAATATATGCTATGGAACCTTCCAGGAGGTTATGACAACACTGGAATTGAATATTGATATTTGATTAAACAAAGAATTCCTTATTTAAGTGCTTATAGAGCATACACTCACTGAGGCTCTAATTAGTCTGAATTATCAGTCTATCAACATCTTCAACATGATAAAGGAAAAAGCCCGATGGAGAGATTTTCTTAATACATCTCAAGAGAAGTCTCAAAACATTTGTAATTCTTTCTACATTTTTAAATATGCTGAGAATAGGAGAATCTATGCCCAAATGGTCAGGTCAGCAAATACCTCAAATAATGAAATATAAAATGCTCTAAATCTCTTCAGGATTCCTTACAAAATTATTTCTGTGATTATTGAGTTCCCCCTCAATATCATGTATTTATACCTTAATCTGCTTGAAAGCTAGAGACCTCTGTTAAAGCATGTAAGATCTATCAGGTAAGTGTAGGAAGAAGAAATCAAGGCAAAGTTTGTGAAGCAGTATTTTGTTACACTGGCAGTAGAACAGGGAGGACATCACCACCAATGTTACCTTTTTTTTTTGACAAAGCAAAACCAAACAAAACAAAAACAAATGAACAAATGAAAAGAGACCCACAATACAAGCAATCAGAATCAAGGCTGGAGAGATTTTAAGTTACTGGACTCAGTAATTTCTGGAAGACATGGATACTGATAGTCTGATAGTGTTTAGTACACAATTTTAGAACTGATGAGACCTCAATGGCAACCTCAACAACAAGTAATGCCACTTAGAGGATTATTTTCTTCACAAATCAACAAATCTTGTATAGCTGTTTCCAACATGCCAGAATCTTAATGAGAATTGAAGTAATTTCAAACAGAATATTCTCAGGTATAACACATTCTTCCGTTGTCTTTTGAGAAATTCAGGTAATTTTTTCAGATTATCACAGGTCAGAACCTTTTAACCTCTGTATCCAGAACACACAGGAAAACTAAAATGAACCACAAGCCTACTTAATTCTATTACTGAAATGCCTACCATAATGCCCAGTACCAACTGGAATTCCAGTTGACAAGTTACCAACGACCAGTAAGTGTAGTGAAGGCTGCATAATACTCAATTCGTTAGGATGTTTCTTTGGATTCTTATGAAGCAACTACTGAAAACTGTCACTGAATCAAATCTCACCAAGATGTTTAAATATCAAGATATACTTTCTATAATTAGCACAGAAATAGAAAGAAGAAAACTGTTCAGTAGATTTATGACTGAATATATGAATGATAGCACTGAACTTGGTCTCCCCTGCAGGAAAATTTCAGACTTAAAAATGTAAGGAAATAGAAAGAATTAACCCTTTCTGTAAGCAAATATATACCACAATTATTGAAGTTATATACCAACAATTATTAAGTAATCTTTTTGCTTTACTTTTACCTTGAAAATTTCACTTTTCACTATTCTTCAAAAGCAACACTTTATTCTTAATTAAAATTGCCAAAAGCAGTTTCATAGCAGGACTTTTAAACCCCAAAATTTTGCTTTGTATTATTTTTGCTATTTTAGTCAAATATCTTTAGCAGCATGAGCAACAACAGCAAACTTATAGAAAAAGATAGCTACTGGTACAAAATGGAGTACCTGGATATAACAGGCGACTTGCTTCCATTCACTGTGTTTGTTCTTTCCCAAGGCTTTCTTGTTAGTTCTGTGAAACACAGAAAAAATAAAAACTATTGTCTTTCATTTGTTGTATAATTATGTGAAGAAGCTTAAGTACCTAGCAATTTAAGTCAGTCATTTTCCTTTTTTAATCTACATTGCATTAGTTCTTTAATATTCAGCTACCTCCTCTTATATTCAAATTATTTTTAGCCATGCAATCATTTGTGTTGTAATAGCATCTTTGAGCTTCACTTTAAATCTAGACATTGCAAATGCCATTTGATTCTTCACAGAATCACGGAACCGTTGAGGTTAGAAGGGACCTCTGGAGATCACCTGGGTCCAACCTCCCTGCCAAGCAGGGTCATCTAGTGCATGTCTTAAACCAAGTGGGAAAAAGTCTACCTTGCTTTACATATTTTATTGCTTTAGTTGTGAAACATGGAATTCTGGAACCATAACTAAACAGTCAGCTTCAGACACTGGGGGAGTATGTTTTTAAACTAAAGGAGTTTTCCTAGCCTGTTAACAAATTACACAAAAATAATTGTGTTAATTTCAATGAAGCAACAGCAGGAATGAAAAAACTTCACACAACTAGTATACCTTACAACAAGATATTTATTTTCCACCAAAGTTGTGTCCCTTTTTGGGATGCTTGTAAAGTTGCAATGCATATTTACCTCTTTCATAACAACAAACTCAAAACTAAAGGTACATTTTGCACCTGGGTCCAGAAAAGTAGTAGTTTACTTACCACAGCATGATACAGGACAAAGTTTTACTGGGTACCTTTGCTATTTCCTAGGCAGCGTATACACTGCAGGTCAAGCACTTTATTATATGTTGCAGAAGAAAACTTCTGGGCCTAGTCCATAGACACAGTAATTTGTATTCAAGATGTAAAAAAACCCAAAACAAACAAACAAAAAAAAAACACAAAAACAAAAACACCACCTATCTTTATATAATCTCATGCTTCATTTTCAATTACAGTGCCTCTTTTTAGTTCTGTTTATACTCCTCTCCAAGCAACTTTGACCCACTCACTATCTTGAGATTATTACAGCAATTTTTGTCAACAGAAGACAGAAATAAAACAA